>NW_027507785.1:69565925-70765925 GCF_037356315.1 Lithobates pipiens | reverse complement strand
GATATTTATTGGCGAATAACAAGCACTTTTCCCCCTTAAAATAGGCTGCCACCGAGGGGAAGGAGGGGAAGGAGGAGACGAGCATTGCCAAAATAGACAGAGCCGGATCTCCTGTGTCTTCAGCCTATATCGGCGTATAACACCAGATAAAAATAGAAGAAAGAAAGCTTAAAAAAAGAAAATAAATGCAGCCATCACATCTAAGAATGGGTAAGCTGCAATATAATAAATGTTTGCTTTTGGGTTTAATACTGCTTTAATTGGTGCCTTTTAAATCTGCATTGGGCTTGGCTTTATTGGCTGATGCAGAATTCATCCCTACAGTTCATTATTTGTTTATGATATCTCGGCACCAGCGTACAATATATATACATGCTTCTTTACAGGAATAGAGGAAATTCTGGGAAATAAAATTAGTTTCTATAAATACAAAAACAACGTAATTTGCAAAAATAAATGTGGGTGACTGTAGTAATCAGCAATATAGTCAAATGTCAACAAGCAACAAAACACCTACCTTAACACAGATATCTCCCACTCGTATTCAATACCACAGACTCAGAGCTTTCGATCGAATGAATCAGGTGTTAATCAGTGTCAGAATTTCTGAGTTTGCTCGGAAAATATACTAAATAATATAGATGAGATAAAAATATATATGTATATGACCAAGAACAAAAAAAAATGAATGTATTTTTAACTACAAATAATGCACGTATCTGGGAACCAAATTACTACAAGCGTGCTAGAAAAAGAAAAAAAGCTGTATTGTGCAAAAAAAAAAATTACAAAGGGACAATTTATATGCTGCCTTAGAGTTTTTTTTGTCTTCTTAAAGAGAAACTTCTTTTCGTTTTCCAAAGAAGTTGCAACCAATCATAACAATCAAGAGATAACAAAGAATCGAAAAAATGATATTTAAGATGAAACGCTATATCTACGTATATGCACAGATCTAGTTAAAGATAAGGGTTTAAAAGTGCAATGTTTTAACAACAGTGTTTTGAGGATAAAAATATGCGTCACATTAGAGAGTATGTATGCCTTTATCTATTAGTCTTTATTTATTTTTAAATGGGCGTAAACTCCCTTGTATGATGTTCACCTATAGGTAAGCCTATAATAAGGCTTAACTATAGGAACAATAAATATCTCCTAAATGTGCACCGTTCAGGAGATATTTACTTTAGATGCAGGCAGTAACGTCACCGGCGCATGCGCTATGCAGGATCAGCATTCCCGTGCCGTTTCTTCAGATCCGTGCTGTAAACAGTGATTCCCGTGCTCAAGCGCGTCATCGCCATTTATATCGCCGAAGCCTGCAAACCCAGATGGAAGACTGGGTGAAGATGGAAGTGCCTTCAGCAATGACAGCGTGCCGCTGGAGGACTTTGTTCTCAGGTAAGCCTGTCACAATGTGCTAGTATGCAGTGCATACTAGCACATTATGACTTAAACCAGCCTTTTTCAACCAGGGTGCCCAGGCAAAATGCCAAAAAATTGCCCAAAAATTATATACAAGGTGGTGGGTGGATGAAGCCTGCCTTTTAGTTACACAATGCCACAGGTTTTCATTGTGCCCCATTACGACCTTCTAGCTGATGACCTCCTAACAACATCATTAGTTGATAGGAAGGCTGTCAGTCGCCTATATAAGCATCCTTGTTTGACCCTCCCCTGCCTCTCTCCATCAGCTTTTAGGCCACGTTAGCTGAGTGATGGAGAAAAAGGAGGAAGAACAGAAACATTGAAATATTAGTCAATACCAGTTTGCACTTCTAGCGGCAGATCTCCTACAGTACCTGTGTGGATGTTGCTGCATTATGTAAAACTATTAGAATAAATTTCACATTTTAGGATGGGGTGCCAAGACTGTCCATAATTTTGGAGGGTGCCTAGAGATTGTCCATGATTTTAAAGGGTGCCTTGACTGAAAAAAAGTTGAGAAACACTGCCCAGTGCCTATTTTTTTTTTTTATGCAGTTTACTAATTTTTTTTTAGTTTACCACATTGAGCACAATAACAAACACTCCCCAGTAAACTGTTAAAATTGTTACCCCAACACTTGCCGTTTACAACTTTCAATGTTGCTGGTTCCTGCTTTCCCTGAACTTCCAGTCTTCATAGGAAAGAGTTAACAGTGGACAGTGCAGTCTGGAGCCAGTCTGTTGGTTCGGAGTGGGGGGGGGGGGGGGGGGGGCAGGGAAGTGCTTTGCCAGTCCAGGTCAAGGGGATGTGTGTCTATATTGATGTAAATAGTGTAGGGAGACACAACTCTAGTCCCTGCATGCAAAGGTGGCTTCATAGGATGCTGCAAGAAAAAGGAGCCACCCTGAAACAGGAAACCTGGGGCAGTGGTCATGGCACCATCATAAACTCGAACATAAGCAAGGATTAAAAGATAAAGAAGCTGCATACTCAGTAAGTGAATCAAAAACTCATGCATGCTCAGATTCAACTACGAGATGGAAGCTATTGGCTACTAGGTATTGAACTTCCTTTTTCTAGTCCCGTCGTATGTGTTGTACTTCACCGCGTTCTTGGCGGTCAGAATGACCTTTTCTAGGCAAGACAGTTTGAGCAGAATTCCATTGGAATTCCTACAGGAAAACCATCAGAGCTTTTTCCGAAGAGAATTCCGATCGTGCGTACGTGGCATTACACTTTCAATAAGAATTGCGCGGTCATGCAACACTGTACCCAAATTAAATTTGTATCATTTTGTTCACACAAATAGAGCTTTATTTTGGTGGTGTTTATTCACAAATCTGATTTTTCGCGATATACAAGTGAAAAAAAGTGGATATTAAAAAATATATATATATTTTCTACTTTTTGTTTTAAAAGAAATCCAATAAAATCTAATTTTGTCATAAATTGAAGCCACAATGTATTCTGCTATATGTCTTTGGTAAAAAAAAAAATCTTTTTTGTATAATAATTGGTCTGTGTGATCACGGACATATGTGCGCAGATGATCATGTACAGATGTGCACAGATGATCACAGATATATGTGTGCAGATGATCATTGGGGCATATGATTTTACTGTTACATATGTGGGACAGGTGTTTTTACTGTGTGGGGACGCGTGTGGACATGTGTGTGGGGACAGTGTTTTGGGGACACTATTTTGGGGACATTGTGATTCTACACTGTGTGGGGACACTGGGCCAGTGATGAGTGTGCAAAAAGCTGTAAAAAAACAGCGCATACTCACTAATCACCAGCTGGCTGCAGCAATCCGCTCTTCTCACTGACAACTTCCATGTGAGGGGAGAGCCGATCGTCTAGCAACCAGCTCACTGTTTACATCACATGACGGCTCTGATTGGACACAGCCATCATGTGATCAGGAGGGCCAATCACAGAGCCCTCCTGCCGGTCGGAGATGCGCCGTGTCCGGGGGCACACGTGCGATCCCCCTCCTTCTGAGGGATGTTCCTGAATGTCCACTCAGAAGGAGAGAGGGCCCATCCAGCCGTATATGTGCAGTGGCCGGGTGGGAGGTGGTTAAAGCTTATTTGAACAAGCTGAAGTTACAAGTGGATTGGCTACAATGCACAGCTGCACGAGATTTTGCACTCTCCAGTTTTAATAAATCAACCCCAGTATGTCTAGAAAAGGACTGGAACATCCATCAAACCTTACTGCTGTCCAACACTTTATTGGAGATTTCCTCTTAATGACAGTCACAGTGGCAACAGGTTCACCAGGCAAGTAAGGGAAAACACTAACGAAAAAATGCTTTACAGTAGAGTAGGGGAAAGCAAGAACCCCTGTCAGCTTTTTATTTCTGTCTGTGTCCCTGATTCAAATTTACCTCACTTCATGTTGAGGAAATTGTTGTCACTTTGACAATAAGTAAGATGAAAGCCCTTAAAGGGCCTCTTTCACACGGGTGTCAGGAAGGTGGTGAAAACAGGCTTTGGTTTTGCCACCAACCTAAATTCTACAATACAACCGGAGAATTCTGGTAATCACAGTTTTATTCTCACTGATGTATGTTGATTTTTATAATAAAAAAAAACTTTTTTGACCTACACCATATGGAGGCATTTTTTCTTTTCATAACCTTCCAAATGTGAGTTCTTTTGCCGTCCAGTCTGTCCTTCAACACCTGACTTCCAATCTTGGTGTTCCCTACATCTGAGTTTCAGTCTAGCGGTTACCTGTACACCCCTTGGAGTCGTGTTTGAAGGTCCATTTATTATTATTATTATTATTATTACATTTCCATTCCTTAAAAATTTTTTTGTACGATTGATTTTCACCACCCATTTATTATGTGCATACAGCCATATTTTGTTTATTCTTTAGTGCTATACTTTTTATCATTCACCATTCAGAGAACACTTTGCATTTTTACAATGAATGCAAAGTGTTTTCTGGTTGGATGAGGTGGAGAGGTGGGGCAGTGCTATCCAATTAGTGCCGGTTCACAATACAGCGACTTGGGTTCCAACTTGTAAGACCTCAAGTCGCCCCAAGTCACTGGAGATAAGAAATTCCATAGAAGTGAATAAGAGCAGTCTTAATGTACACTACTGAAGTCTCTCTGACTTCAGAAAAGGTCCATGTACTACTTCAAGGCGACTTGTACCCATAGCTTTCAATGGAAGTCGCCTCCAAGTCAGATCCCCATCTATACTGAAGGGACTTTACAGAAAAAATAAAATAATTTACCCATGTATTCCCCACTCCCCAAATATGTCACAAGAGCAGATTGTTCTCCGATTGGGCCCAGGCAATGTTGCCTGTTCCGGAGATCTCTTTAAGTCACGTTGTAAGTCGCTCAAAGTTGCGCTGAAGTTGCCTCCAAATCGCTTTGCAAAGTTGCTCTTAAATTCGGGGCACCCCTGTGTGAACCAGCACTTAGAGAACAGCTGCACTCAATAGTTGATAGTATACAACAAATACAATTGCAAAAAAAAATTGTGCTAATCCTTTAGAAGTATATCAAGTGACACAAACAAATTTATGAAAAAAAAAAATTTGTATTTAAATATGCAAAGTGCACCTATAAAAATAATTGTGCAAAAGCAAATACAAATGTATTAAAGTGGTAGTAAATTTAGGAAGTATACAAAACCCTGACAGGTAGGGTTTTTATGACAGAATGGACCCTAGAGCTGCACATGTGTTTCTTAGAATACATTACCCGCAGACAAGCGAGGGGACATTTATGACAGAAGAAGGTCTCTTCTGTCATTAATGTCCCACCGCCTATCAGCAGGTAATGTGTTCTAAGCTGCCCATGCGCAGCTCAGACCACATTTACGGCTCTGTGTGCCGTGATGATGTGACTCCCGTGTGCATGTGCGGGACTCACATCACCTCGAAGCGACTGAAGCTACGAGACCTGGAAGGAAGACCGGGTGAACATGGAAGTGCTGGGGGCCAAGGAGAGCCATGACAGAGCTGCACTGGAGGGCTCCATTTGTAGGCAAGTCTGTCATAATGTACTAGTATGCACTGCATACTAGTACATTATGACTTAAACCTGCAGGGGGCCCCAATATTTAAATTTAGAAACAAGACTTTACTTCAGGTTTAAATACATCAGGCGCACAATCTCCTTAAATATATCAAAGAATATATATACTTTTGTAGTTAACAATACAGCCATGCATCAAATTATATAAAATGCATCCATTATCAATAATTCAGCGCAGGGCATGGTTGTAACGTCATTACGCACAATGGCTTGTGCTGTTATGTTGTTTGTCACTATATGTTTGTGAGTATTTTTTTTCTTTTTTCACTTTTAATAATAGTGGTATCACACTATCGAGTTTATTTATTTTCTTCTACATGCTTTGAATTGTCCATGCGATATCTGGCTGGATCTCAGTGAAGGTGCTTCAAAGGAGCAGAGGTCCCCCTTGAGACATAGGGGTGGATTTACTAAAGGCAAATAGGCTGTGTACTTTACAAGTGCAGTTGTACACATTTACCTTAGAGCTTAGTAAATGTGATAAAGTTCTGCTTTGGTAGCAACTTTCAGCCTGTGTGTACAGCTCCTCATCCAACCTTCCAACCATGCTTTATATTGATAGTATATTGATAGTATATTGAACCCTACGGAGTAAGACTGAGATATTAAAGTTCATGCGTGTAAAGGCAGGCGCTCCAATACTTTTAGTAATATAGTGCATTTGTATTATTTCATATATTTAAATAGATTGTGCATCTGATGTGTTTATTAAAATTTGGTGTGTTTTTTTAATTAATTTATCTATTTGTGTTAGGGACAACACTACAATTTTTTTCAATTCACTGAGCAAATGCAATGGCTCCCATACCGAGCCTGCGGCCTCCTGTGTTCACAATGCAGCAGGGTAGCCACTTGGACTCAGAATCTAGTGGCGATCATTGTAGTAGCCGTGTCTACTACAGTTATTTTCAGCTACCACAGGGATCACACAGGTATGGCACATACATACTTATATGTAATTATGTAAAAATTGCCATACCCAGAACTCATCTTCAATGAATTTTCTTAAAGTGGTTGTAAAGGTAGAAGCTTTTTTTTTATCTTAAAGCATTCTATTCATTAATATAAAAAGCCTTCTGTGTGCAGCAGCCTCCCTCAGCCCCCCTAATATTTTCCTGAGCTCCATCTAGATCCAGCGATGTTGCAGGAGTGTCTCGGCTGCTTGGCAGTCCCCTTTATGGCTGAGACACCAGTGTAGCACCATTGGCTCCAGCTGCTGTCAATCAAAGTCAGTCAGCCAATGAGCAGAGAAAGGGGTCGGGGACTGTGGCTCTCTGTCTGAATGGACACAGCGAGCTGTGGCTTGTCTCAGGTGCCCCCATAGCAAGCTGCTTGCTGTAGGGGCTCGCAATAGAAGGGAGGGGCCAGGAGCATCAAAGAGGGACCTGAGAAGTGGAGGATCTGGGCTGCCTTGCGCAAAACCACTGCACAGAGCAGGTAAGTATAACATGTTTGTTATTTTTAACTGAAACAAAAAAAGAGACTTTACAATCACTTTAATTAAAGCAGTGCAAGTACTTGAATTTGACCTGATATCAGATTCTATCAGCAATCCCTGTACAGCCTGGGAGAGGGAGAAGAAGTACAAGAAGCCAGTTAGTTGTGCTGCAGTGCGCTTGTGCCAACAAGGGCCATACAGACAATAGGAGAGAACAGAGAGACAGAGAGACAGAGAGATGAGTTCGTCCTTCTACTGCGTCTCCCTTCCCTGCTCAGTCACAGGCTTGGGGTAGCCAGGAGACCTGTAACATTATAAAAATAGATAATGCTGTGCTAAGGTTAAAAACAACAGGACAGAAGCTAGCATAAATTGTGGACAACAATGTACGGACAAGTATGAAATGCAGCGCTTAAATGTCCTTAGTAACAAAGAAAACATCCATCAATCCCAAGAGCCACCCAATAGGTGAATCAATCTTGAACAGTAATCTTCCACCAACACCACAGTGAGCCAAGCTTCTTACCCTCACAACTGTCCCACTAGATTATAGGTGGTCAAAAACACCAAAACATCTGTCCACCACGGACTGCTCCAACATGGATCCAGGCATCACTCCTCATGTGCCACTGTGTGAGTATATATGTATAAATATATATATATATATATGTGTGTGCTTTTAATCAGTTAAAATTGCTTTGAAATACTACACCATGAAGTGTTTTTTGTCTTTACACCTTTCAACGTGAGGAGTGATGCCTGGATCCATGCTGGAGCAGTCTGTGGTGGATTGATGTTTTTGACCATCTATAATCTAGTGGTCCAGTTGTGAGGGTAAGAGGCTTGGCTCACTGTGGTGTTGGTGGAAGATTATGATTTACCGTTTAATCAAGATTGATTCACCTATTAGGTGCCTCCCGGGATTGATGGACGTTTTCTTTGTTACTAAGGACATTTAAGCTCTACATTTCTCTATTTCAGACCTTTAATATTACTTCACTACAGTAGAAAAAAAATAAAAAATCTTTTTTAAGTGGACTGCGGGAAATTCAGCTTTAAATTTCAACATACTGTATACTATGGATATCCTGATGCAATGAACAAGGCAAAAGGGATACAAAACAGAACTAGCATGCTTCAGAAACCATCTGTTACTTTTCAATTGTTGTCAATTCCCCCTACCTCGTCCCCACCCCAGACACGGTCCTCCACAAGTGCCGCAAAACCCAACAACTATCACATTCGTTTCCTGCCGGTGAGATTTCAAAACAACTAGCAGTACAGAGAGAAGAACACTCTTACACAGTATGTTATACTTGTTAGGTAAAATTATAAAAAAAAAAAAAAAACCTGTATTTGCATGTTGGTAGCCTGAGTCATTACCCTGCATCTTAATTTTGCTGGGAATGATGTAAAAACCACAAACAGTCATGCCTGTGGTACTTGGCTTTTACTAACGTGACAATTTCCAGCACCGATACTCGAAGACAACAGTTTTTACCACTAGGTTTATGTTATAAATTAGAGAACAATGGGCAAAGTACTGTAACCAATCAGATCTCATATTCCATTGTTCTCATTGTTCTAAAAGAAAGAAAGAAGAACTCCAATTGGCTTTATTTGGCTATTGAATCTTGTACACTATCACTGCTGTTTGTGACAACTCTGGTCAAGCATAACATTTTTGAGTATAGTTAAATATTGCTGTTTAAAGGATAAGTACACTTTTGTGTTCCATCTGCCCAAATTCTCTTTGTCTTAATCAAGCCAATATATTAGAAACAGACTGAAGATCAGCCAATACCTGGGTACAGATGTGGCTATCCAATGGCAGGCACCATTTGTTATTTCCCAAGCCACTGTACATACAGTATGTGCCTTTTTGAGTATAAATATCAATATAGAGCCTGCCTCTCTGTAGGCCTACAGGGAGGAGGGGGGGATGAGTAATGATGTACTCCGCATCCTGATGTCACCTGTACTCCCTATGTAGTAGATTCAGCATCTCTGATCCGTGATGAGGTCATGATATGGGTGTGCTGGGGCAGAGGTCCCTTGTGGACTTCAGCCTGTTTCACGCAGGCTTCAGCTTTATAAGAGAAATGTGAACAGCAAGCTTTGACAAACCATTTGTAGAGCTTTCAGCAAGCTTTGTTGAATTTTTAAAGTACCATTCAACTCATTTGTAAGTGTTGAACTCAGATCCTAATGGGAGTGCTGATTGCCACGTTAAGCAACCTGCTAGCAGGCTTCAGCAGGCTTTCAACAAGTGTCAAAAAGTGCTTAAGCCTGCTAGCAGCTTGTTTAAAGTGGCAATCAGCACACCCTTTAGGATCTGTGTTCAACATTTACAAACTCAAGCTGAATAGTACTTTAAGGCTGGGTTCACACTATTGCGAATTGGATGCAGATTTACCCTCATCCAATTCACATAGCAGGAGATTGTGATTGGCTCTCTTTGGAGCCAGTTCACACATCTTCAAGGTGGCTCCAGTGCGAATTGCACAGGATTCCTGTTGATCTTTTGGTCCATTTAAGGTCCAAATTCACACAAAAATTTTGTGCTGAAATTGGACCTGATTCAGTGAATGGAGATGCACTGGACCCCCTGCTGTGAGCCACTATGTGCTCTAGTGCAGGGGTCATCAACCCCCGGTCCTCGGCCCACTACCGGGCCGTGGCCCTTCTGTAGGTGGGCCGCGGGTGCAGGCGTCCACAAGAGACATGCTGGGCTACCGGCATGAGAGCACTGGGTGGATGGAAGAAGCGGGCGTGCGGGCAAGCAGAGATGATATCATCTCTCTCCGCCCCCTCTGCATCACCGCTCTTCTGCCCTCAAAGCCAGTGCTGTCTCAGTGTCGGAGGTGCAGCTGGGAGCAGAGAGATGACATCATCTCATACTGCCTGCCCACATCACCGCTCTCCTGCAGCTCCTCGGTGTGTGAAAACGTATATATTCCTTGTTCAGCGGCGCAAATTGCCTGCCCCCCCCCCCCGGACAGCTAATCAGGAATGTCAAAAGGGTGGGGCCAGAGACTGACAGCTGAAGGAGTCCCGGACCCTCCCTCTGCCAGATGAGACCAGCTGCAGCATGAGGAGAGAGACACCCTGCAACACAGAGATGTGACATCATCAGTGACAGGTGAACTATTTCATTTATTACTGCAATGTAATAATAGAAATAATGCGCTTCAATCACCCCGACACCATATCAAGGATGGTGCCGTGATGATTGAATCACTAACACCAGCCATTGCCCGTGAAAAATCATGACCGGTCCTTGGCATAATTTTCATCCACACAGCCAGTCCCCGGTGCCAAAAAGGTTGGGTACTACTGCTCTAGTGTGAACCAGGCCTAAAGCTTCAACAAAGCTTGCTGAAAGCTCTGCAAATGCTTTGTCAAAGCTTGTTTACATTGTCCTTTTACAAGCTGAAGCCCATGTGAAAAAGGCCTTACCTTTCAGCTCTCTATCCCATTTCCTCGGCTTTACCCTTCTCATCTTTCTGTCGCTATCTCTTCTTCTTTGCGTTCTTGTTCCTATTTCCTAAGGTGCTAATCAAAACACCACCTAACCTTCCTACAAGGAAACCTATTATTGCCCAAAGTGGACAATGTATCACTACCCCTACACATGATGCAATACTAATTTTATTTAATCCTTTAGCAGAAAGCCCTACATGCTTCCACTACACTCAGCATGGCAGTTGTGCACTCCAAGCTACCATTGTGTGTACCACTGTGTAAACTGTGCTTAATATGTCTTTTGAGATTTCATATTTCTTAGCGAACATCCGAACGGTTTCAAAGCCACTTTTTAAATGTTGCTGTAATTAGTGCTGTGACGTCAGCTATAGTCCTGAGCTTCTGAATATTGTAAATTCTTAAAAAAAAAAAAAAAACTCAATAAAAAACATCAAAACATAGATTCCGCGTCTAAAGTTGACCTTACACCAGTAAATGTCAATAATTTTCATTTTCATAATATTTAATTATCTAATGGCTATTCAAAAAAGCAGAATGGTAATTTTATCTCCAACAAACAAAAGTTTAGCTCTGAATGTGGTTTTTGTTTGTGAAAATATGTACATATTGTAATGAAACCTGATTAATACATCTGGGATTTTATTCAAATAGCAGGTCTGGATGAAATTTAAAGGGCTTTTGAAAAAATTGGCTGACTTAAGCCCCATATACATCATCAGTTTTTCTGCTGATTTTTGTCTTCAGATTTACCAAAACCATGTAGTGCAAGGACCTGCCTGATTGCATACAAATTGAAACTACTAAGGTTTGACCTCATATTATATGGTTTTGGTAAATCTGAATTAAAAAATCAGCAGAAAATTTGATAGTGTGTATGGAGCGTTAGGCTTCATGTACACAGGATGTTTTTACGTCTGTTTTGCCATGTTTACTTGCCGCATTTACGTTTAGAAGCGTTTTTTATATATATATATATATATATATATATATATATATATTTTTTTTTTTTTTTTTTATATATATTTTTTTCTTAAATAGCTAAAAAATGGAAAATGCCTGTAAACGAAACACTGCTAAACACGAGTTATTTAGTTTAGAAACATTTGGCACTTGCAATGCCTCTAAACTCTATAAACGACCCTGTGTACATGTACTGATAACATAACAGAGGAGAGTTCCGGAGCAGTTGAAAAAAATGCCCAACTGCTCCTAAACGTCCGTTTAGCAGCAGCAGTGTACATGAGGCTTTAATGATGACAAGACCGAATGTTCTGATGAACATCCCCATATGAACATTTGAATGAAAACTAGCTATGTAAGGCCAACTTAAGCAAGGCCTTACTCTCTCCAATAAAGGCACTGCAGCCTGCAGAAGAAAACTGCTAGTTTGTCACAATGTAAAATAGACCCCCTCTAGTGGTTGCTAGCTGTCACCAGAATGAACATATTCCCCTTTAAAATGATTCTCAATATTATGAAGTCTTCCCAAAAGCAGAAAGTCTTTAAACTGTGAACCAGAAGGCTTTTTTCCTATGAGCATCACCCAAGCTTCCTTTTATGTACCAATGCTTGCCATGTACCACCCATGGTGAGTACCTGCGCCATCAGTGGTAGTCACCTTGCGCTTTGGGAAACAATATACTAATACATAAATAAATCAAGACTGCAAAGGAAACAAAGGCAAACCTTGTCACAACCAGGGCATTTGTCTTCTGATAGGTATTCTTACGAATCACACTTTTTTATTTTGTAAAAGGCAAACACCTGTCTCCCTAGTAATTTATTAATACCAAGCCTGTTTGACCCTCCAGTAATACACCCACAGGGACCAGTAACTCCATCACAGCAACACATAACTTGAAGGCTTTATAACAACAAACGTTGTTCCCCGCTGTTCCTCACACCTTCACAAAAAGGCTCTAAGAAAGTGCTGGCTCTTCCCACAAGCTCCTTCCGTAAATGCAATGGAAGTAAATACTACTTTAATACCATATTGTTCTTAACTCCTCCATGTATGTTCTTATGTGACCATATTAAATGATATAGCTATTTTTTTTCCAGCTACCAGGCAAAGCTCCTGAGCACTGTGTCGCTGTTTCCTTGTAAATAATTTCCAGGTTTTGGGGAACCCCTGCTAGAAATTGTTATACCTGCAGCTCATGATACATTAGCATTAAATTGCACAAAGGTTTAAACTGAAGTTTAGTTAAAAATAAAATCCGTACAGCTTTATTCATAACACTAACCTGTAACAAAACATGTCCCATGTAGTGCAGGCAGATGGATTTTCGAGAAATCTTCACTTTAGGGATGCCCTGTCATCTCCCTATCTCTGAACTTCTGCCATTGCATGGTTAAAGTGGTTCTAAAGGCTGAAGGTTTTTTTTGTTTTGTTTTTTTACCTTCATGCATTCTATTCATGCAGGTTTTCCCCATTCAAATATTGTGTTACATGCAGTGTAATTAAAGAAATAACTTTTCTCAATGGAGGAGGAGGAGGAAGGAGGAGGCGTGTCCCCATCAGACTATCTGTACTGCTGCTCTGCCTGAAGACCTGAAGCTATTACCAACTGCAGCACCAGAAGTTTAAAATCATGAAAAGGACATGCATCCCTTCACATAAAATCTATCCAGGATTCAGCTGTCTGCACAATGTGAGATATACAGCAGTGGCCAAAGGTTTTGAAAATGACACAAATATTCATTTTCACAAAGTCTGCTGCCTTAGTTTTTATGATGACAATTTGCATATACTCCAGAATATTATGAAGAGTGATCAGATGAATTGCAATCAATTGCAAAGTCCCTCTTTGCCATGAAAATGAACCTTATCCCATAAAAAAAAAAAAACATTTCCACTGCATTTGTGATGATGGCTTCAGGGCGCCTAAGAAAGTCCAGCAAGCGCCAGGATCAGCTGCAAGATCGGGGCACCACCAGTACAGAGCTTGCTCAGGAATAGCAGCAGTATGCATGGGAATGCATCTTTTGGTGAACACTTTTGGAGGAAGGCCTGGTTTCAAGAAGGGCAACAAAGAAGCCTCTTCTCTCCAGGAAAAAGCTGATATTTTGCATAGAGATTGGACTGCTGAGGACTGGGGTAAATTAATTTTAATGAATCCCCTTTCCGATTGTTTGGGGCATCTGGAAAAAACTTTGCACGGAGAAGAAAAGGTGAGCGCTATTATCAGTCCTGTGTCATGCCAAAAGTAAAGCATCCTAACAACATTCATGTGTGGAGTTTCTTCACAGCCAAGGGAGTGGGCGCACTCACAATTTTGCTAAGAACACAGCCACGAGTAAAGAATGGTACAAAAACATCCTCCGAGAGCAACTTCTCCCAACCATCCAAGAACAGTTTGGTGATAAACATTGACTTTTCCAGCATGATGGAGCACCTTGCCATAAGGCAAAAGTAATAACCAAGTGGCTCGGGGGAACAAAACATCAATATTTTAAGTCGATGGCGGGGAAACTCCCCAGATCTTAATCCCATTGAGAACGTGTGGTCAATCCTCAAGAGGCGGGTGAACAAAAAAAAGCCCCACAAATTCTGACAAACTCCAAGCATTGATTATGCAAGGATGGGCTGCCATTAGTCAGGATGTGGCCCAGAAGTTGATTGACAGCATGCAAGGGTGAATTGCAGAGGTCTTGAAAAAGAATGGTCAACACTGCAAATACTGACTCTTTGCATAAATTTTATGTAATTGTCAATAAAAGCCTGTGAAACTTATGAAATGTTTGTAATTATACTTCAGT
Organism: Lithobates pipiens; assembly: GCF_037356315.1. Lineage (NCBI taxonomy): Eukaryota > Metazoa > Chordata > Amphibia > Anura > Ranidae > Lithobates > Lithobates pipiens. Next base: position 70,751,742 of record NW_027507785.1, on the reverse strand, counting down.
ATACCATAGTCTGACAAAAAGATCTAAAAACACTGAACCAGCAGACTTCGTGAAAATTAATATTTGTGTCATTCTCAAAACTTTTGGCCATGGCTGTACACTATATTGTCAAACGTATTGGGACGCCTAGCTCGCCGTCTCCACTCTAATTCATCCCAAAGGTGTTCTATCGGTTTGAGGTCACGACTCTGTGCAGGCCAGTCAAGTTCCTCCACCCCAAACTCGCTCGTGCGTGTCTTTATGGACCTTGCTTTGTGCACTAGTGCACAGTTATGTTGGAACAAGAAAATCCCCAAACTATTCCCACAAAGTTAAGCTGTAGGGATTTTTTATTTTGGGTGGGGAGGTCTAAACTTTAAATAAATGTAAAGCTTTAAACAAGATAATAAAGTGGTTTACCTAGCACATTTAAGACGAGAAGGTAATTTATTTCAAACCCTTCATCTCTGTTCTATACAACAAAATAACTTTCTGTAATAATCTTGAAATTAATAAATGATTACCTAGAAATTGTGGTGTCCCCTAGTGGTCAGTGTAGATAGGATCCCTTTAATTGGTGGTTAATGCAACATTATTGGTGATCTGTGTAGGTGGGAGATCAATTGCTCATTACCCAAGGAACCCCTAACCACCTCTGAAGGAACCCTAAGGTTTCTGGTAACCCTGGCTGGGAAAGGCCAAGTTAGAAAGTACATTCATTATTACAGATATTTGCTAGATCTAAAAATAGGGACATTTGAAAAGGAAAGAAAGAAGGATAGGGGGTTTGTTTACAACAGACAGACAATTCCACTAAAAGAGGGACAACTAGTGTCACAAATATAAAGTGTAGGTTGTGCTTCCTATGAACAGTTGCTAGAGATCCTCAGAGGAGCATGTACACCATGTACCATACAGAGTATTAAACGGAAGTCTGCTGCTTACAACAGTGGCCAATCATGCTTGACAACATCTGACAATGACGAGGCGGGGGAAGACCAGAGAGTTGGGGGGGGGATTTGCAGGATCGTTTTCACAAAAAGGTCAAGCAAAACAAAGCCTCGATATTCAGATGAGTTTTGTGTGGTAATCAAATAGATCAGCGTTTCTTTTAAATACACTCCCTTGAGGATGTTGCAGAAAGTAGCATGCCACATCTTATGACTCACATAAGACGGGAATAATTTGATTCTAAGACAGTGGGGAATAGGCAAAATTATAAAATGAAACATAAAAACTCAGCATTGTGCCCGGGTTCACACCTCAGAGATTTGAACCACTTTTTTATAGAAGTGATTCAATGCGCAACATGAGGATTTCTTTTGTAGCCTACAGTGCTTGTTCACACATGATTATCACATTGTTTGGGGGTTAAAAAAGTACATGAGCTTTTTTGGGGCAGAGGCATCTGTTTTTGGTCTCTATAGACTTTAATGGCGGTGCAAATTCTTGCCTTTCCTTATCCCAGTAAATGGTTTTCCAGTGCCTGAAACAAAAACACTCAAACCTGAAAATGCCTCAAAAATGCATGTACACCCCAAAACCCTTGAAGAAGCTCAAGTGTGAACATAGCCTTAAAGTGAGCCTGTCAAACAAAAACATGGGAGGTGCCAATGCTGCTTAGGATTGTAAAGGGCTGTCATCACATTCCTTGCTTTGCTACACAGTGAGTGGCTGACCGGAGGAAAGCATGAAGAATGGGAATTTAGACATCTCTGAGTGCATGCTTGTTCCAGGTCAGTAACTTATTTTCATCCTGGTACTTATCTTCTGCATTTGGCTGCTCTGCTAAATCCCTTGTGTTGTCTTTTATTTTCTCAATGGCTCCAAGCCTGAAAAATTTAATATATCCTGGATCTTAACATACTGATTTTAGAGAGGGAGGTTGCAGGGCACAGAATCACATGACTAGAGGCTGCTGAGTCACCCAGGAATGTGGTGCCAATCTGAAGAATCTAGTTTCAGTCGACTACAAAAAATATGCAAAATGGCTTTAAGACTTTAAAGGTGCTAGGAGCTACATTTGCCAAATTGGATTTTTAAAGGGCATTCTGCAGGACTCTCATCCTTATCCTTGCTTTATTGTCTATATAACAAGCCAGATTTTTTATTTATTTTTTGGAAAGTGTGGAATTATTAGAATGCCTGTCGGGTTCTATTTCTGTCTGTTTCCTAGCTGTGGAGATTCAAAATCCCAAAATTTCCAGTAGTCACCTAAATAGGGGAGAAATCTTCCAGTGGAGACCTTTGCCTTACACGCTATGTCTATACTTGGCCACACACCAGTAGAATTAAAATTTTAGTTTTTGAAATGTTCAATTTTCCAATAATTAGTGGGGTCAAATTGGCATTTGCTTTCAACAGTACTGATAAAATTTGAAATAACAGATTGAAGATTGTTTTCTTGATCAAACAAAATTCTAAGTGTGAATGTGTTTTTTTACCTGTTTAATAAGTTTGTGGATCCATTCAAATAGCAAGACTGGATGATATTTTAAGGACTTTCAAACTAAATAAAACCTGACTCATTGATGGCAAGAAAGTTCTAAATTTTCTGGATTTGTGTACGTACAAAAATCGAACCACATTTGACCAGAGGATTATTTCTAAATTTGGAGAGAATCATGTTGTGTCTCCCAGACAGGAGGTATAATCTTTCCAATTTGCTTTTAATTTTAGGAAACTTTAGAGTTCACTTTTTTTAAATTATTCTTGCTTCTCTATGTATCAATACACCATTGATGTTCCTCTGTTGCAGAAAAGAAAAATCTTTCTCTGTCTTCCAGGACAGGCTTTTCCCTCTGCCTCCAGTGTGTCCTATAGGAAAATTCCATCATTGCTTCCTGCTATTCGTCCCAGTATTTGGGATGAGAAAACTGTTTGTGAACTAAGGAAGACGTTCAGCAGTTGACCTCATTAACACACACCCTGCATCTATCCTCCCCCTCCAGGAGATTGTTCCTGCCCACCTCTGCAGTTTCATGCATTCCAAATGCATGCAATGTCGTTGAGCAATGTTCTCCCTCTATACATAGCCAGTGTTTTCCTCTACTGATCAGTTGTTTTGTATGTTACTTTCATAGATTGTTCATTTGGAAGAGTGTGCAGGAGCTGAGCGATTATATAACAGCCTATGTGGAGCAGAGCTGTAGTATTGAAGACAGGAGAAGTGTAAAACTCACCATACACTATACAAAAGCTCCTTTAGATTTTACCATCAACTATGTAATGCAAGGGCCTGCTGGATTGGATACAGAGTGATTGGATAGATAGGTGTGTCTGCCTATTACAGTATATGGTTTTGGTAAATCTAAAGGAGATTGTACAGTGATTGTACGTCGGATCGTATAGTGCAGTGATGGCAAACCTTGGCACCCCAGATGTTTTGAAATAACATTTCCCATGATGTTCATGTACTCTGCAGTGTAGTTGAGTATCATGGAAAATGTAGTTTGCAAACATCTGGGGTGCCAAGGTTCACCATCACTGGTATCGTGTAACCACCTTTATACACCTAAAATTTACTAGTTGCACTTTCAGTGCCATTAATTGTTAACAGCATCTCAAATGGAAAAGCAAACGCGCATTTGTTGAGTGCAAAAATGTGCAACAAACACGCAGTAAAAAATGTGCAAACAGCAATGTGCCAAAGTGTCTTGTGAGCTACTCTGCTGTATTTGTCGTACGTAGGGCAGCCCATTGAAATCAATGGGCTGCCCTATGTGTGTCATGGGAAAAACGCACCAAAAATGTGTGCTCGCACTACGCTGTGTGACTGGGGCCTGAAAATTAAATTAGTATGTTTATACCCACTCCCTCCTTGAGCTGGAATTACAAGAACATTGACACCTGAATGAGTACAAGTATCAATACTTTTTTTTAGTACTCATCGATATCAATTACCGATATCTACTGCAACTGTTTTGTTTTAACTTCAGCTGTCAGCAATGGTACAAAGCATTGAAAAGTTATTTACAAATTATTATTATTATTTTTTTTAATTTAGCGCTTTTTCAATATGAAATCTGTAAATATATGTTAATATATATGTGTAAAAATATTCACTAACAAAGCAAACAAAAAAAAAACTTTTTCATTGTTTATCATTTATAAAATAGATGTGAACAAAAGAAAAAAAAGTAATAATTACATGGAGGAGAATAGGGAGTTAACCTCCCTGGTGGTATGATTAGTTCTGATTTTAGGTGCTGAAAGCGGTACAATTATTTTGCATGGAAATTTGGCGTTTTATATTGTAGGCCTGCAATTCTTAGGAATAACTCTCTTAAATCTGTTCAATCCAGAGTCTAGCAGACATCCCGGGTATGATAAAATTTATAATATAATAAATAATGATAATAAATAATAATAAAAATTATTCAATAATGTAATAAAATCCAAAAACACAGAAATTTGCTAATTTGCAGAATAGTCGCTGTCATTAGCTTAAGTGTTTGATGACGGATCTCCCCACAAATCTCTATCACTCAATTCTGCAAGTGATTCTAATTTATTATCGTTGTTTTCTAGTTGGTCTAAAATCACTTTTGACATAAAGGGACACTTTTTGGTTGCTATGGACAATCTCCAAATTCCAGGCAGAAAAAAAACAGTATTTATAATATAAAAGTCCTGCATGCACTTTTATATTATAAATACTGGACAGACCACTAGGGACAAAGGGGATGTGTATTTTTTTTATATACAGTACTGTAATGTGTAATATTACAGTACTGTATATGTATTGTGTGTTTTTACTTGAATTTGGCGCCGATCTCCGCTCCGGTGCTTCGTAATGTCGCAGGGAATGGAGCTCAGCGGCATTCGGGCACTGTGTGAATCGAGAGGAGGACAGCTCGATCACACAGCATGGAGGACATCGCTGGATCCAGGGAACAATGTAAGTAACCTCTCCCTGTATCCTCCCTGTATCTAGCGATGCGATCCCGAGTCTAGCTCGGGGTTACCGCTCGTGGTACTGAAATCCCAGCCCAAACCAGACTCTGGATCACCGCTAGGGGAGTTAATTAAGGCTGATTAGAATAAATTAAAGGTTATTAAGGGGTTAAACAGAGGATCATTTGTTCATCCCTTTGATCTGCAGATGAAGAAACAGAAATATAAAAAAGAAAACAATGTTTCTTTTTATTTTAGTGTTTCAGGGCTGAGCAATGTTGGTAATAAACATTGCCGGCTGCTTTTTTTTTTTTTTTGACAGCTCCAATTACCGGGCTTCTTTAACACTGGGGAGACCCGCTGACAGCTCAAAGAGCCGAGCCTGAAAGTATCAATTTCGGGTATCGGTGCATTTGCAAGAGTACCGATGCTTGTGCAAATACTCAGTATTGGCACTGATACTAGTATCGATGCAACCCTAACTTGCATAAGGGTGGCCATACACTATGCAATCTGATTGTTTAATCTCTGTACAATTTTGTTTAGATTTACCAAAACGATATAATAGGAGAACCCACCTGAACAATCCATTCAGTTTGTATCAGATCGGGCAGGCTCTTGGAAGTTGGTGGAAATAAAAGAGGTGGTATAATAATGAGGGAAGTGTGACCCAGAAGGGTAAAGCAGGACCTATTCTGTGATGCAGTGAGGCAGAACTTGATGAGATATGAAGTTTCCTGGATTGTCACATGATGTTACAGGAAGTCAGGGCTTAGAATGAATTTTTACACATTTTGAACTGATTCAAAGCTTCCATGGACTAGGTAAGTGAGAGGTAAGCACAATGGAATAGCCTGGGCAGAAATGACATTAGAAGGCTTTTATTTATTATGAAAAGTGAAGTTCTCTCTGAAAAGGTGAACGTATCCTTTAAGGCAATATCTTAGGCCGCGTACACACGGGCGGACTGTTCGCCCAACTTTGTCCGCTGAACAGTGTTTCAGCGGACAGTCCGCTCGTGTGTGGGCTTCAGCGGACAGTTTCAGCGGACAGTCTGACGAACAAAGTTTTTCGGAATTTCCGTAAGACAGTCCGCTGAAACTTGGTTTCAGCGGACAGTCCGCTCGTGTGTAGGCTTGTTCGTCAAACTAAGTTTCGTGCATGCTCAGAAAGGATTTACACGGCGAAGGTTGCATTGCAGTGTATTGGACGTCGTATTTCTCGTCCCGTCGTACGTGCCGTTCACGTCATCGCGCACGCTTTCAGCGGACTGTTCGTTCATCGTGTGTGGTCAAGTCCGTTCATGCAAATTTTGAGCGGACTGTTTGTCGGATTGTTTGACGAACAAAGTTGGGCGAACAGTCCGCCCGTGTGTACGCGGCCTCAGGGTTTAAGCTAAGTGATAAAAGTTTAGAAAGGGGGGAGTTAATGGTAGTGACACTTTGTCACATATATGACTAAAACACAAGCATGCATAGATCGTAATGATAGCTTTGGTTCTGGTTCTTCCATCTGTAAATTCCAGACTAGCATTTATTTTTCCCTTTTAAGTAGAATATTTTTTTTTACTTTCTGAAAACCACTGGTTCACTGACTGGTTTTATTTGCATGTAGATTAATTTTAGCTTCCAAGTTACTGGAAGATTTTTTTGGACCAGCATGGCTTTCAGCTCATCTAAGTACTTATTATTACTAGCAATAATCCCTTCATTGTTCTCAATGTTCCTAACTTCGCAGCATCAGTCCAATATGAGAATATTTAGCACGTTGCCTAATTCTTATGTTGAAGACGTTTCTGCAGAACCCGTTGTCTGCCTGGCCCTTCTCAAGGCCTCACAAACAAAGCATCAATCCAGGCAAGCCATGTCCCTGCTGGTCTGCATGGAAGTCAGGGAGACAGTGTTTATTTAGGAGGGCTTATTGATGGTGGGAAAATAAGATGTTGCTGGTTCTGGTACCTGCATTTCATGACTTACAGCAATAACCACCATTACATACACACCGATAAATTATCTTCCAAGTATGTTCAAGTTTATTTTATGATCACATAGCCTCCTATTTAGTTTCAATCTAACTTGTGTTGCTCTCATAATAGAACATGCTATTAATGATCAGCCAAACACCCCCCAGTTCGGTTCGCACCAGCTTGCGAGCAGGCAAAAAATTCAGAAGAACACGCGAACACCGTTAAAGTCTATGGGACACGAACATGAAAAATCAAAAGTGCTCATTTTAAAGGCTTATATGCAAGTTATTGCCATAAAAAGTGTTTGGGGACCCAGGTCCTGTCCCAGGGGACATGTATTAATGCAAAAAAGTTTTAAAAACTGATGTTTTTTCAGGAGCAGCGATTTTAACCACCTCACGCCCACCAGCCATCAAATGATGGCTAGGCAGCGCGGTTCTCATTCTGGGAGGCCATCATATGACACCCACCCAGAACAACCACTCTCGCGCACCCGCATCGCGGCGAACGGTGGTGTGGTGTGTCAATCAAACACACCACTACACCGATCTCGGTAAAGAGCCTCTGACGGAGGCTCTTACATTGTGATCAGCCACTATTGGACACGGCTGATCACGTGGTAAACAGGAAGAGCCGTTGATTGGCTTTTCCTCACTCGCGTCTGACAGACACGAGCAGAGGAGAGCTGATCGGCTGCTCTCCTGACTAGGGGGTCTGTGCTGATTGTTCATCAGCACAACCCCCCCCATCAGATGACCACCCAGAGCCACCAGGATGTCACTAGGACCACCAGGGATTGGCACCACTCTGGTCCACCAGTTATGCCACCCTAGACCACTAGGGAAATGCCAATCAGTGCCCAGGCAGCTGCCAATCAGTGCCCATCTCCAATGCCTGCCAGTGCCATCAGTGATGCCTATCAATGCCATCAATCAGTGCCCCATATCACTGTCCATCAGTGTCACGTATCAGTGCCTAGCAGTGCTGTTTAGCAGTGCCCATCAGTGCTGCCTATCAGTGCCACCCACTTCTCGGCCTTTTGGCTAAGATCAAGTGTAGTATATGTTCTTATCAGTTGCCAAAAGAGGCGTGTTCCATCCCTATTCAAGAGGGTTTGGTCAGCACTCTCCGATGGCGTAATTAGCATCTGGAAGGACGGTTTCGTAGGGGCCACGTCGTGCCGCCCGGCAGTAAACTGGGGGCCAATGCATGGTCGAGTCTGAGCCGTCTGGAAGGGTGCTCCTGGTGAGGATGGGTGCTGCTGTTGGTCCGATCCAGAGGGTCGAGTACCTGGCCTTCTGGCCTGGATTGGGGTAGTTCTAGCCCCAAACAGTCTTTCGGGAGGGAACACTGCCTACACACTTAAAGTGACACGAAACTGATTTAAAAAAAAACAATTCATTCAAGTATGTATTCCTAACTGAGAAGAGCACCTTTTATTGCTCTCACCCTCCTCCAAATATCCAAATTCCCTTTTTTTGCTATTGTGATCCGATTTACTGTTAGAGCTCCATGCATGTTTGTTCTCCATGCTTCCACTGTATGTAAGAATGTAGCCACCTTCTCTTTCATGCTCCTGAGATAGACTAGGGACTATGGGATGTATAGTATTCATAGAACAGTGCACATGACCACAACTGATGTGCACTACTTGTTCTACAGAAATGGAAGTAAGGGAGAAAAAAATAAGTTTGGGAGCTCACACAGGACATTACCAAGAGGCAGAAAAAAACTGTAAGAAACAATTTAAGGAAAAATGTACTACATGGCCATTAAATAGTGGAAGTGTATGAATTCTGTTTGAAGAAGGATATTGTTTAGTGTCACGTTAAGTACTGTCTCCACTCCCATCCATTAGCCCACAAGAAAGGCACCCCTAATATAATTCAAATTTAAAATTTCAGCTTTCCCAATACCGATAGCTAAAAAGATCATTTATGCCACTGAATACTTTTTTTTTTTTTTTAACAAGAAAATTGGTCTTTATTGGAAATGAGACGATACATAATCTGAGTAAAACACAACATTGTACAGTACAAAATTTACAATGCAGCATACATAGACCCGTTATACTCCGAGAGATACAGCAACTGTGCTCTGGTAAGAAATGTGCTGCGCCAGAAAAAAAGGGGGGGCACCAAGGACCTTTTATTAACCAAGTTACTAGAAGGGGAAAAAAGGGGGGGAAAGGGGGAGAGCAGACAGCACAAACCCCTCATCACAGCTGTCTTTCAGGGTGGGGGGGGGGCACAGGAGCCCCCCACCCGGACATTCACACAGGGCCGATCCATGGTTGCCACACTTTTGTAAATTTTTGGGGGCATCCCCTACTGATATACGTAATTTTATACATTGGCAAAATTTCATCAACCAACTTCTCCCAAGCACTTCGTGTGGGTGGCAAGGCTGAGGTCCATCTAAGAAGTATCTGCTTTTTTGCATAAAAAACAACAGTGAAATCAGTAGTTTGGTGTAACGGGGTCTCCGCTCATCATCCTGTATGGCCAACAGAGCCAGCTCTGCCGTCAAGGGAATGTTTAGCTGAAGACGCTCGTTAATACACTCCATGACAGCAGACCAAAAACGAGAGATTCGCGGGCACTCCCAAAACATATGTATAAATGAACCCTCAGGGGACTGACATCTTGGGCAATTTGGGGATCTCTCTGGGTAGATTCTGTGCAGTCTCTGAGGCGTGAAGTGCACCCTATGCATACATTTGGTCTGTATTAATCTATCCCTAGAGGATATCACTAATCTAGAGCCCCTATCGAAGCACTCCTCCCACTTCTATGCCACTGAATACTTATTTGAGAAACAGAAATTGCTCAAAGATCACCTAGCAACCTTTGGAGGAACCCTGGTTGAGAAAGGCTGATTTGGACTAGAGCACCACAATGGTCAAAGATCTTTTTACCTACTGTAAGCCCTATTGTAGGTGGGTGCAACATGGCTGTGTGGCAATAACATACACTCGGTCCAGGTGCAAATAATGGACCTTGTGTTGAAGTCAACGGAAAACAATTCACAAAAAGCCTGGGGGAAGGAAGCCTAACCAGGCACACTCACGGATGGCACAGCAGGTAGCGGAGCAGGTCTCAGCCAATCTGGCAGTGTCTGTCTGGAGGGGCGGACTGCGGCCTGGACTAATTTCAAATTTCAGCTTTCCTGTGACAAGCTTGTATAAAGACAGATATCATGTAATTACTCTACACAATATGAATGAAAACGAAACCACGTTATGTACACTATGTAAATCTCAGCGCTGGAGCCTCTGATAGCTATAATAAAATGGTGTGAGATTTACCTAACCAATGTCTACCTAAAATGTATAATTTGGCTAGGGCTATGCTAAATAACAACAACTTCATGTTTGAGTCTCTGTGGATGGGTGGAGAAAGTGTTTATGCTGACACAGTTCAGGCATGTGTCAGGCTGAGAACTCCATGCTCAGTAACTGGAGTCTCAGATTTCAGAGAAAAGGCTATACTGCATGGGGAACATGGGGCTGGTTGCGCAGAAAGAGTTGCCCTTTGAACCATATACATTGTAAACAATGGCTTACTTGGAGATGACTCAACAAATAAAAGCACAAAACAAGCTGAGGATAAGTGACCTGCTAAGAAGCCAGACCCAATGGAATGTGTCAAGTGTCCGATGCCATACAAAAGCCCCGTCTGTCTGCATGATTACCAACGTTGTCATTGGGGGTCACGGTCAGATGGTCACAGTCAGCTAAGTAGCTGACTAATGTTGAAGAATATAAAGCTCTGAATGAAGAGAGACATGTTTTATTAAAGAAAAAAAATAAGTATTCTTTTATACCATATACTCATTCTTATACTTGCATCAAGATTGCCTACATTCTGAAGTCCTGTTTGGATCCTGATCCCTTTTTCTTAAGTAAAACTATGGCTTCCCATTAAAAAATGTGTTCTGTAGTACTTTATTATAAATATGTCTGTACTCACATTTGTCCTGACAGTGAAATCCACCTAATGCAGTCTACTGGAATAGTAATAGTGTGGCAACAATGCTGCACTGCTCCTGAATTAAGAACAGAGTTGCCACTGTTATGCTGGCTATGCCTACTTGCCATAGGCATGCGCACAGGGTGTGCCTGAGTACACCCTAATCACCCCATGTGGTGCAGACTCCCCCTGCTGCCTGGGCCCCTGTGTCACACACTCCCACCTTACCCCGCAGCGATGCCGGCCTTCTCTCCTCTTTTCTCGGCTGCTACAGGGCATATTTCAGAATAGTGGGGGAAGGTGCTAGTAAATATGTCATTTACGGGCCCCTTCATTTTCTGACCAGTACTGATCACTCATTGTGTTCATTCATAACTGAAGCACAGTAAACACAGTTTCCTATGCTTCCGTTTGTAAATGAACAGAAAGTTGCTCAACACACAGCACTTCCCATTCATTCACTGTCCAGTGCAGCTGAGTTTGCAGAGAAAGGGATTGGGGAATCTTTGTCATCAGTCCCTTTTCCGATCTCAAAAGTGAGACATCGGGGGTCTATTTATTTCCCCAAAGCCCCCCCAATGGTGCTCCTACATTTTTTTTAAAAATAAATAAATATTGTAAAAAAATAACTAAAACATTTGTAAAATATAATCTAAAAATAAAATAATAATATAAAATAAATAAATAAAAATAATAAAAAACTACTGACACTGTCCACTGCTCTACTGACATCGTCTTCTGCCCTACTGGCAGAGGCCACTGCCTTATTGACACCATCCACTGCTCTACTGACACCATCTGCTCTACTGACAGGTCCACTGCTGTACTGACTGACACCATTCACTATCCTAATGACACCAGCCTTACTGACATGTCAACTGTGCTACTGACACCGTGCATTGCCCTACTGACACTGTCCACTGCCCTACTGACACCGTCTACTGCCCTACTGACACCGTCCATGTTTTAATACATTTTAAAATGTATTTATAAGAGGGTATGTGTCTGTGTGTGCATGTATATGTAGGTGCACACCTATGCTGCTTGCAGCCACTTGCAATCCACTGTTACACCCGGGATCAAACTAGAAGAGGGACAAGCAGCATAAGGAACAAATTAGTTGTGCTGCAGTGCTCATATGCTGACAAGTGACATGCTGATAAGTGAATAGAGTAGAGTAGCAGATAGATGAACTTACTTGTTTAGTCACAAGCTTGGTAGGCGATGGACATACCTAATTGTATTATCTAGCTGCATCGGTGGAAAGTCAGGCCTCTAGGCTGGTTGTGCTGTGTGGCAGATCATTGAAAATAATCATGCACAAATATAAACTCATAGTTTATATCAGGGAACATGCTTTCTCCAGTCTTTGACCATTTTCTGCCAAATTTGATATGCTGAATATAATGGTCCATTGGTGATGTCTGGGCCTGCAGTTGAGGCCTCCTATATCAAGTAAGTTGATCAACACTGATATAGATATTGATCACATGTCATACGGAGAGTTAAGAGTTTTATACTGTAAGATGAGAAGGGAAGAAAAGTGAAGAGTGGAGAAGGAGGAAGGGAAGGAATGAGAGGAGAAGGGGGAATGGAAGGGAAGAAGAGTAAAGAGAGGAGAAGAAAAGGAGGGAAGGGAGAGGAATAAGGGGGGGGGGGGTTCTGAGGGAGAAATAATATCTGGTCAGAGGTGTAGAAAAGGACCGGTGGGGCCAGAATTCTTTATTGTAAAGGTTTGAGGGTTTGAGTCACTCCCACAAGAGATAAGCCCTGGATTAGATTTCAGTTTGGGTTTTATTACCATTCTATAGGGTGAGTTCCTCCATTATTCCAATGTCTGTTAATTGATCGTGTGGGCAGCTCTAATGAAGTATCATAGCAGGCTCCTTTTAAATGAACCGATTGGCTCCTTGTATTGTTGCTTTTTTTGTACATTCTAGTTCTGTTATACAAAGACTGAAGGAGGTTGATACCAGGTCAGATTCAGGTACTTACACTGCTCGCATTTTAAAAAATACATTTAATGATGCATGATTACAGAGCTGCAATAATTTGTGTCTATTATATCTGGTTAGAGCTCAGCTTTAAAGGTCCTTGGTATAATGGATAATAACACAAAGGGGTGAGTCTGGACCTGTCACTTTCTTATTGATAGAGGAAACTTTGTGCCTAAAGCTAAAACTTACTTACAATAAGATTTTGAGTGAGAAATCTGTTGCATGACTCACAGCATACGCATTACAACAAGCACAAGGTACTGTCTTATTTTTGTGAATGGTCTTGCACATAGGTCTATATGTTACAGTTTCCTCATTGCATAACTGCAGTGTTAAATCCTGCCATAATTATAGTTATCAAATGTAAAGTCGTATTTACTAGTTTCATACAGGCCACACAGACAAAGGCTTATGCTAAGGACATGCTAGTTGCACACGCCCCATGCATTTAACAAAGCGTGCATTAGATTATGTTATTTGTGTGTTTGAAGGCCTTTTGGTAAAAAAAAACATCATAAGTATGAGTCACACTAATTGCTAAACAGTATGTGTGAAATTACATTTAATTAGCTACAAGTAACCTATTCAGTTTAATAGAAAATGCTTGCAAAATGATTAATTTGAGGAAGCATCAGAGGGTTTCTTCTATAGAAGCACCTGAGAAGTTCAAGTTCTTTGTAGTAGCCAGGTAAGCATCTTTATGTTCTCAGTGGAGTATGGAAAAATAGGAAATTGGGAAAAAAAAAAGCTTTCCTTGAGTAGATACCTTTATGAAAAAGGCTCTGTAACCACTATTGGAAGCACCCACACATGGTCTTACAGCAAGCAATGCAACTGACATTGCTTGTAATTACTGGGTGTAGGTTGAGATAATGACCATGTCTAACACTTTTGCAGTCTTTGGAGTCAATTCACTAAGGGTGAATTTGATAATATGGTCACATAACTCATTTGTATAAATTATTGCATACGGTAAACAAAATGTTCTATTCATAAAACAAAATTAAAAAATTATTGTGCGTTTTTTTTTTTTTTTAAATGTGGCGGTAAATATTGCATAAAAACCATGCAGTAAGCTCTTCAGTCCAATTCACAAATGGAACAGAGTAAAAAAAAATGAAATATTTATCACCAGGGTTTTGCTGGCTGTATCACATTGTATTCACAGTATTTGTCAGAAACAGCATGGGGGTCAGATGGTTGAGCAGGCAGTGGGCAGGAGCCTTCGTGGGGCCCGGAGGTTTTTTATTTTCCTTTTTTTGGGTCAAGCGGTGCGGAAAATGTTGTGATCCTGTCATCAGCCCCCTCTGCCCCAAAACATATTAAGGGCATGAGGCCTGGTATGGTTCAGGGGGGGATGGGGGGGGTGCTCTCACTCGTCCCCTCCCTTTCCTGGCCTGCTGGGCTGCATGCTTGGATACAGGTCTGGTATGGATTTGGGGGGGGACTCCACGGCAGGTTTGATTTAAAAAATGTTTGCATGGGGTTCCCCTTAAAATTCATACCAGACCTGAAGGGCCTGGGGCCCGGCATGTTTTCTTTGCATTCAGCTGTCAGCAGGAAACCCATTGACAGCTGATGAGTCATCTGTTAAGGAAGTGGCTGGCTTATCGGTGTTCTATCAATGTGTGCCCTCCGTTGAAAAGTGCCTGCGCATTCGCAGAACAGAAGATCACTCAAGTTGATTTGCCAATCAACTGGCGTGACGTCACCATAGCGCATGCGCACATTGCAGGAGGGTTTTTTCAATGGGAGATACCATTTCACGGGCACAATTGAAAGCTATGCAAAAAGTGGAAGAACGCCGTGGATGTCAGATTTTGCCTCGATGTAAACCCGTGGCGCAACAGCGGGAAACAGTATGACAAATACGGTGTCCCTCCGCTGTTTGCATAGCATTAAATTGTGCCAAAAAAATGGTATCTCCCATCAAAAGAAGGTTCCTACGATGTGTGCGATATGGTGATGTCACTCCAGCTGATCAGCAGAATGGCCATCGTGCCCTTCCATTCTGCACATGCACAGGCACGGGCACAGGCACTTTTCGACGGAGGGCACATATCAACAGAACATCAGTCGGCTCCTTAGCAACCAGCTCAATACAATAAATTACTGCATGAAAATATGCGGTAATTACCGCATTATCGAAACTTTGATGCAGTAGTTATTTACCGCACAATTCTTGGTAAATTTATAATTTTAACCCCCCCCCCCACGGTATTCCCGAGTCTGGCTCGGGGTGGAATTTCAGTACCATAAGCGGTAACCCTGATGCCAGCCGGGATCGCATTGCAGGATACAGGGAGAGTTACTTACCTTGTCCCCTGGATCCTGCGATGTCCTCCCCACTGTGTGTGCAAGCCGTCCTCCGCGCGATTCACACAGTGCCCGAGTGCCGCTGAGCTCCGCTCCCTGCGACGTTGCAACGCAAGGGAGCGGAGATCGGCGCCAAATTCAAAAAAGTAAAAACACACAATACACATACAGTACTATAATCTTACAGATTACAGTACTGTATAAAAAAAAACACACCCCCTTTGTCCCTAGTGGTCTGTCCAGTGCCCTGCATGTAGTTTTATATTATAAATACAGGTTTTTCTGCCTGGAATTGGAGATTGTCCATAGCAACCAAAAAGTGTCCCTTTATGTCAAAAGTGGTTTTAGACCAGCTAGAAAACAGCGATAATAAATTATAATCACTTGCAGAATTGAGCGATATCGATTTCTGGGGAAATTCTTCATCAAACACTAAATCTAATGACAGCGACAATTCTGCAACTAAGCAAATTTCAGTGTTTTTGATTTGATTACATTATTGAATATTTTTTATTATTATTATATTATTATTTGTTATAATTATTTATAGTTATTTATTATATTATAATTTATGATTTTGTGTTTCAAACTACTATCATGAATTATTCCTAAGAATTGCAGGCCTACAATATAAAACGCCAAATTTCCATGCAAAATAATGGTACCGCATTCAGCGCCTAAAATCAGAAATAATCATACCGCCAGGGAGGTTAAACAACTGGTTATGCATGCGTTATTTTACTGCTTTTTTTTCAGCGTTATTTAACTCTTAGTGAACTTACTCCTTTTACACATGAGCAACCGCTGGAATGCATTTAGGGCAGCATCAACAATTGTTATCAATCACTCTGGCTTGCAAGTGAAATCACCAGTACTTAGCAGGTTTCCCAATTATCAAAGCTTAGCCCCAATGAAGGGGGCTTGTAATAACCTAGATATGTGTTGGAATATTTTATGGATGACTTTCACACTATGATTAGTCTGATTGTGTAATCACTTCTTCTGCAACAGCATTGTCAATCAAAACCTCAACCTCCACAAGTGACTCTATAACAGACACCATCACACCTGGTGTTATCCAGTGTCTCTAACTACTACAACCACAATTTACAACAATTGAAGATCTATAATTATGGGACCTGGTGATTGCCACTTGGGTACCTAGCACCACATCTTGGGAAGGAGTCACATGCTCCACTTACACAAAACTACCTGATATTCCTCCATTAAATTCTAAGTGATGTTTGTACTGGCACTTACATTTTTATCCAATCTTCCTCAAGGTTCAAACTCTTTGGCCGTCTTGATTGGCTGGGCTGGGATGACATAACTCAAATGCATGAAAATACGTTTTTTCATCCCAGCACAGAGGGATGGAATTAAAATTAAGATCCTGGAAGTGTGTGCCTCTCATAGGCCCCATGGAATCGAGGTGCTTAAAATAAAAATGTAACTGATATAGAGGCAGGTGCTTGTGATCTGCTGACAGCACAGGATAAGTTGAGTATTTCTGACTTCAGGTCCATTTTACCAACTGCAGCAGTAGTGTTATATTAACGTTAAAATTATTACTAGGGTCCCGGCGAACTATAGACCTAATTGACATGCTGAACAGGGTTCGTCGCCCCGCCCTGATTCTCAGTCTGGACGCCCAAAAGGCGTTTGACCGGTTGAGCTGGCCATACATGTTCGCAACCCTCACTAGATTTGGCTTGCGGGGACCCTTTCTCTCCGCGCTACAATCCCTATACTCCAACCCCTCTTCCCAGGTTCGATTAGTGTCCTTCACCTCCCACTCATTCCCTATGACAAACGGGACGAGACAGGGTTGCCCTCTCTCCCCGCTCCTCTTTATACTCTGCCTAGAGCCCCTGGCAGAGGCTATCAGATCTCACCCTGATATCAAGGGGGTACCCATGCGGCAAAGGGAGTATAAATTATCCTTATTTGCGGATGACGTCCTCCTTACTCTAACCAGTCCCCACATTTCCCTCCCCTCCCTGCATGCCCTACTCACTCAATTTAGTTCCCTATCGGGCTATAAGGTCAACACGGCGAAGACGGAGGCCCTCCCCCTCCATGTTCCCCCGGAGGAACTTCTGCGTCTACAAAATACATTCCCCTACCGTTGGTGCACATCGTCCCTCAAATATCTTGGGGTTCAGCTGACGACTTCCTACTCCGCCCTTTACCCGACCAATTACATCCCTCTGTTTAAGTCTATCAACAGTATGTTATCTCGATGGACCTCCCTTCCCCTGTCCTGGATAGGCCGAATTAATGTGCTAAAAATGTCCATCATGCCAAAACTGTTATATTATTTTGAAACCTTGCCTGTCCCCATCCCGATGTCACAGATTAAGTTGCTCAAGCGCTGGTTCTTGAAATTTATTTGGAATGGCAGGGCCCATAGAGTGGCCGGTTCGGTGGTTTTTGCCCCCAAAGATCAGGGGGGCATGGGTGCACCGGACGTCTACAAATACTATCTGGCATCTCATTTGCGCCCGATAGTGTCTTGGTCTTGCCTGAGACCTCCGAATCGCTGGACGGAGATTGAGATGGGTTCCCTATATCCGACCCATCCTTGCTCCTTGGCGTGGTCGCCGGGGACAATGAGGGACCCTGGGCTTCTGGACCTCTGCCTGGGTCCCATGTTGTTCACGCTTAGACTGTGGCGTTCCTGCTCTTCCAAATTTGCATTGTCTTCACCCTGTCCCCCCCTCTCTAATGTGCTGTTTAATCCTTTAGTTCCTGACAGTCTATCGCATGTTCGTATGTTTCCCTGGGCTAAAGAGGGATTGTTCCAACTCCGCCACTTCGTTCACCCTGTCACGCGTAAACTTAAGCCCTTTTCGGCCCTCCAAACTGACAGTCAACTCCCAAACCACTTGCGGTATTCATACCTCCAGATAACTCACTACTTTTCAACTCTTTCCCCCTCTCTCTCCCTCTCCACACCGACGCCTTTTGAGTTGCTCTGCTCCCAGGGCCCCTACCAAGCAAAGCTTATCTCTAGTATTTACCATATACTCCAGCAGAGGTCCTCTCTCACTGCCCTATCCCACTCCTACATGGACAAATGGACGCAGCTCCTTAATCAACAAATCACTCTCCCGCAATGGTCCAGAATTTGGTCCTCCACCTCTAGAATTTCCAGATGTGTGGCACAGAGAGAGACAGCATATAAAGTCCTACTGTTCTGGTATAGGACCCCCGAGGTTATTCATCGGTATGATGCCTCTCTTTCTCCCATGTGCTGGAGGTGTGGGAGAACCAAGGGAACGCATTATCACATCTTTTGGCAATGCGCACTAATTACTCCTTTCTGGTCCATGGTATCTCACATGCTCCAGCAAATTTTTGACACCCCCATTCCATTGGATCCTGTCCACCTTCTCCTAGGCCTTCCCTTCCCGGAGTTGGGGAAGGCAGCTAATAAATTAGCTTCCTATGTGCTGCTTGCTGCTAAAAGAGCTATCCCCTCTAATTGGCTGTCTACTCAGCCCCCAACCCAGATTCAGCTGATACAAACCATCAGGGACATACGCAGGATGGAACATTTGACGGCTATGGTGGAGGATGGGATTGACCGGTTTGGCGTGATTTGGGCCCCCTGGGATGCCTCGATTTTTGGGCTCCCACAGGCGCCCTTGGTACCCCTAGCCACCCGGTCGGTGTCCGTCCCCTAGTGTTCCCTGATCTTCTGGCTCCCTGATGTTTTGTATCTGGTCAGTACTTTAAGTCTGTTTCTGCTGGCCCAACGGCAGTTTGAAGCTCACCTTGCCTCCTGAGGAAATTTATAGTGGTATGTAGCCTTCTTTTGTCAGGTATTGGTCACGTTATTGAAGCACCTGCTCAAGACCCCTACCCCTGCATTACGACATATGTTTTCTCTCAGCCCTTTTAATTTAATAATGTCTTACGTAATACTTTTCTGTTGTTTATTTCCTTTCTGCATTTTATTTTGCTTTGTTTTCTTTTAGTTATCTATTTTTATCCTTCCATTGCTACTGTCTGTCTGTAGTCACCATGAGGTTATATCAGTTTTTCCGATATGGTATGCTCCAGATTTTCTTTGGATATTGTCAGTTCTGTATCTTTTCATTTTCTGTTTAAAAAATTCTCTCAATAAAAATTACAATTTAAAAAAAAAAAAATTATTACTAGGGTACAAAAGACTGATAACACACATACATGGGGTGGTGCTCGTTGCATGTAAAGATTCAACCTGGCTGAGAACTCCAAAAAGCACATCCTGCCTTTGGAGCCTCCAAGCCATTGTGGCTATATGGTTAGCACTCTTGCCTAGTAGTTCTAGTTTCAATTCTCAGAATAGATGCTATCTGCATTGAGTGTGAACATTCTTCACATCTGTGCAAATTTTCCCTGAAAGTCCAGTTTCCTCAAAAAAAAAAAAAAAGACAGCAAATTAATCAATTTCTAACTCTGTTGGCCCTACCATATATTTGACTGCGTGACTGTGGCAGGAACGTTACAGCGAAAGGGAACAGGAAGTGATCTGAATTGATTTAAATTGCTATAGAATAGCCATACCGCAGTCACTGCACATTACCCTATATGAGTTCCATCAATGCCATGGTTTATTCATTTGGTTGCTGTATGCTCCTTTAATGTATATTATCTACTGAATTTCATTAGCATATCCTAATGTAAAAGGCCACTCTAAAATGTGCATTTTTTACTGTATTGGGGGTCCAGGGGGTCCGAAAAACAGTCAGTATCTCGTGTGACCACCATTTGCCTCACCCATTGCAACACATCTCCTTCACATAGAGTTGATCAGGTTGTTGATTGTGGCCTGTGGAATGTTGGTCCATTCTGGCTGTGTAAAGTTGCTGGATATTGGCAGGTATACACCGATGCAGAGCATCCCAAACATGCTCAATGGGTGACATGTCCAGTGAGTATGCTTGCCATACAAGAACTGGAATGTTTTCAGCTTCCAGGAATTGTGTACAGATCCATGCAACATGGGGACATGCATTATTACAATGGGCCTCAGGATCTCGTCACGGTATCTCTGTTCATTCAAGATGCCATCAATAAAATGCACCTGTGTTCATTGTTCATAGCTTACGCCTGCCCATACCATAACCCTACGGCCACCATGGGTCACTCGATCCGCAACGTTGACATCAGCAAACCGCTCACTCACACAATACCATACATGCTGTCTGCCTTCTGCCCTGTACAGTGAAAACTGGGATTCATCCATGAAGAGAACACCTCTCCAAAGTGCCAGACGCCATCGAATATGAGCATTTGCCCACTCAAGTTGGTTACAACGATGAACTGCAGTCAGGTCGAGACCCCGATGGAGGACGACGAGCATGCAGATGAGCTTCCCTGAGACAGTTTCTGACAGTTTTGCAAAGATACACTGGGACCTCCTGATGCCGGATCACCTGCTTCATACATCCATGTTATGCCTCTTCTTATCCTTGATTCTGTAAGTGTTTTTAATCTTGTTTGGGGATATTAAAAGTTTTAATTCTGCACTTAGAGGCACCTTTTTTCTTTCATCTCCTTTCCCAAACTAGTATCACACAACTGTATGCTGTAGCATTAATGGA
This sequence comes from Lithobates pipiens, assembly GCF_037356315.1. Taxonomy (NCBI): domain Eukaryota; kingdom Metazoa; phylum Chordata; class Amphibia; order Anura; family Ranidae; genus Lithobates; species Lithobates pipiens. The sequence goes on along the minus strand of NW_027507785.1, from coordinate 70,731,023 downwards.
GCTCTTCATTAAGCTAGCTGAACTCAATAATGTTTTGTGGCATCCACCTAGTTTTGCCCTTATGGTAAATATGTGACAGTCAGGTGTCCGAAAACTTTTGGCCATGTAATTTACTTTACTGCTCTGTATGGAATACTACAGAAATTTGAGAAAAAAATATTTTCATCTAGTTTCTATAGGACAACTCTATTTACGTGACTTCTAATGTACAGGTGAATTGGTTTATTCCAAAGAAATGGCTCATTGTCTTCAGTTTATCAGCATATCTGAAGTTACTTAGAATATGCTACAATTTATACAACCTACTGTACAGATGACCAAAACTGAAACTGCTAGGTAATAGAACTAATTGTAAACCCTTGACATAACCTGCTTCCACATCAGAACAATCAGCTCAAGTTCTGCTTACTCACTCCATACAGTTATGAGTCACTGGTGTTCGGAGTTATAGTGAATGTAGTCACTCGTACTGCTCGGCCAAAGGAAAGGGAGAGGTTTCCCAATGAAAGGACAAGTTCCTGTGTGTTTCCTATGTCAAGCCCATCCTATAGATAAGCCAATGGGATAGCCGCCATTCCAGATTCATTTTAAGGACTTTTATGTCATAAATTGAAGAAATTCAATGCACAGCAGCAAAAAAAAAGCAAGCATCTCAAACTTAATTATTACAGGAACACTACCTTCCCTACAAGTCCACAATACAAGTACTCTTAAAAGGGACCAACTGTCCTTTTAAAGTGGTTCTAAAGGCATTTCTTCCTAAAATATAAAAGTTGTTATATGTACCTGCTTTGTGCAACAATATTGCACAGGGTGGTCGCCTACCTCCTTTTTAGCGGCCCCCTACTGGCACTGCCTACTCTTTCTTCTTCCAAGTGCTCCCTCAGCAAGCCAGGTCCTAAGGGGGCACCCATGCAGATGCACTCTCGAACTGACAGTGTCAGTAAGCCACGCCCCTGCTCCCTCTTCAAAGGAGTATGACAGACAGAAGCAGGAGCATATGACTCCTGCTGTTCAGAGCTGCAGCTGGGATTATGCTGGAACACTAAGAGGTGTCAGGTGTTTAGGATTTGGGAGGACAGTTAATGGGGTGTTTTTTTACCATAGCGCACTAAATGCATTAAGGTAAAAACATTTAGAGTTTAGAACCACATTAAGGATTTTTTTCCCCTCAGAGGAACACTTGAAATAATTCTGAGGTCATATTGGGCCTTCAATGTCTTTCTAGAGCCTGACCTGGTTGCCTGATTGCAATTTCACTATTCTTTTCTTCTCTGGGCGTCTTTGTCATTTGACTATCTTGGAATCTGTCTGACCCCCACCTACTCCTCCCTATTGATAATTCCCTAACTGATAATTATTTTCCCTTACTTCGCTCGTTGACCACTTATGTACAGTCTTGGAAATTCCCACACCTGTCCTGGATAGGCCACATCAATTCAATAAAATAGACAGTCTTACCTAAGCTCTTATACTTTTTCAACACCTTACCTGTGCAAGTTACCCCATATTTCCTCCGTCTGCTCCAGAGCAGGATTTTACACTTCAACTGGGCTAATAAACTACCTAGAATCTCTAAGGCCACTCTTTTCATATCTGGCCACCCAGATCTCTCAACAGACCCTGCTTCACGCCTCATCCAATGTTCTCTTATGAGTGTTTTTGGAGCTCTCTAATTGAGCCCCTCTTTCTGTACAGGCTCTTTGCCCTTGTACACACGGTCGGACATTCCAACAACCAAATCCGTCGGATTTTGTCCGAAACTGTTGCATACACACAGTCGGACAAAGTTGTCAGAAAATCCAATCGTAATTAACGTGATGACGTTATTTCGTTAGGACGGGACTACATTCAGGCTAGTAGCCAATAGCTTTGGTCTAGGAATTTGATCTGAGCATGTGTGGTACTTTGTCCGATCGGAATTCTCTACACATGATCAGACAAAGTCTGATCGGATCATGTTGTCGGAAAATTTTATAGCCCAGCTGGAAAACTTGGTCCGTCGGACAGTCCGATGGAACCCACACACTGTCGGATTATCCGACAACATGGTCCTATCGGACATTGTCCATCAGAATGTCCGACCGTGTGTACATGGGCTTTTATGGCTTCTACAGAAACTATGTTCTGTAGCCTTAAGCCCATTAATGGCATATAGCTTGAAACTATGGAACTAAGTGGGGTACTCAATCTCCCTCATGTCTCCCTTTGTACCTATTACCAACAACTCCTTGCTTCCCCTGGTCTTGACCAGCCCCAAGTGTTCGCTTGATGGACTTCCTGTGGCCTCACTCATGTGCAAATTTTTTTGACTGCCCAGTCACTACAAACATGGATCATCTTTCATGAGTCTCATGTTCCTCCCCAGTGAGTTTTTTCGCTTCCTCCAGCTTCTACACTGGATAGCATCTTTCCGGCATATCCACCTCTTCCTATCCTTTCCAGAAAACCATTTTTGAGCATATCTGTCAGCACTCCGCGGGCTCATCTCCACTCTCTACGCATCCTTAAATGTCCGGTCATCGCGTACTTCACTTTCTTATGTGGCTCATTGGGAACGAGATTTGGATACTGAGATCAATCTGGCAGACTGAAGCAAGTCCTGGCCTTCAGTTGCTAAATGTTCATTTAATACTGCCACCTTAAAGGTGGCATATAAAGTGTTGTGGTGGTGGTATTGGGTCCCGATCCGTATCGTCCATGCTAACCCAACCTCTAGTGATTGCTGTTTTTGGGGTGTGGCCATCGTGGGGATGTTTTGCATACCTGGTGGACCTGCCCTCAACTGGTGGGATTTTGGACCCGAGTGTTTGTTCTGCTGTATTCCCTGTTCCACCTAAATATCCGAAAGGAGGCTAAATTTGCTTTGCTGCATTGCCCCATCCCAGGCTTATTCGCTCATCAACAAAAACTGACATCTTATTTGTTCATAGCAGCCAAAAGGACGATTCTCAGGCCTGGAAAAAAACTGAAGTCCCCTTCCAGGGAGTGAGAGACTGCTTGATGCTTAATGAACAAATGTCTAGTATTCTTAACGACTCACACACTAAGTTCTTAAAAATGTGGGAACCACGGTTGATGTATGCCTTCCCTGATCTCCCCCTGACAAGCATGGGTCAACTTTACCAGGTGTCTCAGCCGATCCCAGATCCCCACCTTCCCTTTCTCCCCTTGCCTTCGCTCTTATCTTTCTTTCTCGTTGTCAGGTCACCTAGAGCTCAGGTGACAGGTGCACACCGTAGGGTTGGGGATGCACCGCAAGGCTGTGGACCCTACGGCTGACGGCTGCAGACGGGGGACAGATCCCACTGGGGTAAGAGCGTAAGATTCCCCGGGGCGCGGAGTCTAAGAGCCAGCTGGTGTTCACCAGAGCTTCGAGTGGTGAAGATGGTCTTGGCTGCAACTGGCTCCAGGTCGCGACCCCCAGGGTCCCCCAGCTCACACCCACAGTAAGTAACAGGAGGATAGGGATGGTGAGGGACAAAGCCAAGGTCGGGGCCACAAGCAGAACAGAATAGTCGGGTACACGCCAATAGGTCAGGGTCACAGGCAAGCAGGGATGGTCAGAACACGCCAAGGTCGGTAACGGAAATCAGAAGCAGAGCACACGACAGGAAACAGGAAGCTAATACACAAAGGTTGATCAGCAGGATAGGCTAGCAGTGCAAAGGTTAATATAGTGTAGTCTGATAGGGGCTAGGGTGGAGCCATTCCAGAGGAAGGAAATAAAAGCAGTCAGGTGAAGCTCGGCTGGTCTCTAGAAATGAACACATGCAGACAGGTAAGGAGAACAACTCTAATGCATAACCATGACAGTACCCCCCCTCTTACGAGGCCTCCCCCTCCCCCGCCTGGGACCAGGTTTAGAGGGGAACTTCAAATGAAACTTCCTCAACAGACGAGGTGCAAAGACCTCGGAAGCCGAAATCCACGACCTCTCCTCAGGACCAAAACCTTTCCAGTGCACGAGGTACTGGAGAATGCCTCTACAGAGTCGGGAATCCAAAATTTGGCTAACTTCGTACTCCTGATCATCCTCAGAGACCGGTGCTATGGTAGGGGAAGGACGAGAGAACTTATTGAGGACTAACGGCTTTAGAAGGGCAACATGGAAGGAGTTAGAGATTTTGAGGCTTTTGGGAATCTGGAGCTTGAAACAAACCGGATTCAGTTTAGAAATTATGGTGTATGGACCAATGAATCTTGGGGCAAATTTGAGGGAAGGAACCCGGAGTTTGATGTTCCTGGTGGAGAGCCAGACTTTGTCTCCTGGCTGAAAAGAGGGTGGCTTACGCCTGCGACGGTCAGCAAAACTCTTGAATTTGTTGGCAGCTTTCTGGAGGGAATCATGAACGTCAGCCCACATGGAATTGAATGATTCCTGAACAGTAGCCAAAGCTGGAATGTCAGAAGAACAAATCATAGGAAGGGGAAGCTGAGGATGTCTTCCATAAACAGTGAGGAAGGGTGTTTTCTGAGAACTGACGTTAACATGATTATTGTGGGAGAACTCAGCCCACGGTAATAGTGATGCCCAATCATCATGATGGGCAGAGACCAAGGTACGGATAAAGACCTCTAACTCCTGATTAACTCTCTCAGTCTGGCCATTGGATTGGGGATGATAAGAAGAGGTAAAATCCAAGGTAATGTCGAGGGATTTGCAAAAGGCTCCCCAAAAACGAGAAGTAAATTGCACACCCCTGTCCGAGACGACATGCGAAGGAACACCATGAAGGTGGAAAATCTCTCGTACAAAAATGGGAACCAAGGCAGGGGCAGAAGGGAGACCAGGAAGAGGAACAAAATGAGCCATCTTGGAGAACCGATCGATTACTACCCAAATGGCCGTATTATTCTCCGATAGTGGAAGATCAGTGATAAAATCCATGGCGATATGAGACCAGGGCTCCTTAGGAATGGGCAAGGGCATGAGAAGACCAGCAGGGGCTTGAGTGGAAGATTTAGACTGAGCACAGACGTGACAAGCCTTAACATAGTCTTTAACATCCGAGCGGAGATTAGGCCACCAGTAGTGATGACTGATAAGCAGGAAGGATCGGAGGAACCCAGCATGACCTGCCATCTTGGAATCATGTCCCCAACGAAGGATCTTGGTTCTTAGCTCCGTGGGAACAAAGGTCTTACCAGGAGGAATCTTTGATTCCAGGGTGGTAGAATGGGCAACAATGCAAGAGGTAGGAATGATCGGCTCAGGATCAGGGTTGGACTCCTCGTCCAAGGTGTCAAATGACCTAGAGAGCGCATCAGCTCGACTGTTGCAGGAACCAGGTTTGTACGTAATCGTGAATTTAAAACGAGAAAAGAAGAGACTCCACCTGGCCTGTCTGGGGTTCAGACGTTTAGCATTCTGTAGGTACTGTAGATTCTTATGATCAGTAAAGATCGTTATGGGGTGAGGGGAACCTTCCAAGAGATGACGCCACTCCTCCAACGCCAATTTAATTGCGAGAAGTTCCCGATCACCAATGGCATAATTTCTCTCTGCCTGAGAAATTTTTTTGGAGAAGAACGCACATGGTTGACGTTTCTTCTCAAAGTCCTGAAGAAGCACAGCTCCCACCCCCATCGAAGAAGCGTCTACTTCAATAAAAAATGGGTCTTCAGGATTTGGTCTCCTCAAGAGGGGTCCAGAGACAAAGGCCTGTTTCAGATCGTGAAACGCAGAGACAGCCTCGGAAGACCAGTCTTTGGCATTAGCACCCTTCTTGGTCAAAGCGATAATAGGCGCAGCAATGGAAGAGTAATTCCTTATGAACTGCCTATAATAATTTGTGAAGCCAAGGAAGCGCTGTGTGGCCTTGAGGCTAGCAGGAAGGGGCCAGTTGGTAATGGCAGAGACCTTTCCGAGATCCATGCAAAGACCCTCACTAGAAACAAAACATCCCAGAAACAGGACCTCGGAACATTCAAAGGAACATTTCTCCATCTTGGCATAGAGATTGTTCTCTCTAAGGCGCTGAAGTACGGTGCGTACATGGTTTCTGTGAGCAGGCAGATTTTGGGAAAAGATGAAAATGTCATCCAGATAGATGACAACAAACTGGTACAGTAGATCCCTGAATATTTCGTTGACAAAGTTCTGGAACACAGCTGGAGCATTACACAAACCAAAAGGCATAACCAAGTACTCGTAATGCCCGTCCCTAGTGTTAAATGCGGTCTTCCATTCGTCACCTTCTCGTATTCGAATGAGATTGTATGCACCTCTGAGATCCAATTTAGTGAAAATGGAAGCCCCCTTCAACCTGTCAAATAGCTCAGATATTAGAGGTAAGGGGTAACGGTTTTTAATAGTCACAGCGTTTAAACCTCTATAGTCAATGCAGGGCCTGAGGGTGCCATCCTTTTTGGCAACGAAAAAGAACCCTGCTCCTGCAGGCGATGAGGATTTCCGGATGAAACCTCTCTCCAAATTCTCAGCGACATACTCAGACATGGCTTGGGTCTCTGGAATGGATAAAGGGTAGGTACGACCCCTGGGCAGGGTTGCTCCAGGGACAAGGTCAATAGCACAGTCAAAAGATCTGTGAGGAGGAAGTACCTCAGCAGACTTCTTACAGAGCACATCCCGGAAATCGATATAAGCCGCAGGAAGATCGGACGAGACAGATGTGGTAGCAATGGGAAGTTTCCTCTTGGGGGTCACCTTGGAAAGACAAGACGAGAAACACGAAGGACCCCAGGCCAGGATCTGCCCAGATACCCAGTCCACATGTGGCGAGTGGAGCTGCAGCCAAGGAAGACCCAATACAATGGGGGTAGAGGCCTTGGGTAGGATGAGGAAGGAGATCCACTCCTGGTGGAGTATCCCTACCGACATCCTAATAGGTAGCGTCTGGAAACGGATAGGACCCCCTGGGAGCACAGTGCCATCAATTACCGAGACTACTAGTGGAGTAGCGAGGGGAGAAAGGGTAAGCTTCATAGAAGAGGCAGTTCTCCAGTCCATAAAATTGCCGGCAGCCCCGGAGTCCAGATATGCTAGGACTGATTGGGGAGAAGTGCCTACATGGAGGAACACCGGAAGAAGGAGACGAGAAGGTGATGTTTCTGGGTCCAATACTCCACCTTCCAAATGTATTAGACCCGAGCGTTTCCCGGACGGAGCGAGCAGGAGTCACGAAAATGACCCTTTCCCCCACAATAAAGGCACAAGCCCAGAGTTCTGCGTCTAGCACGTTCTTCGGGGGTTAGTCTGGTCCGGCCCAGCTGCATGGGCTCCTCAGCAGACAGAGGATGCTCCACAGGGCGACGGGGAAAAAGCTCAGGCTGACTAGAACCTGGGGGGTGCTGGCGTCTTTTTTCTAAGGACCTCTCCTGGAAGCGAATGTCAATTTGATTACATAAGGAAATGACTTCGTCTAGACCGGCGGGGATAGCTCTTCCTGCTAATTCGTCCTTCACTCGGTCTGAGAGGCCATGTAAAAAGGTTGCGACCAGGGCCTCATTGTTCCAGCTCAATTCCACTGTAAGGATACGGAACTGAAGTGCATATTGGCCCACTGAACCAGATTCTTGGCGAAGGCGTAAAAGGGCACTAGCCGCAGAAGAAACCCGAGCTGGCTCCTCAAAGATGTTACGAAAGAGCTTCAAGAAGTCGGACAGGCTGGAAACCACTGGATCATTTTTCTCCCACAGGGGGGCAGCCCAGGCTAAAGCTTCACCGGAGAGGAGGGAAATGATATAGGCTACCTTTGCCCGATCGGATAGAAAGTTTTGAGGCTGGAGCTCAAAATGAATGGTGCATTGGCTGAGGAAGCCCCTGCAGGCCTTGGAGTCCCCAGAGAAACGGGACGGAGCAGGCAGTACTAATGAATGCGTGGATGCGACTGGTGCGATAGGTGCAGTCGCAGACTGTACTTGAGGCTGCGGGTTCGGGGTTCCCAAGGAAGCCTGTAGCTGCTCGAAGCGAGAAGCCAGATCCTGGAGGAATCACATCACCTGAGTCTGATTAGATTCCTGGGTCTCGAGTCGCCGCACTATGCCCTGCAATGGATCGACTGCAGGGAGCGGCACGTCAGCCGGGTCCATGGCTGATCAAACTGTCAGGTCACCTAGAGCTCAGGTGACAGGTGCACACCGTAGGGTTGGGGATGCACCGCAAGGCTGTGGACCCTACGGCTGACGGCTGCAGACGGGGGACAGATCCCACTGGGGTAAGAGCGTAAGATTCCCCAGGGCGCGGAGTCTAAGAGCCAGCTGGTGTTCACCAGAGCTTCGAGTGGTGAAGATGGTCTTGGCTGCAACTGGCTCCAGGTCGCGACCCCCAGGGTCCCCCAGCTCACACCCACAGTAGGTAACAGGAGGATAGGGATGGTGAGGGACAAAGCCAAGGTTGGGGCCACAAGCAGAACAGAATAGTCGGGTACACGCCAATAAGTCAGGGTCACAGGCAAGCAGGGATGGTCAGAACACACCAAGGTCGGTAACGGAAATCAGAAGCAGAGCACACGACAGGAAACAGGAAGCTAATACACAAAGGTTGATCAGCAGGATAGGCTAGCAGTGCAAAGGTTAATATAGTGTAGTCTGATAGGGGCTAGGGTGGAGCCATTCCAGAGGAAGGAAATAAAAGCAGTCAGGTGAAGCTCGGCTGGTCTCTAGAAATGAACACATGCAGACAGGTAAGGAGAACAACTCTAATGCATAACCATGACACTCGTCTTTGTTTCCTCACTTTTAGTGGGTTCATTAGCCCTCTTTAGTTGTATATTGGTGTCCAGGACTACCCACAGGTGGTCTTTGTCACATGTTCTGGCTACTTTTGCAAAATTTGGGGGTTGCCCCCAAAATACATATATGTAATGTTTAAGTTTAATGTGATTATTTGAAGCGGTCCTTCCCTCCTCCGTTTATAATGTGAGTGTGAATTTATGTTTTTCATGTCGCCAGTCATAGCCCCTGAGTGGGTGGACTAGGTGCTTTTTTTGTATTACTGTACATTTTTGGGGGTCACAGGGAACCCCTTCCAAAGAATGGCTATACATACACTTCATGGTACATTTAGCATAATCAGTAAGTTTTAGAACATTTTAAATAGAAAAATAAAGAAAATTATATATCCAGAGCATCTGAGACTCAGACTAGATTATTTTACACAACACTCCCCTGCTCCATACAGCAATAATTATCAAATAAAATAAATAATAATGGCCACAAGAGAGATACTTACTGTGAAAATTGTGACTTCCCCTACACTAGCTGTCAGTCGAAAAGAATGCTCATACTTTGGGGGTCAATGGGAAAATTCATCCACACATTGCTAATCAGTGGAGGGAAGCCCCTTTACATTAGTAATAGGTGTAGAAGTGACCCCTTACCTTGGTTGTAATTGACAAATTTCCCACTTACATTGGCAGTCATTGTAAGTGGGAGACCAATCTGCTCCAGAAATCCCTAGCAACCTCTGGAATAATCCTAGGGTTCCCACAAAGCTTTGGTTAACCACTAGCTGCCCAGCTCACGCAGATTTTCCATGCACGGCAGCTCACAAAGGCGCAGTTGCAGGCGGGCACTCTCGCTGGCGACCCACGATTGCCTAGTAGATAGGAAGAATGGGGATCTGCCAGTGTAAACAATCTGGATCCCCGTTCTGATGACAGTGGACATGTCAGAGATCTACTGTTCCCAGTGATCAGGAAAAGTGATCTCTGTCATGTCCCAGTGAGCCCATCCCCCCTTCAGTTAGAAAACACCTAGAGAAAACACTTAACCCCTCTATCGGCCCCTAGTGTTAACCCCTTTCCTGACAGTGTCATTTTTACATTGATCAGTGCATTTTTATTCTTCTCACACCTCCAACTGGCAATGTGCTAATATCTGTGAATAAAGACAACACATAATAAAACTTGTGGATGCAACAACATCGGTCATAGCCTACTCACCTCAAAAAGTTGTCAGGGTCATTGTCTTATTGTTGCATTGAGATTAGGCGACCATCCACTCACAAACTGTAGAAATTCATGGAGTTTAAGACTGCAAAAGAGAAAAATTTGATTAAGCCATCAGTTTTTTGGGAAGTTCATATTACCGTACCTGTATATACACTAGTAAGCCAGGAGTGGTGAAACTTGCCAAGGAAGGTTGTTTCCTAGGTAGACCCATTATTGAATGCAGTCACTAATACATCAAAATTCTAAATAATCCCAGTTCTTAGTGTACTAAATCTTTAGCTGATGCACCTTAACAATCTGAACACATGTTGTACTGATGTGCAAAATTAAAAAAAAATGCACTGCCCCTTTAAAATCAATAAACTATTCCATAGCATACGCTTCCAATATTATCAGACAGCATGTAAATTTACTACCATACAATATACAGAATAACAACTGTCAATAATATGGTGTTCACATAGCTAAAAAATGTACTCCAAAATAATTTCACCAGTGGGACTAGCGCACTTTTTTATTTTGTTTTTTAAACTAATAAATACGGCAAGAAGCGCTAATAGTGGATTGCCACTCACACATTTTTTCTCATATTTCTGATGGGGGGTGGAGATCGACTGCCGTGGACGACACCCAAATCCTCCATGTACAGGAGGGACAAGTCTTGAGCTGTGGATTTGGGTGTTTATGTTTAAACCCATGATGCATAACACTGCAGCTGCATAACATTACAAAAAATTTATTTTTATGCTCAGTACCGAAGAACAATATTTGGGACTTTTTCAGGCATAACATAATTAAAAAATAATATGTCAGGCAAAATCAATAATACTAATTGTTACAGAAAATCTTTAAAATATACACAATAAAAGCATGTAGGCTGACAGTATCACACAGTAACTTACACTTTATTAGATACACTTGTTCGATTGCTTGGTAACACAAATTGCTAATCAGTCAATCACATGGCAGCAACTCAATGCATTTAGGCATCTATATGTGGTGAAGACGACTTGCTGAAGTTCAAACCGAGCATCAGAAAGGAAAAGAAAAGGAATTTAAGTGACTTTGAATATGGCATGGTTGTTGGTGCCAGATGGGCTGGTCTGAGTATTTCAAAAACTGCTAATCTTCTGGGATTTTCATGCACAACCATTTCTCAGGTTTACAAAGAATGCCTTGTTGCTGTCAGAGGAGAATGGGCAGACTGGTTTGAGATGATAGAAAGGCAACAGTAACTCAAATAACCACTCGTTACAGCCAAGGTATGCAGAATACCGTCTCTGAGCACACAAAGCATCGAACCTTGAAGCAGATGGGCTACAGCAGCAGAAGACCACACCGGGTGCCACTCCTGTCAGCTAAGAACAGGAAACTGAGGCTACAATTTGCACAGGCTCAACAAAATTAGACAATAGAAGAGCTGAAAAAATGTGCCTGGTCTGATGAGTCTTGATTTCAGTTGCGAGATTCAGATGGTAGGGTCAGAATTTTGCATAAAAAACATGAAAGCATGGATCCATTCTGCCTTGTATCAATGGTTCAGGCTGGTGGTGGAGTAATGGTGTGGGGGATATTTTCTTGTCACACTTTGGACCCCTTAGTACCAATTGAGCACTGTTTAAACACCACGGCCTGCCTATGGTTCGCTGACCATGTCCATCCCTTTATGACTACAGTGTACCCATCTTCTGATGGCGACTTCCAGTAGGATAATGCACCATGTCACAAAGCCTAATTCATCTCACCACTGGTTTCTTGAACATGCCAATGAGGTCACTGTACCCCAATGGCCTCCGCAGTCATCAGATCGCAATCCAATAGGGAACCTTTGGGTTGAGGTGAAACAGGAGATTTGTATCATGGACATGCAGCCAACAAATCTGCAGCAACTGCGTTATGCTATCATGTCAAAATGGACCAAAATCTCTGAGGAATGTTTCCAAAACCTTGTTGAATCTATGCCACCAAGAATTATGGTAGTTCTGAAGGCAAAATGGGTTCCAACCTGGTACTAGCAAGGCGTACTTAATAAAGTGGCCGGTGAGTGTAAATAACCCTGAATTAATATCTCCATTATGTAACATATTACATAATGTCGTGCTAGAGGTAGATTTCCAAAATCATTTAATCTACAGTATGTACAGTATGCCGATGCTCCCAACATGTTTCAAATCCTTATGCAGGGGATGGAAATTATTCATATCTACTGTATAAAAAATCTGTGCACATGCATAGATCTAAATGGGCTTTAAGGCATTTATTGAATGCAAAAGATATGTAACAGTTTTGAGTATATTTGTGTCCCCCATGCCTGCAGTCTAGGTAAGCTGAGTTCTATAAATCTGAAAGAACTTGAGTTTAAATCAACTTTAAACACAGACACCTAAAAAGTGGTCAGATGTATATGTTATATTGGCCCAGTGCTCCTTTTAAAAAGCAAATGCAGGAACAGCAAATTTACGAATCAAGCCGCAATCTCATCAAAAATCCATCTTGCCGAAAACCTGCTTGGCCAGGAACTTTGATTATTTTCCCTAGATGACACTTCAATCTCTTAAGCAAGGGCTTAGAATATTCATTCATACAACATTATTGTAACATGTGGGGCTTATGATCATCCCCAGTGGTATTTGTGCACGTGTGCATTTAATTGTGTTAGCATGCATGTGTAGTTTGGCAAACGTACATTGTGGACATATTTTGGGTTGTTTTCTTGAAATTCATTCAAAAGGATTAGATGGGAAAATGACTGTATTTGTTTCTACTAGTACCAAACAGAAATGTAACCTTTGTAGCAAGCACCCTAAAATCAGCACAGCCTTACTAACTTGAAGCTTTGTAGTTGGCAAATTTAAAGGATTTTAAATGGCATTGCTTATAAATCTATATATTTTATTTTAGACTATGAAGAATGTTACAGTGCATCTGGAAAATATTCACAGCACCACTTTTTTCATATTTAATGTTACAGCTTTATTCCAAAATGGATTCAATTAATTATTTTCCTCAAAATTCTACAAACAATATTCCATAATGACAACAGGAAAGAAGTTTGTTTGAAATGTTTGCAAATTTAAAAAAATAAAATGATAAAAAATTCCGTTTGCATACAAGTATTTACAGTCTTTCCCATGACTATCAAAATTGAGCTCAGGTACATCCTGTTTCCACTGATCATCCTTGAGATGTTTCTACAACTTGACTGGAGTCCATCTGTGGTAAATTCAGTTGATTGGAGATGATTTGGAAAGGCACACACCTGTCTATATAAGGTCCCACAGTTAACAGTGCATGTTAGAGCACAAACCAAGCCCCAAAGTCCACAGAATTTTCTGTAGACCTCCAAGGCAGGATTGTATCAGGGCACAGATCTTGGGAAGCGTACAGACAAAATTCTGAAGCATTGAAGGTCCCAATGAGCACAGTGGCCTCCATCATCTGTAAAAGGAAAAAGTTTGGAATCGCCAGGACTCTTCCTAGCCTGGAACACCCGGCCAAACTGAGTGATTGGGTGAGAAGGGCCTTAGTCAGGGAGGTGATCAGGAACCCAAAGGTCAATCTGGTAGAGGCTCCAGCATTTTTCTGTGGAGAGAGGAGATACTTCCAGAAGAACCACCTCTGCAGCACTCAACCAATCAGGCCATATGGAAAATACTATTCAGTAAAAGGCACATAACAGTCCGCCTGGAGTTTGCCAAAAGGCACCTGAAGGATTCTCAGACCATGAGAAACAACATTCTCTGGTCTGATGGAACAAAGATTAAACTCTTTGGCCTGAATGGCCAGTGTCCTGTCTGGAGGAAACCAGGCACAGCTCATCACCTGGCCAATACCATCCCTACAGCCCAAAAATAGGTGTGCCAAGCTTGTAGCTCATACTCAAAAAGTGCTTCAACAAAGTATTGTGCAAAGGCTGTGAATGCTTATTTACATGAAATTATTTTCATGTTTTTATTTTTAATACATTTGCAAAGATGTTAAACAAACTTCTTTCACATTGTCATTATGTGGTATTGTTTGTAGTATTTTGAAGAAAATAATACATGTAATTCATTTTGGAATAATGCTGTAACATAACAAAATTTGGAAAAAGTGAAGCACTGGGAATACTTTCCAGATGCACTGTACAAGAGGAGGTAACTTGGGAACAGAATCAGGAATATGGACAGGGAGCTACCACTGTTGGAGAATCAAAAGGTATATAAAAGCAAGGGAGTGAATTAGCCCACCAGGCTTCACTTATGACTATCAGCTTTGGGTGGATTTGCCATTAAAATCTTTTTGATAAATTTTTATATTTTAGAATTTTAAAAACATTTACTGTATATTTGCTGTTCGAAGGTCAATAAGTGACCAATCTATTTAAAACAGGAAAGAGTTCTCTATTCATAAACTGTGTTTGTACAACAACAAACAGGCATATACATTTTGCAGAGTTTCAGATGGTTTCATTTCTCTTGGCAGGGGCTGAAACGAATATACAATTGTATAGGAACTGGGAAGGGCCTGGATGCTTAGACAGTTAATTGTGATTCAACACATTTCCACCTGGGATAGATACCGTCTATGTAAACTCCTGAGCTTACATGTCTACACAACGCATCAACTCCACCCTGCTGCATTAATAAGGATGAATGCAAGTGATTTTAGTATTAAATAATGCCAGTGTTCTTACTCATGTCTAATAAGTTAACTAGATATTCATTGCTTTTTATTGTTTTTTGTAATTAACTCTATACTCAAAAACTGATTCTGAGTTCTAACGCTCATTGATCACTGCTGTTCTACTACCTCTCTCCCAGGCAATGTCAGCCTAATTTGAGATACCAGCTGGCATGGAGATGACATTGGAATTATATTCAGCTCCAATGAATTATGGGAGGTTAGAAACTTAGAGTTTTACAAATGTCTGTGACCCTGTTGGGAAGATGTGTCCTCTCTATTTGTACTGGTGATCGTTGTCACTGGGATTGAAAGTGATGAGGAATCACAAATTTTACAGTTCTCACTGGAACAGAAGGTATGGGTAAATCTTTCCATGGAAAAACCCGTTCCAATGAAAGGGATCCAAGTTAGAGATTCTCCTCAGTTTGGAGAAATCCATTTATTTCCTGTTGAGGAAGCGAAAGATAGCAAGAAAAACAGAAACCAGTAGAAACAATAGCTTGGATTCAAATTATCAGTAGATTAATCAGACTGCAATAAGGTACAGTGGATCTAGTAAGGCCCCTCCCACCCTCCCTTTAGGGGTGTCCATTAAACAGGGGGCCCAGATATTAAAGTATAAAGAGGATTTCTGAATCAATATGGTTAAAATTACTTCATAGTGCTGGGAGATCAATGGTAGCAGTTTTTGGTGAAGAGCAGTTGACAGACAACCATGTCCTACGTAAAGTCGACCCCAAAAAGTACCACTTTATTCAACACTAACTCCACCTAAAAACTGTCATCCAGAAAAAAAATTATAAAAAAAAAAAAAAAAAAAAACACATTTGAAGCAAGTCCCCTAGGCTATATTGTCAGGACACTTCTTTATGTAGTCCTCAGCTCCCTTTCCCTTCATTTTTTAAGGTCTCCTCAATCCAACTAACTAGTTCTGCTACAAAGTCCTTCTGCTTGATCCAGAATTTGGGTGATGATATCAACTGGACTCAAAGATCTTAGAGAAACAGGACTGAATGAAAAAATGTTTTCTGCTGAGCGAAGTGCTTTAACTTAGTATATTCAGGCTTTTGTCCTAGAACTCAAAAATTGAAGTCCAACCAAAAGTAAAAATGCTATAGTCCTTGCTGCTCAGAGGGTACCGCAATGCACATGCATGTAACATAGTTCACATGTGCTGAAGTATAGGCTTTGATTATGCCTATGATAGCGTATGCAGTTTCATACACTGATGCTTGTGAACAGAGGTTCCAGAAATACCTGTACATTTGCTGACTAATTTGTAGCATGGCGAACAGGTCTTTTGGAGTTTCATAGCAGTTGAATTTTAACACACACTTTCTGTACTGCGTCTTTTCAGATTATGAGGTAACAAAGAGCAACATTTGGATGTTTTATGGCCGATACAAACAGGGACTGTAGCCTATGCACTAAACATGAGTGTAAGCTTTAGAATCTCAGTAAGGGTATAGTGATTGCTGAGTGCGCCATTTCTGCTTGCTCATGGGAACCCAAAGCAAAAGTATACCAAATTTCTTGACCGTTACATTTCCTTTTATTAAATCAACCTCAATGTGTGTTAAAGTTGAATCCCTGTCTAGCACCTTCTCCTCATCTACCATCAACCATCACCTCTTGAGCCCCCCGAGCACAGCTTTTTAATTTTTTTTAATACATACCTTTATTCAGGTGTCCTCCACCCATTCATGTGATGAACAGACTTCAGCTGTAGGTGATCCTGGATTTTTCCTAAAATGCTGCTAATGTAATTATGTCAGTGCAGCAATTTCCTGGGAGCATAGGTTGGCTTGATGACACACCCTGAGAAGGTGTGTCTATGACAACCTGGGTTCATAGAAAGTGTCATTCAAACCATAGGAGTACCGGTGCTGAACAACAAAGGAGGACTTCGATGGCAGCTCTTGAGTATATAGAGGGTGACTACTAATTCCCAATTTGAGGGCTTATTTTTAAAAATAAATCTGTTGGACACAGGCTTTAATGTTTTAAAAATGTAGGTTTCTAAGCATTGCCTGTGTTTTCTGTTTAAAAAAGTACAGCACATATGACAGATTTGAAATAAAATTAATAAGCCACATTATTTAGTGATAAACGACAAATACACATGAAAATAAAGTTCATAAAAGTCCAAAAAGCACAGTGAAATGTGCTAATGACTACACCTCAAAACCATGGAGTGATAAGAGAAAGAAATAAAGTTCCGAGCATAAGCTCTGTGCTGGAATAGAAAGAAGTCCAGGAATAGAGAATGTTTCCCTGAGGAAATATCAACACCAGAGGCTTACCAGAATGCTGACGATCCCCTTATTCAGGCTGGTCATAAACCACTCAATCAACCAGGAAGGATAAATCCCTTAGTACCCCTCTCTTGGTATATTTCTATATCTAAGTCCTCCCCTCCTTCTAAATCCTTTAGTAAAAACATGGACAACAGCTTGGGTAATTCCTGGTGGCCAATCCAAAGGATTCTCACCCGCAATAAATATATCACATTGGCTATCCCTGGACTTCTATACATTCCAGCACAAAACTTATGCTTTTGACTTTATTTCTTTCTCTTCTCACTTTATGGTTTTGATGTGTATTCATTAGCACATTTCACTGTGTGCTTTTTGGACTTTTATGAACTTTATTGTCACATTTATTCATCGTTTATCACTAAGGAATGTCACTTGTTAATTTTGTTCAAAATATGTCATATGCGCTGCACTTTTTTATTGCTAATATATGTGCCTGGTATCAAAGGTATAGTGTTCTGCAGATTTTTCTTTGTTTTTCACTAACGCAGATTTTTTCTTTCCTTTTTGTACTTATATTTTCTGCTTGCAGTGCTACGCTGCAATGTACTACATTTCCCTATAGAAGGGTTCTAAATTCTTATTTCTTCTATAGGAGAAAACTGAATTCCTGTTTTATCTATAGGAGGACTCTGAATTTCTATTTCACCGCTAAAAAAGTAGTCCATCAATGCCGGTAACCATAGAATCTATTCAAAACTCCACAACTTCTCCAAAACTCCACAACTTCTTAGCAGATGGGGCAAAATGGAACCATTCCCCAAATTGTTTTCCTTGAAGCTCAGCCAAAATAAATTTGGCAAAATTATAACAAGCAACAAAATGTTTTAACAATTAAAGCAATGTTTCCAGTCTTTTCAAGCTGTAATGCTTCTGCAAAGAAAAATACTTTTTTTTTGCTTTAATAAAAACACCAACCTGTATAAACATGAAACATAAGACTTTACCCAGCACCTTGAATAAACTGTACGCAAAAGGTAACATCCAAAAATAAATTTAAAGAGCTAATTATTATAATAGATGATTGTGAATTAAGATCTTCTGCAGATGTTCGAGCTGGCGTTACAAGCTTTAACAGCAAGTCAAATTTAAGCTTGGTATATTTGATTTAGCGAAGCTGAAAAAAAAAAAAACCTATATATTTATATATTTTTGTTGGGTGCAACAGGCATATTTTTCCATGCTGGGCAAAGAATTATGGGCCGCATCTGTTAGCCATTTCTGCATAAATAAGATTTTTGTTCATAGCTCGAGATTTTATTGCCCCAGAAGTAAAAATAAAATAAAAAAATAAAGACCCAGCACAAACATTAGCCAGTAAGAGTCACTTAGGGGAGTAGGACATTAAGCGGTAGCAGCGGGAAGGAAAGGACAGCTAAGATTTAGCAAATATTCCACAATTCGTCATCAGGGAAAGGTAAAAGAGAGGAAGAATTCAGAAACCTTCCATTTAGGTTCATAAAACTCAATATATCTCTGATATATATATATTTTTTTTAACAGAATAATTACAGAATATGTTTCCTCTAAATTAAAAGGAAACTAGAATTCTTTTCATTTTACTTTTTTTTTTAGTTATAGATCATCTAGATGTCATGAACCTTGTAAGGTTTTAAAAACCTTATTGCCAAGTATACTTTGTAAATAATAGATACATGAGAGAAGCTATACTTGTTTATTACATAGACAGTTTCTACTTTCTGTCCAGTAGTGCTGCATGTAATGTACCTAACTTAGCCTTCTCAACATAATTATTACGAGGCAACCCTTTAAATAACTTTAAGGACCCCGCTAATAATTACTATATCTACAGCTTACGGTACATTAGCATGAAGAGTAAACTGAGATGTAAGCATAAATAAAAGAACAAGTCATGTGGTGTATGTAGCATATTGCCACGTGACCTCACATTGGTTCTCAGTGGAGAAATGCCCTCCTACATTGGTGGTCAGTGTAATCCCCTCTTACAATCGATGCTCAGTGGAGAAGGCTCCCCTTAGATTTGGCAGTCAGTAGGAGACCACCATGTACAGTGTATGTGTGACAGTTTTTACCTTGGTAACAACCTGACCATGGAAAACAGGTATATAGGCGCTACAACCTTCCCAACACAAAAGCTCCGCCTGGTGCTCAGACCTTGAGGCTGCTGGCATCTTCAATGTGCCAGAGTGAGAAAAGGGATGGTCGGGACTCAGGATGACTAAAAATAGTGTTTCTTTATTCGGTAAAAATGTACAATGCTGTAAAACAGCCTACGCGTTTTGGACATTGGTGCATAGTCATGGCCTGACCATACCTATAATTAAAGGGTATGTAAATCCCAACAATTACCTTTTCTTACTTGTCTCCTTTTAGTCTGTTAAATATACAGTTGAAAGCTTTTTGTTATAGCTCTTTGTTTGATAACTTCCTGTGCTCTCCGGCTGTGCCGACTCTTATCAGTTATTAAGGAGAATAGTTTCACCCTTGGATATGAAGTGTGTTACTAGCAGAATCCCCAGGTGAAAATAAAACAAAAATTGAAAAATTAAAACGAATGCAGCCACTGCATCCAAGGACTGCTAAGCTGCATATTACTTTTATGTATGTGGATTCCTCACTCCTATAGTCTGTTAATGTGCATTTTTTTCCTGTGATGAACTTCATTAGGACAGCCAAATACATTTTCATTGGTTCTTTATATTGACTTAAGGCCCCATGACACACAGTGCATTCACATCTATGCATTGTAGTGTGTTGAATGTCAGATACATTACAAATGTACTGTGAATTCTAATGTGCACACATTAACTTATACAAACTTGCACGCATGTAACAGGAGCTTATACCCCACTATTCCATGCTCACCCGTTTTGTTAAAAAAGTGCCTTTTTAGCTTGTTAAAGTTAAGGTTTTTATTTCTAAAAATGTTCCAACATAAAACACATTGCAGGCCCCCTTTTTTTCTGTAAGATTTAGTAAAGTCATTTAAAAGAAGACTCTCATTGTATTTTCTCTTAGTGATGGGCATTTTAACTAACACCAAGTCTATTCACCATTTTACAATTTTGCCTAGTCACTAGCCTATAACTCTCCAATGATCTGCTGATTTCCTGCTTGGACACAAATTCAAGGAGCAACCCATCCCAAATACATTCACGACACATTATGGGTCCTGACCCAACCCTGATCTATAACATTCAGCGACACATCACATAGACTAATGTTGAGCAGTGCAGATGTTTGGAACACAAAAGAGCAAGCAGGGTTGAAACACGTAATTTGTAGACGTTACTTCTCAATCTGCTGGTTAACGCCTCAGTCGGAAACACTGTCACATAACAAACACAGAATAGAAATGGTGGAAGTGATCCATCGAGTCAGCCCATTTTTTTTTAACATCTGGTTTTAACCTTAGACCCAGAGGCATAACTGGAACCTTCAGGCCCCGATGCAAGAAGCCATAAAGGGCTTCCGGCCCTCAGCCAGGGCTCCCCCCCCACGCTGGCAGAATGCCAGGGCCTAGTAGAAAATTACACATTTACCGTACCCTTCCCTGCTCTCCGTCCTGACAGATCCTCCAAAGCAGCGAGAGGGAAAGGGGAGGAGTGAACCTGGCAGTACTGCAGGGGATGAGGGTGGCTTAGAGAGTACACAGGAGCCCAGGGCAGTAGGAAGTAGATACAAGGGGCAACCCAGCTCCATGCTACAGGAGGCTCATGTGGCTCCCTGTACATCTGGATAGGAGGGGCAGCAGGGGTGGCACATAGAGGATCTGATCCATCCATTTTCCTCCTGCAACTGCTGATAGGCTGCAGGAGGAAAATGGATTGGATTGGTTCCTCTATATGCCACCGCTTATATCCAGGTGTACAGGGGGCCACATGGTGCCATCCTTCCAGCCTCCTGGCGGCGCCTTTCCACCGAGCCATGCAAGCGACCAAGGAACTTTTGATGTGCCTGTCATTTACCTCCCTCTGTGAATGCATTTTAACGCTTTGTTTTTATCTCATGGTTTTATTAAATTTTTACACTTAGATGGCAGCACCTTCTGTTTTTTCTTGTTTACTTAGTGCATAGAGATCATTCAATACTCTACTGGAAGTGATGCAGCCTCTGAACAATTGATCTTCCTACAACCTGGATTATTTTTGGGACTTTTTGTTATTTTTCTCTGTTTGTGCCATTTAGCTTTTTTTTCTCTTTAAAGGAGTAAACCCTCTTTTTAAAAAAAAAAATAACAAACATGTCATACTTACCTCCACTGTGCAGTTAATTTTGCACAGAGTGGCCCCGAGTCTCGACTTCTGGGTTCCCCCGGCGGCACTGGTAGCTCCTCCCCGCATTGAGTTGGAGAAGGCTCCTAAGGTGCACTCCCATATGGGCGCGCTCCCGAGTCCTGCTTCTGTGTACATTCACACAGAATGCAAGACTCGGCCAAACCCCCTGGCGCTCGCGTCATTGGATTTGATTGACAGCAGTGGGAGCCAATGGCTGCGCTCCTATCAATCTATCTAATCAAGAGCCGAGACAATGGGCAGAGAGGAAGAGCGTGTCTCCACCAAGGGAACAAACGGGCTCAAAGGAGTAAAATGGGGGGGGGGGGCTGGTCAGTGTCAGAAGTTTTTTCACCTTAATGTGAAAAAGCATGAGAGTTTACAACCCCTTACATCCTTGGGGGTATCTCACCAAAAATGTCATTCTTTATTTAATGGGGTACCTGAAATTAGCTTTGCCTCAGTGAGTCAATCTCACAGGCATCAAAAAGGCATTTTTGGGGGCTGTGTACGGACTGCCATATTGTATTGAATTTTTTAGAAAATGACAGCAGCTGCAGATTGAAAAGGAAAGGTAATTTGTAATAACATTAAAGTAGAACTATAGATATAACTTTTATTTTTATTGTGGATAGAGTAAGGGAGGGTGATAACCCCAAGTAGATTTTTTTCACCAGAGTTGTCCTGTGGGGGAGATTTTCCTTCACTTCCTCTCCCATAGTGAAAACAGTCTAATTAAGGGAATTCCTTGGTCACTAGAACTAGTGTACCCACTGGAAGATTTCCCCTCTATTACTTTTATGGGGACCACCCAAAAATTGGGGTTTTCTTTTACTTTTAATGATAATGGTAAATATGACAAATAGGACAAATAGAGTGGGGGCACAGACAGCCTTAACAACTGACAGGTGTTCTAATCCCCCTCCCCTCTATCCAAAACAAAAAAAAGTTTTGCCTTTAGTTATACCTAGAATTACAACATGGCTTGTGTACCAATTGTATATACTAAATTTAGTTTTTTTTTAATTGACCATACCTTTATTTTTCCATGAAAGTGGAGTTACCCTTTAAGGTAGTAAGATTCCCTTACAGTTTGACACCTTGCTACTGCAGGAAATATGTTCCAAGCATCCACCACACTTTTGGTAAAATAATCATTTCTACCTTACTCTTGAACTTTCCACTTGCTAATTTGATCATTCCTCAATGTTCCCCATCTCAGCTGCATATAAATTATATATATATATATATATATATATATATATATATATATATATATTGTTGCGAGGCCACACAATTATCAGCTGCACATAAACAAAAAATATCTCTAACTTTATTAACACTTTTAAAGGTTAACTCCACTTTTGTGAGAAAAAAGTAGCAAAAAAAAAAATTGTATATATATATATATATATATATATATATATATATATATATATATATATATATATATATATATATATATATACACACACAATTGTGACACAAGTCATATTGTATGCGAATGTTATTAAAAATTACCTTTCCTTTTCAATCTGCAGCTCTGTAATTTTCTGTAAAATGCAATGTGGCAGCCTAAAGGCTTTCTGTACACAGATGGCATGCAGAACCCCCCGGAAATGTAATCTTCTGCTAGTGTGATTAGCTCACTGATTTTTTCCAGAAGTCTGCTCTAAGATACAATTCAGATTTTGGGAATCCCATGCAACTAAAATGTTACTTTTGGTGAAATACTCCCAAAGGGAAATCACTTCTAAAAGGAATGCACACCCGGCCATAAAAAAACTAATATTTCTTCAGAATAATAAAAGGTAGGAATCTGCAACAAAGTTTGTTAAAATCCTTGCAATATACATTAATCACCCAGAGGGGATTGTTTTTTTTCTCAACATAAGTGGAGTTATTCATTAATATATTTATTCTAGCTCCTCCCCCTTCCCTTTCTTTCCATGGGGCTGTACATATTAGGTTCCTCCAATCTCTCCTGATGTGTTATCCATCAGATTTTACACCAATTTTATTGTCCTTCTTAGGACACAACCAAGGGAAGACTGCACAGCAAAAAGTGAAGCCTTTATCATTAGGGCACAAATGCTTGAAAGGAGGTTTTTTTTTTCTTTTGCATCTTGTGTGCTTAACATAGTTTTATCTAGACAGTGATGACATGAAGCATAATTTATATTAACTTATATCATAATAAAAGCCCACTGATCCAGCCTCAAACATACACAGAATCCAACTGGGAGTTTATTCAAGTAAAACATTACATTTCAAACGTCTGCAAAAAAAAAAAAGTTCCGTACAAGCTTTCAGGAAAAAGGCAATTTTTTTCTTTCTTTTTTTTCTACAAGCAGTCCAATCCGCTTACAGAGTGAACATGGAAAATTGTAACTACGACAGCTTATGATGTGGTGAGCTTTATCCCTTCAGATTGCCTTAGTTTGTGAGAGAGCGGATTCAACAAGTGGTACAAGAAAAAAAAAATTGGGAAGTGCACTGTACATTCCAAAGTTTTATGAATAAGGCCCTATGCAGATCGTACATAGCGGCGTGTACTGATCTCCCTGTCTGACAAAGAACGCTGTGCGCCATGCCAACGTATATTTTCCTTGTAAATCTGTTCAGCTGTCTTGAAAGCAGCCAAGTTGGGCTCTCTCCGGCCAAATTTCAGAATTTGTATAAATATGTTCATGTGTATGTGTTTTGCTTTCTACACATGCAATCGTTTATCCATCAGCATGGGATATTTGGACATGAAATATAAGTCTTTTTGACATTTGCAAACAGGGTGAAGAGAAATAAGCAAAGATGGGTATTAGGTGTGGTGCCTGCATGCTAAAGTAAAATCCGGGTGTGCCGTCCACAGATGGGGCCCTGAGGGAGGTCTCCAACAAGGCAGGCATGGTGAGGAAATAGAATACGTAAGCCAAGGGGCTCTTCTTTAATAAGGAAAGGATAACCATCACAAAATATGTCCAAAGGTTTTGTTGGCCACAAAAGAGCATGCATCTCAACAATGAGTATTACTGCATATATCACCAGATGAAAACAGAAAAAATCCAAAGAAAAGAACACTGATGCAGCCACCACATTTAATGATTGGTAAGCTGCAATTTAATATATTTTCAGTTTTGGGTTTAATAATGCTGTAACCTCCGGCAGTAAGGAGGCATTGAGGGAGAATGTATAGGTGAGTATATCTTGCTGGGGGGAGGGGGGCTATTGTGAGACGCTGTCACTTGGCCCTGAATGGGAAGGTGGCAGTGTCTCTTTAAGATGCCAATGTTTGGATATTCTGATCATATCTACAAAAAAACTAAAAATCTACAACAAAATCACATGTGTCCATTTTATAGTAAAATTTCCTCAAAAGTGCATATGGGCAAAAAAAAAAGAAAAGAAAACTTGGGTTTGGACTAAACCTGGAAGGAAGCTGTCACAGCCAAGTTACAATCTGCTTTTGACCTAGGTTGAGCCAGGCTTGCCTAACTGAGCATTATCTCTGGATGTGTTACTCAAGTTAAGTGTTATGATTTTCTCTCTAATTTTTTGACTTGCTTTGCTCTTTGTTTTTTTGTTTGTTTTGATTTTCTAAAAATGTTGTACTTAATGGTTGGTTGCAACTGTGTTATTGTGCCTTGTGTGCCATGAGTTTGGCATAATGAGGATAATAATAAGGAATTTAAAAAAAACTAAAAACTGGGACCAATGCTTTTCCCATCCCCCAGCTGTATGCACACAAAATGGATGCTCGTGACAACACTGATTTAATGGGGTTGATTTACTAAAACTGGAGAGTGTAAAATCTGGTTCAGCTGTGCATGGTAGCCAATCCGCTTCTAACTTCATCTTGTTCAATTAAGCTTTGTTGGAAAAAACTGGAAGCTGACTGGTTTCTATGCAGAGCTGCATCAGATTTTGTACTCTACAGTTTTAGTAAATCAACTACAATATATCAATGTGCTCAAATTGGTTCAATTATCTTTAGGTTCCTTAATTTTGATTATTACCTAGTACATCCAAATTAAGAAAAAAACTTTTGGCTTCAAATCTCTTCAACAGAGACACAGCCAATATCTAGTAGAGCAGGGAATATCAGACAATGTTTTTATTGCTGTCTATACCTTCCTGCCCTGTGACGACCACGCTCTCCATTTCCTGTATGAGGGTCACGGGGATATAAAGTGTGGCACAATCTCGAGTCACAGACAGAAACAAAAACCTAGATAAATGGGGGAAAAAATTGAGTGCCAGGCGATCAGCTCAAAACTTCATAAATCTTTAGTCTGGATAATGGGGTGAACATAAAAAGAGGAGTGGTAGCCAACACATTGGAAGCACCACAAGAAAATAAAGGAAATAAAAATTTGACCGAAATGTTTACCTTTTCTCACTCTACATGTTATACATTTAAACCATGTCTAGATTTTTTTAAATGAACACATCACCGAATATGTTTTTTTCTTAATATATCTGCCTGGAACTCAGGTTCAACATATGACAGACACAATTTAACATGAAGCTATTCTTTAACCTCTTACTTAGCCCCTTTTTAATGTCCAAAGATGTCACTTTGAAAATTGTATTAATTTTACATTTATAAAGGCTTAACTGTGACCAATTAAGAAAAGTCCTGACGATGTCAGATATAATCATGCAGGAGTGTAACACACCAGAGCAGATTAAGGAACTTGCTTTACATAATAGGTTTCACAATCTACAGCAGACTCTCTGCACTTTGCAGCGACTAGTCTAGTCATCGAAAAAATGTTTTTTCCTCCCTTGCTTTCTCTCTACACTCGGGACAGCCCCTCCTAATTAGGACGTTTTATATGTGACTTTTTAGTGTTCATGAAAAACAATCTGCCACAAAAGGTAACAAAAAAAATAAAATGATCAAAATCTCAAGTCGGCGCTATCATTTCAGCGATCAGATGTCTGTGGCAATGCAGGAAAAAAAAAATTCTATTTATAATGCAGCTCTTTTTCCATATAAAATGTTTGTGAGGTGCAGAGTGAAAACCAGAGGGCTTTTACAGCCACGACCTGCTTAGATCTCCAATCGTTTATTTTACAAAGTTTATTTCTTTTAAACAGTACAAGTGAGGTTTTTTTTTTTCTTCTTTTTCCAGATCTTATCCTTCATTGAAATAGCGGCGTCTGGTGTAAATTTTAAGTCCATTAGACGCGAGATTAGCTTCTTGAAGGATAACAAATTTAACATTACCTTTTCTGTGATACTTTCATGTAACAAACAGACATAGTTACAAGGTGACATGCTAGTGACTGGTTATAAACTTCTAGCCTGCACCCAAAAGACACATAAGCGAGTGTATTGTTTGATTTATACAGTGCTGAGCTATCTGTCATTTTATATGGCGCTATGTATATATTAAGAAGCGGGAGATCTTAGCAATGGTACTTGAAAGCCAAACTCCACATTTAAAGCTTACCTCTGGGGAAAAGCAAAATACACAGCTAAAACAAACATTTGTGTGAACTAATAAACCAAAATCAAAAGAGTTGTAGTCCCCTTTCCAACAAACTTGAGATCCAGGTGCCCCTGGGGTACAAGACCCTGACCTCCAGAGCAATTAAGCAGTACAGTTTACCCAGGACCCACTTTACTGACTGGACAATGAATGTGTAGCAGCACCCTGATTGGGTCATTTCTGTGCTCTACCTATCAGTAAGCATGTTTTAATCATACACAAAATGGAAAGGAAAATTGTGTGCAGAGGTGTAAAAACACCTAACCAGCTGCCACCACCATACCCTGAAGGTATATAACAAATAAATACATTGCTAATACTAATGCCACGTACACATGACCGGACTTTGACGGACTTGGTCCGGCGGACTGGAGTAGTCTGACAATTTGATCGTGTGTGGGCTCCAGCGGACTTCTTCCCAAAAGTCCGGTGGACCTAGAAATAAAACGTGCTTCAAATCTTTCCGACGGACTCAAGTCCAGTCGAAAAATCCAGTCGTCTGTGTGCTAGTCCGATGGACTAAAACCGACGCTAGGGCAGCTATTGGCTACTTGTATGAACTTCCTTATTCTATGTAATCATGTTCAAATCCATCAGACTTTTGGAGTGATCGTGTGTGTCCAAGTCTGTTTGTTTGAAAGTCTGGCAAACCTCAGCTGCAAAGTCCGTCGGATTGTCCGCCGGACCAAGTCCGTTGAAAACTCCGGTCGTGTGTACACGGCATAACAGAAAATTATGATAATAGAAATAATGGGAAAAATGTACTAAAACTGGAGCGTTAATAAAATCTGGAGCAACTGTGCATGGTAGCCAATCAGCTTCTAACTTCAGCTTGTTCAATTAAGCTTTGACTGGAAGTAAAACTGGAAGCTGATTGGTTTCTATGCAGAGCTGCACCAGATTTTCCATTCTCCAGTTATAGTATATCAACCCCAATAAGACTGCATGAATAAACTAAAACATACTTTATATAAAGTGCTGATGTGCAAATGCATGAACAATCTCTCCACACTAATGCTAATTAATCAATGTACAAATTAGTGAAATTAACCACTTGCCGACCACTGCACGCCGATATACGTCGGCACAATGGCAGCGGTGGGCAAATGGACATACCTGTACGTTCCCTTTAATTGGCGGGGCTAGCGGGCACGCCCGCCACATACTGCGTGACCGTACCCGCGGTCCCCAGGGACTCAATGTCAGCTGGTGTCCCGGCAATCGTGTCATGGAGCTGCAAAATGGGGAGATGCAATGTTCTGCCTAGTGATATGACAGGGATCTACTGCTCCATGATCGGGAGCAGTGATCGCTGTCATGTCCTAGGTAGCCCACCCCCCACAATTAGAATCACTCCCTAGGACACACTTAACCCCTTGATCACCCCCTAGTGTTAAACCCCTTCCCTGCCAGTGTCATTTACACAGTAATCAGTGCATTTTTATAGCACTGATTGCTGTATAAATGACAATGGTCCCAAAATAGTGTCAAAAGTATCCAATGTGTCTGCTGTGTCGCAGTCATGATAAAAATTGCAGATTGCCGCCATTACGAATAAAAAAAAATAATAAAAATGCCATAAAACTATCATCTATTTTGTAGACGCAAACCAATCAACATACGCTTATTGTGATTTTTTTTTTTACCAAAAATATGTAGAAGAATGCATATCGGCCTAAACGGAGGAAAAAAAACAGCTTTTTATATATTTTTGGGGGATATTTATTATAGCAAAAAGTAAAAAATATTGCTTTTTTTTCTAAATTGTCGGCTCTTTTTTTGTTTATAGCGCAAAAAATAAAAACCGCAGAGGTGATCAAATACCACCAAAAGAGTTTTAAAAAGCTCTATTTGTGGGGAAAAAAGGACGTAAATTTTGTTTGGGTGCAACGTCGCACGACCACACAATTGTCAGTTAAAGCGTCGTAGTGCTGTATTGCAAAAAGTGCTCTGGTCAGGATGGGCGTAAAATCTTCTGGGGCTGAAGCGGTTAAAGTGATAAAATACAAAAACAGTCCTTAAAATAGAATAATAATCAAACAAATCCATAAAAAATAAAGTGCTCCAAAAAAGTCTATTGGTTCCAGGACTCGTGCCAAATCTTCACATCATACCATTGTGAATATCAAGTCTATTACCAGAGAACAATGACCCCCTTTGCCAGAGTGGTTATCATAAACATATCATCAGGTAATCCTGTGGGATAATACAAGGCATCACCAGGGGGCGTTCAACCAAAGAAAGGTAAGTTATTAAAGCAGTATTAAACCCAAATGCATTAGATTGCAGTTTACCAATTCTTATGCCCCGTACACACGATCAGACTCTGGTCCGCCGGACAATCCGCCTGTGTGTGGGCTCCGGCGGACTTTTTCTTTCCAAAAGTCCGGCAGACTTAAAAAGAAGTTTTGACTCAAAATTGACAATCCGGCCATCTGTGCGCTAGTCCACTGGGCTCCGGGGGTCTTCTCGCCGGACTCCTCCCCTATCTTCTGCTAGCTCTTTTACTAGCGGAGGAGGCCGGCTTTCTTCTTCTTCGCCACCGCTGTCCGGGGGACAATGGGCGGGGTCACCGGGTGATGTCCCCGCCCCTTATGAGAAGAAGAAGAGAAGGCGGCGGCGGCAGAAGACCGGGCCACTGCTAGTAAAAGAGCTGGGAGAAGAAAATGGAGGTCCGGCAAGAAGAACTGAAGAGGGGGACAAGACCCCCGAAATCAGAAGAAGTGGCGGCAACGACAGAAGACCGGGCCACCGCTAGTAAAAGAGCTGGAAGAAGAAAGCGGAGGGCCCGGCAAGAAGAACCGAAGAGGGGGACAAGACCCCCGAAATCGGCAGAAGAGGTGGCAACGACAGAAGACCGGGCCACCGCTAGTAAAAGAGCTAGAAGAAGAAAGCGGAGGACCCGGCAAGAAGACCCCAAGAGGGGGACAAGACCCCCGAAGTCGAAAGAAGACCCCCGGATGGCGACAACAAAGAAGAAAGCCGGGCTCCTCCGCTAGTAAAAGAGCTAGCAGAAGACAGCGGAGGAGTCTGGCGAGAAGACTCCCCAAGATGGAAAAAGACCCCAGAGCTGTGCAATAAATTATTTTAAAAACGTGCTGTGTTTTTTTCACCAGGTGAATAGGTAGGGGTACATGGTACCGCAATACTCATTCACAAAGGGTGGGGGACCGGTATCTGGGGGCCCCCTTATTAAAGGGGTCTCCCGGATTTTGATAAGCCCCCCGCCCGCAGACCCTGACAACCAACGGCCAGGGTTGTCGGGAAGAGGCCCTTGTCCTCATCAACATGGGGACAAGGTGCTTTGGGGTGGGGGGGCCGCAGGCTGCACCCCCCCTGGGGGCACTCGCTCATCCCCACCCCCTTTCCTAACCAGCCGGGCTGCGTGCTCGGATAAGGGTCTGATATGGACTTTAGGGGGACCCCCACGCCGTTTTTTCGGCATAGGGCTTCCCCTTTAAGTCCATACCAGGTAACGGGGCTAGAAAGGTGTCAATCTTGCCACCGAAGACGGCGACATTGACCTCCTGCGCTAGTCCCGTCTACCGGGAGCCGCATTCAAAATGAACGGACTTTCCTCCGTGTGTGGGCAAGTCCGTTCATTTCATAAGTCCGGCGGACTCCCGCCATAGTCCAGCGGTTTGTCCGCCGCACCTAGTCTGCCAGAAAAGTCCGGTCGTGTGTGGGCAGGTCCGCTCGTTCGTCTGGCGGACTTCCGCTTCAAAGTCCGGCGGTTTGTCCGCCGGGCTAAGTCCGCCGGATAGTCCGATCGTGTGTACATGGCATTAGATGTGATGGTCATTTATTTTTCCTTATGTAGACTTTCTTTCTTCAATTGTCATCTGGTGATCCAGCCAGCAATTTTTTGTTTTTTATAGCACAAACTCTCCAGCAGAATGTATCAGTTTACACAGATGAGACAAACCACTTAACACTTGCAGGGTTGATTAAAATTATCAGCTTTTATTTATTCCTGCTGTAACTGATTATAAAGTGTAAGCTGGAGTTTTGCTTCAATTTGATAGTTTAGCTAAATCTACTAATACATTTAACACTCCCCTCCCCCCAGACTGACAATGCTGCTGTCTGCTGTGCTTATTCCTTCAGAGTTGCGTCTCTCAAATACAGGAGGTGCGTTACTGGCCAGGTCACCAGGAAAAAACAGAGGGGAAAACCCAAAGTAAATAAAACAAATGCAGCCGCCACATCTAATGATTGGTAAGCTGCAATATAATACATTTTTGGTTTTGGTTTAATACCACTTTAACAGTAGAGCTCAGCTCCACAAGCCTCAGGCAGACACACAAGCAAAGCTGAATTTTCCACAGAATTCTTCCCAGTGGTCATCCTTCAGGCAACATGCTCTTCTCTTTTTGTGCCTCTTCCCTGCTTGCAACTTGATGGACAAACACCAGGAGGAGAACTGTGGAAATTTTGTTTTGCTTGTGTGTCTGCCTGAGGCTCGGGGAGTTGAATCCCCCCGGTAACAGCTTACCTTCCTTTGGTTGGTCGCCCTCCGATGGAAACTTGTATTGTCCTGCAGGATTACCTGTTGACATGGTTATAAATATATTATGGATTTCTGCAGCTCCTTTTTTGTTTTTTGTGCTTCTATACTCACTTCCACTCCAGCGATGCAGTGTCCAGGAGCTCCTGGTTGGCTGTGGACATCTTTGGTCCTCTTCTAGGTTACGGGTATTCAGCAATTTTGACTGACCAGGTCAAGATGACATCACTGCTGCACATGTGCAGGAGTTCATTCATTTTGGTAGATGCTGAAATTGTACACTGAGCTGGTAAGAATACTTTAATGCAGAAGAGACATATTATCTCTCTTCTGCATTAAAAAGCCTGCCTGGTCGCAAACTTTTTTTTTTTTACATTAAAGTGATATTAAACCTCAAGTTTTTTAGGCACTTTCAGCTGCTGATTTATTCATTTACTGAGCATGCAACTTCTTTATATTTCTTTATTACACTCCCCAAAAATGTTCACAGTATCTCCCAGCCAGCCCCCA
Source organism: Lithobates pipiens (assembly GCF_037356315.1). Taxonomy (NCBI): domain Eukaryota; kingdom Metazoa; phylum Chordata; class Amphibia; order Anura; family Ranidae; genus Lithobates; species Lithobates pipiens. The sequence continues at coordinate 70,699,361 of NW_027507785.1, read as the reverse complement.
ATAACCCACCCTAATAGCCTTACCATGTAAAGGTAGATATTTTGACCTATGTCCCCCATCCTGGTCCCTCACTGTCGCTGGTTCCTGTGCAGAGGACTGGTGATGCAGTTCTGCAACAGTGTCCTAAAAGCATTTCCCTCTGTCCCCTTGAGACGATGTCCTCTGTTTTTCTCTCTTGAGAGAACCCTGCCTGGGTCATCCAAGAGGTGGTGTCCATGTCCCGTGGACGTATTCTCCCAAAGAAGGACCCCTCTAGAAGACTCAGGTTGACTTCAGGTAAATCAAAAAAGGGATTTAGCTATATTTGTGGGGATGAAAGGTAGCCCAGAGTGGGGCTTTAAAGTTCCACTTTATTATTTTCTGGGGCGTAAGAAAGTTATCCTTTAAATTAATTAAAGCTTTGCATGCGTATAGGCCAGCCTTTTCAAAATACCATATGAGATTATTTTTCTCTGAGGACTCAACTTCCTCCTACGAGTAGCTAAATAAACAAGAAGGCTTATGCTAGATACTATTTGGAAAATGTAGCCATCTATACACACGGTTCCGCTTAACACTAACAATGTCTCGCTTTAAGCTGGGAGCCAAACTTATGACAAAGGCCAGACTCCCAGAGCCAGTGGGGATTTTAAACATATCGCTGCATTCTCCGCGACAGAAAGTTTGCTAGTCCGACGTTTTTACGGGATATCCCCCCCTCCAAAGCACCGCACAACTCTATGCTAAACCTTTACTTTGCTGTCAGCTGGAAGTGATCAATTCCTGAAATCATCACCTGGTATATGTAGAGTATATATTGTTTATTTGTAGGTGTATTATCCAAGCCAAAGTATATTTCCTCCAGCAGTTTCACCTGTTCCATGCTTCCTCTTACATACACTTGCACAAACAGAATTTTCCCTGCTATGTAAAGAAAGTCCAGTTCCAACCTTTCGATAAGCCAGTTCTTTATTTTGGCACGCCGACTTCAACTTGTTACGCACATTTTCATTTAGTGGCTACAGGCTGCAAAATGTATTTCCATTCAACAGATCCTCTATGTCTCCACCCAGGGCAAATCACAATAATATACATTAGATGGAAAATCTATCGCATGTTGGAAAGGATAGACATCATTTGTTTTTCTCTAAACGGTCTTATACTTGGTATAATTTTCACATGCAAAATTTGGAGAGAAATAATAGGGTATGCCTGGAAACAAAGACCTAGGCTCTCTAGGCACCAAAAACGTGGAACTCTGGCGTTTATGTAGCTTGTGCACTTTGTGAGCTTCAAGCCATTAGGGGAGGGTTTGGGGGCGCAGGGAGCCATCCCTGCTGGGAGAACACAGTGATTACTGCTAGCAGCTATAGTCCGACATGCAGGCAAAAATCCAACATACTGGTTGTACCCAAGTCGATTTTGTAGAAGTGAAAATGTTGCACACTTTTGGTGGACTTTGATATTTCGTTTACAGGACCTTATTATTTTTTGATTTGTTTGTTATACACTATATATTGAATTAGAAGTTTTCAATATATACTTTGACAGCGCAAAAAAAAACATTATTTTTTTTCAGTTGTCAATAGATGGATTAAATTAGATACAATCAGTCTGGCCATGGATGGTCCGAATCTTGGCTGCTGAACCGACCAAGATTAAAACCATGACCGCCTTAAATCAGAGGTCTCCAAACTATAGTCTGCAGCAATCCTCTGACTCACAGAGTGCACATAATTCAGATAAGTTGATCTCCACTACTTCAGCAGCCCCTACCCCCCACAGTCTCCAGCACTCAGCACGGTGGTTATGATAAATGCACTGACTTCTCTTTATGTAACAGACAGAATGAAATCTGCAGAAGTTTGGGAGTACTTATCCTGTGTTACAAACAGGTGAGCAAAAGGGGGTTCCCAAATTACCAGATTACAGACAAAATAAAGTGGACTGAACTGGCACACTTCGGCTATGCCTGGGTAAAAAAAAAAGTAAATACTGTGTGTGCCAACTGCAGGCATCTCAAAGGTTAAATTTTTATCATGAAGTACCTTTAATCCTTTTGCTTTTATGTTGTACAATATTTGCATACCTGTTTAACTACTTCAGCCCCAGAAGGATTTTCCCCCTTCCTGAGCAGAGCACTTTTTGCGATTCGGCACTGCGTCGCTTTAATTGACGATTCCGCGGTTTTGTGCGACGTTGCACCAAAACAAACATTGACATACTTTTTTCCCACAAATAGAGCTTTCTTTTGGTGGTATTTGATCACCACTGAGGTTTTTATTTCTTGCACTATAAACAAAAAAAGCAATATTTTTTACTTTTTGCTATAATAATTATCCCCCAAAAATATAGAATTTTTTTTTCTCAGTTTAGGCCAATATGTATTCTTTCACATATTTTTTGTTAAAAAACAAAAACCGCAATAAGCATATATTGATTGGTTTGCGCAAAAGTTATAGCGTCTACAAAATAAGGGATAGATTTATAGCATTTTTGTGATTCATTTTTCTTTCTTATTAGTAATGGCGGCGATCTGCAATTTTTATCGTGACTGTGACATTATGGCGGACATATCGGACCCTTTTGACACTATTTTGGGACCATTGTCATTTATACAGCGATCAGTGCTATAAAAATGCACTGATTACGGTGTAAATGACAATGGCAGGGAAGAGGTTAAACACTAAGGGTTAAGTGTGTTCTAGGGAGGTGTTCTAACTGTGGGGGGATGGGCTTCCACTGACATGACAGCGATCACTGCTCCCGATGACAAGGAGCAGTAGATCCCTGTCATGTCACTAGGCAGAATGGGGAAATGCATTGTTTACAAAGGCATCTCCCCGTTCTTCCGCTCCGTGTCACAATCATGGGCCCCCCGGCGGACATCGAGTCCGCGGGCATGGACATGGAGCGAGCCCACAATGCTGAGATTTAAAGGTGACATATTTGTATGCCTATTTGCCCAACCGTGCCATTGTGCCGACATACATCGTGGTGCGCTGGTCAGCTAGTGGTTAACAAATCCATATTTTTTGTAAATACACACCCACAAACACAATAAAATCTCCACATGAAAGCTTCTTCTAATGGAATGTGATCTATGAATAGAGGGGCAGACCTTTCAATCATTCACCCATCCTCCATTCATGTTTCATTCATAAAAGCTGTAGTACGGCATCTATGAACTTAGCAGGTGGGCAGAACTGTCACAGGTCCCTCAATTCTATTAACACCTGCCATATTGGGGGATTGCAGCAGTAGGGGTGAGGGGTTGATGGTAATCAGAGGAGGACATTTTCACTTAATCAGGAGACGGCAGCACAAGAAACACATCACTCTTATGGTAAATAATTTCCCTTGTGCTGATTTCTTTTCAACTGAACGTGCTTTCCTTTTGTTATTTTTTGGGTTGGTTTTTAGTTCAAAAGATAAAAATTACAATAGCACTAGTAGCATTAGATACATGTAGATTTTCGGTTTAAAAGCCTGTCACATACTGTATATACATTACAATTTAATAAAATAAATACAGTATGTTTGGATCAGCTGACTACAAGGGAGATTCATTCAAATAATGAGATTTAAGGACCTCACAGATTTTCCCTTTATGTAATGGTGACAGCCTACATGAAATGAAAAGCGTCTTTCAGGAACTGGGGATCGTAGCAGAAAATTAAATGTGTTCATCTCCGTCGCAAAGTAAAAAAAATGAACATAATTGGTTACCTCCTTGTTTTAAATTCTTCCCCACATCTCATTGTTGTTACATATTTATCATTTCAATGCTCTTTTATTTGATCTTGATGCCTAACAAGTACTAAATATCTTTACTTCCTTCTCCATTGCATAACTCTTTCGTGATGTTAAACCGCTGACTCGCGGGATGGCTCCATGCTGTTTGAGTGATCAAGGCCCGTCACAGAGTGTTTGCATCCCGAACATTAGACTTTGTACATAATTCATTTAATGCACGATTTTTTCAAGTTGTGAAGAATAATTCTGAAAAAACGAGGCAAAAGAGGGATCAATCACCCTAAACCATTATGGCAGCATGTATTTCTGAAGATCTAGAATGTTAGAAGTCCCCTAGACAATACCATTGTTCTATGTTAGAGCAAGGCTTCATAATTTGGTTCCCAAATGCAACTGGTTTACGATGCCATGATAACAATGACACAGGCATTAAAATTAAAGGACCTTTGTGCCTTTCTGGGCAACGGTACAATAAAAGCTTCTACTATGGTCCTTTAATTAAGTCAGATCTAAGGGTATCCCGGAGATACATACTTCAAGGGTGTGTACTGACATTCAGGCTATGGACCTGAAGTTTTGGTGGCAAAGTGCTTGTCTGCTTTAGTTATTCAACCAACGATGAATAGGGAAGACAAAACCCACCAGATTCCCCCAGGACACATGCTTAAGTAAATGCACTAGGGGGGGGGGGGGGGGGCATCTAGCTTAACAATGACCTCCAAGAAAAAGTTAAAGCCCAATTGCACTTTTCAGTTTAATTCAGCTAAATGCACATCAAAGCAAAAGGGTGTAAAGCCTTACAGTTTGTTTTCCATAGAAAGCGGAAAGCAGACACAGCCTGTCTCTCTCTGTGGAAGCAGTAGTCTCCCTACTGAGATCTGAGATGCCACCTTCTGAATCAACTTTATACCAATCAGCAAAACTCATGCCCCCTGCTGGTTTGAAAGTTCTAGTTCTGATTTAGCTGGGGACTAGTTGGACTCTGTAGGAAGACCACTGCTTCCACAAAGGGAACAAGGGCTCTTCTCTGTAGCATGCTAGCAGCTCAGAGTTAAGCAATTTACAGTCCTCATCTAATCTGGAGCTGATAAAATAAACTTCAAATTATCCATGGTCTCTGTTGCATGTCTGCAGTCACTATCTCTTGTAATATGTCCATGGTCTCCGATAATCTTCTGTAACATCACAAATGATGAATCTAATGTCCTGCCTATTAGCGGTATCAGGGAACGCACTTGAATTTCCCAGCATCTTGTGAGTTGACCAATGGTCTAAAAGCTGTAGTTTGTAAAAGCAATGCTGATCTTAAACAGGACAGCTGAAAGTTGTACGAAATTTCAGAATGTTGAGACATGTATGAGTATCTTTGGCAACACCTCCTTTTAACAATCAGTGCCTCCCAGCAACTGTGATTTCAAATACATGCTCAGACTTAAACAACCCCAAGACAAGAAAAATGGCTTTGAGTCACTGACCAGCCTCTTGAGAAGAGTTAGCAGAAAAGGTTTAACACATTTTTATAAAACCTCTTTAAATCTTTGCCCCGATGAGATATATTGTACTTGCTATTTTTGTAATTACTTTACTACACCATAAGAGCGCTATTTGTATTTACTTTTGAGTATTGTTGGAATCACCTGGACACAGAACGGTCAGAGGGAGACCTTAATCCCCTATGTGCAATCAACCACCTGCAGTGGTCAATCCTGTCTGGTAATCAGCTTTAAAGCAGGAGTCCGCCTGGACTCCGCGTTTTTTTTTTTTTAAAAGCCAGCAGCTACAAATACTGCAGCTGCTGACTTTTAAAATAGTGACACTTACCTGTCCATCGCGCCCGCGATGTCGGCACCCGAAGCCGATCTCTAGATCGTCTCTCAGGTGCTGCCGCCGCCATCTTGGGTATGGGAATCAGGAAATGGAGCCTTTCGGCTTCATTTCCCGGGTCCCTACTGCGCATGCGCGAGTCGCGCTGCGCAATAAGGACGGTCCCCGCTGCCTCTGGGATCTGTGTGTTTCCCAGCAGGCAGCAGGGCACTTGCGGAAAGGGGCGTAATCTACGCCCCTTTCCGCAGAGAGTTATCCCGGAAGTGGGTGCAGATACCTGTACTGTACAGGTATCTGCACCCCCCTCCCCCCTGAAAGGTGGCAATTGTGGCGCCGGAGGGGGGGAGGGTTCCGATGAGCGGAAGGTCCACTTTAGGGTGGACCTCCGCTTTAACACACCGTTTAGTTTGGGGAGCACAATACTTCAACTGCTGTTTTTGGTTCTGCATCACAGCTCCTGCACTTGTATGTCTTCCATCACCGATTACCAAGGATAACACTTTACTGATGTCTGTTGGATTTTTTGGTGGACTTATTGGCACGTTGTTTATTCAATCACTTTTCTTCACTGACATATGGTTTTTGTTATCAGTTATTTGTTTTTCACTCACTGATTCACTCACCTTAGCGCTGTACTATATTTATTTTACAAATCTTTACACCTCCCTTTGAAAAATACACTAATATTGTCCATCTTGATACAAAAACATGGGGCAAAATGACAGCTGTAGTTAAGAATGTAAAAAGGTCAATATTAACAAAGTACCACATTCCTAAAAACACAATGAACACAGATCACAGATGTATCACCTCCATGTGCCTAGCTAATTCACACTCTTTAGCAAACAGGACGAGAAATGCATCTTAAATCACACTGGCTCCAGAGGATTAGAAACTATTTTTACCTTGTTTGTTTGCCATATTTGTTTATTTAGTTTTTTTTTCCCTTTTGTTTTTTCTCGTCCTGGGTTATTTATTTGTGCCGCAGAACCATAACCTCCATTGTTTAGGACACAAAGAGGAGGAAAAGAAGATGGGAAACAGAAATTCACAAGATCCAAACAAATGAACGGGCAAAGACTGATTTTGATCACAACATAAAACGGGAAGGAAGGGACTCAGTTGTGAATTTCAAAATGAAGAGATGCTTCTTTTCTTTTGTCACGTCAGAAATAGAACATATCAAAATAAACTCTTGGGGCTAAATTTAAAGCTTGGATTATATCTTTTTTTCTTAAATAGAAGTCTGGTTTGGTCCAAATTAAAAGTTCAAGTTACGAACGGCTTCTGAAAAATTATTGTTTTTCTACACTACATAACTGTCATTTCTATATGAGCTTGTTGGACATTCACTCTTTTAAAAAAGGCTTTCCAGCAGATTTTGGAGTGTGCCCATGAATATTCAAAGAGCAAAGAGCATTTGTGAGGTCAGACACTTATGTTGGAAGAGGATCTGTCTTGCTTGCAAGGGTCATTCCATTTCAGAGTTAAAGTGGTTGTAAAGGAAAATTTTAAAAATAGAACTGCAAAGAGTGTCCCCGAACCTCTTTTTCTCGGGTTCCCTGCTGGTGTTCCTGCCTCCTCCTCTCTGGCTAGTGCCCCCAATAGGAAGCCGCTTCCCTAGGGGGCACTTACATGGGTTCGCTCCTAAACCCTGCCACTGCGTCCATTGACAAAGACAGCGGGACTTAACCCCGTCCCCTTCTCCCTTGTCACTGGCTTTGATTAACAGTAGTGGAAGCCAATAGCTCCCACTGCCTCAGCAAAGCCTGTGAAACCGGGAAGTGAGGGAAGAGAAAAGCTGTAGATGTGCCCAGCGCTGGATCAAATGAGAGTTTAGCCAATACCAATGCCTAAAGATTTTTTACCCTAATGCAAGGAATGCATTAAGATAGAAAATGTTTAGAGTTTAGCACCACTTTAAGGCTCTGTGAAGGCCGCTTGAGTTCCTCCATGCTTTGTGCAACAGGCCAGACTCATGCTGGAATAGTAATAAACTTATTAAAAAGATAAAGATAAGGTGCTTGTCCAATGTACTGAAAGCATCTCTAGGACCAAAGAAACAAAATTTGTACTAGAACATGAATCTTTACTGTAATCCATACGTTACATACATGGAGCATGACCAGTTTTGAGTCTTTAAACTTTAAAAACATAAAGCGTTTGCTGCTATTTGGGGTTTGTTTCCACCACAATGCATGCAAAGAAATGCAGTGTTCCAGAAACACTCAATTTTGGTTGCATAGAATGGAAATCTGCAGGTCAATTCACTCAAAATGCAGCATGTAAAGGTACTACAGCACAGTGGACTGGAGCAAACTGGTCCTACTGAATAGAATACACTGGGGTTGATTTACTAAAACTTAAGAGTACAACCTTTGTTGGAGCTCTGTATAGAAACGAATCAGCTTTCAGGTTTTTTGTTGTCAAAGCTCAATTGAACAATCTGAAGTTAGAAGATGATTGGCTACCATGCAAAGTTGCACCCGATTTTGCACTCTCCAGTTTTAGTAAATCAACCCCAGTGTCTGATGCGTGTTCTAGAAAATACAGCAAAATGCATAACAATGTATCCGGTGGGAAGAAGGCTAAACATTTTTTGAAAACGAGTCCAATACCCAAGGTTAAGGGGAGCTCCGCTGTGACAAGGCTAAAGCTTATGTTCTCCAGCATGATTACAAAAGTTACATAATTTTAAATAAAGACCCTCCTCATCCTTGCATTTTTACTTATTGAAATCAAAGTGCAATAATCCATTGGAATCCTTTGCCTTTTAAAAGGAATACACTAAGTGAGAGCTACTAATCTTTTGGAGGTAGCGCCAGGGTCCCTAAATGTATTTATATAACTACTAATGTGGTTACCCCGGACACACATTCAACCCTCATTCAATCCTTATTAACTATAATGGAACAATGTTCACTGTGTTATTTTCCTGAGTCTTGGTGGAGAGCTATACGGTATCCTGATTCCTAGCATGGCTGTGACTTACCAGGCTCAGCCAAGCTGCCTGGCCAGTAGTTAGCTAGTTCAATTTTTTCCTATGGAGGAGTTCACTAAAAGGCACAGTACAGCTTTCTATGACCTGAGCCCCTCTAGTGGAGTCTATACAACTGCCTTCTATAATACAACGTCTACATAAGCTTTAATCTGTAAAGCCCCGTACACACTATCAGATTGTCTGCTGAGTTTTTCCTTCAGATTTACCAAAACCATGTAGTAGAAGAGCCTGCCTGATTGCATACACATTGAAACTCCTAAGGTTTGACCTTATATTATATGGCTTTGGTAAATCTGAAGGAAAAACTCAGCAGACAATCTGATAGTGTGTACGGGGCTTAATAAGCTCATTGGTCTAGGGCAGGGGGGCCCTCCAGCTGTTGTGGATCTACATTTGCCATGAGGTATTACAAGGGTGGCAGTTAAAATTACTCCCAGAGGCATGATGGGACTTGTAGTTCTGCAACAGCTGGAGGGCCCCAAGTTGCCTACCCCTGGTCTAGGGAATCTACTTACACAGTGGGCTACATAAATCACAGCACAGTTAGACATACAGAGATGGTTCAGCTATCAGAATCTGTCCTTCAGTCAAGCTTCATACCTAAAGTTCAACATCAGATAAGACAGCCCTGTCCTGCAGCCTTCTTGCCAGCTCCCACCCTCTTCCTGCCTGGCCTACTGTATCAATATTACTGGCTGCAGAACAATACTGAAAAACATATATCATGTTGCCAAGGTATACTGGTAGTCTGATGGGGGCACCTGATATAAAGAGGCACCGTGATGGGATGTCCGATGTAAGGGGGCACTGTGATGGGGACACCTGATGTAAGGGGGCACTATGGTAGGGACACCTGACGTAAGGGGGCACTGTGGTGGGGACACCTGACGTAAGGGGGTACTGTGATGGGGACACTTGATGTAAGGGGACACTGTGTACACTATAGTACAAAACATGAGATTAGGACCATTGCTGGAAGAAAATTTTACTCACTGGACCTCCTTAAATTTTAATTTAATACCTTTGAGTTTGTAAATGTTCTACTGACAGAGAACAATGTAAACAATGTACCTTACTGTCGCAAAAAACAACTTCCCCGCCAGAGCCCCATAAATTAGAGGAAACTGAAAAAAGCTGTTAATTTAGCGTCACTAAACTGGAAGGTGCCAGTTGACACACTCTTTACAAGTCGAGATTTCCTCGAACAGAAAAGCGGCAGCAGTTACAATAAATTAGCAGAATATCATAAAAATGCCATAAATATACAGCATAGACTGTAAATCTCAACAAGTGTACAGGTTGCACATATAAAAATGACTAACAGTCTCTGTCGGCGGAATAAAAGTAAATATATATTTTTTTAGCACTCTCTTCGTTGCGACTAAACAGGAGCCCTTAAATCTGGGGTATAAATTAGAAATTTGTTAGCTGCAACGCGGCATGCTCGTCTGTGCCCGCCGCGCGTAAAGCTGCCACGCTAATTATGGATCGTTTATGTGTTTTTATGTATGTGTTAACGGCGTTTTCTAGCAAAACAGAAGTATTCCAAGATCTTCTGTGTCAATGCCTTGTAAATCAGGGTTTGAAAGTGGCTGTTTGTCTGTTTTTATTGACTGCCGGTAATCTATGATGTGAATGCAGCGGGGAGTTTTTGTAGCTGTTTTATGTCTCCACGTCTGGGAGATAGCCAAGGCAGCGTCTGTGGGCTTGCGTGCATGGGTGGTTTGAAATAAGGCCAGCCGAAAGAGGCCCGGATATGTGGAAAGCTGTGTAGGCCTGGACCGGTATGGGAGGTGGATTTAAAGGGAACATGTCAAATAGCTAAATAACAGTGCTGGAAGCCCTAGATATAAGCGGACATTTGCCAATGTCTAGTTTGTACACTAGTTTTGGGGCACCAATGTCCTTGAGAGTGAAGGTGATCAGGTAAAGCTGCCACAGGGGCTATACATGCCTTTGGAGTCAGAGAGTGGTAGCAATCTGAGACTCTCAAAAACCTACTGAACATCTTTAGGGTGAAGCTCCTACCAAAATGTATTTGTTTTAAATTAAATAAATGAGGCTACGTTTAGACAAATAACAAAACATGTTCCAGGTCAGAGAGCTTTTTTAGAGATGTTTGACATGCAGTGACGGGGGATATGCTGCCTGTTTTAATCCAGTAAATGCTGTACCACAACCACAAGCATTGTACAGGATTGCAGGAGAAATGCAGCACGGCCACATTCGTTTGAATGGGTCATATTCAGCGGTGGTACTGCCGGCTGAATGTGTTGGGGGGGGGGGGTTCATTTTTGCTATCACCATGAAGCAAAGCATATGAACACCCCCATCTGCTGCCTTTGCAGTTAATGGTGGGTGGTTGGCAGGCAGAAAAAACACGGTTTAACCACATATTTTTAACACCACCCCAACTGAAAGTCTAAATAGGCCCAAAGGTAATATATTAATAAAACGTATATAATGTAATATGTACTATGTAATAGTTAATGTTCCAATATGAGCACATACAACAATACACACTTGATATAGGCTCTGTTCATATGCCACAAAATAAGAAAACAGAACAGTTCCACTTTTATTTTCTCATTTAATGGCCTCTTTCATATAAAAAAATGTATGACCTGCACGATAACTTTAGAAACATAGACCATTCCCTGTTGGTTTAGAGGGGCAGCCTTTCATTTACACCATTTATCAATCTTTCTACTACTAGGTCTCACTTTTTTTTTGCTTTGTATTATTTTAATTTTTTCCAGATCTGCATGAATTTCCTGGCACATCACATTATACAGGAACGAGTACAAAATTTCATAAAAGTTTTTTTAATCGATGAAAAGCCATCCATGAGCTCCAGGCAAGTGACTTTGCAAACCAGAGATAATGTCATTCATTAGTCTGCTGCAGGCAGTAGGAAGCATTTCATCAGTCTCCCGGAGAAACACTGTAACTTATAGCAATTCAGGAGAAGAGATACTGCAGCAGGAGCTTATCTGTGTCAGACATTTGTGAACATCGCCACGAACTACACAGGCAGCAGGATTTCAATGACTGTCTTAGTCCAGGAAGAAGATGCTGACCGTGGATGATGAACAAATATGGTGCTGTCTTTCTTGTAGAGAAAAGCATATATGGGCTCGAGCAGGTGATGGCGGGTGGAGTTAAATGTCGATTGGTGTCTTTGGGTGCTTGTGCCATACACTACTAACAGAAAGGTTCTTTAAACTTAAACACATAAAGAAAAACAATTACAGCATACATTGTAAGTTTTACAAATGTTTAGCTATTCAGTTGGAGTTACCCTTTAGTTTTCTTTTTCGTTTTCAGACGGGGGAATATAAATTTAACAAATTTTAACATTGGTACATTCGTCACCGATTACAAGCAAGGGGAGGAAAAAAAAAAAAAAGAAAACACAAACATAAATTATAGGTTACCTCCAGCTGTTATATATTGGCATCCAGTCTGAAAAAAAAGTTCAAAATCTGTTTCCTTAAAGCAAGGAAATGTGGAAAAAGCCTAGTCTGCCAGTGGAAACATTCAACAGAGCAGAACTCATGCTGCGGTTTCTTGTCAAGGCAGCAAAGTTCTATGAAAGGCAAGTCCCTGCCAACGAAAATACTGTTTTCTTTCACACCCAAGAACAAACTTTGAGCATGGCGAAGGCTTCCTGAGGGCGTACTGCAGCTGGAGAGCACCGCATCAGAGGTAACGCCGATGTCACTGCTACTGTAAATCCTGCATTCATGTTTCAATCAGCAAGTAACGAGCAATTAAAAAAGCACAACCGCTTGACTTTCCAGCGCTTGAGGAAAAAAAAAAAAAGGAGGCACACGACTGGAACACACGGGTTGCAGAAATAGAGATGAATTCCACTTGAGAATTAAAACTCTGTTCTTGCTGTTTGGACCCCATGGATCCAATATGCCCACCCTTAAATCCTGCCCAAGTGTTTTACTGGTTTATGAATCTTGCATATGAGAACCACATGGGGAACTTTGGTGTCTTCTTTTCTTTCCCCTTTCCTTTTCTCTTTTCCCTCTTTCAGTGTTCTTGTTTTCTTCTTTCCGAATTGTCTTTTCTTGTCTTTACCCTCCTGCCTCACTTCTCAATCTCTATGAACCATGATAAGCCTTATTTATAGTAAAAGCTTTAGTTCAAGATTGGTGTCTTATCTTCCCTTTTTTCTTCTCTCCTTCCCCCTTTTCATTGTTCCTGTTCCCTTTCTTCCTAATTGTGGGGTTGATTTCCTTAAGGGAAATAGACTGTGCATTTGCAAGTGCAGTTGCCCCAGAGCTTAGTAAATGAGGAGAAGAACTGCCGATTTCCATCATTCAATCAAAAATCATTTATTTTTATTTTTATTGCATGCCACTGGGTATTCTTTGCAAAGTGAAGCTTTGCCTCATTTACTAAGCTCTGGAGCAACTGTACTTGCGAAGTGCACAGTCTTTTTGCCTTTAGTAAATCTACCCCTGTATCTTCTTGTCTATACCCTCCTGCTTCACTTCCCAGTCCCTATAGGGCTTTTACTACAATGTTTTTCCTTATTTATAGTAAACACTTTGACTTGACTTTCACTTTGACCGCTATTAACAAAATGCCCATTTGCACATTAATATTCTTCAGAGCTCTGTGCCATGGTCGTGTCTCTCGCTTCCATAAGTGGGTGTGACGTCATCGCGGCTTGCCCATTCAAGTGGCCACAGCCCGCAAACCCAGAATGAAGACCGGGTAAAGATGTAAGCCTCTGCATCGGTGACAGCGTGCCTCTGGAGGGATTTGTTTCAAGATAAGTCTTTTATAAGGTGCTAGCATGTGATGCATATTAGTAAATTCTGCCTTAACCTTGCAGAGAAAGTTTTTATTTTTTTGTTTGTTTTTGTTCAAGTTTACAACTGCTTCAAGTTGTCCCTAATTCTAATCCTGGAATTAATTTTGGTCAGCTTGCTGCCCTGCTTATTCCCATGGCTAACACTGTTCTTATTTTCAAAATGAATGCTGGAAAATGCAGGACAAACGTTCCTGCATTCCAAACCCCCAACAATGACAGAGAAGACCGGGATGAAAGTTCAGGACAGAACAAGCTAGGACATGAGAGACTGGGAAGGTAGCTGTGTATGTGGGTGGGGTGACAGGCTGAGGATGCACCTCTGCTATTGGCTCGGAGACTGAGGAGCATAGAGCATGGAGCTCAGTCCATGGAACAGTTAAGTTGGCCATAGATGGGTAGAAATTCAAATGAAAATTCTTGGGAAAAGATGGTTGTAAGTTTGTTTGTTTTTCTAATCATTAGTGGGGTCAAATTGACATTCATTTTAAACCACAGTGACGAGAAAATTCAAAGGAGCAGGATGGAAAAATTTTCTCAAACAAATTTCTAACTCTGCTCAGTTTTAATTTGGTAAACCCATTCATTCCAAAATCAAATAAAAAGACAAACAACATTTTTCAAACAACAAAAAAGTTTTCAGAGAATTTTTTGAGATTTTCATATCAATTTTCCTAAGACTTTACTAAGAATTTTTGTTAACAATTCACCAATCTATGGCCAGCTTTATAAACAGACAATGAAGGACCATGTAAGACTTAAGCCTCATACACACGATAGGACTTTGTACAAACTTTCCCTTGGATTTTTGTACAAAGGGTGTCGGCCCTGAACTTGTATTGCGTACACACAGCAGGACTTTTTCAGCCAAATTTCACCAAAACACGTGGTTTTTCTGCTCTTTACCGCCACCTTTGGTCAACTTCTGTATTGTTGTCTGATCTTTTGCATTGGTTCTGAGCATGCCTGTTTGTACTTTGTACAAAAGTCCTATGGTTTTGTGTACACACTATCAGACTTTGCTCCATCAGACTTTTGTTGCCAGAAAGTTTGTCCGTTCGCACAGCCAACAAAAGTCCGATGAAAACCAAAAAAGTTTGTCTGATGGAGCGTACACACGGTCGGATGTTGCTCCAAAACAGCTAATTTGCATGTTTGTTGTCAAAAAGTCTGATCGTGTGTATGGGCCTTTAGAAAGAGATGAGGAAAGATACAACTAGATGAAAAAAAGCCACCAAGATTAAACCAGCAAGGAAGTGAAGAAAGGAGTGTATTCATGCTGACCTTTTCCTAATCCAGGCACACATTTTGGGCAGCTCCCTGCCCTCCTTGTTTCCATATCTAACATTTTTTTTATTGAAAGTTTAATGGAATAAAAGACAATAAGATGTCAGTGGAAGGAGACCAGCAAGAATCCCACTATACAGGAGGACAAAATATTCATAGTGATAAGACACAGGTATTAGAAGCAACAATGTTCCGTCAGTTACAGCACAGAACATATTAACCCCCCTGACGGTATTCCCGAGTCTGACTCGGGGTGGATTTTTCATACCAAAAGCGGTATCCCCGAGCCAGACTCGGGACTGCATCGCTGGATCCAGGAGGAGGTTTACTTACCTTCTCCCTCGGATCCAGCGTTGTCTCCCCGCTGTACGAGCGAGCCGTGTCTTGCTCGATGCATCACACCGCCGATCTCCGTGCCCTGCGAGCGTTGCGACGCACGGGCACGGAGATCGGCGCCAAATTCAAAAAGTGAAACAAACAGTATACATACAGTATAATGTAATCTTACAGATTACATTGCTGTATGTAAATATTTCACATCCCCGTTGTCCCTAGTGGTCTGCCCAGTGTCCTGCATGCAGTTTTATATAATAAAAACTGTTCTTTATGCCTGGAAACTGGAGATTGTCCATAGCAACCAAAACTGTCACTGTACATCAAAAATGATTTTAGAGCAGCTAGAAAACAGCGATAATAAATTAGAATCACTCGCAGAATTGAGCGATAGCGATTTGTGGGGAGATCCGTCATCAAATACTGAAAAGTAATGACAGTGACAATTCTGCAACTGAGCAAATTTCAGTGTTTTTGATTTGATTACATTATTGAATAATTTTTATTATTGTTATATTATTATTTGGTACAATTATTTATAATTATTTATTATATTATAATTTATGATTTAATTTTTCAAACTTTATCATACCCGGGATGTCTGCTAGACTCTGGTTTGGACAGATTTAAGAGAGTTATTCCTAAGAATTACAGGACTACAATATAAAACGCCAAATTTTCATGCAAAATAATGGTACCGCTTTTAGCACCTAAAATCCGAAATAATCGTACCGCCAGGGAGGTTAACAGTGTATGTCAATAATGCAAAGGAGCAATGCCCCAGGGATTGTATGGGCTTGGGAAATAAACCAGATCATATAAAGAGTACAATACAGTAAAAAAGTACAACATTTATTTGAAATACATATAGTCAATAGATTCAAAAATTTAATCAATTAGATTTACAAAAATAAAATGCCTATTAAAAGAGTAATATATGACACACTAAATGAACAGCAAAAGATTACTGATATTCGCACATGATCTAGACATAAAGTCGATCAAGGCGTGTTTACAATATACCCGACATGTTTTCCTAAAGGAAAATCAGGGTCACTAATTTTGCTGCACAGCCAGGACTGCACTAACGCTCTATATCTCTGTAATACAAGTGATTCGACTCATGATAGGTGAGCACTTTTTGGTATTTTTCCTCTGGAGTTCTTGAGCATTACCCATGGGTTGATACCTCCTTATTAATGTGGAGGTTTGTCCCCACGGGGTGTAAGAATATGCTCCATAAACATAGGCTCTTTTATTGAGCCAGTTCTTGCCACTATTGTGCTAGCATATTGATTGCATTACATCTCTCTCCCTCTGTTGATAGATCCGAGTGTCCCAACCTTTTTGGTTGATCCCTGTGAGCATTGACGTGTTGTTTGGTGATGCAAGTGCTGCTACCTTTCAATACATATGCTCTTTTACTCCCCCTGCCTGATGCTTTGGATTCATGTATTATCAGTTTATATACAAGCTTTCCGTGTCCAGAGAACATATGGTGGAGTGGAGCAGGACGTTTTCAGCCTCGCTTTTCTCATAATCTATTTTGCTGTGCAAAAAGACCTGAACTGTGTGAGTACTATCTTTTTTCTGTAATTGTTAGGCCGCGTACACACGGGCGGACTGTCCGCCCAACTAGGTTCGTCAAACAGTTTGACAAACAGTCCGTTCAAAATTAGCATGAACGGACTTGACCACACACGACGAACGAACAGTCCGCTGAAAACTTGCGCGATGACGTGAACAGCACGTACGACGGGACGAGAAATTCGAAGTCCAATACACTGCAATGCAACCTTCGTCGTGTAAATTCTTTCTGAGCATGCGCGAGACTTCGTTTATCGAACAAGCCTACACATGAGCGGACTGTCTGCTCAAACTAAGTTTCAGCGGACAGTCTTACGGAAATTCCGAAAAACTTTGTTCGTCAGACTGTCCGCTGAAACTGTCCGCTGAAGCCCACACACGAGCGGACTGTCCGCTGAAACACTGTTCAGCGGACAAAGTTGGGCGAACAGTCCGCCCGTGTGTACGCGGCCTTAGTGTCATGCCCCATACACACGGTCGGATTTTCCAATGGAAAATGTTCGGTGGGAGCCTTTTGTCAGAAATTCCAACCATGTGTAGGCTCCATCAGACAGTTTCCATCGGAATTTCCATCACACAAAATTTGAGATCTGGTTCTCAAATTTTCCGACAAAATCCGTTGTCGTAAATTCTGATCGTGTATACACAATTGCGACGCACAAATTTCCATGCATGCTCGGAATCAAGCAGGGTGAGCCGCACTGGCTACTGAACTTAATTTTCTCAGCTCGTTGTACGTGTTGTACATCACCGCGTTCTTGACGTTCGCAATTTCTGACCAACTTTGCGTGACCGTGTGTAGGCAAGACAAGTTTGAGCCAACATCCATCGGAAAAAATCAATGAATTTTTTTTTTTCGGAATGTCCAATAGTGTGTATGGGGCATTATTGTTTTGTCATGCCATAAAACAGCCATTGTATTATATATATTGTTATTTTTATCTTTTAGGAATTTTTTATTATAATTTTGTTTTTCTCTTTCTTTGTCAATAGAACAAACAGCATTTTCCAAACCCGTGAAGAAGGAACTAAATACTATACCTATTTTTCCGAAACATGTTGGGTATTTGTAAACACACCTTGATCGACTTCATGTCTAGCTCATGTGTGCATATCAGTAATCTTTTGCTGTTCATTTAGTATGTCATATATTACTGTTTATACAGGTATTCTATTTTTGTAGATCTAATCTATTGACTAAATGTATTTCCAATAAATGTACTTTTTTACTGTATTGTACTCTTTATATGATCTGGTTTATTTCCCATGTCCATACAATCCCTGGGGCATTTCTCATTTGCATATTTATATTTATGGGATGTGGCATGGGTTTTCAGCTTTAATTCTCAATAGAGGTTTCTCTTAAATCATTTTTCAGTATATGTCATTAAAGTAGACAGGCATGGTGAGCCTGAGTTCAGTGTGTTAACCCATATAGAGACAACTACCCACCAATGAGCAACCATATAGAAACTTAAAACAATTGTCACAATAAGGTGTAACCCATATGACTCTATTGGGCACTAGGCTTGCACATAAAGAAAGGAGAAGCGAGGGAAAGGAGTGAAAAGAAGAGATAAAGGAAACCACAGCCTGTTCAGAAGCCTGTCCCAGCCACCACAAGTCATCTTTTAGGCTTGGTTCACACCTCCGACGGATGCGGCTCGCAGCAGGGGTTCAGTGTGTCCCTGTTCTCTGTTTAAAGTATGAATTAGGGCCAAATTTTTGCCTGAAACGGAGCCAAAAATGCAGCCGCAATGGAGATATGTAAACCGGCTCCATAGAGAGTCGGTCACTATCTCCTGTCATGCAAATTGGATACGTGGAAACCCGCATGCAATTTGCATAGGTGTGAACCCAGCCTCAAGGAGGAGTTTGAATATAGAGTATCCAGGGATTTCAGTCCTTCACAAACCATGAGGAAGTATCTTTCAATACACTGACCATCTTTTCATTCGCCATTAACCATGTCATTTTTAATAAAATCCCCGCCAAATCCACTACGGAGTTCTTCCAAATGGTAACGACTGCAATTTTGGATGGTAAGAATCTAAAGTATATTAATGTTTGAGTACGTCTGGGAATTCCTTCAATTTGTTCATTAAGAAGGGCAACCCTAGGGTTTTTGACAATATTCACCATAATAACTGAATAAATCAGGGTGTGAACTCTTATCCAAAAGTGTTTGACCTTAGAGCACACCCACCACCTAACCACATTCCTGGAAACAAGAAGAGGAGGAACCAGAGAACATTTGTAACTGGCCTCAATAGGTACTACATCATAATACCTTTATATGTTCTAGACTAGAGCAAGGTTTCTCAACTCCAGTCCTCAAGGCGCCCCAATAGGTCATGTTTTCAGGATTTCCCTCAGATGAAACAGCTGTGGTAATTACTAAGGCAGTGAAACTGATCAAATCACCTGTGCAAAATAATGGAGAGCCTGAAAACATGACCTGTTGGGGCACCTTGAGGATTGGAGTTGAGAAACACTGTTCTTGAGGACCACTTCCTCCATTCCTCTTCATCAATTCCTGTACCTAAATATTTCTCTGAAGTGATCATTTGGACAAGCTTACTCGAATTCTAATCCTGGCATGCATTTTGGGTAGCCGGCTGTCCTCCTTGTTCCTACTGCTAACACTATCCTTATTTTCTAAACAAATAATGAAACATGCAGCAGAAAGGTTCATGGGTTCCCAGCCCCCCCCCCCCCCCCCCCATGACAATGACAGAGAAGAGCGGGTTGTAAGTGGCAAGTCAGAACAAGCTAAGACCTGAGAAACAGAAGAAGTAGAGAATGATGGATCAGTGAAGAAATTGCAGAGATGACCATGGAAGTGACGGTGTGGTGGGTGGAGGGCAGGCCATAAATGCACCTTTATTTCTGGCTTACACTGGAGAACATAGAGATAAGACCATGGAAGCACTGCAGAGAGGTGAGAAAGGATCTAACTGGATGGAACAGGTGCAGGGCTACAAGCCATGAAGGTCAACCCAGCATGGAGGTGGATTAAGTGGCTAAACAAGAGTAGCATGCAGCGGGTATCAGTAGCAATGAGAGAGCAAAGCACAAATGACAGCAGGCTATGAAGTTGTGCAGGTAGCAAAGATGGAAGATGAGATGAAGGGAAACTGACATAACTAAATAAGAACAAGCAGGAGAGGAGAAGGGGAAGAGACAAAACATACTGTACATATTTTTGCAGTTACAACAAGCAAACACAAACTGTATTATACATAGGTCTGAGAGAATAAACTCAGGACACAAGTCACCTTTCTGGGGTTGATAACTGCAAGCCTATGCACATTTGTACTTGAGCTTCATATTCAATTAATACAAACCTGAGGCTTGGGGATTCAACATCACCGTTACAAAGAAAGCTGCTTCTTTGTACTGTAAGCAACATTATCTGTGGGTAGTAAACTCATAGTTATAGTTTAGTTCCCATACACTAGCATCAACAAGTGGGATTTTGAACTCAGGACATCAAAGGTTCCTCTGCAGGATGAGTCACTAGGTCTGTGACCATTACCCAGAAGTAAATTCACATTTCAGCTTGATTTACTCAGACAATGATGGAAACTAGGAATCATATGAACTTGAACTCCAAGACTCACTGCTTCAAAACTGTTACTTTACTAGTTGGTTCACTGTAATCACGCCTAAAATGTATTATTATGTTTGGTGTGTTAGGTGGGCTGTGGAATTCATGGCGTACAGGAACACTGATATGGGAGAGTGGCTAATATAAATGTAGTAGATAAAGCATGCAGTCTGGAGGAGCAAGGGGTCATGCATCCAGTTCATGACCAGGGCTGTTGTAGTGCAAAAAAAGTATACAACAGCCAATGAAGTTCTTGAGGCTAGCAGTGAAGAAACTTCATGAAGAAAAGGACAATAAGGAAGCTCTAGGGCAAACAATATGATCAGATAGGAAGCACAGATGAGTGGGTTAATAAATACATGAACAGTACTGCAAAGGAGGACAGTAGAAGGTCATGGGGGTTTATTTACTAAAGGCAAATCCCCTTTGCACTGCAAGTGCACATGGAAGTGCAGTCACTGTAGATCTGAGGGGGATATGCAAAGGAAAATAAACTGAATTTTTACTTATACATTATTGGATGATAAAATCAGCAGAGCTTCCCCTCATTTCAGATCTTCCCCTCAGATCTACAGTGACTGCACTTCAAAGTGCACTTGTAGTGCAAAGTGGATTTGCCTTTAGTAAATCAACCACATGGCCTGCTTAAAGTGGTTGTAAAGGCAGAAGGTTTTTTCTTTTACCTTAACGCCTTCTCTGCATGTAGGTAATTTAGGTAAAGAAAATCTACTGTGATCAGCCCCCACAGTCCCCTTAAATACTTACCTGAGACGCACCTCGGTACAGCGAAGTGCCCAAAAGTAGCAGCGCTGCTCTCTCTCTCTTCAATGGACATAGAAGCAGCAGTGGGAGCCAGTGGCTCCTGCTTCTGTGTCATTCAAATCCAGTGAGGGGAGAGTAGGGGTGGGGCCAAGCCATGCTGTGCGCATCAATCAAGCCTGCATGCCTGCCCTCATAGCAAGCGACTTTCTATGGGGCCACTAGGAGAGGAGAAAGAGCCAGGGGCACTGGGGGGAGGGGGGCGGGGGTTATCTACAGAAGAAGAGGATTGGGCTGTTCTGCACAAAAACATTGCATAGAGCAGATAAGCATGACAATCACGTTATTAAAGCAATGCAATATGAATCAATGGATAAAAACTGGCAAAACACAATACTGAAGAACTAAGAGAGGAGAACAACCTACATTGACTAAAATCACGACACTGATTGGGCAAAAAAACAAACATATGTGGTGTCAAGGAAACAAGGGAAGTGATCAGACACAAGGTAATGCAGAAAGGACAGCTGGTGGAGAATGTGGACAACACAATGCTTGGAGAGAAGGTACCACCCAAAGATTCAGAGACAGTGGGGGAGATTTATTAAAACTGGTGCACTTAGAATTTGGTACAGCTGTGCATGGAGGCCATTCAGCATCTGACTTCACCTTGTTCCATTAAGCTTTGGAAATAAAACCTGGAAGCCGATTGGTTTCTATGCAGAGTTGCATCATATTTTGCACTCTTCAGCTTTAGTAAATAACCCCCAGTATGTTGCACTGAATGCAGCTGGTGGAAAAGTAAACAGAACAGGTGCAGATATTGTAAAGAGAACGTACTAAAGACAGGGGACATGAGCATAAGATATCTTCACATGTAACTTTTCTTGTTCTTGTGGACATCTAACTGCCATATCTGTTTTTTTTTCTCAAAACACTTTAATATAGTTTCAACAAAAAAACGGGACTGGAGAGCACAGCTTGCTGAAGATGGTTTGGTAGGTAGGAAGGGCAGTGTGGATAAGTGCAGACATAATCAAGCTGGGTAAAGGCAGTGTACACAGAGAGAGAAAAGCTGCCTTAAACCTAAGCCCTTGTACACACGGTCGGACATTCCAACAACAAAATCCGACGGATTTTGTCCGAAACTTGTGTTGCATACACATGGTCGGACAAAGTTGTCGGAAAATCCGATCGTATGTAAAGTGACAACGTTATTTAGTTACGACGGGACTACGTTCAGGCCAGTAGCCAATAGCTTTGGTCTAGGAATTTGATATGAGCATGCGTGGCACCTTGTCCAATAGGAACTCTCTACGCACAATCGGACAAAGTCCGATCGGATCATGATGTCGGAAAGCTTTATAGCCCAGCTCTAAAACTTTGTCCATCGGATATTGCGACGGAAACAGTCCGATGGAGCCCACACACAGTCAGATTATCCGATAACACGGTCCGATCGGATATTTTCCGCCGGAATGTCCAACCGTGTGTACAAGGGCTAATACAGACACTCTGGAGTGTGCTGAAGGACAAGGATGAGGAGAGTTAAACCAGCCATACACTAGTAGATTTTTGAACAAATGTTTGCATTCAAAAGTACTTAAAAATTGCATTTGCTTTTATCACTCAGTTTTGGAAAAAATAACTTTATCAAACAAAAACCACACTGTTAGAATTTTGTTCCATCAAGAAACATTTTACATGCCGCTTGCGTCTTCATTTTTTCGCCACTGCAATCAAATAGCGTCAATTTGACCCCACTAACGATCAGAAAATCAAACATTCTGAAAACAAAAATATTTTCAAATCGAAATTCTACTAGTGCATGGGCAACTTTAGTAGTGATGTTGTCTGTGCTGGGGACCTGCAGTGCAAAATTCTGGAAAGGTTCAGATTTCAGAGATGGTCCACAGTCTTTCTTGCTGCATTGACTCTTGGTGGCAGAATACTCCAGCACACCAAAAGTTTCATTCTATCTTTTAGTTTCAAGAGATGTGACTATAAAGTAATACGGTATGGATTCCACGTGTTACCTAAATTTGACTCAAAAAAGCAGGTGCAGCATCAAATAACTATAAAGTTAAACACATTATACTGCAACATTAATAAGTATTTACAACTCTTGAAACTAATCATGAACAAAAAAAAAAGCCCTATATTGGAGATAAGGATACTACAACACGACTAACCGTTGTAACAAGGTTAAAGTGGTTCTAAATGCATTCTCCACATTAAAGGGGTTGAAAAACTTTAACATGAAATATGAACAAAGCATATCCCTCTATAGTGTGTACTTATCTCAAATAAAAGCACTAGGTGCCATTTCTGCCTGCTGCTTTGTTCCTCTGCTCTCAGCACGAGTCAATTTTTACAAGTTTTCCTGACACCAAGAGAAAAATGGTGACAGGGGAGGGACCTCCAGCAGACTGACAGCCTCAGCTCTGTTCCTTCAAGGTGTGTGAAGGGGGGGTGTCTCTTCCCTCCAATAAGCTCTCAGATCTCTCCTCACTGACCTCTGTAGAGTGTAACGTCAGCTCTCTGCCCTGTTTTTTTTTAACTCTCAGACAAGCTTTATAAATTTTGCACTTTGAACAGATGTAGAGGAGAGAAGACTGAAGATAGACAGATACATAGGTACTTTTTTGTTTGACTCTGTGCATCACCTGAGGCCAGTCACTTCACTGGGTATATGGAAGGGTTTACAACCACTTTAAAGTAAAAAAAAATAAAAACATTCTGAGTGCAGCTCTCAACCCCCCCCCCCCCACCCCCCATACGTACCTGAGCCCGATCTCGATCTAGAGCTTACTTCCTCCTCACAGGCTTGGTTAAATTACAGGCTCAGCCTGTCAATTACAGCCTCTGAGGAGGGAGTGGGGCAGAGGCACACTGCACGGCTATGGAGCGAGTCAGCATGAGCGCCCACCATACCAAGCAGCTTGCTATGGTGAGTACTCTGCAGGGGGAAGGTCCAGAAGCGCCGGTGGAGGACCAGAGAAGTGGAGCGAATCATGTTTATTATTTACAAACAAAATTACATTTACAATCACTTTAAATATAACAGTGTAACAGTTTTATTAAACACACTGACAATTGTAGCAAAGAATAACTAAAAATTCAAACAAAGCATAACAAAAATTTCAGATACTGTTTTAACCTTGTTGCAAAGTAGTTTCTGCTCATCTTTATCAAGTAAAGGGTGTTTTTTTTGTTAGTTACCTAAATTTGGTTTAGACGATAGATTTACTTGTTGGCTTGAATTACATTACTAGCCATTTTTTACTTATAAGGCGAATTGGCCCACAGTGGTCATCCTGCCTCGATTTCCTTCATATAAACCAATGTCTATTTTACATTTGCTGTAATGGCGATCCCTGAATGTGTTGGCTTCAGATTTACGCTAACACAGGTGGATATCAGGAGCTCACTTAAACTTTATCCTCTTCATTTTCCTGTTTCAGGCCACAACTCTCCAAGGCCTGCCAGCTGCCAACATTCAGGTGCAGCAACGGTTACTGGGCCACGAGGTTCAAGCAGACTGCCGAGTGTTCCCTCACCGAACATCTGGTCATGAATGAAAGGATTGCCTGGTAGCTCTTCGCATCGGACGGCTGATAAAAAATTCAACATTTTACTAGTTGGCAGCATTGTATCAGAGAATCCTCCCGAGTCTCCTGAATTATATTAAGAAATTTTCACTGCAGCCATGTATATCTGTTAGAACAGCTGTTGCCAAATGCTATTGCTCTGTCTGTGTGCTGGGGGACAGAGGAATCTGTATCTTTTACTGGCTTTGTCCTTGAAAACTTCGTCTGGTCTGCAAGGTAGGACATTGTAAACGATGCTAATTCCAGTTTGATGGGGATTTCAGAACAGACATCATTGATTTTAAAAGGAGCAAATAATCTGAAACTTTGCAGTGTATATCAGATGAGCAAGCTGAAATACAGCTGAAGCAGGGAAGAGTAAACCCAATTTCTTCACTATCACCTTTAGTCACCTCAGCATTAGGTGCCCACCATATCCTATCATAGTAACTAAAACTCTACCCAGTTGTAAGCCTTAGGAGCGGAATTGAAAACCCTCTAATAAATAAATCAGCAGGTGAAGTTTCCAATTTGGGGGAGTGCCTTTGAAATCACTGCCCTTTTTATTGTAAAGAAACAAAATTCCATGCAAAAAGTGAAACTGTGGCCAGGCATGAACATTCAAGCATTTATTTATTTTTAACAAGCAATAAATGAGCCTTAAAACAAGCCCACAATGGCCCTTATGTTGCTACCAGTGGCGGCTGGTGGTATTATTTTGGGGGGGCAGCAAGCAGCCACAGGCAACTCCCCCCCCCCATGATCACCAGCAACACTTACCCGGGGCAGTGCTTCCCTCTGGACAACCAGCTTCCCCTACATCTCCTCCTTGGCACCACGGCGGTGTCCTTGCTATGCATCTCCTCCTTGGTATCACACCAGTGTCCTCGCTGTGCATCTCCTCCCTCGGCCAGTAGGGTAGCTCCTCCTTTCCGCCAATCGGGAAATGGGAGGCAGAATCAGTGTGACAATAGCAAATATTATTATACTATTGTCGAGCAACATGTTCACTCGGCAGCTCAGGTCTCATTGCTCCCCCTGCAAGCAGTGACTCAGCAGCTCAGCTCCCCTTGCTCCTACCTCACCTACAAACAATGACCTTTCAGCCTTCTAATATCCAATAAAACACAGAGTAGGAGCACCGAGCCTACATGAATGTTCATAGCCTGGATACAGGTGCACTTTAAGCACAGAATTAGGTTTCCTATTCACAAATGTAGGCTTATTTTAACTTCTAAAAAACTGCAAAGAAAAATCATACTTCCCATACAGGAGGTTATGGAAAATGTCTCCAATGGGGATATAGAGATATAGACAAACACAAAAACACTTTTTGTGAAGTAGGGTCATTGTGAGAAAAGTCTGACAATGTTTCTACTGCTGCCTGTGCCTTTCTGTCCCAATCATAACAGCTCCCCCCTCAGTACCAGGACAAGGAGATCTAGGGCCAAGGGCAAAGATGCCAAACATCAATTCCAACCCTCCAAACCAAAAAAAAATAAAAATCTCCTCACAGCATAAATCCTCTCCCACATTTTGCCTCCTAGAATAAATCTTGCACCCCATATTCCTCCTTTTCACCCCCATCCTCCCTCCTGGCAAGAATCCCCCCCTTCCAGCACAAATCCCCCATATCACCCATCCCAGCACATCCTTTACAAATCACTCCATAGCACAAATCCTTCCACTTCCACCACATTTTTCCTCCTAGAACAAATCTTATGAACCCCCCTCATACCACCCCTCCAAAATCCTCCTCCCAGTATAAATCATCTTCCCCAATTCCCCTTCCTAGCCCAATTTCCCCCCTTTTCCCTCCTTTCAGCACAAATCCCCCCAGTAATATATCCCCCCAACCCCTCCTCCTAGCCCTAATCCATTTCTTCCTCTACCTCCTAGCATGAATACTTTCATCCCCAGCACAAATATAAGCTACCCCCCCCCTCCATTCGGTTGTGTCCCCAGTACAATTCCCCCTCCCCCAAACACAATGCGGAAAACCTCTGTGGCATGTTCTTTCCTTCCAGGCTCCTCCTCATCTTGACATCTAACGGTCGAGGAGGAGCCTACGTGAAGCTACTTTTAAAAGTTTTGACAGGTACCCGGCAGGGAGAGGTGGCAGGGTATGGGATTGCGGCCACGGGGACTCACAATAGAGATGTGACTCTGTGACATTGGACTGAGCAGGGTTTGCTTACGCACCCCCTACAGACATTAGAGGAGATAGGGTTGGCTCAGTCCCAATCTGACAGTCCAGATGAAGGAGTGAGGCAGTGACAGGAGGGAGAGCCTGGAGGGGAGAGAGAACACAGCCAAACTTCCTCCCAGCTCTCTCCTCCTCTCCAGATTTGGCAACTTCCTCCCAGCTCTCTCCTCCTCTCCAGATTTGGCAACTTCCTCCCAGCTCTCTCCTCCTCTCCAGATTTGGCTTTGTCACTTTACGGTAATGCTGACAGTAGTAGTAATGCTGCTGTCGCTACCTCTGTCAGATTGTAGTAGCGGCAATTCTCCATGGGGCGCCCCACGCCTCATATGATTGAACCATGCCCAGGGCAGGCCCCCTTCCTGCCCACACCTAGTCCCGACCCTGCTCCCCCTATTTCTTGTCCTAATGTCACAGGAAAAGGAAGTCGAGGAAACCCCCCCCCCCCCCTATGATGTTCAGGCAAAGAAGAGCCTTTAGAAATGTTAAGATCCACTACTGATCTATGATTAGTTCTGCCTCCTCACTAATAAATTTGGTTGTAATTTGACCAGTTATCACCTTGTGGATTCAATTCCTAGGCCAATCTTTCAAAACGGGAACCAGAGCGAGATAAATACTTTTTCCAGCCTGTGACAATAAAAACTGCATAATGCCTGAATAATGCTATCAGAACCAGAATTTACTATTGCGGAAACTGCTCATTTTTATTAACTGCTAATAATATAGTGAAGCCTGTCAACTGTTACTGCATGTGTGGCATTATAAGAACAAATGGGAAATCCATATGCCGATTTGCTGTTACACTACACGATGGGAAAGGTCGAGTCAGCCATATTGCTTGCGAAAACAAGCAATTCTGTTCCCATTCTACCGCGTCAATCTACATTAAGAAATGTTTTCACCACACGTGCGCACACACACACATACACACACACACACACACACAACTTTGATTATTACTCATACCTTTTTTATCATATTAAAAGGAAGTGGTAAGCGTAAATCATTTTCTAAATTTAGCTCATTATCTATGCAGTTTAAATTTTCACTTCTGTGTATTTCCAAGCTCTTGAATTTTTTCTCCATGGTAACTAAGCTGTGATTAAAACAACACTTGGAACTGCTATTGAAAACCACCTGTTTAGCAGAAGCCACCAAAATCAACAAAAGGATAAAAGTAATATATTATTATACATGTAAACCTAGATATTTTTGCAATGGGAGAGCTGCTTAGAGCATTGGTAAGTAGTCGACATCCTGAGGCTTTGTCTTTGGTGCCACTTTTGTTACAGGGCATTATGGGTGAGCCATGATATGACTTCAGTCAGTACCCAGGCTTTTATGTACTTTTATCAATTACATTTGTGAGGTTACTTAATAATTAAAGAAGAGCAGTCACAGTGCGGCATATGAAAGAATCAAAATATTCAAAACTACTGTCAGAATACTGCAGGCTCATTAGGATGATATATATGTGCCTCTTATTGAGCCTTGCTTGCTTTGACTCCTCAGATTGAGGCAGGGGGTTGAAAGGTCATCTGATATCAAACATTTGCTGTCAGCTAACTTCACAGAGACAACCCCAACACATACCCTACCTGCAAAACGAACTCCTTCTGTAACCATTATACTAAATCTACCTGTAACCCAAATCCTAATGCTAAACCTCAGATTAAGAATTTTCTCTAACCCTAACACTAAGATCATCTGTAACTCCAACACTAACCCTTATGCTAACCCACACAGTAACCCTACCTATAATTCAAACCTGAACAGTAACTCTCCCTGTAACTCTAATGCTGTGTACACACAACCAGACTTTGATAGCAAAGTTCCGACGGAACGAATCCGGACAATTCAATCGTGTGTGGGCTTCATCAGACCCATCAGTCGAAAAATCTGATGGACTTTAGAAATAGAACATGTTTCAAATCTTTCCACCAGAAACCAGTTCCTAACGAGAAAACTGCTTGTCTGTATGCAGGTCCGACGGACCAACAACGCAAGGAATGCTATTGGCTACTGGCTATTGAACTTATTTTTTCTAGTCCCCTCGTACGTGATCGCGTTAAACGATCGGACTTTGGTGTGATTGTGTGTAGGCAAGTCCATTTCAGAGGAACTCTGTCAGAACTCAGTCAAAAAGTCAGTTGAAAAATCCATCAGTTCACTCCGATGGAAAGTCTGGTCTTGTGTACGCAGCATTAAACCTAACACCAACCCTACCTGCAACCCCCAACCCAAACACTAGTCCTCTCTGTAACATCATCATTAACCTTTCTTGTAGTCATTATCCTAAAGCTAACTATTCCTATAGCCCCAATAGTAATCCACTATATAAGCCTTCCCTGTTGCCCTGATTCTAAGACGCTAACATTCTTTGTACCCCCAACCTTATTTCTAACCATCCCTGCAATCCAATTACTAAGTCTCACAGTAACTTCAATCCTCACACTATTCCTCACTGTAACCCACAGGCTAACCTTCCCTGTAACTGTAACCCTCACAATTCCATTCCCTCCCTGTAACTCCAAATCTAGCCTTAAGATGAATTCTTCCTTAAAGCTGAACCCTGGGCTGGGCCCCCCAAAAAATTATACATACCTTCCTCCATGTTGCAGCACTGGTGTGATGCTGCAAGCTGCCCCCTGCCATCTCTAAGCCCAAGAACTGAGAAATCACATGACCGCTGATCACTTAGCTCTCGATCTTCTCAAAGTAGAGATCAGTGACTGTCAGTCACCTGTTCTCCACTCTGCTCCTCCAGCGTTCATTTGAGCATCGGGCTGGAGAGGGGCAATAGCAGCTGGCTATAGCTCTCAACTGCACATTGACAGATGAAGCCAGTTGTTAATCAGGCAACTGAGTGGCTCCCAACACTATGGTCAGGGTCCTTCCAGAGCCTGGAGCAGCTCTGTAAAGTTAGTCGACAGCAGGCTAACTCCAGGTCACAGAAGTGCAAAACTAAGTGCACTATTGTGACCCAAAAGAGAAGTATGGGCAAAATGTTTGGCCAAACTTCACTTTAAAAGAGAGAAAATGCTACCTTTCTCCACACTCCTGCAACAGCCAGCACTCCTTCTCTCATACCTTGAAATGTGGGTGGGCCTTCAATGTGATTGCATCAGCAAGAGGGGCAGTGACACAAAGAAGAAGAGTGACTTTAGGACAGGGGTCTACAAACATTCTAAACAAAGGGCCAGTTTAGCATCCTTTAGACTTTAAGGGGGCCAGACTGTACCCAGTGGGAGTAAACAATGCCCCATCTTTGGTATTAGAGGAAGAAATAGTGCCCCATCATTGGTGTCAGTAGCAAGAATAATGCCTCAAGAACCAGATAAAGACAAGCAAAAGGCCACAGTCTGGGGACCTCTGGTTTAGGGGATCAGTTGGGCAATTGTCTCCAGAAGCCTGGTCCTGGTCTAAAAATGTTTTCAGTGGCGACAATCCCATCAACAATAAAAACCAAAAAGAAGAGACTAAAAAAAAAAAAAAAGTTTGGCTTTAGATATTCTTTTATTCAGCATCAAAGTTATGCATTTATTTTCTGCAAATACACAATTGCACAACGATATAAACAAAATTTAAAAAAAAAAAATATATATATATATATATATATATATATATATATATATATATATATATATATATAACCATATATAATCCCCAATTTTATCCCGAGCAAGCACTGCATGCAGTTGGGCATATGGATATTATGTAATAAAGTTTGAAATAAGATTTGAAACTTCCTCTTCACTTTTCATAAGAAAATGGCTAAAACAGGTCAGCGAGAAACAAACATAAAAAAACAATTACAAAAGCCTCTCCCTAACAAATCTGCAGCACAGCTGTAAGTATAACATTTCGATTGAACTTAAAAAGCATGAGATGACTGAGAAGTCTGATAACATGTAAAACAATTGCAGCTGTTGTTTTTCCTTCATTAATCCCCAAGGTTCGCGTGGAAACCTGCAGCATGCTACAGACGCTGCGCGGAGAGAGCATAACGGCGCTCAAGTGGTCAAGGCAAATCAATTAATCACAGAGCGCTAGTGCTGAGCTTGGAGGAAAGAGTTCAAAGAAAGGAATAATGTGACATTATTCCCTAATTATTTAAATCCCTTTTGTCCTATGGATACTTACTCAATGCCAAGAGTCTGCGCCACAACGGTCTCCTGATATACACTGCTGGGTCACATCCTCAATTAGGGCTACCAGATCAGCCATTTAAAAGTCAGTCTCTCTCTATTGGCATGTTGTTTGTGGTGAACTAAAAGGTGCCTAAAGGGCAACTCCATCCATATACAGATCCCATTTAAACAGCCTAATAGGCAATTCTAAAGACTCTGTCATTGTCCTTTCTAGACCTCTAGTACTGTATTAAAGACATGTACCCTTAGCTCTCTCCTAAAATCCACTCATGTCATTCCTCTTTCCATTAGAGCACTCCAAATGCAAGCCTTATTACATTCAGCTAATACAGTATGTGGCAATGCAGAGCAAAGCCAGATTTCAAATAATTAAAGGGTAACTCCACTTCCGTGGGGGGAAAAAATATCAAATAAAGAAAAAATAATATAGCACATAGAACTGCGACACTAATCATATTGTAATTGAATGTTATTAAAAATTAACTTTGCCTTTCAATCTGCAGCTGCTGTCATTTTCTGAGAATACATTGTAATATGGCTACGTGGAGTTGTTCTGTACACAGAGTGTGTACTAAACACTCCCCAGAAACATAATTTCCTGCTTGTGTGATTGGCTCACCAATTTTCCCAAAAGTCTGCCTAAGATACAAGTCAGATTTAAGGCATCCCCTGCAACAAAAATGTAATTTTTGGAGAGATACTTTTAATAAAAAGTATGCTGGCCATACACGGGTTGATTTTCGAAAGAACTTTCTTTTGAAAATCAGAAAATTTGTGCATTTTGTGATTCGATGGTGCCACCATTGATTTCAAAATTCGACCAACCAAACCTTCAATTTCACCTCATGTTCCTACAGAAAAGAATTTTCGTGCCTGGGAATCTTCTTTTCTTTCCGGGAATATTCTTTTCTTGCACAAGCGCATTTCTTTTTCGATTACATTTCTCGCACGATTCTCCCATCATTGATTAGAAAATTGTTTGTTTTTTCAAAAAATTTCCAACATGTCCGATGATTAAAATTTGAAAGGCGCACGAAAATCGGCCGTTGCTGCAGCCCACTAATGGTTCTTAGATAAGATTTTCGAAAGAAAGTTCTTTTGAAATTCGACCCGTGTATGGCCAGCCTAAAGGGATGCAGGCCCAGCAGATTTCCTCATTAGTGCCCTGCAGCTGCACACCTGACAGTTAAATATGAAACCACTCCCCACTTAGACCCACTCTGTACAGAGGTACAGAGAAACACACATGGATTTCTTTAGAATAACAAAAAAGGTAGGAAACTGCAACAAAGGTTGTTATAATCCTTGCAATGTACACCAATCACCCAGAGGGGAATGTTACGCTTTAGAGTATAAGTAAAAGGCAAAACTTTTTCTTTCATTTTGGATAGAGTGGAGAGGGATTAAATAAAACACTTGTCAATTTTTATTGCTGTCTGTGTCCCCATTAAGGAGATTCACCCTTTCTATTTGTCCTGTTTACTATGATCATTGAAAGCAGAATAAACCCTAAATTCTGGGTTATCCCCAGAAAAGTAATACAGGGGAAATCTTCCTAGTGGGACACTTGTTTTGGTGGCTTGGGGATCCCTAAGGAATGCCCTTAATTTGCTTTTCCTCAAATTTGGATTTCCTCAAATTTCCTGTTTGGCTATTGGACAGGAAGTGAAGGTAAAGCTCCGCAATGGGATACAGAAGGCGAAAAAAAAAACTGACAGGGAACCCTGCTTTACTCTATTCAACATGGAAAAAAAAAAGTTTTGCCTATAGTTCTACTTTAAGGCTGAAGTTTCGATATAGCTATTTTAGCACAGTTATAATGATCCAACATACCGTAGTCCAATAAGGTATGTATGTACAGTATGTATGTACAGTATGTATGTGTCATACCTGTGGAATCCCCATGGAATCTGTAATTCACTTGTAGTAGGCACAATTACTAGAGTGATCACTGCTAGCTTCCGGAGCGGCTATCCTGCTGCTTACAGCAAACAGGAAATCACTCACTTGCATGGGCACCATTCAGAGAACACCTAACACAACGTTCTTTGTTTGGATGAGGTAGTAAGAAGGGGAAGCGACATAATAATCTATACCAGGGGGGTCTAAAAATTTCTACACAAAGGGCTAGTATAACATACTTCAGATTTGGGGGGGGGGGGGTTTAGTAAATGTCTCAGGAGAAAACAATGCCTCAGATTTGGTGGCCAGTAAAAGTAAAACAAATTACATAGGCCATGGTCAGTAGGAGATGTAATAGCGCCCCATTATTGGAAGGAATCGTGCCCCATTGTTGGCATCAGTGAGAGGAATAGTGCCCATCACTGTTGTTAGTGGGAGGAATTATGCCCTACTGATGGTGTCCATGTGAGGAATAGTGCCTTGTGTCCGTGGGAGGAATAGTGCCCCAGGCGCTGGAAAAAGGCAAGCAAAGGGCCGCATCTGCTCATGGGCCACTGTTTGGAGACCACTGCTCTACAATAAACAGGAGAGTTTTATAATGGGTAATGCATTAGAAAATATCATGTACAATGTGTAAATTAGCTATCTAGATACAGCACTTAAGATACTAAACAATTATTTACATATATACAAAAATATTGATAGTACCCAAATAGTATGCCAGCCCTGTAGCATCTTAAGGGTTATAATTAGGTATCAATGATGTAAGGAACAACTAAACCCAAGAACAAAATTGTAGTTGCAGTGGCTGCATTAATTTTTCTGCAAGTAAGAAACATTCCCTGTTGATCCTGACAGAATTCTAGTAACTTCCTGGGCACTAAATTGAAATCACACACAATGTTATTTGTTATTTGATGGGCACAGTGGCGGCGTTTGATGGACATAGTGAGGCTGCGATTGATGTTTTTTTTCTGAATTTTTCAGTTTGTTTGTGCCCCCCCAAAACGTTTGAGCACCAGCCGCCACTGTACTATAGACAGTGGCCCTGGGTGTAAACACAGCACCACACTGGTACAAGCAGCACAAATAACCAGATCTGGGAACTTTTCAAAATCCTAATTCCTGAAATAGGGTGTGGAGTAGGGGGGGTGAAATGGTGGGTGGGCATGCTTAAAGGAAAAGTAGGGCCAAAGCTCTTTTGGCCCTGCTTATCCTGTAGTTCCCAGGAGTGCACTTCGTTCTGCATTCTTGTGGCCTATTTTCAGCTGACAGCAGCCTAGAGTTCGCTGTGTACTGACTTCACAGAGAGACACTCCAAACTCTAGAAAGATCCTGACTTTAATGTCAGGATCCACCCAGATGCCTGTAACAACAGCTGCCTCAGCCTCTCAACAAGCCACTGAAAGCCTGAGCCAGCTGGTGACACCTAGCCCAGAGCTGGGCAAAGCAGAGCAAAGAGTCGGTGACTGACATTCACTAACTCTCTGCTCACTGAAGACCAAGAACTGAGCTATCAGTGGCCTTTGATCACTCAATTCTCTGTGTAGAGGCGGTTGGGAGCAGCTGCAGCGGGGATTTGT
This sequence comes from Lithobates pipiens, assembly GCF_037356315.1. Lineage (NCBI taxonomy): Eukaryota > Metazoa > Chordata > Amphibia > Anura > Ranidae > Lithobates > Lithobates pipiens. Next base: position 70,664,962 of record NW_027507785.1, on the reverse strand, counting down.
GCTGCAGCTCTCTAGGCGTATATGATTGTTTGTTAATTTTGATTCCTGAACTCCTCTTTTAAAAATCTGAAGAGCTTAAAAGAGAAGTCCGAAATCATGTACTAACATTTTCTGGAGGTTTGACAGTTCCGGTAATGACCTGGCAATCTCTATTAAATTTCAGCATTCCAGGTCAATTTCTGCAAGTTCTCACTTACGCAAATAATTGGGTTTTTTTGTTTTTATTCGGGATTTTGCTAGCCATCCTAAGGCTGTTGCAAGGGGCAAGTTTGATTTACAAAAAAAGCCATATTTTAAATTTACAAATGTGGGAGGTGTGTTTGTTATGCATTTTATACAGAAATTTGTCCTGTGCAATAATCTGAACTGCACACATGTGAATAACTTCTTCCCTGGCCTTGAGGAATTGTTTTCTTTTTTTCTGGTGCTTTAAAACAATTGATGGCCTTGTCATTACTAACTGTACAGATGTTGGTAGCTTAGAGGGAAATTAGGCAATCAGAGGTAGCCAGTTAATTTGAAAATACAAGTCACAGCATGCTGAATTCCCTCCCACCCCACTCCAAGGTAAAACATATTTCAGCGTTCCTGTTATAATTCAAACATTGCTGCACTGCCCTGGTCCACTCCACTCTCTTTTGTCAGTGATCTACAAACCCTATGCACTTGCTTGGTTGTGATGCAGGAGGTGTTCCCAAATATGCCCACTGTAAGCTGCTTCCTCTGCCCCACACACAAAAAACCTGATGTAACAAACTGATAGTCTAAACCAGGAGTGTCAAACTCAATTTAATTGCAGGCCACATCAGCAGTATGGTTGCCTTAATAGGGCTGGTTGTATCTGGGGTGCACTAATTACAGAGTGCAGGGTTTGGGAGCCAGGATTACACTACGTACAGAGTTCAAGGGTGCGCTATGTACAGAATGTAGGGTTTAGGGGTGTTCTATGTAGAAAGTTCAGGGGTGCACTGTGTACAGAGTGCAGGGTTTAGGGGTGCCCTATGTACAGTGTGCAACATCTCATCTCCACCCCTCCTGCTTGTAGGTTTCTCCCTCCCTGTCTAGGTAGCTAAAGCACTAGTGTATTCGGCTCTGCCCCCCCCCCCCATGCAGGGAGATCATTCTGTCAGGTTCTGGAGATCTTTCTGTCAGATTCTGGAGATCTGGCCTGTGCTTTGAGTACCTGTGGGGATCTGACTAAATCCGGGAGTCACCAAGGGCATATCAGTGACAGCAGGAGTTGGAAGCAGAGGGTGAGAGCTGGAGCTAGCACCGGCTGAAAAACTGCAAGGGCCACGTGACATTGCCAGATTTGGCTCGCAGGCCTTGTGTTTGCCATATGTGGTCTAAACAATTGTTCCATAGCCAGCAAGAAGTGACAAATGAAACCGAAAGGAAGAAAGGTGCACTGGCTTTAGGTAGCTGACGCATCCAAAATAGATGTGAGGAGCTCTCTGAGACCTGAAAACATTGCATTACACAGAACTTAGGTTAAAGTAGATGTAAACCCTAATGGCTCATTTACACAGTTGGAGACCCTATCCGCCCCTCTGAAAATCAGACTGGTTTTCAGTGGGCAGTTGACAGGGAGCTGGGAGGTGATATATCGCCCCTCACTTCCTGTTTAAACTTGGAAACCCTGCAACACCAAGCTGCAATCGCATGCATTGAACACAGCTCACTGGAGTAGGTTGCATTCAGCAATTGGTGTTATAATTTTGCTGTGGGATGTGTACCCCAACTGCCTGCTGCATTAGGCTAAAGGGGGTGGTCAGGGGGCAAACCACCGCTCAACTATTTTTACTGCCCCCCTGGCCACATGTGTGATTGAGCCCAATACAATGCATGGCAACACTACATAGTGCATTGCAGAAAATATTTTGGAACATGTCCAATAATTGGAACGTTTACATAGGTTGGAAGCTCATTGATTTTAAAGGGTTGCCTAAATGCAATGCGTGATATCATGTGATATAGCACATATGAGCTCACATGAATTAATGTACTGAACAAATATAAATATCTCTTTCAGCCTCTTTGCAGTCACTTCTGAATGGCAGGGTGACCACACAGGAGCACATTTGGGGGACAGACACAGAGCATTGTCAAGTTATGGCTTGAAGGAAGTGGCTGATGAAGGATCTTCATGCCTGTATTATTTCAATAAAAGCTACAGATTTAAAAATGCAGACAAAGACTGCTGAAAAGACATGTTAATACGTCTGAGAATTTAGTGATTCGGTTTATATATTCTTTAAGCTAAACTGAGTGGATTTTCTAACTTTGCAACAGCTCATGTCTTCTGATAAAGCCTTTGTCAGTGTCCAGCTTGAACACAAGAAATATTTTATTGCTACAGGGAATTTTTTTTTTCCTGGTTCAGATCTGCTTACGTGTTACACTAACAAGAAACTGTGACCCACACAATCTTTTTTCTTTAGCACACTTTTTAATATATCCTTTTTTAAATCTTTTCTAAATAAGGACAACTTTTTTTCGATCATTTCATTTGCATCCCTTTATATACCAACAGGTTTCAGGTCCGTGTTACATTTCAAAGTTAAGCAGCTGAGAGTCAGAGAAAGTCAAAAGGAAACAAAGCAAAACAGGTGTTTAGATGCTGTGGTTTCACGCAGAGTTACACTCCCTGCAATGGAACGGTGTCTTACATGCAGGTAGAAAAGGTGCCAGCCTAAGACACATACGGGGCTCTGCTATTTTTACAAAATACTTTTTTAAAGTGTTACAAAACCCACAACAGTACAATCAGTCTTTAAATGAGGTAAAGCATGCTTGTTATACTCACTGTGGAACCTAAGGGGTTAATCCTCCGCATTGTGTAAAAAGTCTGTTTGATCCTGTCTTCTCTGATCTTCCCCTTCCTCCACTGTCCCCAATCCATCACCTGATCAGGCAAAGCTTTTGGAGGCGCTCTGCACATGCTCAGTTTGGTGTCTATTGCTTGTTTTTTTTGTTTTTGCTTTTAGTGCATGTGATCAGCACAGGGCCAATCAGCACTGTCCAGACAGAGGGTCAAGGGTCATGCTTCCTCATAGGACAGCCAGAGTAGAATGAAAACTCCTCCTACAAGCTTTAACCAGACACTGATAGAACTCACAAGACTCCTATATATTGCTGATGAGAAAGAGTATTTAGTTTGTATTTACTAAAATAATTGCATTTCTATGTTCTGTGTACGGTGGGAGCCCATATATAGTGAATGCAGGGTACTGGGTTTAGCAACACTTTAGGTCCTTTGTTTCATCTCAGTGCTGGTATACCACTGTAGCCTCCTTAGCTACTTTCTTTCTACATGCTTTGCAACAATGGCTGCATGGGCTTTCTCAGGTCAGGTTTCCTAATGGTGACAACAGTGGACCATGCCTACTTAACGTGTGTTTAATAGAAGGTGTGTTGGTACAGTGGTCTGGATTCAAAATTTTAGAGGTAGCTCTAAAGCAAGTCCCCAGAGTAGCATAAAAAGGATGAGAATACCACATATGTAATGCAAGTCCAGTAAATCTGTATTTCACATGACAGGAAGTTTCAGGGACTCTATACTCCCCCTTCATCATGGCTTACATGCTGGCTGGGAAATAAAGAGAATATTGGACAACAAAATGCAAAGTAAAAGGATATAAAGTGTACCAGCCTTGACTGGCACCCAGAATCATTACACTTTTTATCCTTTTACATTACATACTTTTGTCAAGTCTTCTCCTTTTTTATTGGTAGCATTTAAGCCCTGATGAAGGGGAACTTTGGAGCCCCTAAAATATAATAGATTTTTCTTCTGACTTCCTGTTATAGGCAAAAAATACTGAACTTGCATTAGGTGGCGCTCTCATTCTTTTTATACTTCCCAATGTGTGTTGAAACAGTCAATTCTTGCCTCCATAGGAATACCATGTGACAGGCTGACTACGCATTAGCACATTTAGGGAACAGCGAGAGAGTGTTGGCATGCTATAACAAGATGTGCCTAAACAAGGATATTCATAGCGGGATCACCAGGTCCTTATTTTTTTGAGAGTTTCATAAGGAAAAAAATCAAAATTACTTTTGAAATTTCATTACGTTTTCAAGGCTTTCAAAGATTTAAAAAGGAAAAAAAAATGATCATTCATCAGAAACTGCCCTATCTATGTAACTGATCCAACTGACAAATAAACGTTTGGGATGGCTGACCCTTTAATTGGTTATTTAATTTTAACATTTTAATTACACCAATTTTCCTTTAAGGTTTCTTTACACAATAGGCTCAGTGCAGCAATAAAAGAAACTAGGGCTCCTTATAACTTGCGCCGAGCCGGCAGAATGTGGAGCCACGCGGTGTTCCCGCTTCACTCAATTGAGGCTTCTCGCAGGCAAAAAAGCTTTTAACAGGCACATCTGGTCTGTGATAAATCAGGTCCATTTTGTCTTCCTGCCAAAACTCCTCCTTTATCTAGCTTACATCCTCGTGATGAGATAGGCAGTCACACATTACGCTGGTGACAAACAATTGTAATTATGCCATTAGTAGCCATTTAGTCTACAAAGGTTTTTTATAAAGGAAACACAGCCCACAATGAGAAATATGGGATAATACATTGATCGCCCCGTCTAATCCGCTTTTGCTTCACAAGTGTAAAACACAGGCATAATTCACCGCACAGCGGGCTGTAATAGCAGGCCACTCAAAACTGTACAGCTATTCCATGCCAGATCTACTTAAATTTAAAAATAAAAAAGTAACAAGGAAAAAAAAAAAGACTTTATAAAGAAAGCACAAAAAAAAATTAAGACTTGACTTTTGAAATTTAGACAGAGAGAAATAGCAATGTTGAAGGCGGTAAGCTTGGTTGGTTGTGTTTGGGCAGGATATTTTGTGAGTTATAGCAGGCACTGGTGCAGACAATAACTGTGCCAAATCTGAAATTATGCTCGTAAAGAGGACTTGTCACTAGCACAGTGCCTTTGTTAATGCGACTCTGCTACTCAACTGAAGTGGCCATAAAAGGTGTCCTTGGAAAGAAGTAAATATCTCTACTGCCCCAGAACGCCGCTTTACTTAAGAGAAATTACTCTCTGAGGGCTCCTTAGAAATCAAAACATATGGGAGAGTCGGTCATCTGGTCTCCTGATGCACCCAGTGGTCGCTGATCCCTTCATCACTGCAGAACATTGAAGCCAGGGATTTCTTTTTGGTTGGATTACAGTTTAATAGCAGGAGACATAGGTATTTATTTTAACATACATAGAAATATTTATTGACACTTGGATTTAGCAACAGTTGGTAACCTTCCTTTCGCTCCCCCCTTTGGCTCAGAAGACAAGAGCAAAATGAAAGCATTGTTTAAGTTATGGGTCACTAGATTCATAGATCACATAAGGCAATGAACTTCCCATATAACAGTGCTGGTTGGCCCTCCACACTTGGAAGCATTGTGTATTTCCTTAGGCTCCCTTCTCTGAACAAAGAAAGAGAGTCAGGAAAAGGTAAGTACATGCTGGGGAGGGTGGATGATAAAAAATATACACATTGGACATTATAGTAGTCCAACCTCCAAAATGGGGGCTATAATGGGGACTTTCAATGTGCCCCAACACAAGTTAATGTGATATTATCACATGAAAATTTGATTAAAAATCAAGAAGAAGAAGATGCCATATCTACTGTGTTACAGAAATCATATAAACATGGTGGCTCCGATCCAATTTTAATGTGACAATAAAACTGTAAATTTTTTATGCATACACTTGTGTTGTGGCACATTGACAGTCCCCATTTTCCAGTCTCCATTTTGGAGGTTGGAATGCAATAACTGGTGAACCATTACCATACCTCCACTAGGTCACCCACCTTGTCAACAAGTGTCTATATGAAATTGTGCTTTGACCACACCTTTGTGTGCCATTAGCCAAAATGACTTTAATCTATGACCTCTAGTATTAGAATATTTTGCTTTCAGCTACTGGAAAGCAATGCTGTTTTTTAGCACACACAATAATGGCCTACCCTAAGACCCCCTTTACACTAACTTCCTTTAACTAACATACTAAAATTCTCTAATGTAGGCATGTCAAACTGGAATTTTTTTAGTGTCCATATGCAGCCCTCTTACTTCTTTGTGGCCCTCAGTGGTTAAAAAAAGAAAAAATGAATGTGTTCTCTACTTGATGCATTACACTTCCTAAGATAATTTTGCAGCTCAGTACTTCAGTAAATGTTTTATATGTTTTATGGCCCCTTTCTCTGGGATTAAATATTGTAAGCTGCGATTTTGCTATAATATTAATTTCCAACACGCTATAATCTTTTTATGGAATTCAGTAAGCACAGCCCACAGTGGACATAATGCCACCAACCTCCCCCCCCCCCCACCGGAGGATTTAACTTTGGCATGTCTGTCCTCATGTAAACTTTACCCCAGGTTTGAGTATTCCCCTCTCCTTCTGGGTCTCCTGGGACCTTCTGGTAGGACAAACCTTGTTGCAGCAACAGTAACCAGCGCTAGAATCTACACTCCACACTAGAATTAAGTGTTAGTGTGACACTTTCCTAAAACTCCCAGTGTCACTATAGCACTCTTTCGGAATCTCTAAAGTGGCCACTGTCAGATATTGAGATTCTAGCTGCCTAGCCTACTTTAGCAAATCACCAAAGGTAACCTTGGGGTACCACTAATGGGAAGAAAGACCCTTGACCAGTGGAGCCCCCATGTTATTGTCCCACCTCTATAGAGGAGAGGTAAATGGTGACCTAAGTACAGTCTTGTATAATAGAACAAAATCGAATAGTTTTACTTGCCAAGGCTGCATCCACACATGTTGGACACATGACATTACAGGTGATTTATTAAAAACAAACAAAATACACCTTTGCATGCTGGTATTGACAAGTATTCCAGTGTTTCTCACCCTCACGCTGCTAACATAATCCCAGTGCTAATGGAGAGGAGCAAGGGGGGGGGCAAACAAGGATGCTGTGTAGGCACCTATAGTCTCCTTATCAACCAATCATGTAATCAGTTGTTAGGTTGCGGATGGCTGGCCTGCGCAGTGCCCAAGGTTGTAATGCTGCTCAAAGAAAAACCAGTGGCTTTGTGTAACAAAAAGGCAGGCTCGATTTATATGCTGGCTTGTACACAATTTTTGCACAATCCTGGGAAATTTTTAGGCATTTTGGAAAGGCACCCTTGAAGAACCCAGATGGCACCTTGGTTGAAAAAGTCTGAGCTAGAATTATCGACACTTGTTATTTATTATAAGTGACCTGCTTGTGTATGGCCACATAGCCATAGAGCACTTGGATGTGCAGATGGAAACCATAAGTGTTGGCTGATCCTTCCATAGGCACAAAAACGTGGCTTGTGTTTTTGCTAAGTAGAGGAGGGAGAAGTATACTTATGATGACAGAGGCTGATTGCCAGGCACCCCTGGACAATACAAATATCAGTGTTTTGAGCACCAAAGTATTGTATTTGTAAAGCTAAACTCCAGACAGATATCAAAGACACAAATTAATACAGCTCAGTACTTATTCATATATCATTATATATCATTATATCATTAAAGTGAATTTTTGTTTTTCAAATGGATCCCTAGGAGCTGTTAGCCATAATATGGCAGATTTACCTTGCAAGCAATCCCCTCTAGTGATGTGATGTGATTGCTACTGTCAGGGACGGGTGCTTCTCTCAGTCTTCCTTCCAGTTTCCGAACTTTTGCCCGCTAGGCTGGCCGGGCTGCTAGTACAACATACCTGCACATCATCACAGCACAAAGCAATACCGTAAATGTTAACTGACTGGCAGGGAGAGGGGCTTTGACAGAAAGACCCAATATGGTATCTTCTGTCATAAAATTCTACCTGTCAGCATTTTTTCTTTTTTTGGTTTGAATCCAATTTTATTTTTTATTTTTTAATGCAACTAGTGTAAGTACCTGAATTTATTATTGCATTTGCCTCTTACAATTCCCTGTACAGCAGCACTCAGACTAGAAGATGGAACAGCGGTTCTGGAAGCCAATGAGGTGTGCTGCAAAAACATTTATTGACAAGGAACATGCTGACAGAAAAAGAAGGGCGAGTGTGCAAAGACATGACTTCATCAGTCAGCTGCTGTTCTTTCACTGTCCAGACTGGGGGTGGAGAGAGGACACCACTGTTCCTTCACTGTAACAAAGACAGTGATATCATCCACTTTGCTGTGCTGTGTAACAGGGCTGTGTAATTTCAGGACTGTATGGACATAAATACCATTCATTTGACAGGTAGCACTGCTTTTTTGCACTTAAAGTAATTGTAAATCTTTTTTTTTTAAATAAAGCACGTTATACTTACCTGCTTTGTGCTCCTCTTCTTGGGTCCCAAGTCAGCGCATTTGTGGAGGTGGCAGGTGATTTAGTAACATGTTACACCCTAAATATGGGTGTAACATGTAACATGTTACTAAAGGTGAATCTATCCTTTAATGCAGAGAATGCATTAGGGTAAAAAAAAAAAACTTTTAGCCTTTAGAAACTTGAATTCATGCATTTAGCTCTTTGCTGGAATTCAGCATTAAAATGTACATTACATTAACAAGTGCACTGGGATCACTAAAGCGAGCCTGTTAATGTGATCAGGAGATTGTCACAATATCCCTATGCCAGCTAAATTGTAGCACAAACAATAATGATTGGATGAAGCAATCCAATATATATCCCTTAAAATATCTAACGACACTGTCTTCAGGAATCCACTGACATGACAACTGTTGCCCAACTGAGAATATACTATGTCTGTAGGTGCCTTTAGTTTTGCTGCAAATCCATATTCGGAGCATCAGCATTAAAAATACATTCAAGACCAGCGATATCATCCTGTTTCCCCCTAGTCACACAGACAAATAACATAATATGATTATCAGTGTAACAGGAACCAGATAATCGCGAGACAATTCACTTATCTTCAAAGATGTTACTGCATTGAAGACGTGTAAGTGCTACAAGTTCCCTGCTTTGTCTTATCTAACACCATAAAGGAAAAAAAAACCCACATATCTGCTTTCAAATAGGCAATGCTTTCTGCGTCTAATCCCTCTCCTCCGCGCTGTATTGTGCTCAAAGGATTTTACAAGTGGAGATTAGTGAGTTCTTTAGGACTCAGAGTCACATTACTGAGCATGAAGACTGGCGGGGATGGAGGACCGCACTGCATCTAAGGTGTAACACCGTACATAGCGCCACCAGTGAGCAAACATTCTTGTGGTTAACAGTAGCATGGCACACTTACAGAGCCTGTTGCGTACATGTACAGGGGATAACGGTAGTATTTAGCTGTCTGTCACAGCATGAATGTACAATGGAATTAATATTTGGACATATGTGAACGTATTTCATACTGAAAACACTGGGTGGTGAGAAATCGGTCCATTTTTTCGGACCATGCCATGGTAAAAAGCATTTTTCTTGGAACGAGGGAAGGATGTAAAAATGATCAGGGTGCTAGGTGTAACCCTGGACTCTGACCTCTCCTTTTCGGCCCCACATTCAATCTCTGTCCAAATACTTACTACCTTCACCTCTGAAACATTTTCATAATACTCCCCATCAACAGCACCACCAAAATAATTCCTCAACTATTACAACTTGCTCCTCATTGGCCTACCTTTAGTTTCACTCCCTTCATCACAAATGCTGTCAGACTCATCAAACTTACCAACCACTCCTCTCTGATAATCCCACTACTGGTTTCAGATCATCCTAAATTCAAGATGTTAACAAAAACATACAAAGTCATCCCCAACTCTGCCCCAAGCTATAACACCAACCTTGTCTTCAAATCTCACCCAAACCATCCTCTTTGTTCCTTTCAAGATGTCCTGCTTTCTAGCCCCTCCCTCGTCACCTACCCCCATGCTCACCTTCAGGACTTGTCCAGAGCCTCTCTCCTCTTCTTAAACTCCCTACCATTCTTTGGCTATCTCCATATCTGTCTGCCTTTAGGTGATCCCTGAAAATTCATCTCTTCAAATGAGTCCTATCCGGCCTCCACCTAATAAACTCTACTTTCTATTATTTGTATCACTTACCTTTTAGATTGTAAGCACTCGAAAGGAGAGCTCTCTAAATCCTTTTGTATTGTATTGTAACTGTACTGTCTACTCTGATTTTATAAAATGCTGCATAAACTGTTGGTGCTATATAAATACTGTGTAACAATAATGATCGCATACATTTTAGAAGACTTAAATTTGACCAATAGTGAGTACTTACAATGAACCAAAATACTTTCAGTAATTTGCAAGCTAGAACTTACGCTGACCAATTTTTGAAAGTGATCATCCTTGTAATTTCTGCTCCATTTACTACTATCTTAAAGCCTCATATATAAAAGAGCCAAAAAGGAGGTGCTCAATGCCTATTCCTAATGCACACCGATGGCCACCGATGCTGGTCTTGAACATATGGATTGATCGCAGTGTTCTGATACACACAAGCATTTGGTAAAATTCACAATTTGTGTATGCTATATTACCAAAAGTATTGGGATGCTTGTGTTCGGTCAGAATCGGTGACTCGTCAGATTAGGCAATGGACATGATGTTCCGTCACCTGCTGTCCACCGCTGCCAGGTTTGCTCGTATGACAGAACACCTACAGTCATCACAAGAGGCAGCGGACATCTTACTCCACCCAGCACGTCTTGAATTTCAGAGTAGTTTTAGCAATAAAGTGAGCGTATATAAATAAATATAATGTGTTAACATCTGTGATGCTGCTTGGATGTTATATTTTGAAAGAAGCTAGATGCTAGCAGTAGGAAGGTGGTGGAGGCCACGTTGGTACCCCCAACACTGCTCAGCGCTAAACCTTTAGGCTTTCAAAATGAAACATCCAAACAGCACCACAGATGTCAATATACTTTTATACGCTCACTTTATTGCTAAATGTACTGTAATTTGGGATAAATTAGAGCGGTGACTGTGAGCCAGGCCCTCTCATCCACATTAGTGCCTGACCTCACAAATGTGCTTCTGGAAGAATGGTCAAATATTCCCATAAACACACTCCCAAATCTTGTGGACAGCCTTCCCAGAAGAGTTGAAGCTGTTATAGCTGCAAAGCGTGGGCCAACCTAATATTGAACCCTACGAACTAAGACTGGGATGCCATCAAAGTGTATGTGTGTGTAAAGGCAGGCATACCAATACTTTTGGTAATATAGTGTATGTAGGAGTGTGGTCTGCTGCATCAAGCAAGTTCCAATACCCCAGACTTGTCCATTCACACTCGCCCCCACTGGGTACAATGTGGTCTGGAGCTGCACAAGCACTAGATGTTTCCCATATACACAGAGTCAAAAGGGGGGTTCTCGGTGCTTATCCCCAACAGTCCCCGATACTGGTCTTAAAATGACATATTTTGTACAGTGTCTCAATACACAAATGCTTAGGTAAAGTCTCTCTTCACGTTGTCTAGATAAGAATGTTGTTTCCAGCATCAAGAATGTTGCTTTGTGTGTATGGACCACAGTGGGAATAGACTTGTTCACTCACACTGTGGTCTGAAGTTGCACAGGTACTAGATGTGTTTCTGCTTCTGTGCAGACCTTATACTGCATACACATCCTTTAGAGAGGTCTTTAAATTTAAACAAATTCCATATAAAATAAAATGAAACCTGTGGGTAAGTGCAGAGTGGTTCGGAGGCATTAAATACACTCAGTACAGATGCCGTTGAAAAACTTGTATTGAAGTCAGATTACAACAGTTCACAACAAGCCCAGTGGAAGGAGGCCCAACTGGAAAACACTCAAGGATATCGGCAATGTGTAGTGGAGCAGGTTACAGCTGAGCTGACAGCATAAGTCTCAAGGGGCAGAATGCGGCCTGGCCAGGTCCCATCCCAAGTGGGGAAGTCTGAAAACTTTTTCTACTGCAAATACTGTCCCTGACAGACGGGTGACCTGTCCCTACACTACCCACAAGCTAGAATGCAGTGCAAACCCAGGAGTCAGGGTCTTACATAGACCCTGCCACACCTAAGGTGGGTGCTAGATTTACAACGGCGGCCAGCATCCAACCCGATGTCTGCCCAAGTGACCCAGGAAACCATAAAGGAACCATGTTCCTTTTGACTTCCTCTCCCTCTGCAATGCTGCTGCCGTTGAACGCCACCTGCAGTGGAGAAAGTAGACTGCACCTGCCTACAAGCCTGATTATTCTGAGCTTCTTGGTGCAGAGACTTTAGCATAATGCATTATTTCTATGAAAAAAAAAGAATGTTTGAACTCTGCCAAAGGTCCTATGTATGTCATATTCACATGTAGCATTACACAGATAGATTACCAGTGAAAAGCTGCAAAAAGTGCTATGCAGGTGCTTTTCAGGCGTTTCACAGGCGCTTCCCATTGATTTCAATAGGAAGGGGCCCTTTAGGAGCGGTGTATTCACCGCTCCAAAAGCGCTGCAAAGAAGCTGCTTGCAGGACTTTTTTTGACGCCCTGCCAGCGCAGCGCCTCAGTGTGAAAGCATTCAGGAAGCACTCGGGCTTTCACATTGGGATTGCAGTTGCAGCTTGTTTCAGGCGCTTTACAGGAGCTTTTTTTAAAGCTAAAACCCTGAAAAATGCCCCAGTGTGAAAGGGATCTCAGTGTGAAAGCACTAGGGATTGCAGATAAGGCTTCTTTCAAGCGCTTTTTTTAACGCTAAAGCGCCTGAAAAATGCCCCAATGTGAAAGGGGTCTTAGTGTAAGATAAAGTGAACTAAAGAAAAAGGTTAGAGAGGATTAGGCAAACGTTTAGGGGATATCTTAATCCAGATAGCTGATACCATACACAAATTTATTTAGCCCTTTATTGATTAATACATCAGTGAATTCATTATAGCACAGCAGAGCTGGGAATGAAGGAGAAACAACACAAGGAGCCAATCAGTTGTGCTGCAGTGCTCATGTTCTAACAAGGGACATGCTGAGAGAAGGAAAAGGTAAAGTGACAGAGCAATGAGCTCGTTGGTGCACTGCTTCTTCTTTCACTGTCCAATCACAGACTGGCAGAAGGACAAGTCTGGTGTTACTTAACTGCATCAGAGAAAAAAAATCAGGTCTCCTACCCTGTCCGGTAGTCCCCTTATATATATTTTTCATTTATTTATTCAACTGTATAGCTAAGGTATTCTTGGGGGGTGATAGGAATAGGGACAAAAAAGTAAAAAGATAGGTAATAGCATTTCTCATTGACTTCCAGGTAGAGAGTAATCTTAGCCGCTTGCCACCCGGCCTATAGACAAATGATGACTGCATGGGACACTTTCTGTTCTGGGTGGAAGTCATATGACACATCCGATGTAAACACAAATCCCTGTTTTGTCAGAGGAGAGGAGACATATCGTTTGTTCCTAAAAACAACATTATGTCTCCTCCCCCATACAGTTAGAGACACTAACTAGGGAACACAGTTAATCCCTTGATCGCTCCCCAGTGTTAGCCCCTTTCCTGCCAGTGACATTTACAAAGTAATCAGTGCATTTTTATAACACTGATCACTGTAGAAATGTCAATGGTCCCAAAAATATGTCAAAAGTGTCTGATCTGTCCGCCGCAATGTTGCAGTACAGCTAAAAATCACATATCACCACAATTCCTACTAAAAAAATAATAATAATAAAAATGTCATAAATCTTAAATCTGTCCCATAGTTTGTAGATGCTATAACTTTTGCGCAAACCAAATCAATATATAAGCTTATATATGCTTATTGCGTATTTATTGCTTTTTTTTTTTAACCAAAACGATGTAGAAGAATATATATTGGCTTAAAATGATGAAGAAATTAGTTTTTTAAAAACATTTTTGGAGATATTTATTAAAGCAAAAAGTAAAAAAAAAATTTTTTTTTTCAAAATATTTTTGTTTATAGCGCAAAAAACAAAAACCACAGAGGTGATCAAATATCACCAAAAGAAAGCTCTATTTGTGGGGGAAAAGGACACAAATTTTATTTGGGTACAGCATTGCATGACCATGCAATTGTCAGTTAAAGCGACGCAGTGCCAAATTGTAAAAAGTGCTTGGGTCAGGAAGTAAGGGTAAAATTTTCCGGGGCTGAAGCGGTTAAAAACCTTGCCATGCCTTTTACTAAAAAGCTTGGACTGTCTACTTTCCAAAAATGGGTCATTTGGGGGATATTTGTGTTGTCCTGCTATTTCTGAGCCTCAAGAAATGAGAGGTCGTCAGTACATCAGGATTGACCTATTTTCAGATATTATATACCAGAGTTTTGGACTATATAACTTTTTTATTTTTACCAAAGAGATGTAGCAAAATACATTTTGGCCTAAATTTATGAAGAAAGACTATTTTGAAAAATGTTAAAACAGAAATGCAGAAAAATGCATTTTTCAAAATGTTGGTCTTTTGTTTATTTGGCAAAAAAAATGAAAAACCCAGTGATGATAAAAGGCCACAAAAAGAAAGCTCTATTTGTGTGAACAAAATGATAAAAATGAAATTTGGGCACAGTGTTGTATGACCGTGCAATTGTCATTCAATGTGTGACATCGCTGAAAGCTGAAAATTGGCCTGGACAGGAAGGGGGTGAAAGTGCCCAGTACTGAAGAAGTGGTTAAACAGCTGTCACACATTAAAATATTACAAAAAACGAAGTTGGACAGCGAAATAAGAACATAGAATGTAAAAATTTTCCATACTACAGAATTTTTTTTTCTGTTTTTGATAGCGCATGTGTTTAAGCATATTTTGGAACATAAAGCGGAAGTGCGGCATCAGCGACTCTTAGTTGACTGAAAGTCAACTTGGTCGAAACAGTCCACCTCTTCTTTTCTCTGAAATTTCCGATCCCTAGTTCCCCTCTAACTGATGTGTGATGCAAGTTTCCTTCCGAATCCTCTTCCAGGAAGTATTAGGCTGCCAATTTATTGAATTTGTCAAAAGTGGAGGCTGACGAAGCCCACGATGGTTGCAGAACGTCAGCCAAGTGACTTATTGACAGCTAATCAACGAAGGTGTGGGGGAAGGATTATTTGATTCTGTGGAAAATGTCCGACAAAGGTATCAGAGTATACAACCAACTCAATAACCGCATGCTGAGTAAGACTGAAAGTTTAACTAGTGATGAAGAGATGAGAATAGTCAACTGTTTCTTGTGGTACGCAACGCTACAGGTATGTAACCATACAAACATCCACGTACGATATTAACACTACATGAGATAATCAAGGCACATCCAACCCACCAATAACACTTACAAATATAGAAACCAATGTTGTATAATTGACATTTCGAAAGCAAACTTGTCACAAACGCCAGCGATTGAAACTAAGTTTATGATGGAAAAATAAATGCATAAGCAATGATTATCTTCAGCAAAAACTGAAAGTCTAAATGATCAGAAGATCCATGTATATGAGCAGAAGATGATTAATGTAAATATTGAATTTTCCTGTTCAGCTTGCCTCATCTGAGTCTCAACTTGGCTATTTAGCTAAAGTTTACTAACGGTCAGCCTTCGTGGCCAGGGTTCGGAGGCAAGCCAGGTTTTTTTTCATTTTTTTTCTGTCAAATATATTCCCTCATTTCCTCTCTGGTGAAACCATTCTCACTGGGACAGTGAGAGGTAATCTAAAATGTAGCCAATGGCATTTGTAAAAATGGGGTTCTAATTTTTTCCTCAACCCTACAAAAGAAATAAAAGCTTTGGCTGGACATACACTCGAAGGTGAACTCTACATATGCATTTTTAATCAGATTCCCAGTTTTAATTGTTCAAATTTGTGAATGCTAACTCTGGTTTATCCAACATAGTACTAGATCTAGATCAAGTCTTTCCAAACTTAGCACCAGATTCCTCAATAACTCAATAAACTCAAAGCCATAATTTCTCATTTCCATTTTTCCAAGGCCTAAAAACCACGATTAATGCTCCATCACATGTACAAGTCACAAACATAGCAGAACCAAGGCTTGGACCTGGTTTAGCTAAGCCCAGTTATTCCTGCCTGAAATTCAGAAATAAGTCACGATTTGGGGATTTTAAAGGACTTTTTTTGTTTTGGGTAGAGGGAGTTAGAACCCATCAGGTAGTTATTGCTATCTGTATCCTCATTGGAGAGATTTGCTTTCTCTATTTGTCTTGGGGATTGTTGACACTAGGACTGCAAAATAAAGAAACTCCAATATTTTAGGTTGTCACGGGAACAGGAAGCCAAGGAAAATCCTCCAATGGGAACAATTTTTTTTACTGAAAATTATTTAAGAGCAAGTTCCTCACACTCCCTATGGTGTTTATGTTTATCTTCCCAGGGGGACAAAGTAACAGAATTTTTTTTTTTTTACATGGGGTGAAAATAAGCTAACAACAGCTTTACAACAAACGTATATATAACTTGAGCCATCACAATTTATGGATTTTCTGTTTTGTGGTTTTCCCTGAAAGTAACATCAGCTTATCTATTTTCATATTGTAAGTTTGGCTCCAATTTACCTGGTTTGTGACAGTTTTGTTTTAAAGTGGAAATCCCCTTTAATTAATGAAGCAGTTGTAATGATTATCATCTACATTTCAGTCTTGCCAAAAACACACAGATCTATCTATGTCAATAAAAACACAGTTTTATTAAAAACAAATTCATACCTGAAGTCAATCAACAGTAGAGGGTGAAGTACAGTGCAATTTGAATGCAAAACTCCATCCAAGGCTGGGTTTGTTTTTAAGAGACTGTCCGAAAAAAAACTCACTTCTCTCTGATTCCTCCTCTCAGCAGCCAACTACATAAAACACGACAACGCAATCTATGAAATGTATTCTTGTTAATATATTCTGAAACCTGTTTTCTCGCATTAAGTCAACTTCTTAAAATAATCAGCATAATGTACTATCCTTTACTGTCTGCTAGAGCCTTGCCAACTTTTTGAAAAATAAACTGTCATTCTGACATGGAGAACGTTAGGTTCTTTCGACTACATCTGTTTCATCTGGCATCTGATGGCACCTTGTAATGAGAAGCTACCTTCACTAAACAATATTCCTTTATTACCCCTCCTCCCGGGCACAAATAAATAAACAAGGCAACATAACAGATTGCGGATAATTGAAGAAAAATTTATTTCTTTAACCCCTTCTTTACGACGGTCACATTTTGTGATAGAAATTTCACAATAAAACAACCCCTTCTGAAAGAGAAGGTACAGGATATGGCAAGGGCTTTGTGGACATCTGACCATCATATCTATCTTTATAGCTGAACATACAGTGGGTAAAATAAGTATTGAATACGTCTCCATTTTTCTAGGTAAATATATTTCTAAAGGTGCTATTGACATCAAATTTTAACATGTCGGTAATAACCCATGCACTCTATACATACAAAGACACCAAAACAAATAAGTTCAGAAATTAAGTTATGTGTAATAAAATGTAATGACACAGGGAAAAAGTATTGAACACTCTAACTGAAATGTATTTAATACTTTGTACAAAATCCTTTGTTAGTAATGACAGCTTCAAGACGCCTCCTGTGCAGAGATACTAGTTGCATGCATTGCTCAGGTGTGATTTTGGCCCATTCCTCCACACAAACAGGCTTCAAATCTTGAAGATACCATGGGCCTCTTCTTTGAACTCTGATCTTTAGCTCATTCCATAGATTTTCTACATTGGGACATTCTAGCAGCTTTATTTTCTTTCTTTGAAACTAATTGAGAGTTTCTTTGGCTTTGTGTTTGGGATCATTGCCTTTCTAAAATGTCCACCCTCATTTCATCTTCATCATCCTGGTAGATGGCAGCAGATTTTTATTCAGAATGTCTTATTACATTTTTCCATTCCATTTCCATCCTTACTTAAATGATATAACGTTTGCAGTACCGTATGCTGAAAAACAGCCCCACACCATGATGTTCCCACCTCCAAACCTCACTATTGTTATGGGGTGTTTTTAGGGTGATGTGCCATTGTCTTGCAGGACAATTTCATGGTTCAGATGGTAAATGCCCCAACTAGAAGTAAAGCTTTACTGGATTTACTGATTACCAACAATACTGATCACTGATGTGGAAATACGGGGAAATTTAGGAAACCACGATTACCGGTCAATTAGCTTCAGTATAGATCACACAAATAGGAGACATAAGGGGAATACAAAGACACTGAATTTCAAAAGAGTCCACTTCCCTAAACTATGAACCTTGCTAGAAGGCATAAATTGGGATAAAATCTTAGGAACAAAGAACACGGAGGAGAGATGGGTTTGCTTTAGGAGCATATAAAATAAGGGCATTAGTCTTATTTAATATTCCATTAGGTAATACATTTAAAAGAGTGAACAAAAGTCCTGGATGGCTTAACTCCAATGTAAAAATGCATAAAAAAGCAAAGGAGTAGGCCTTCAAAAAATACAAGGTTTAGGGATCATCATCAGCATTCAGGCTTTATAAAGAAAGCAACAAGAAATGTAAGGGTGCAATTAGGGTGGCTAAGATAGAAAAGGAAAGACAAAAAAATCCCAAGAAATTCTTTAAGTATGTAAACAGTAAAAAAGGGAGGACAGACCATATTGGTCCCATAAAGAATGAAGAAGGACATCTGGTTACAAAGGATGGGGAGATGGCGAAGGTATTGAATTTATTCTTCTCCTCAGTCTTCATGGGAGGAATCAGGGGGCTCCAGTAACCAAAACTGCAGTGTTTATCCTCATGACACATCACAAGAAGCACCTCCATGGTTAACAGAGGACAGAATTAAAATTAGACTTGGGAAACCTAACATTAATAAATCACTGGGACCAGGTGGCTTGCACCTGAGGGTACTTGGAGAATTCAGTCAAGTAATTGCCAGACCATTGTTCCTCCTTTTTACTGACAATCTAAAAACTGGAATGGTACCAGATGATTGGAGAAAAGCCAATTTAGCACCAATATTTAAAAAGGGACCAAAATATATCCCTGGGAATTACAGATCAGTTAGCCCAACATCAATAATATGCAAACTCTTGGAGGGAGAGATAAGGGACTATGTACAAGATTTTAGTAACGAGAACGGTATCATTAGCAGTAATCAGCATAAATTCATGAAGAATCGTTCTTGCCAAACCAATCTATTAACCTTCTTTGAGGAGGGGAGTTGCCATCTAGGAAGGCCCGTAGACGGGGTGTATCTGGATTTTGCAAAAGCATTTGACACAGTTCCCCATAAACTTTTACTGTACAAAATAAGGTCCATTGGCATAGACCATAGGGTGAGTGCATGGATTGAAAACTGGCTACAAAGGTGAGTTCGGAGGGTGGTGATTAATGGGGAGTACTGGGAACTGTCGGGGGTGGGTAGTGGGGTCTCCCAGGGTTCTCTGCTGGGACCAATCCTATTTAATTTGTTCATAAATGACCTGGAGGATGGGGTAAACAGTTAAATCTCTGTATTTGTGAATGATACTAAGCTAAGCAGGGCAATAACTTCTCCGCAGGATATGGAAACCTTGCAAAAAGATATGAAAAAATTAATGGAGTGAGCAACTATATGGCAAATGAGGTTTAATGTAGAAAAATATTAAATAATGCATTTGGGTGGTAAAAATATCAATACAATCTATACACTGGGGGGAGAACCTCTGGGAGAAACTAGGATGGAAAAGGACCTGGGGGTCCTAGTAGATGATAGGCTCAGCAATGCCAAGCTGCTGCTAACAAAGCAAACAGAATATTGGCATTCATTAAAAAGGGGATCAACTCTAGAGATAAAATGATAATTCTCCCGCACTACAGGACTCTGGTCCGGCGGCACCTAGAGTATGCTGTCCAGTTCTGGACACCAGAAGGGCAGCAAAGCTATTAAAGGATCTGGAGGATATCAGTTATGAGGAAAGGTTGCAAGCACTGAACTTATTCTCTCTGGGGAAGAGATGCTTGAGAGGGGATATGATTTCAATTTACAAATACTGTATTGGTGACCCCACAATAGGGATAAAACTTTTTTGCGGAAGGGAGTTTAACAAGACATGGCCACTCATTAAAATTAGAAGAAAAGAGGTTTAACCTTAAAGCGGAAGTAAACTCATTGATTTAATAGTTTAAAAAAACAGTTCAATTCCCAGCATGCCGGAAATGCTGTCACATTAGTTGTGCTCTCAACCAAACTGTCAAACCATCCAATGGCTGGTGTCATAACTGATCACATGTGCAGCATCATGACAGTTAAAGATTAAGCAGAGGCCAAGATGGCAGCTTCCTTGGCTGAAAATAATAGGAGGGTTTACTTCCACTTTAAACTACGTAGAAGGTTCTTTACTGTAAGAGCGGCAAGGATGTGGGCTTCCCTTCCACGGGTGGTGGTATTAGTGGGGAGCATCAATAGTTTAAAAAAACTATTAGATAAGCATCTAAATGGCCACAACATACAGAGCTATACAATGTAATACTGACATATAATCACACACATAGGTTGGACTTTTTTCAACCTCACCTACTACGTAACTATGTAACCTCCAAACATGGAGCGTATTATGGCACCCAAAGAATTAGATTTTGGTCTCATCTGACCAGACTATATTCTCCCAGTATTAGCTTGTCTAAATGTTGTGCAGCAAACTTTAAACAAGCGTCAACCTGCTTTTTCTTCAGCACTGGAGTCTTGCGTGGTGATCGCGCACCTAGGCCACGGCGGTTGAGTGCATTACTTACTGTTTTCTTTGAAACAATTGTACCTGCTAATTCAAGGTATTTCTGATGCTCTCCAGGAGTTATCCTTGGCTATTGGGAAAAATGTTTGTCTGTATGCTGTTGAAACAATGCAAGGGCAGCTATTGGCTACTGGCTATTGAACCTCCTTTTTCTAGTCCCGTCGTACGTGTTGTACGTCACCGCGTTCTAAACGATTGGACTTTGGTGTGATCGTGTGTAGGCAAGTCCATTTCAGCGGAACTCCATTGGAAAAACCGCAGAGTTTATTCTGACGGAAAAAACGGTCGTATGTATGCGGCATTAGACTTGTAAAGTCTTAAGTAAAAATGAAGACTTTACTTTCACTTTATGCGAATGCTAGTATTCTGCAGAGATGGTGGACAGTCCCTAGTTCAGGGTAGCCTCTTGAGGAAAGCAGAAGCACACTCTAAAGCATGTAAAAAAAAGCAGAAATTGAAGTGCCTTCTAAGTGTAGACTGTGTTACATATATTGAAAAAAGGTATAAAAACGCTTTCTCAAGCTCTTGAGGGGACAAGAACGGAACACTGCCCATGGAAACTGACCTCTGCAGGACTATCCCGGCACGCTTGCTATAACTTACCTCGATGTGAGTGTTTTTATACCATTGTTTCAGTAAATATAACACAGTCTACATCTAGAAAGGGCTTCTATTTATGCTTTTTTTATGTCAATAGCACCTTTAGAAATATATTTACCTGGTGACGTTTTCAATATCTATTTAACCTGCTGTATGTGGACAACCCTCCAAATTATTAAGTTCACGTGATTTCAGTGAAAAACACTGTTACTACATGCAAAGCTACAGTATATAAAGGAATTTTATACAACTGAGCACCTTAAATATTGTGGAATAGGATGTCCATCAAGCACATATAAGTGTGATGGTCATGTTTCAACAAATGTTTGAGCATATAGTGCAGCCCTTCTCAACCTTTTTAGACCATATGAACCCTTGAAATTATTTCCATGTCTCAGGGAACCTCCTGCTCAAAATTATTAATTGAGGCTATAAGTGGGAAGAATACCCCTTACATTGGAGATCACTGGGAAGAATGTTCCCCTTACAGTGGTGGTCAGAATGCAACTCTAATACCTAGTACACACTATGGAAAAGTAAAGAGAACAATCATCTAGTTTTACACGAAGGTGAGTATCATGATGTAACCGAGAGGGATATTAATTTGTATGAAAATTTTACAGTGACAAAAGGCAAAAGGCAAATGTAACTAGTAATAGTGTCTTCCGGGTTGTTCTTTTATCCGATCATGTGCAATATTTTCTATTTTGATTATTTCCAGATTATTAATGTACATCAGTGCCCGTCACCAGGTTTTTGGTGCGCTTACCAGATGCGGATAAAATAACAGCCTCAATGATATTATTCCAGTCCAAAAAGTCAGATAGAGCCCATACACGATCGGATTTTCCGAAATATAATCCAATCTGACCTTTTCCGTCGGAATTTACGACCGTGTGTACGGGGCATTAGCGTAATTTTGATTGGTTTGCGCAAAATTTATAGTGTCTACAAAATAAGGGATAGTTTTATGGCATTTTTATTTTTCATTTTTTTTTATTAGTAATGGCGGCAATCTGCGATTTTTAAACGGGACTGCGACATTATGGCGGACACATAGGACGTTTTGACACTATTTTGGGATCATTGTCATTTATACAGCAATCGATGCTATAAAAATGCATTGATTACTGTGTAAATGACACTGGCAGTGAAGGGGTTACCACTAGGGGCAATGAAGGGGTTAAGTGTGTCCTAGGGAGTGATTCTAACTGTTAGGGGGCTGTGCTTTAACACAAAGGACAGTGATCACTGTTCTCGATGACAGAGAGTTGTGATCTCTGTCCTGTCACTAGGCAGAATGGGGAAATGCTTTGTTTACAAAAGCATCTCCCGTTCTTCCTCTCCATGACACGATTGTGGACACTCGGTGGACATTGAGTCCGCCGCTTCTTGAAGGGGATGTCCCCTTCTGACGATTGCGGTGATACCACATATGTGTATATTAGTTCTTGTTTGTACCCATTGTGCAGACCAGAATGAGCACATTTTGCATTTTTTTTATCCTGCCTAAAAACACACTGACACTGACTCTAATGCCACGTACACATGACCGGACTTTCCGGTAGACTAGGTCCGACGGAATCAGTCTGTCGGACAATACGATCATGTGTGGGCTAATCCGATAATTTTTTGTTTAAAAAATCTGACGGATCTAGAAATAGAACATGTTTCAAATCTGTCTGATGGACTCAATTCCTATCAGGAAAACCATTCGTCTGTATGCTGGTCCGATGGACCAAATACAACGCAAGGGAAGCTATTGGCTACTGGCTATTGAACTTCCTTTTTTAGTCCCGTCTTACGTCATCACGTTCAAAACGAATGAACTTTCGAACGGACTTAGTCCGTTCGTTTGGAAAGTCCGTTGGAACTCCGCCGAAAGTCGGCCTGGAAGATCGTCTGACCTAGTCTGCCTGAAAGTCCGGTCGTGTGTACGCGGCATAACTGACACTGATGTATTTATTTATTTTTTTAATTCTACACAAAATATGCTGACCATGATCTTTGACTTAGACCTTGGACCCTGACCTTGACCATAACAATAACTCTGGCAACCTAGATATTGTTATTTTTTTCATTTATTTATTTATTTATTATTCTTTATTTGTAAGTTTTTTTTATATACACACTTGGATTTTTTACAATTTCTCTCCTGCAAGAAGATACAAAGTATAAGGCCGCGTACACACGCGCGGACTGTTCGCCCAACTTTGTCCGTCAAACAGTTTCGGCAAACAGTCCGCTCAAAATTAGCATGGACGGACATGGCCACACACGACGGACGAACAGTTTGCTGAAACCGTGCGCGATGACGTGAACGGCACGTACGACGGGACGAAAAATACGACGTCCTATACACTGCATTATAACTTTCGGCGTGTAAATCCTTTCTGAGCATGCGTGGAACTTAGTTTGACGAACAAGCCTACACACGAGCGGACTGTTCGCTGAAACAAGGTTTCAGCGGACAGTTTTTCGGAAATTCCGTAAAACCTTGTTCGTCAAACTGTCCGCTGAAACTGTCCGCTGAAAGCCCACACACGAGCGGACTGTCCGCCCAAACACTGTTCAGCGGACAAAGTTGGGCGAACAGTCCGCCCGTGTGTACGCGGCCTTATTCTCTTCATTCAAAAGAGGAAGGAAACCCGGGGAGGGCTCTCAGTGACTGATCCTTAGCGGTGCGCTCACAGCACAAAAGGGAGGTATGCATATATGTGGCCCCATGGAAAAAAAGCCCACTTCCGTAAAGCTGCATATGTGTGTGTTGTCAGCGGGAAGGGGTTAATGACCAAAATCAAGAAAACAATGATTTAAGGTCCTAGTATGAACCAAATGCCGGAGTCCCCCTTGGTGCTCAAAATTATTAACAAACCCCCCACCCCTACCAAAAAAAGAAAAAAACTACAATTAAAGTGATATTAAATGATTATTGATATGAAGACTTAAAGTAATATTAAACAAGCATACTTACCTGCTCTGTGCAGTGGTTTTGCACAGAGCAGCCCCATTCCTCCTCTTCTCAGGTCCCCCAACAGCATTTTTGACCCTCCCTCCTGTTGAGTGCCCCCACAGCAAGCTCCTGGCCCCTCACCTTGCCGAGTGCTCCTGAGCCACTGCTCTGCATGTCCATTCACACACAGAGCCAGGGCGCACCCCCCTCCCCCCTTTCTCCCCTCATTGGCTCACTGGCTGTGATTGACACATTTTCCTAGGGTGGCACTGTTCACTCACTTGGGCATCAGGACAATAGACCACAGGAAATGACTACAGAAGTCAGCCCCTGTACTTTCCTTGTTAATATAACTAGGCATGGCTATGTAGTCCTTAGAGAAATCTAGGTGTAATGTAACCGATAAGGGTGCAGCAGAGGTAGAGCACAGGAAGTTATCAGATGTCAAGATTTTTGTCAAGATCAGCATGTCATTTTTGTGGGGTTTTTTTCGCACTTATCAAACTCATATACCAAAACACTGAATTGCATATTTAACAGATCAAAATGGACAAAATAAGAGAAGTGTATTGTGAGGGTCCACACACCACACTTTAAAAGTTTTTTGATTCACAAAAGGAGGTTCATTTGCAATGAATCTCTACAGCACTGGATATGTAAACTTTGCATGAATCTTACTGTAGAAGAGAGAGAAACATGTTATTGTTATAAGTTCTCATTCAGGAAGTGTACATGGTACAGTAGACATCTTTAATCACGGTAACATTGTACAGTATGTTTCACTTGTAAACGGAAGTGGCATTTTGTTTGATAATCAAGTAAATGTCAACTAGTATATCAGCCTGCTAAAAAAATAAATTTTTGGGTTAGTTTAAATCTAGTTTAGAGTCATTTATCAACAAATAAAATAGGTGGACAAAAAAAAAAAAAAAAAAAAATGTGTCCTATACTGAAATACTGAAAATTAATTCACAATTTCTAATAAATCCATGAGAGAATTAAAAGTTAAAATTTATCTAAAGCCAAGAACTTTCTTTTTTGATAGGCTTTGGATCAAATGCCAGGTTTTTATGGCTGTCTGTGTCTCCACTAGGCAGATTTACTCTCTCCGTTTGTGCTGGTGACTGTTCACACTAGTGCGGTTTTGAAATTGCGCTACTTCAGTGCGATTTCACAGCTGCAGATCAGTGCGATTTGGACTTCTGATTTCATTGTGGCTTGCGACTTCATTTACCAGGCGTCGATTCGAGTCGCAATAAAATTGCAAAAATATAGTGAAGAAGTCTTTTTCAAAGTTGCTGTAACTTGAGTCACAATGATTTGAACGGTTCCATTGCCAGCAATGGGGTGCGACTTGTCATGCGATTTTGAGCTGTCAAATCACATGACAAATTCCATTGGTGTGAACAAGGTCTTAAGGTGAGGAAAATCTAAAATCCTGAGTTGTCCAAGGAACAATAATAAAGGTGAAGTCTTCAATTGAAGACACTTGTAAGGTAACAACTGTAGTTCTAGGCTAGCCCTTCTGATAAATAATATCTAAACAACGTTTCCAGGTACGTAGGGTGTGCATAAAGTGGCAAGAAAAAGTATGTGAATGCCTTGGAATTGCCATAAAATTAGATTTTATCCTCATCTAATTTACAACATTGGACAAAAAAAATGTGCGTGGGGTAGCACTCTCGTTCTGGGACGACATCATATGACAGCACCCCAGAACCACAGCTCTCGTGTGCTCATGAACACTGTGCGACCCCTGTCTCATTAAAGAGCCAAAGACGCAGCTCTTTACCCATGTGATCGGCTGTGTCTATGTAAACAAGGAAGTGTCATTTATCGGCTCTCCTTGGCTCACACTGACAAAACCTCCTTGCAGGGGAGACCTGTACAGGTAATCAGGGCAATGATCATCAGTACCCTGATTACAATACAGCCCCAGCAGTGCCCATCATTGACACCAATCAGTGCCCATTAGTGATGCCAGGCAGTGCTGCCTTTCAGTGCCTGCTCTTCAGTACTGCTCATCAGTACTGCCTATCATTGCCAACCAGTGCCACCTATCAGTGCTCACCAGTGGCCATCAGTGCGGCATACTAGTGTCACCTAATCAGTGCCGCCTCATCAGTACTGTCTCATCAGTGCCCATGATTGCTGCCTCATCAGCGCACATCAGTGAAGGAGAAAAAAATTACAGAATTTACTGACAAAAAAAGAAGAAAACATTTTTTTTCAACATTTTCAGTTTTTTTTTTCCACTTTTTTTTTCAAAAATAACCCAGCAGTGATTATATACCACCAGAAGAAAGCTCTATTTGTGTGAAAAAAAATTATAAAAATGTAATTTGGGTACAGTGTTGCATGACTGCGCAATTGTCATTCAAATTTTGGCAGCGCTTAAAGATGAAAATTGACCTAGACAGGAAGGGAGTGAAAGTGCCCAGTAGGCAAGTGGTTAAAGTAAAACTATAGGCAAAACCTTTTTCCCATTTTGGACAGAGTAAGTGAGGGTTATAATGCCTGTCAGTCCTTTTACCATCTGTGTCCTGTTGGGGAGATTTACCATCATTCCCTGAACCAATAGTCAAAAGGCAATTCCTTTGAACTTTCATGTCACCAGAAGTAATGCCCCCATTGGAAGATTTCCCCTCTATTACTTTTCTAGGGACAACCCAAAATTTGAGATTTTCTTTTACGCTTACTTTTAACGAGAATGGTAATCAGGGGGGGGGGGGTGAATCTCCCTATCGGGGGCACAGGCAGCAATAAAAACTTAATAGATGTCCTCATCCTTCTCCGCTCTATCCAAAACTAAAAAAAAGTTGTGCTTTTAGCTATATTTTAAAGAGGGATTCCAGCGATGCCGGCAGCCGAGGCCGATCGATCGCTCGGCTCTCGGCTGCTGCAGTCACCATTCTAGGTGAGGGAATCAGGAAGTGAAGCGAATCGGCTTCACTTCCCGGTTCCCTACTGCGCATGCGCGAGCCGCGCCGCGCAATAGGGAATCTCCGCGCTGTCACTGGGACCCGTGTGTGTCCCAGCAGACAGCGCGGCAGGGCAGGAAATGGCGTAGACTCCCACAGGAGTCTATGCCCGGAAATGGGTGAAAATACCTGTCTTTGACAGGTATCTTCACCCCCCTCCCCCCTGAAAGGTGTCAATTGTGACACCGGAGGGGGGGAGGGATCCGATCAGCGGAGGTTCCACTTTAGGGTGGAATCCCGCTTTAAGCTGAGAACACAAACAATTATAATTTCTTGTGTTTTTATTGAACCTACCTGTTAAAACATCCACAGTGCTGAAGGAAAAAATAGGTGAACCCTTGGCGTTAGTAGCTGGCTGAACCTCCTTTGGCAGCAATGACTTCAAGCATGCTCCTTCGGTAGCTCTGGATCAGACCTGCACAATGTTAAGGAGGAATATTTGACGACCGCTTCAGTTCAGTGTGAACAGCTCTCTTGAGGTCATTCCACAGCATCTCTATTGGGTTAAGCTAAGGGCTCTAACTGGGCCACTCAAAAAAGTCAGTCTGTGGTGGATTTACTTTGACGCTTAGGGTAGTTGTCCTGCTGCATCACCAAAACTTCTGCTAAGCTTCAGCTGGCAGACAGCCACCCTGACATTATCCGATAAGATATTTTGGTAAACTTGGGAATTCATTTTTCCCTCTATGATGGCAAGCGATCCTGGCCCTGAGGCAGGGAATCAAGCCCAAATCATGATGTTCCCTGAACCATACTTCAGTGTTGCAATAATGTTTTGATGTTGGTAAGCTCTGCCCTTTTTGGGCAATAATGCAACTTTTGTTTCATCAGTCCACAAAACATTTTTACAATAGTGTAGCAAACTTAAACTTCAAGCGCAACAGAAATTATTTTTTTTGTTTAAAGCAGCGGCTTCCTTTGTGGTTTTCTGCCATGGACACCCTGCCTCTATAAAGACTTGGGTATGGTAGACTCATGAACAGGTATGTTTGCCAGTTTCAGTGATGTCTTCAAGCCTTTAGCTGTTACTTGTGGGTTCTTCTTTATCTCATTAAGGATTCTGTGTTGTGTTTTGGGAGTCATCTTGACCGGCTGCCTACTTCTAGGAAGTAGCCACAATTTTAAATTGTCTTTATTTATAAACAATTTGTCTAACTGCTGACTGGTGCATACCTAACACTTTGAAATTGCTTTGCATCACTTTCTATCCTAACGTGGGCATATAAAAAAAAAAAAAAAAAAACTATATATATATATATATATATATATATATATGTATATATATGTATATATATATATATATATATATATATATAATATATATAGTCTAGTGCTGAATGTCTAAATCGAAATTATAACAATAACCAGACTGCATAAATGAATAATGGGATGTAGATCCCTAAATGGTGATATCCAGTATAAATGTGACAATAATGTCATGTGTGAATACAAAACAGGACATGTATCAAAAAAATCCATACATGTGTAGGTGCAAAACAGGACCTATGACTATATTTCAAGAAGTCCACGCAAAAAATAATAATAAAGTTCACTGTGTGTCAACACAAAAAAGAGTTGTGAAAAATGTTGAGGAACTTCAAAACGTCATGCTGATATCCAAATAGTGAACTTAAACTGATATTAATAGTGCGGCAAACTACCACTGATGAAAAATGAAGGCTTACCAGATAGTTTGAACTCAAGAGAACATACGTTCCATGAGTCAAACAGACTTGTTTTGTCAAACGACAAACAGGATGAAGACTTGGGGATCCTCTGTAACTAGATCATGTACCGTCCAGATATCCCTGGAATCTCAGTCTCCATCAGAAGGTGATTTCATACAGGACTGTGTCATATTTTCACCAGTATGGTGTGGATGTTCAGTAATAGGAGAATAAAAGAAGAAGACCACATAGCGTGATTCCATAAAAGTCATGCAGTATGGTTGTTATTGTTATAATTTCAATTTAGACATTCAGAACTAGACTATATTTATTTTTTCTGTTCACAGCCAAATATCTGTTTGCCATGTTAGCTGCTAGTTGCATAGAGGCAGCGTGGGGTTACTTTTTTACATAACGTGGCCATATATTATAAAAGGTTCTTTCCTTCAACTACGGGTTTAAGGAAAGAAGATTGCTCGATTTCCCCATCAACATTCAGGGTTTCCCTCCCACAGTGCTAAGGTGTTCTGCCGTCGAGGAGCATGGGAAGCCTTGCCCACAGGCAGGATACAATAAACACTGCACTGAAGTTGATGTATCAACTTCTGTACAACCAGCTTTCCCATAGGCAGTTCAAAAACTGTGGCTGGCTTTATGCAGATCAACAACATCATATGTCTTCAGGGAGCTCAGTTTTGCAAGGCATGGTTCACATCAGCTGATGCTTCTCATGAACAGCAATCTTAAAATGTTTTGAGTGTCCTTTATCAAAGTACAGTGGTGTGAAAAAGTGTTTGCCCCCTTCCTCATTTCCTGTTCCTTTGCATGTTTGTCACACTTAAGTGTTTCGGAACATCAAACCAATTTAAACAATAGTCAAGGACAACACAAGTAAACACAACATGCAATTTGTAAATGAAGGTGTTTATTATTAAAGGTGAAAAAAAATCCAAACCATCATGGCCCTGTGTGAAAAAGTGATTGCCCCCTAAACCTAATAACTGGTTGGGCCACCCTTAGCAGCAACAACTGCAACCAAGCGTTTGGGATAACGTGCAATGAGGCTTTTACAGAGTCCTGGAGGAATTTTGGCCCACTCATCTTTGCAGAATTGTCCTAATTCAGTTACATTAGAGGGTTTTCGAGCATGAACGGCCTTTTTAAGGTCATACCACAACATCTCAATAGGATTCAGGTCAGGACTTTGGCTAGGCCACTCCAAAGTCTTCATTTTGTTTTTCTTCAGCCATTCGGTGGTGGACTTGCTGGTGTGTTTAGGATCATTGTCCTGCTGCAGAACCCAAGTTCGTTTCAGCTTGAGTACACGAACAGATGGTCGGACATTCTCCTTCAGGATCTCTTGGTAGACAGCAGAATTCATAGTTCCTTTTATCACGGCAAGTCTTCCAGGTCCTGAAGCAGCAAAACAGCCCCAGACCATCACACTACCACCACCATATTTTACTGTTGGTATAATGTTCTTTTTATGAAATGCAGTGTTCCTTCTACGCCAGATATACTTGGACACACACCTTCCAAAGAGTTCCACTTTTGTCTCATCGGTCCACAGAATGTTGTCCCAAAAGTCTTGGGGATCATCAAGATGTGTTGTGGAGAAATTGAGACGAGCTTTGATGTTCTTTTTGCTCAGCAGTGGTTTTCTCCTTGGAACTCTGCCATGCAGGCCATTTTTGCCCAGTCTTTTCCTGATGGTGGAGGCATGAACGCTGACCTTAACTGAGGCAAGTGAGGCCTGCAGTTTCTTGGACGTTGTTGTGGGGTCTTTTGTGACCTCTTGGATGAGTCATCGCTGTGCTCTTGGGGTAATTTTGGGCGGCTGGCCACTCCTGGGAAGGTTCACCACTGTTCCATGTCTTCGCCATTTGTGGATAATGGCTCTCACTGTGGTTCGCTGGATTCCCAAAGCTTTGGAAATGGCTTTATAACCCTTTCCAGACTGATAGATCTCAATTACTTTCTTTCTCAATTGTTCCTGAATTTCTTTGGGTCTCGGCATTATGTGTAGCTTTTAAGGATCTTCTGGTGGACCTTACTGTGTCAAGCAGCTCCTATTTAAGTGATGCCTTGATTGTGAACAGGTGTGGCAATAATCAGGCCTGGGTGTGGCTAGAGAAATTGAACTCAGGTGTGGACAACCACAGTTATAGTATGTTTTAACAAGGGGGGCAATCACTTTTTCACACAGGGCCATGATGGTTTGGATTTTTTTTCACCTTTAATAATAAACACCTTCATTTACAAATTGCATTTTGTGTTTACTTGTGTTGTCCTTGACTATTGTTTAAATTGGTTTGATGTTCCAAAACACTTAAGTGTGACAAACATGCAAAGGAACAGGAAATGAGGAAGGGGGCAAACACTTTTTCACACCACTGTAGTTCTAAACCACACCTCTAAACTAATTTTATTAACTGGACTGCAGGTGTGCAAACTACTGACTCCAATTAGCTTGCGTTGAAGTATTTAATCTATAGGTTCACTTAACATAACGAAATATTCAACATCTGATAAGTCCAGTCAAGGAGACAAAAACTGTGTTTTTCCACTGCATGAGAAAAACAAAAATTAGGGCTTAAACTAAGAACCAATAAACCAAGTCTCTGTTTATATGTCTTTTGAAGATGCTATAAATCTGGGCACTGTTGTTACAGTGCCCTGCAAAAGTATTCACCCCCTTGGCTTTTTACTTATTTTGTTACATTACAGCCTTTAGTTTATTTTTATTTTCAATCTGAACTATATGTGATGGATCAGAACACAATAGTCTACGTTGGTGAAGTAAAATTCAAAAAATATATACATAAAAAAAATTCAGAAATAAAAAAAATGATAATTGGCACGTGCGTATGTATTCATCCCCTTTGTTATGAAGCCCATAAAAAGCTCTGGTGCAACCAATTACCTTCAGAAGTCACATAATCAGTGAAATTATGTTTACCTGTGTGCAATCTAAGTGTCACATGATCTGTCATTACATATACACACCTTTTTGAAAGGCCCCAGAGGCTGCAACACCTAAGCAAGAGGCACCACTAACCAAACACTGCCATGAAGACCAAGAAACTAAGTCAGACTTAGGTTATACAAAAGATATCCAAATCTTTGATGATCCCTAGGAGCACCATCAAATCTATCATAACCAAATGGAAATAACTGGCACAACAGCAAACCTGGAAAAGAGATGGCTGCACACCAAAACTGACAGACTGGGCAAGGAGGGCATTAATCAGAGAGGCAGTGCAGAGACCTAAGGTAACCCTGAAGGAGCTGCAGAGTTCTACAGCAGAGTCTGGAGTATCTGTACCTAGGACGACAATAAGATGTGCGCTCCATAGAGTTGGGCTTTATGGTAGAGTGGCCAGAAGAAAGCCATTACTTTCAGCAAAAAACAAAATGGCACGTTTTGAGTTTGCGAAAAGGCATGTGGGAGACTCCCAAAATGTATGGAGGAAGGTGCTCTGGTCTGATGAGACAAAAATTTAACTTTTTGGCCATCAAAGAAAACACTATGTCTGGCGCAAACCCAACACATCACATCACCCAAAGAACACCATCCCCACAGTGAAACATGGTGGTGGCAGCATCATGCTGTGGGGATGTTTTTCAGCAGTCGAGACTGGAAAACTGATCAGAGTTGAGGGAAAGATGGATGGTGCTAAATACAGGGATATTCTTGAGCAAAACCTGTACCACTCTATGTGTGATTTGAGGCTAGGAGGGAGGTTCACCTTCCAGCAGGACAATGACCCCAAACACACTGCTAAATCAACAATTGAGTGGTTTAAGGGGAAACATGTAAATGTGTTGGAATGGCCTAGTAAAAGCCCAGACCTCAAACCAATAGAAAATCTGTGGTCAGACTTAAAGATTGCTGTTCACAAGCGCAAACCATCCAACTTGAAGGAGCTGGAGCAGTTTTACAAGGAGTAATGGTCAAAAATCCCAGTGGTAAGATGTGGCAAGCTCATAGACACTTATTCAAAGCAACTTGGATCTGTGATAGTCCCAAAAGGTGGCTCTACAAAGTATTGACTTTAGGGGGATGAATAGTTATCCACATTGACTTTTTCTGTTATTTTGTTCTATTTGTTGTTTGCTTCACAATATAAAAAAAGAAAAAAAAAAACATCTTCCAAGTTCTGGGCATGTTCTGTAAATTAAATTATGCAAATCCTCAAACAATCCATGTTAATTCCAGGTGGTGAGGCAACAAAACACGAAAAACTCCAAGTGGGGTGAATAATTTTGCAAGGCACTGTAGGTAATGGTGTGGAGATTCCAGTGGCAAAGCTAGTAAAAGGAACCCTTTCCTCAGAAAAACAAAACAAAAAAACATGGCAGGCACACTGGAGGATCCTGTAAATTACTATCTGCCCATTTGTCTTCCATAAATTGAGTCGGTGAGCTAGTACAAGTACGCAGACAAGGATGCCCTGATTTTCTACAACATTCCAAATCTGTGTACTTGTCAGGAAAATATTCCAGCTAAAGGGTCAGTAAATAGCTGTGGAATTGAATATTTAGAAGGAGCTCATCAATGGCAGCCGTCATTTTCTCTCAAGAAAGTTTGCAATATCTATGTATTTTTTTAGACCACCATTCCCCTTTGCAAAAATGCTAAGTTAAGCAGTGCAAAAACACATATTAGACGAAAATTGGAAAAATATTATTACCTTACACCCCACGATAGCACGGCAAGGGAGATCTTAAAGTTACAGGAGGGGGGCTTTGCCTGAAGATGGGCTTTAGGTACACACTAGTGTATTCTGAGTAACCAAAGGTCCAATGGATCCTGTGGAGCTACAAGCCTCAAAATGAGCTGACAGCTGATGAAGCTACCATAGCACGACATCAGCAGTTCTGCAAGTTGCCTTGGTCTAGACAGCAGGGAAAGGTTCGGAACATCATATAAACACATGTAATTAATTGACGGGGCTTTCTCTGCTCCGGGGTGCAATCTGAGTTTGTCCATGCTGCTGAAATTACACAATCAATGAAGTATCTCTTTGAAACTCCCTTGACTAGCGCCGACACGCAGGCAGTAGTCAAGCCGCGTTTTCTCTCGCTCTCTTCAGTTTCCGTTATTATGGCTGTGAGACTTTCTATGAAGCTCAGACATCAAAACAAGGTGTCTTGCTTCAAGCGAAACAAAACAGAGGTGAAGGCAAAGGCTCAGATGAGCGAAATGTGTTTTCTGCACACATTACAAAAAAAGCAAAAAGGTCATTCTGTTCTACAAACAGGGATCAGCTGAACTGTGATCCGAGGCATTGTTAAAAAGTCATAAGACTAAACCCTTGAGAAGTCTATCACAGACCTATTTCTGTACTCCAGCCTGAGAGAAGAAATCTAGCCAACTATGTCCAACATTAGAAAATTGGAGGGTCTTACCAACATAATCCATCCTAACCTGAAAACAACATCCCATCTTCAAAGATAAAAGTATAAGGGCATATACATTATATAGTATAGAAAATGTATGATATGAAGAGTGAAGTGAATGAGGTAGACATTTTTATTCAACCAAATTCTGAATGGTGAGATGTAATGAATTTACTGTAGGCTTGCATTATCAGAATTTTTGAGTGTGTGGGATATAGCCTTACAATCTTTCACAATCACCCTAAGTATATATTTTTTAAGTTTTATAAAAAGCAACACGCAAGCACAATGAAAATGAATGCACTTTAGGTACTTAAATCAACTAAGAGCCAGATCATCCAGAAGCCAGTCCAGGGCTTGGTAGATGTCGAGGGGGCCCAGCTACAACTATCATATTCCTACAGTAAATCGGGTTAAAAGTGCAATTAGTCAAAGCCATGCAACTGCCTGTGACTTCACAAGGCAAGGTGTACTTGCAAGCAGTTGTGTTTTTGGGAGAACCATCTCAGTATCTGTTATGGGGTGACAAGCGTCTTCCTTTTACACTTGCCTCTGGTGGAAACTACAAGTAGCCAGGCTGAAACATATTGGCTCAATGTTGTCACCATTATGAAGCCAGTCCAGAGCAATGATGTACTCTGAACACTGTAACAACTGCATTTACATAAGAAGGGTCTACAAGAGACTGGAGGAGACCAGCAGTGGAAAAGAAGCTAAAAAAAGTGAAAACGGTATCTTATGAAAAAAAAAGAATGCTTCCAACTTTTGAACCTACATCCCACTGGTCTTACAGCTACAATTGTCCTTTTCTTAAGTTGGCAGTTATGCAAATTCGTAATAAAGGCACTGTTTTGCAATCAAAATGCATACATTTTTTCTTTTTTTAACAAGTGCATTGCAAGCAACTGCAGAATAGATGCAGTGAGGCACCACTCATTTGTAAAGGCCGCATTTCGTGGATGGTATTGTCTGAAGAACATGAAAGGTGGGATAATTTTTGCTACACCACAGTCATGGCCATGGCAGGTGTATACCTTCGTACAGCTGTATTTGCCTCTTGGAGGGGAAGTCCAAAAAAGACTAGTGAAGTAACACACATGGTACAAATTCAGCATCCTTGTAAATACGAGTCTCTAGCTTCACAAATGGACTGTTTTGAAAGAATGAAAATTGGGCTGCGAAAAGGGCATTGACCACAAATACAATAATGAAGATTCCTCTTGCCTTGAGTTCTACTTTAAGAATTTTGATCACAAAAGCTGTGCCTGCTTCTCAATTCAAAAAGATGATGAGCAGTCTGCAGGCGGCCATAAAGGGATCATCTTCTGTCTGATCCAATGAAAATACAATCATAAGACTTCTTACAACATTCAAAAAAATGGCTTCTTTCCAAAAATCTACTTTTGCAGAAAACTGATTACCATTCTTTTTTACATATGTGCTAGAAGGTTTTCACAAAATTCCATATCATGCGATTGATCATGCTGATTACATCTTCTGGAATTGATGATGTGCAGAGAAAAATATAATGCTGAATTATTAGCCTACGTTTTTTAGCTGTTTCAGATAGGACAAGATGTCATAATGTCTACGGCCAGCCTTATGCTGCTGTCAGACGGGTGATTTTGTCACTAGTGATCACCAGAGGCAGTATAGCTAAGCGGGCTACCTGTCTGTCTCTATGGATCGCTTCCTTTGTAGACAGTCGCAGGGCCATGATGCTCCCTTGCTGGCCTGAACATTATTGAATTATGCTAATGATGGAAGTGAGATCTAACTGCCCCAGCTACAGAGGGAGCAGTTCCACAGGGACAGACAAGCAGCTTCTTTTTTTCAAATTTTGTTTGAATAATTGTACAGAAATTCAAAAACTTTGTTCATCAAAGCATTTGATAATACCTTTATGAAGTCGACAAATTTCATATGAAAACCCAGAAAGAGTTTGTTCGATTGCCACGCCAAGGTCTTGAATTTTACATTTAATTTTTGCGATGCACATGCGCATTACAAGAAGTATAAAAACTGCCTTCACAGTTAGCATTTCATTGTAGAAAGAAAAAAAATCTGTCCTTGTCCTTTGATTTTCCTTGTTGCTGCAATCAAAAACCTTCATTGATTTAACCCCATAAACTATTGTAAATTTGAATGAATTGACAAACACATTTTTTAAAACAAAATTTGACTGGTGTATGACATGCTTTAGGCCTCAATTTTTGTTAAGACAGCCTTCACTGGTAACCCTCCAATGCAATATCTGTCTGACTATATCCAGGTAGCCCATTTCCCCCTGCAGGTGAGATAAAACCAACAGAGCTTGGAAGTGGTTTTTCATGTGTACAGCATATCAGATCTTTCCAGATTAGGGTAAGCGATATGAGTCATCCCATTGCTTATGTACATTTTCCTTTCTTTGAATATACATGATGCGCAGAACATAAAAGGAGTTTGGCTGTGAAAACAAATTAATCTTTTCCATCATTACTTTCACTGGAGAACAAAGGGGAAGTCCCTGTAAGAACTCAAAACCAATTCTCTGCACCCACCCTACCTATAAATATATGTTAGGGAACTACAAGTCTTTATGAAAATAATGTAAATTTAATGTACATATATTCTGATCAATGTTAATAGAAAATATTCTTTAGGACCTGATCACACCATGTGTGGTCAATTGCCTTTTTATTTCTTATCTTGATAAACTATTGTTCTATGTGCTCTATTCACAGTTCAGTGCTGGCTTCGTATGGGTTGCAGAAAAATGCTGCATTTTTTTTTACAATGCACCAGAGATCTCCTGACGTTACTGCCCATTTTTTGCATCACGATGCACGGAAATGAATAAGAATGAGTTTGACATTTCAATAAAATTATACAAAAAAGGGAATAGAGTGCCTTATGCTGCGTACATACGATCAGAATTATGGTTGGAAAAAGGTCCGATGGTTTTCCCAACACGTACGACAGGACTAGAAAAAGGAAGATCAGTAGCCAGTAGCCAATAACTTCCATCTCGTAGTTGAATCTGAGCATGCGTGAGTTTTTGCGCCTCGGAATTGCATACACACGATCAGAATTTCCGATTAAAGTTTTTCTGTCGGGAAAATTGAGAACATGTTCTCAAATTTTTGCTGGCGGGAATTCGGCCAGCTAAATTCCGATGGAGCATACACATGGTTGCATTTTCCAATGAAAAGCTTTCATCAGTCTTTTGCTGGCCGAATTTCCATTTGTTTGTCTGCGCCATTACTGTGTAACAACGCAAGGAACTGTCCCCACCACTGGCACATAATGGACACTTAGCCCACATGCTAAAACAGGTCTTAAAATTCCACAAAACCTTAAACATTAAAGTCAATGCAAAAGTAAATTCCAGAGGTTTTAAATCTGCAGCTTACTCGATGCTCGCCGGCAGCCTGCAATTGTGGTGTGGAGAGGTAGAACGGGGAGATGCCTTTCCCCGTTCTGCCTTGTGCCATGACAGAGATCTACTGCTCCCTGTCATCAGGAGCAGTGATCGCTGTCATGTCCTAGGTAGCCCACCCCCTCTCAGTTATAATCACTCCCTAGGACACATGTAACCCCTTGATCGCCCCCTAGTGGTTAACCCCTTCCCTGTCAGTGTCATCTGCACAGTAATCAGTGCATTTTTTTTAGCACGGATTGCTGTATAAATGACAATGGTCCCAAAATAGTGTCAAAAGTTTCCGATGATTCTGACATAATGTTGCATTCACAATAAAAATTGCAGATTACTAATAAAAGAAGAAAATTATAAAAATGCTATAAAACTATCCCCTATTTTGTAGACGCTAGGGGGTAAAATCTTCAGGGGCTGAAGTGGTTGAAATATTAACTGGTGATCCTCTCATGAGGTTCCTTGTTCCGGCACTTCCTGTGATAGGGTGCCAGCATTCTGTCCCTGTGTCCCAGTTGTGGCTCTGTGTTGATACCTTGTCTCGTGGTCTTCATTTTGGGACGCAAGTGGTGGTTTCAACGCACATTACACAGGCATGATCCACTGTTGTCACAACAGGAAAGCCACTCTGAAGAATACCAAGAAGCCATCACTGGAGTGCATATCAATAATTATTTTCAGTCACTAGAAGCACAATCCAGCTGCTCTCAAATGTCTCATTTTGGGCTATAACAGTGGACTATGACTGCATAATTTGTATTGAAACAGCCACTTGTCTCAAATGGAAGCACATGTGACATCGTGACAATGCAGAAGCACTACCGGAATTCAGGAACAGGGGGTTCTCACCCTACAACAGAAAGTACCTGAACAAGTAACTTCACGGTAGGCCCATTAGGTATCATTTTAATGAAAACGTAGCACCCTCCCAGATAAGTTGCTAGTGAGGATTAGGCATATATACTTTAGTTCTTTTGGCTCTGCTGTAATCAGCAGAGCAGCATGTGATTGCTTTGGTCTGCTCTGGGCTCTGCAGGCTGCAAGTTTGATTGCTCCCCCTGTCTTGTGGAGGCTTCCAGAATATAGTGGATGGGAGACTCAATCATGCAGTCTAAATATTTATGCAGCCTCAGCCTATCCCTGGAGGAGGGTGCCCAGATGGTGGCTGGGAGAATGTATAAACAGTCTGGAGCATGGGGGAGCTGTTTTCTTCCCCAGGAGGTGAGGTTCCCAGCCAGAAGAGCTGCTGCCTTTCCTGGCAGTCCAGCTGAAGTTTGTGCTATTCTCATTGAAGTCCCAGCTATGTATAGCTAGGGGGGCCTATCCTACTGTAAATTCATTTTGAAGCTAAGAAAAATGGATTCCACTAGAGATGCAGCCTGGAAGTCCCACAGAGAAGACTGTCTGCCTAAGTCTGGACTGAGGAATCTAAGTCCCAGGGAAACTGTGATCACAGTCCTGCAAGAGGGATCATAGTAACTTTTGCTGCTGTTAACCCCTGCTGCACTAAGTTTAAGGCTAGAACATTGCTTATGGTGTCCCACTGCTGTCCACTTTATGTCATACCACGTTTCCCCTAAAATAAGGCCGGAGCAACAGAAGACCCAGTAGGGCTTATTTTCGGGGTAGGGCTTGTCATGTGCTGTCTTCTCTCCCCATCTCCATCTCTGCCTGTCAGGAATCCCCAATGGCCAGTGGAACTGAGTAAAGGTGGTTGTAAAATCCTAAAATGTACTGTATTACAGTATTATATCATGTAAATTGTGCATGTTTCTGTCATCTAGTTGTAATAAATACCTTCCCTATAGCGCCGCTTGGCACTTCCGTGACCCCCCTGATCGGTATTCCGAGCTCCGAGCACTGCAGAAGGGGGGGCCCGAGATCCCCTGCTGATAGCTGGGAGAAGAGGAGGAGAGCAGTAAGGGATCAGCTGAGCGCAGAGCGGCACTGTAAAAAAGATATTTATCACAAATATATTACAGAAACGTACACAGTTTCCATGATAAGACTGTAATACAGCACATTTTAGGATTTTACAACTACTTTAAACTAGGGCTTATTAAATCACAGTAGGGCTTATTTTCCAGGATGGTCTTATTTATGGGGAAACATGGTATTGTTCTTTGAAGTAGCTGCAAAAGGAAGAGTGTCCTTACATTTCTGTTTAGTGTTCTAGAGCAGTGTTTCTCAACTCCAGTCCTCAAGGCACCCCAACAGGTCATATTTTCAGGATTTCCCTCAGATGAAACGGCTGTGGTAATTACTAAGGCAGTTAAACTGACCAAATCACCTGTAAAATAATGGAAAGCCTGAAAACATGACCTGTTGGGGAGCCTTGAGAAACACTGTTCTAGAGCAGTGATGGCGAACCTTGGCACCCCAGATGTTTTGGAACTACATTTCCCATGATGCTCATGCACTCTGCAGTGTAGTCGAGCATCATGGGAAATGTAGTTGCAAAACATCTGGGGTGCCAAGGTTTGCCATCGCTGTTCTAGAGTATTACACAGCTTCCATAAATCCCACCTACGTTAATCTGCAATAAACTTTAAGAAGGTAACCCGAAGATGGTTTATTTTCTGAGACCTGGGACACAAATCACCGGCCCTTGCAGGAGTAGTGCTACAAAAATGTAAAATTTAACATGATTGAAAATGACTTTTAAAATTACATCAACATGAATATATAGGCTTTTAGTGACATGATTTGCACTAAAAAGAAACATTAATTAAGAAAACCAGTTTCCCTTTTAGACAGAGAGGTGTTTCGGTTTTCATATACGAAACTGGTAAATCAAAAATGAGTCGCAAGAAGGGAAGATGAGGGGATTTTACCAAATCACAGACCACGGAAAACCTCTCTTATTATTAGGGGTTAGCACCGTATATTTAGTGCATGCAAATAACTTCCTTTTTTTACGACTCCTGCACACAGCTGTGCGAACCTCGGCGGCGTGGGAAGGAGGGTACCATGATAACAATGATGTAATTACATTAGAGAGAAAACCATTGCGTGATAAATCGGCTATCTGTTTTTTATTGTTATAGACCCAAAATCACACCAAACTCATTTCATATTTTCATGTAGATAATGATAAAAAGTGCTCATTTCCCCCATTTGAATTAAACTCCTTTCCTCAAACATCATAGTGAAAAATTATTTGGATTTAGCATTATTTGACCAATTCTTTACACAAAATTGACACTTGAGAGCTATTCTTTAGATGCACTTTTGTCCTGTGTTTGTTAATGCCTAGTACAAACAAGTGGAGAGTTGTTATCGCAACAAACAAGTCTGAATGGGTAGTTGGTCATGCATATACATGGAGGCTCAATTGTAAAACTAATGGTTCAAAGGAATGTCTATTGACCAAAGTCACTCTGAACATGAACATTTGGCTTGACCATACAACTCGTCTCATGTTTATAACTGAATTTACAGACATAGATACAAATGCAACTATATACAGTGTGTGTGTGTACACAAATACTGTATATAGTTTAATTTGTGCCTAAATACAGTATATATATATATATATATATATATATATATATATATATATACACACACACACACACAGTATCTCACAAAAGTGAGTACACCCCTCAAATTTTTGTAAATATTTTATCTTTTAATGTGACAACACTGAAGAAATTACACTTTGCTACAAGTGGTGAGTGTACAGCTTGTATAACTGTGTACATTTGCTGT
This sequence comes from Lithobates pipiens, assembly GCF_037356315.1. Lineage (NCBI taxonomy): Eukaryota > Metazoa > Chordata > Amphibia > Anura > Ranidae > Lithobates > Lithobates pipiens. The sequence continues at coordinate 70,623,568 of NW_027507785.1, read as the reverse complement.
CCCCTCAAAATAACTCAACACACAGCCATTCACGTCTAGACTGCTGACAACAAAAGTGAGTATATCCCTAAGTGAAAATGTCCAAATTGGGCCCAATTAGCCATTTTCCCTTCCCGGTGTCATCTTACTCGTTAGTGTTACAAGGTCTCAGGTGTGTTAAATTTGATGTTATCACTCTCTCATACTGGTCACTGAAAGTTTAACATGGCACCTCATGGCAAAGAACTCTCTGAGGATCTGAAAAAAAGAATTGTTGCTCTACATAAAGATGGCATTGGCTATAAGGAGATTGCCAAGACCCTGAAACTGAGCTGCAGCACCAAGGCCATACAGCGGTTTAACAGGACAGGTTCAACTCAGAACAGGCCTCGCCATGGTCTACCAAAGAAGTTGAGTACACGTGCTCAGCGTCATATCCAGAGGTTGTCTTTGGGAAATAGATGTGCGAGTGCTGCCAGCATTGCTGCAGAGGTTGAAGGGGTAGGGGGTCAGCCTGTTAATGATCAGCCCATACACCGCACACTGCATCAAATTGGTCTGCATGGCTGTTGTCCCAGAAGGAAAACTCTTCTAAAGATGATGCACAAGAAAGCCTGCAAACAGTTTGCTGAAGACAAGCAAACCAAAACAGGCGACCAAGATAAACTTATTTGGCTCAGATGGTGTCAATCGTGTATGTGGTGGCAACCAGGTGAGGAGTACAAAGACAAGTGCGTCTTGTCTACAGTCAAGCATGGTGGTGGGAGTGTCATGGTCCGGGGCTGAATGAATGCTGCCGACTATGGGGAGCTACAGTTCATTGAGGGAACCATGAATGCCAACATGTACTGTGATATACTGAAGCAGAGCATGATCCCCTCCCTTCAGAGACTGGGCTGCAGGGCAGTATTCATACATGATAACGACCCCAAACACACCTCCAAGACGACCACTGCCTTGCTAAAGAAGCTGAGGGTAAAGGTGAAGGACTGGCCAAGCATGTCTCCAGACCTAAACCCTATTGAGCATTTGTGGGGCATCCTCAAATGGAAGGTGGAGGAGCACAAGGTCTCTAACATCCACCAGCTCATTGATGTCATCATGGGGGAGTGGAAGAGGACTCCAGTGGCAATCTGTGAAGCTCTGGTGAACTCCGTGCCCAAGAGGGTTAAGGCAGTGCTGGAAAATAATCGTAACCACACAAAATAGACACTTTGGGCCGAATTTGGACATTTTCACTTAGGGATGTACTCACTTTTGTTGCCAGTGATTTAGACATTAATGGCTGTGTGTTATTTTGAGGGGACAGAAAATTTACACTGTTATACAAGCCGTACACTCACTACATTGTAGCAAAGTGTAATTTCTCCAGTGTTGTCACATGAAAAGATATAATAAAATATTTACAAAAAAATGTGAGGGGTGTACTCACTTTTGTGAGATACTGCATTTATTTATCCGGGCTCATCTTAAAACTTTCCGCTATCTGAAAATAAATATCACTTTTGGATGAAGTAAACTTTCCAATCGTGCCATGATAGATGGATAGTTTTAAGCTCAAATCCAAAAAAAACTTGCCCTTGCAGTGGGCATTAAAGTGGAAGTTCTGTCAAAAGCTAACTAAGGCTGGCCTTACATTATACAATTTTCTCATTAAATTTTCCTTTAGATTTACCAAAACCATATAATATGAGGTCAAACCTAAACAATTTGAATTGGTATGCAATCAGGCAGGTCCTTGCACTACAATTGAAATTGAATATTAAAGTTGTATAATGTATGGCCAGCCTAAGTCTAAACCTACTCCGTCTCCCATGCTAAGCCTATTCTGTCTAAACCTATAAAGAAAAGATCTGTATACTTACTATTCTGAAGCTGCTCCAGTCCAGTCCCATGATCAGCTGTCAACAGCAGCTTTAATGTAGACATAGGGCAACCGAAAATGCATGCCCCATAGTAAGCGTATTGCCTTGTACACGTGGCCGAATTTTCCGACGGAAAAGGTACAATCAGGTTATGTTGTCGGAAAATCCGATCGTGTGTGGGCTTTATCTGACTTTTTCTGTCGGAAATCCCAACGGAAAAAGTTTGAGAGCTGGATCTAAAATCTTCCGAGCACAAAATCCAATCAGACTTTTTCTGAACGTTTGTAGAGAATTCCGATGGACAAAGTGCCACGCATACTCAGATTAAATTACAAGACCAAAAGCTATTGGTTACTAGCCTCTACGTAGTACCGTCGTAACAAACGTCACCTCGTTCCGAACGATTGGATTTTCCAACAACTTTGTCCGATCGTGTGTATGCAAGACAAGTTTGGCACAAAATCCGTTGGAAAAAATCCAATGTATTTTGTTGTCGGAATGTCCGACCGTGTTTACAAGGCATATGGGTGACATGATCCCCCAGGCAATTTCACAGAAGCTGCTGCTAGAGAGATCATGTGACCAGACCAGAGCAGCTTCAGAATAGAAAGTATACAAATATTTTAATTTGGGCTAGATCGAATAGGCTTAGAATGGGGGGTGTTAGTAGGTTTAGCCTTAGGCCGTGTACACACGGGCGGATTGTCTGTCCAACTTAGTCCGCTGAACCGTGTTTCAGCGGACAATCCGCTCGTGTGTGGGCTTCAGCTGACTTTTTCAGCGGACTGTCTGACGAACAAAGTCTTATGGAATTTCCGTAATTTTGTCCGTTCAAACTTGGTTTTGTCCGTCCAAACTTGGTTTCAGCAGACAGTCCGCTCGTGTGTAGGCAAGTTGGACGGACTAAGTATGGCGCATGCTCAGAAAGGATTTACACGGCCGAAGATTGCATTGCAGTGTATAGGACGTTGTTTTTCTAGTCCCATCGTACGTGCTGTACACATCATCGCGCACGCTTTCAGCGGACTGTGTGCTCATCGTGTGTGCTCAAGTCCGTTCATTCAAATTTTGAACGGACTGTCTGTCGGATTGTCTGACGAACTTAGTTGGGCAGACAATCCGCCCGTGTGTACGCGGCCTCAGTTAGCTTTTGACTGAACTTCCGCTTTAAGGGGTCATGCACACTGGGCTTAAAAAATGCTGCTTTTACAGACGTTTGACTTTTTGCACCTCTATGTTCACCTATGTGCCCATGCACATAAAGGCGTTTACAGGCTTATTAACTGCTTAAGGACCGCCTCCTGCACATATACGTCGGCAGAATGGCACGGCTGGGCACAATCACGTACCTGTACGTTGCTCTTTCAGTGCCCAGCCGTGGGTCGTGAGCGCACCGCCAGCAGCGCGCTCACGACCCAGTCCTGAGCTCTGTGACCGTAGCTGCAGGACCCGCGGACCCGATCGCCGTTGGTGTCCCACGATCAGGTCACAGAGCTGAAGAACAAAGAGAGGTCTGTGTAAACAAACCTCTCCCTGTGCTTCCTACTGAGCCTGTCACTGATCGTCTGTGCCCTGTTATAGGGAAAGACGTACAGTTACGTCACATGCCAGGCCATGCCCCCCTACAATAAAAAAAAACACAGAACCTCACACATAACCCCTCCTCGCCCCCTAGTGGTTAACTCCTCCACTGCCAGTGTTATTTACACAGGAATCAGTGCATTTAAATATCACTGATTGCTGTATAATTGACAATGGTCCCAAAAATGTGTCAAATATGTCCGATGTGTCCGCCATAATGTCGCAGTCACAATAAAAATCGCTGATCGCCGCCATTACTAGTAAAAAAAAAATATTAATAAAAATGCTATAAAACGATCCCCTATTTTGTAAACGCTATAACTTTTGGGCAAACCAATCAATAATTGCGATTTTTTTTACCAAAAATATGTAGAAGAATACGTATCGGCCTAAACTGAGGAAGCAAAAAGTAAAAAATATTGCATTTTTTTCAAAATTGTCACTTCATTTTTGTTTATAGCGCAAAAAATAAAAACCGCAGAGGTGATCAAATACCACCAAACGAAAGATCTATTTGTGAGAAAAAAAGGACGTCAATTTTGTTTGGGAGCCACATCGCATGACCGCGCAATTGTCAGTTAAAACGACGCAGTGCCGAATCGCAAAAAGGGGCTTGATCCTTTGACTGCAAATTGGTCCGGGGCTTAAGTGGTTAAGAGAGGAGCATTTACAGGCAGAAAAGAAAAACAACACCAGCACGTTCAGGAGAGGAGCTTCTGGGCAGTTTAAACATGTCTAAACGCATCTAAATGCACATAACTGCTAGATGAATTTAGCACTTGAGCATTCATTCACAATGATCTAAATAAATTATTATTCTGGCTAATAAAATCCTGAACGTGCCTAAATATGTGTGCAAAATGCGGCACATTTTTTTTACTAGTTTTTCTCCTATCACCAGAAAAGATATTCAGGGGAGCCAAGCAAATGCTCAGTGTGCATGAGGCTTTAAGACCCCTTTCACACCACACTGCACCTTGCGTCGGCGGTAAAACGCCGCTATTTTTAGCGGAGTTTTACCGCCGGATTTGCGGCGGATTTGCGGCGCATTTCGGCCGCTAGCGGGGTGCTTTTACCCCCCGCTAGCGGCCACGAAAGGGTTAAAACCGCCGGCAATACGCCGCAATAGCATTACAGCGCTGCCCCATTGATTTTAATGGGCAGCAGCGGTGGAGGAGCGGTAAACACACCGCTCCTTCACCGCTCCAAAGAAGCTGCTGGCAGAACTTTTTTCTGACGTCCTGCCAGCGCACCGCTGTAGTGTGAAAGCCCTCGGGGCTTTCACACTACACACAATGGTGCAGCTTCTTTAGGGCGTTTTGCAGGCGCTATTTCTAACGCTATAGCGCCTGCAAAACGCCCTGGTGTGAAAGGGGTCTAATGCTAACTACCTTATTGCTCATTCCCACAGGCTTACCTGCCGCTGAATAACTGGTCCCATTAAACTTTCACCCTCAACCTCCTTCCTGCCCAGGCCACATCTCAGCTTTCAGCACTGTCACATTTGAATGACAATTACTCAGATTCATGCAACTCTGTTTACTCTAATTAAATGTTTATCATTTTTGGAGACATATAGAGCTTTCTTTTTGTGGTATTTCATCACCACTGTTTTTTTTTATTTTTTTTTTATTTTTTGCTATACAAGTAAAACAAATACTGAACATTTTGAAAAAGAGAGCTTCTTAATTATTACATTAACTTTCTTCATAAATTTAGCCCAAAATCTATTATCCTACATTTCTGCTGCAAAAATAACCCAAATCAGTGTATATTATTTAACTTGTGTGAAAGTTATAGAGTCTACAAACTATTGTACATATATTTAAATAGTTAAAGTGCTTGTAAAGCCTCAATTTCTTTTTAAATAACAAACATGTCATACTTACCTGATCTGTGCAATGGTTTTGCACAAAGCAGCACCAAGCCTCCTCCTATCGGGTCCCCCACCACCACTCCTTGCTCCTCCCTTCCACCAAGTGTGGACTTACTCCTGAGCCAGCTGTGTGTGTCCCTAGTCACACAGAGCATTCCTCAGCCTTGCCCCCTGCTCCCTGGCTGTGATTGATAGCAGCGGGAGCCAATGAGAGGGGAGAGAGCCACTGCTCTCATTCACATCACTGGATTGAGCTTGAATTCGAGATCAGGCTTAGGTAAGTACCTTAATGCAGAGAATGCACTAAAGGGGTAAAACACCTCCTGTGTGCAGCAGCCTCCCTCAGCCCCCCTAATATTTACCTGAGCCCTGCTAGATTCAGAAATGTTGCAGGAGTGTTTTGGCTGCCCAGGACTCCCCTCCTTAATGGTTGCGACAGAAGAGCGGCGCCATTGGCTCCACCTGCTGTCAATTTCAGTCAGCCAATGAGGAGAGAAAGTGGGTGGGGCCAGGCCTGCAGCTCCGTGTATGAATGGCTGTGGCTCGGCCTGGGTGCCCCCATAACAAGTTGCACCAAAGAGGGACCCGAGAAGAGGAGGATCTGGGCTGCTTTGTGCAAAACCTGTATACAGAGCAGGTAAGTATATATATATATATATATTTTTTTTTTTTGTTAAAAATAAAAAACGAGGCATTAGTATCACTAGGTAAAAAAACATCAGCCTTTAGAACAGTGGTTCCCAACTCCTGTCCTCAGAACCCACTAACAGGCCAGATTTTATGTATTACCTTGGGGAGTTGCAGACTAGAATACTGCAATCACTGAGCAGCAAATGATATCACCTGTGATGTATTTCAGTTATCTTGCAAACCTGGCCTGTTAGTGAGTCCTGATGACAGGAGTTGTGAACCACTGCTTTAGAACTACTTTAAAATGCCAGGACAGTACAAATACCCCCTAAATGATACATTTTTGGAAAGTAGACAGTCCTGGGCATTTAGTTTATTAACCACTTAAGGACCGAGCCTCTTTATCAGACTTGGTGTTTACATGTTTAAAACAGTTTTTTTTTGCTAGAAAATTACTTAGAACCCCCAAATATTATATATTGTTCTTTTTCTAACACCCTAGAGAATAAAATGGCGGTCATTGCAATCCTTTTTTTAACACCGTATTTACGCAGTGGTATTACAAGCGCTCTTTTTTTTGGAAAAAATTTACTTTTTTGAATAAAAAAATAAGACAACAGTAAAATTAGCCCAATTTTTTTTATATTGTGAAAGATAATATTATGTTGAGTTAATTGATACCCAACATATCATGCTTAAAAAATTCCGCCCGCTCGTGGAATGGCGTCAAACTTTTACCCTCATAAATCTCCATAAGCAACATTTACAAAAAAATCTACAGGTTGCATGTTTTGTGTTACAGAGGAGGTCTATGGCTAGAATTATTGTCATTGTCAAGTATTGACATGTGTGGTTTGACTACCGTTTTCATATGCAGGCACTACTCACGTATGCGTTCGCTTCTGCGCGCAAGCTCGTCTGGACGGGGTGTTTTAAAGAAAAAAAATGTTTCTTATTTATTTTACTTGATTTTATTTATTTTTACACGGTTTTAAAAAAAAAAATGGATCACTTTTATTCCTATTACAAGGAATGTAAACATCCCTTGTAATAGAAAAAAGCATGACAGGTTCTCTTAAATATGAGATCTGGGGTCAAAAAGTCCTCACATCTCATATTTGGACTTAAATGCAATAAAAAAAAAAAAAAAAATGTAATTTGAAAAAATGTCATTGAAAAAATATTCCTTTAAGAGGTATGGGCGGAAATGACGTTTTGACGTCGCTTCTGCCCTCCTATGGTATAGAGACGAGTGGGGGCCATCTTAGCCTCACTCGTCTCCATACCCAGCATAGAAAAGGACCCAATTGTCTCCACCGCTACCGACGGCTCCGGTAAGCGGCGGTGGGCGCGGGAGAGTGGAGGAAGGGGAGGTGGCACCTCTCCCGCGGCCGATAACGGTGATCTTGCGGAGAACCCGCCACAGAGACCACCATTATCATACACACGACCGGCGCCTGAAGAGATGGATATCTCAGTTGTGGCAGCAGCTGCTGCCATTACCGAGATATCCCTCTTCAAAAAATGGACGTACATCGTTGTGCGCCGGTCGTAAAGTGGTTAAAGTTGTATTTAATAAAAAAAAAATGTAAACATTAAAAAAAAAAAAAATTTTTCCCACAAAGTTGTAATTTTACAAGTTATTTCTCTTACACAGCATAGGCATACTTATAATTTCACATTAAAATTCTTTCTTCTATGCTTCCAGAGTATGGGCATACCACATGTGAGACTTTTTCACAGCTTAGATGCATAGAGGGGCCTAAAATCCAAGGAGTATCTTTTGGTGTGGTGGTGATCAGGGACAATATGACTGGTGTGGCGACGATTAGGGACAATATAACTGGTGTGGTAGTGATCAGGGACACGGAAACTGGTTTAGCAGTGATCAGGAACACGGAAACTAGTGTGGTGGTGATCAAAGACACTGGAACTGGTGTGGTGGTGATCAGGGACATTAGGACTGGTGCGGTAGTAATCAGGGATAATGTGACGGGTGTAACAGTGATAAGGGACAATCTGACTGATGTGGCAGCGACTGGTGTGGCAGTGGTCACAGATCGTGCCAGGGTGTGCGCATACAGGAATATCCTCTCAGAACGACGCTTGTGGCGCCTGGCCATGTGGCCATACAGTGGCCAGGTGGGAAGTGGTTAATAAGGCAGCTACCAACATTTATAAAGTTGAAAGCTGCACCAGCCAAATCCTCATATATTGCCTGGACTTTTTACAATTATTAAATGTCTTTAATAAATAATTTGAAATATTTAACAAAAGTATTACATTTACTTATTTTTATTAAAATATTAGCATTCTGTTATTCAACTATGAAAAATTAAATGTATTTTTATTAAATCATTATTATTATTTTTTTATTATTTCAATTCTTAAATGCATTCATTTTTATGAAATGAAAATTATTGTAAATATTTTATCAAACTATTAAATGTATTTGTTTTAAATAAGTTATTAAAATTATTGGTTGCTTTGTCCTGCCTTGGTAAATAACTTTGAGCCAGTGAGGCAGGATGCAGATGCCTCAACTTTCCTATATAACGTCTTTAGTCAGGAACAGTCAGCACTAATAAAGTATTAGCTGTGAGAGCCAAGCTCAGACATGTCACACCGTATACATCTCCACTTATTCCTTGGCTTAAAACAATCAAGAGTTTCTCCCCCCCCCCCCTTGGAAGCGTGATCAAACTAGGGGGTGGGAGCAGCATATCCTGCGTTCAACCGCATCCTGAACAAGCAAGACCAAGATTTAAAGTAAATAAATATTCTCTTCTTGCAGCGCTTCCGTCAACTGTCATTGACTTGGCTCCAATCACCTTTCAAGTCCAAACAGGAAAAGAGAGAAATGCAAGTGAGAAGGCAGATATGGGCTTTAATATGCTTTTCACTGCAGATTTCACTGGCGGTGCACTTCCGATTCCCTGGCTCTGCCAGCTGCCGGGAATCACTCCTGGACCTGGGCTTTTCCTGTTAACCTTTTTTTTTCTCGGTTATTATTATTATTGTTGTGGGCCGGGCCCGCTGGCTCATTTGGCAGACTCCACCAAGAATACAAAACCTTCCCTTTGCCAGCACCCCTTCCCTGGCAGCCCATTCTTAACACTCCTGGTTGTGGCCGGGGATGAGAGTGACTGCAGCTGGCAGACTCGCTGCTGAACCGCCCACCCCAGTTCAGTGATACGCAGCCAGATCTGTATGGCCCCTGGGCAGTTTTCTGCATAATTCCTGGCTGCAGACACTCACATTAAAATTACAAGGTTCCCTGACAGACAGCAGTGAAAGGCTCAGGATTTACAAACAAGCTGGAACTCTATAAAAACTGAGCTACCCTGCTATGTGTGTCTCTCCAAATATTAACACGGAATTAAGTACGAGCTCCAGTAAAAAGAAAAAAACGAGTAGTTATGATGTCTAGTAAAATCATAGCTAGTCCTTAGTTTTATCCACACTTGCTATTTACTCTGAAGGAAATCCCATTTTTTAAGCCTGCAAAAAAATTCTAGGAGTCTTAGTTCTGCCTCTTAAATACGCAGATGAAATACATACATAGGAGCAGTTTTACCTGTCCACTCAGACCAAAGATTTATAATGCCTCGTACACACGAGTGGACTTTTCGACGGACTTTACGAATGAACGGACTTGGCCACACACAATCACACCAAAGTCCGACGGATTCGAACGTGATGACGTACGATCGGACTAGAATAAGGAAGTTCATAGCCAGTAGCCAATAGCTGACCTAGCTAATATATATATATAACCCCTTCCCGCCGAGCATACGCAGATCTGCGTACTCAGCTTCCGGGGGGTATACCGGGAGGATGCCCGCACCTGCAGGCATCATCCCAGTACCGTTTTCTTCAGGAGGCGATTGGCTTTCCAGCCATAACAACCGATGCGGCTAAAAGCCGCTCGGCTGTTATGCCGGAGGAACGGGAGGGGACGTCCCCCCCTCCCGCCACCTCCCGCCGCTGTTACCGGTGCTCCCGTTCGCTGCCTCCGGCCGCTGGGGAGTAACTGGAACGAAGCCGTAATCGGCTTCGTTCCAGTCTCCTCATAGTAAACACGGAAGCGACGTCATGACGTCACTTCCCGTTTACTCGGCTGCCAATGGCGCCGGTTTTAAAAAAATATACGGTATTCAGAATCGCCGTTTTCGGCGATCTGAATACATTGAAGTATAAAGGAGGGGTGGGGGGTCTTTTAGACCCCCGATCCCTCCATAAAGAGTACCTGTCACCACCTATTACTGTCACAAGGGATGTTTACATTCCTTGTGACAGCAATAAAAGTGATCAAATTATTTATTTATTTTTAAACAATTTAGTCATTTTAAAATAAAGAAAAAAATAAAAAAAAATTTTTTAAAGCGCCCGCCGTCCCCGCGAGCTCGCGAAGCAAAGAAAACGCATACGGAAGTCGCGCCCGCGTATGTAAACGGTGTTCAAATCACACATGTGAGGTATCGCCACGATCGTCAGAGCGAGACCTCCTCTGTAACGCTAACCTGGTAACCGTAAAACATTTTTAAAGCGTCGCCTATTGAGATTTTTAGGTACCGTACTTTGTCGTCAATCCACAAGTGCGTGCGATTATAAAGTGTGACATGTTTGGTATCTATTTACTCGGCGTAACATTATCTTTCACATTATGCAAAAAAATTGGGCTAATTTTACAGTTTTTTGTTTTTTAATTCATGAAAGTGTCCCTTTACTCAAAAAGTTGCGTTTAAAACACTACTGCGCAAATACCGTGTGACATAAAATATTGCAACAATCGCCGTTTTATTCTCTAGAGTCTCTGCTAAAAATATATATATAATGTGTGGGGGATCCAAGTAATTTTCTAGCAAAAAACATGGATTTTAACTTGTAAACACCAAATGCCAAAAAACGGCTTAGTCATGAAAGGGATATATATATATATATATATATATATATATATATATATATATATATATATATATATATACACACACACAAGGTTTTCATCTGTTGGACTAGCATACACACGAGCGGATTTCTCAATAGGAACTGGGTCCGGCGGAGTTCCGGCGAAAAAATTTGAAACGTTCTATTTCTAGCTTCAGTCTTGCCACTCTACCCCATAGCCCAGACATATGAAGAATACAGGAGATTGCTGTCACATGTACAACACAGCCAGTACTTGCCAGATATTCCCACAGTGCTTTTAATGTTGCTGTAGGCCTCTTAGCAGCCTCCCTGACAAGTTTTCTTCTGGTCTTTTCACGTCCAGTTCTTGGTAATGTCACTGTTGTGCCATATTTTCGCCACTTGATGTTGACTGTCTTCTCTGTGTTCCATGGTATATCTAACGCCTTGTAAAAAAATTTGTACCTTTCTCCTGACTGATACATTTTAACAATGAGATCCCTCTAATGCTTTGGAAGCTCTTTGAGGACCATGGCTTTTGCTGTAGGATGTTACTAAAGCCTCGTACACGCGCTTTGATTTTTGTTACATGCTAGTCTCATGTCGAAAGTGAAGAGGTTACAAACAATACGAGAATTTTCGTTTGACAGAATACATTAGAAGTGACGCAACGTGTTGAATAGTTTTGTATGTATTCTTTCATTTCTGAGCATGCGTAGTCTTGCTCTTATGATTTTTTTCGTACGGAAACCATATTAATCGAAACGAAAATCAGACGTAGAGTTCACATCTGAAAAAAATATTATAATCTGCACATCCAGCCTTTGTCTGACGAATTTTTTTTTAAATAGGCTGTCAAAAAAGACTATACTAATGGTAAGATTTGCGAACAATCGGGCCCTAAGAAAATGTCAGGGAAGACCTACTAGAACAGCTGAACTTTATTTGGGGTTAATCAGGGTCACTTTAACCACTTCCGGACCGCCACACTCCGATGTGCAATCCTCACTGCTAAAACCCCAGTATCCCCGCGTTCGGCCGGCGGTTCGGTACAAGATAAAAGTGGTCTCTGCGGCGGATTCGCCACAAGATCATTTCTAACAGCGCCGTGATCCGGTGCCCTCCGCCATTTACTGGAGCCGTTGGCAGCAGCGGAGGCAATCGGATCCTTTCCATGGCTGTGCATGGAGATGAGTGAGGGGGAAGATGGCAATATCTTACACTTATGACCCTGAAACTGAGCTGCAGCACGGTGGCCAAGACCATACAGCAGTTTAACAGGAGAGGTTCCACTCAGAACAGGCCTCGCCGTGGTCAACCAAAGAAGTTGAGTGCACACGCTCAGCGCCATATGCAGAGGTTATCTTTGGGAAATAGACACTGGGTGCTACCAGCTTTGCTGCAGAGGTTGAAGGGGTGGTAGGTTAGCCTGTCAGTGCTCAGACCATACGCCACACACTGCATCAAATTGGTCTGCATGGCTGTTGTCCCAGAAGGAAGCCTCTTCTAAAGATGATGCACAAGAAAGCCTTGCTGAAGACAAGAAGTCTAAGGACATGGATTACTGAAACCATGTTCTGTGGTCTAATTAGACCAAAATAAACTTATTTTGCTCAGATGGTGTCAACCGTGTCTGGCAGCAACAAGGTGCGGAGTACAAAGACAAGTGTGTCTTGCCTACAGTCAAGAATGGTGGTGGGAGTGTCATGGTCTGGTGCTGCATGAGTGCTGCTGGCACTGAGGAGCTACAGTTCACTGAGGGAACCATGAATACCAACATGTACCGTGACATACTGAAGCAGAGCATGATTCCCTCCCTTCAGAGACTGAACCGCAAGGCAGTATTCCAACATGATAATGACCCCAAATACACCTCCAAGACGACCACTGCCTTTCTATAGAATCTGAGGCTAAAGGTGATGGACTGGCCAAGCATGTCTCCAGACCCAAACCCTATTGAGCATCTGTGGGCATCCTTAAACGGAAGGTGGAGGATCGCAAGGTCTCTAACATCCACCAGCTCCGTGATGTCGTCATGGAGGAGTGGAAGAGGGCTCCAGTGGCAACCTGTGAAGCTCTGGTGAACTCCATGCCCAGGAGGATTAAGGCAGTGCTGGAAAATAATGGTGGCCACACAAAATATTGACACTTTGGGCCCAATTTGGATAATTAGGGGTGTACTCACTTTTGTTGCCAGCGGTTTAGACATTAAAGAGGATAAAAACCCTCTCTAATAAAAAAAAAAAAAAACCTGCAGGACGAAGGCATAATGAGCTAGTATGCATAGCATACTAGCTCATTATGAATTACTTACCTGAGGTCGATGCCCCCGAAGCGGCCCTCGTCCCCGTCCTCCGTTGCCGCCATGATACCTTGAGTGACTTCCGGGTATCGCTGCTCCGGCGCTGTGACTGGCCGGAGCAGCGATGACGTCACTCCGGCTTATCCTTTGCCTTCATTAATGGCACGCTCAGTGTGCCTGAGCCATTGTCTATGGCGTGCATGCGCCGTAGACATCGGTGCTAATTTTTAGGGCAATATCTCCTTAACCGTGTAGGTTAAGGAGATATTTCTTGCACCTACAGGTAGGCCTTAATCTAGGCTTAACTGTAGGTTAAAGTGGTCTGTAGGAGTTTACAACCACTTTAATGGCTGTGTGTTGAGTTATTTTGATGGGACAGCAAATTTACACTGTTAGGCCTCTTTCACACGGGCGGCTGTTCTGCCGTTGTTAAAAACAGGTTTTGTTATTTTTAAGTTCCAAGTCTCCAGGCACAGCGATCACTTGCAGTACATTGCAATTAGCTGCATTTAGCTGCGGTGGAACATTCTTGCCATTTCTGATGTGCTTCTTGTTGTTTTTCTTTCCTTGTTGCTGCTGCTATCTGCAGGAGAATTTAGATTTTCCACCAGGGGACATGACACTTTACCGCCATCTGGCAGACAAGTGTGCGGTTCTTCCCCCTTCTCCTGTGGAGCGCAGTGTTGCTGACGTAGGCTTAGCCAGCACCGGCTTGACGCAATGCCGTTTTGGTCCTGCCCCCTCCTTGCACAGTGTGGCATTCCCCTCCTCCTTGCTGGTCCATTCTGATCTGGGGGGGAGAGAGATCCGTCCCCCCTTCCTTCCTTCTATCTACACCTCGGAAGGCGCAGGAGAGAATACGGACCAGGGTTTTTTTTTGCATGCGTTTCTGGCATGCAAACCCCACGGCAACCAGTGTAGAGATGGGCTCGCTTTTGTCCCTCCGGATCCATAGGATCTATTCCAGTTCCCTGTAATCCGGGCGACTCGAGCGGCCCCAGGAATCTCCTCCCACACACACCTGCCCGAATTAGGGTGGATGCATTTCCCTATATACGGTACATCTTTGCAGTCTCTCCTCAGCGGCTCATCTGCTCACTTGTGTGGGGAATGCTGGGGAAAGACTTTGTTTGCAAGATTACAGGTATGTAAACCTCTTTCTTACCCTGGTCACTTTTTCAGACACGTTTGTTCATGTGTTTAGCAATTTTCTATCTTTAAGCTAATATCTGTCTGTTTGGATTAAATTTCCAGCAAGCTGATAAGTCATCTTTTTTCCTCATTCTGGATGCTTTTCTCTTTTTTGATTGTCTCTTCAAGGTTTAGAGATACAGTGGTGTGAAAAAGTGTTTGCCCCCTTCCTCATTTCCTGTTCCTTTGCATGTTTGTCACACTTAAGTGTTTCGGAACATCAAACCATTTTAAACAATAGTCAAGGACAACACAAGTAAACACAAAATGCAATTTGTAAATGAAGGTGTTTATTATTAAAGGTGAAAAAAAATCCAAACCATCATGGCCCTGTGTGAAAAAGTGATTGCCCCCTAAACCTAATAACTGGTTGGGCCACCCTTAGCAGCAACAACTGCAACCAAGCGTTTGCGATAACGTGCAATGAGGCTTTTACAGCGTCCTGGAGGAATTTTGGCCCACTCATCTTTGCAGAATTGTCCTAATTCAGTTACATTAGAGGGTTTTCGAGCATGAACGGCCTTTTTAAGGTCATACCACAACATCTCAATAGGATTCAGGTCAGGACTTTGGCTAGGCCACTCCAAAGTCTTCATTTTGTTTTTCTTCAGCCATTCGGTGGTGGACTTGCTGGTGTGTTTAGGATCATTGTCCTGCTGCAGAACCCAAGTTCGTTTCAGCTTGAGTACACGAACAGATGGTCGGACATTCTCCTTCAGGATCTCTTGGTAGACAGCAGAATTCATAGTTCCTTTTATCACGGCAAGTCTTCCAGGTCCTGAAGCAGCAAAACAGCCCCAGACCATCACACTACCACCACCATATTTTACTGTTGGTATAATGTTCTTTTTATGAAATGCAGTGTTCCTTCTACGCCAGATATACTTGGACACACACCTTCCAAAGAGTTCCACTTTTGTCTCATCGGTCCACAGAATGTTGTCCCAAAAGTCTTGGGGATCATCAAGATGTGTTGTGGAGAAATTGAGACGAGCTTTGAGGTTCTTTTTGCTCAGCAGTGGTTTTCTCCTTGGAACTCTGCCATGCAGGCCATTTTTGCCCAGTCTTTTCCTGATGGTGGAGGCATGAACGCTGACCTTAACTGAGGCAAGTGAGGCCTGCAGTTCCTTGGACGTTGTTGTGGGGTCTTTTGTGACCTCTTGGATGAGTCGTCGCTGCGCTCTTGGGGTAATTTTGGGCGGCCGGCCACTCCTGGGAAGGTTCACCACTGTTCCATGTCTTCGCCATTTGTGGATAATGGCTCTCACTGTGGTTCGCTGGATTCCCAAAGCTTTGGAAATGGCTTTATAACCCTTTCCAGACTGATAGATCTCAATTACTTTCTTTCTCAATTGTTCCTGAATTTCTTTGGGTCTCGGCATGATGTGTAGCTTTTAAGGATCTTCTGGTGGACCTTACTGTGTCAAGCAGCTCCTATTTAAGTGATGCCTTGATTGTGAACAGGTGTGGCAATAATCAGGCCTGGGTGTGGCTAGAGAAATTGAACTCAGGTGTGGACAACCACAGTTATAGTATGTTTTAACAAGGGGGGCAATCACTTTTTCACACAGGGCCATGATGGTTTGGATTTTTTTTCACCTTTAATAATAAACACCTTCATTTACAAATTGCATTTTGTGTTTACTTGTGTTGTCCTTGACTATTGTTTAAATTGGTTTGATGTTCCGAAACACTTAAGTGTGACAAACATGCAAAGGAACAGGAAATGAGGAAGGGGGCAAACACTTTTTCACACCACTGTATATATCTTCCTCTTACTAAAGTAAAAACTACAATTCAAGCATAGTGTATCTCTTGATCCCTAGGATTACATTAACTCTCTGATAAAACTTAGCATATATCTCTACATAACCACTCTACGAAACCAAACATTTCTGAACATTATAAGTATATTATTCTCAGTGTCGCCCCCCCCTCCCCCCACTTTGGAAGGTTCCTATATTTATTTCATTATATGTTTTTATCACTCTCATCCCTTGCTCCTTTCAATTTTCCTTAACCTTCTTCCTCCCCCCTTTTTCTTTCCTCCCCCCCCCCCCCACTTTTCCTTCCCTTTTGCAGCCCTTTTTTTTCCCTCTTTTCCTCCCCCCTCCCTTTATTTTCCCATCCCCTTCTTTTCCCTTTCCTTCCCTCTTTCCCCCTCCTTTGCCACTTTTATTCCCTCTCACCCATCTAAATATTTTTCCCTTTTTTTCATTCTTTGTTTCTTTTTTCTTGCCCTTTCCCCTCCCTCATTCTCTTTTGCTATCCTTTCTACTTTTCTACTCTTTCTTTCTTGTGTAGCCTTCTTGGCATCTCCTTTCTTTTTCCTGTCCCATTCATCCTTTTCTCCCACTCCACTTTCTTTCCCTTCCCTTTTGCTTCCTTTTCCTTCCCTTTCCTCTTCTCTCCTTGCTATTTCCCATGATATTTATTCTGTTTCTTCTTTTTCTTGTGTTTCAGTTACTTTGGCTATCTCTATCTTTTTTAGGCCACCATTTGGCTTAACATACTTTTTCATCTGCATGCATAGGGACTTACCCATTCCTCCCGTTTAAGGTGAGGTGGAGTTCTCCCAATTTAACTGTATTGGTTTGTTAAATGCTTTACAAATATTTTTTTTATTTTATTGATAAATATTTATGACCTCATGCTATTAATATATACTTATGTAAAGATTTATGCATTAATATCTATATACATTGTGTATTACATTTTTATGTATTATATAATCTATACAGTACTAATTGATGTTTCATCTGTAGAATTCACACGGTGCCATATTGTGCTATCTTCAAGGCCCTGACGGAGCGGTACTGTCTGCGAAACACGTAGGCCACATTTCTATTAATTGCTGGGGATTTGCACACCCTGAATTCAAACCTAATCGTACAAACTGTACTTTTTTCAACTGTTTTTATAGTAAATAAAATTGTCTATTTTTTCATACGTTTATTATTGTATTTCATTTGTTTACACTCCTCAGAGGCACAATTAAAGTCCCATCCAGTTCCATATATTTTTTGAAACATAGTTGCATATCTGCAGGAGAAATAGTACACTGCAGTTACCTGCAATTATATGCAGATAGCTACAATAAATCGGTCCTGGACACAGTAAAATATTTTTTCTCTAACTGCACAAATCCCATGTAATGAAACCTTTGCTAAATGCAGTTTGTGAATGGGGCCATAGGAAAGCATTGTCTGAATTTAGCTGCCGTAGATAACTTGATCTATCCGCAGCTAAAAGCTGAATTCTATTCACCCGTGTGAAAGGGGCCTTATAAAAGCTGTACACTCACTACTTTACATTGTAGCAAAGTGTAATTTCTTCAGTGTTGTCACATGAAAAGATGTAATAAAATATTTACAGAAATGTCAGGGGTGTAATCACTTTTTTAAGATAATAAATATATATATATATATATATATATATATATATATATATATATATACACACACACACACACAGACTGTTTTTGTATTACATATTCGTATTTTGTAATTGCCTTTCCATTGTTCCATCCTGTTGTGTACCCAGCTTTGTCTTCCTCCCTTATCAGCTTTATCTGAAATTATACTATGTGCCAGTACACCTGAAAGGGAATGGAATGGTAATTGGCATGCTGTCTTTTTAGGATATCCATGGTGCTTGGGGAATCCTTTGTCATGTATTAAGATTATTTTTTTTTCTTTAAAAAAAAATATGCATACATATTAAAATAGACCTAAAACTAATATGATGTCCCTTTAAAGGCCATCTACAGTTTTAATTTCTTCCTCCAACTAATTATGTCGGCCTTGCTCTGTGCGATATTGTACTGTGAGCTGAGGTGGACTTTATGGTTTACTAGCGGGTGTGTCTATGACATTCTGGGCTCACATGAAGTGGGTAGAATTACTCAGGCATCATTAAGCCCATTCAACCCAGAGGAGGACTGGCAGCAAGAGGGGTGGTTTGTGACTGTTAGGGCAGAACACCAAGACGTGATGAGTGTTGCACCATAAGACTGGACAATAACATTTAAAAAAATAAAGTGGGGTTCTGCTTTAATGCAAGCTATGAAATGTTCTAATATAAATTATTTTCCAAAAACTGCTTTCCAGATGAACAGCTGGCCTGACTCTCAGCTGAGAGCCAAGCCTACTGTGCACATCCAGATGTTTTTTTTTATCATTTTATTGACGGCAAGCAAGATTTTTATTTTTTTTATTAAAGATAATTATACTATTTGGTAATGCTGACATGCTCGTTTGATTTACGCAAAGTATGAAATTAAATGATAGGTCTGCTATATTATTTTTTGCTCTTCTGATTTGTGCAGCCATTTATATATGAATATCGGGGCTTGTCATCTACACATTATTTTACCTAGGGAAAAGCTATTTTGTAAACACAAACAGTCCCATCCCCAAGACGGATGCAGCTATTTTGTTTATTTACTACCAATCAGCCTGGAAGACTCCAAACGGCCTATTTGCGGTATCATTTCACAGCGGCGTGCCTCTTTTGACCTAACTTTTGAAGATAAATCAAAATAACGGCCATATAAATATTAGAAAAACACTGGTAGTCTGATTGTTCTGCCATCAAATACCAGAACAGGAAAGATTTAATGAGAGCAGCCCAATATGTGGGAATGTCTTACTTTAAAATAGATTCTCTGTCTTTTTGTTTTGTTTTTTTACTTTCTTTTGAATAGGAAATGAAAAAAAAAAAATGTTAAGCTTTATAATAACAATCAACAAAAAAGCAAGCAGCCAGTCTGGGGCCAAATTTAAAGTTGAAGTTTAATCTGCTTGTATTTTTTATGTCCCTGGTTCCTCCATCCCCATCAATGTACTAATGACATTTTAAATAAAACATTTCATTAGATACCTTATTTTAGACCCAGAGATATCACCGAGTCTCTGTGCTTCTCTATGCAATGCAAACAGATTATAACTGGTGGGAGAGGCTGGCAGGGTGCTATACATAGCTTCATGAAAACATGACAGCACCCTGTCTCATTACTCCTCTCAATTGTTCTCAGATGCAATTTGTGACCTGGCTCTGGGGAGGAGTTATGCAAATTTGAAAATGCCCAGATTAATAAGTGTTCCTAGACAGACTGCATTTGCATGTAAATCACTCTAAGGGCGGGATATGCAATTAGCGGACCTCTAGCTGTTGCAGAACTACAAGTCCCATGATGCATAGTAAGACACTGACAGCCACAAGCATGACGCCCAGAGGCAGAGGCATGATGGGACTTGTAGTTTTGTAACAGCTGGAGGTCCGCTATTTGCTTATCTCTGCCCTAAGGCCTAGACAATGCCCACATTTGATGCTGAGCCTCTACAAATGAAAGATCTGAAATCCAATAAAAGTCAAGAACAGTCAGGCTAGGGAGAAAGGGATAGATGCTGCTTGTCCTCCAGCCAGGAAAGGAAACAGGCTCACTCTGACTTGCTGCAGCTTCTAACGCACTTAGTGCAAAGCGCACAGTGTGCAGTGAAATCAAAGCAAGCAATTTCAGTATAGGAGATGAGTTTGTCCAACCATACAAGTTTGAACTGAAGGCTGGGAATGTGACACACAACTTCAAGCAGGGTCGTCTAATACTGATTGGACCCTGGGCAAAACATTTCTTGAGACCACTCCCCCCCCATGCAGTGTCGCTCTCCACCTGCTCTGAGACATACAATAAATAGCAGCTAGACTAAAAATCAGTTTACTGAATCAGATCAGGCAGCTATTGCGATTGGTTGCCAGAGGTTACAGTGTATCATTACCACTCCCTGACTGGTTGCTAGAGGTTACAGAACACATTACGGCTCGCTGATTAGTTACTAGAGGTTACAGCACATGATTTCTGCTTGTGGATTGGTTTCTAGAGATTACTGTGGATATGATCTCAGGGGGGCATGATATACATATCAATGCCCCCGGCCACTACTATTTACATGTGAATGCCCCTGCTATTTACATATGAATGCTGGTAATTGACATGAAAACACAGGGTCTGCAGGTGAGTCATCTGTACACAACAATAGGGCAGAGCTGGGCAGCATTAGTAGCAACACTTCACACTGAGATATCAGGACACAGTACGGGACTAAAACCTTAAGGGTCGAGGGAATTTAAACCAGGATAGTTGGCAAGTAAGAGGCAGCTGCTTTGGGCCCCACAACAATGTCAGGGCTCAGGGCAGCTGCCCCTTTTGTCCTGCCATAAAAACAGCCCTGACTTCAAGCATTGTAGAACAGAAAGACACTAAGCAGCAGAAGCCACCTGAGTCCTAGCAACAGAATGTTGCTGGGCAGAAAAAAGCTGCCTTCAACCTAGCAGCAATAAAATACTAGGTGGCAGAAGCTGCTTACCTTTCAGTAAGAGAAGGACACTAGGTGGTTTCCTTCAGAAGCACCCTGCATCTTAGCAACAGAAGGATGCTGGATGACTTTCTTCAAAAGCTGCCTGCATCCTAGCATCAAAAGGCCATTTACGCTGTATACATGTAAATGCTGTTAAAACATTACATGTATACAAAGCCCTTTTTCACAGGGTCTTGCTGCCATGCTCTTTCAGCAAGATCCTGCATACTTGTTGCTGAATTTTCATACGCCTGTGTGAGCTGTTTGGCAGCACCACTTTGAATTTATACTCTGACATAGGCTTTGTCATGTCAAAGTAATAAAAAAGGAACTCAGATTATTTTTAGATTTGCAGTCCTCGGTAGTATCAGGTGTTCATGCCATAAAGGTCCTTATTCAGACATTTTCTGTTATAGGGTGACAACACTCTGCCCCTGTCCCCTAATTATTCTCCTATGTTGTCACCCTGTCACATGCTCTCCTAATGAACACTACAAGTGGTTTGCTGACACATCTGTGATAGGCATGGTCTCATGCAGGACTCGAGTAATGCGGAAACGCATGGGAACGGTGTTGCTGTACTTTTTCGACAGCAGGAAATGCATGGGTTTATGGGTATAAGATTTACCCACAATCCCATGTTTTTCTCACACAGTTAAGTGGGAGAATGAGAATCTGCTGCTGTTGAAAAGATACTGTTATAATTAAGCTAAATCATATATTTGCTATATGTTATAACATAATTTATTATTTATCTATTTACTGTGAAATTATTGTTTTGAGTTATAACTTAAAAACTTCAGTAATTTCTCCATTAAGCCACATGTACAGTTTTTGAAAATATAGTAAATGACCTTAAAAACAATATATAATAATTATTTGTACATTACTTATGGTAATTAACCCCTTGCCACCCAGGCCAATTCTGACACGTCTCTCCTACATGTAATAATCATCATTATGGTCGTTGCAACTTTTTATGTTACACGGTATTTGCGCATGAATGTTTAAAAAAAAACACAACACTAAAGATAACCAGATTTTTTTGTATAATGTGAAAGATGATGTTATGTCAAGTAAACAGATACCCAACATATCATGCTTTAAATTGTGCACACTCGTGGAATGGCACCAAACTTCAGTACTTAAAAATCTCCATAGGTGTGGCTTTAAATATTTTTTTTACAGATTACATGTTTAGAGTTACAGAGGAGGTCTAGCGCTAGAATTATTGCTCTCCCTCTAATGACCACGGCATATGTAACCTGTGTGTATCTGGCTCGGATACTAGCCAGTGCCTCACCAGCCACTGACCTCACTGCACGTCCCCTGTTGTAAAGTCAGAAGGTTTTTTTTATCTTCATGCACTCTATGCATGAAGATAAAAAAACCTTGAGTGCGCAGCTCCCCCCTCAGCCCTCCTAATGCTTACCTGAGTCCATCTCGATCCAGCAATGTTGCAGGAGAGTCTCAGCTGCCCAGGACGCTCCCTCCTCATAGCAAGCTGCTTGCTGTGGGGGCCACTCAGCAGGAGGAAGGGACGAGGAGCACTGGTGAGGGACCCCGAGAAGAGGAGGATCAGGGCTGCTCTTTGCAAAACCACTGCACAGAGCAGATAAGTATAACATGTTTGTTATTTTTAAATAAAAAAAAAAAAAAAAGACTTTAGTATCACTTTAAGCAGACCTTTTCTCAAATGCTAAATTAAACCTATGTGAACTATGTTGTGAGAGATAAATAAAGAATAAGGGACCAGTCACCTCTATGTGCTGCTGAGCAGAACACAAATATAAAGAGAAAATTAACTCTTGATTCTGTGCACATAAAAAAGGCACACAGAAAGCAAATGACTTCGTGCAAGCATTGCCAATCGCCTTCCTGCAGCAGATTTTTCCCCCATTACTGACTTGCCATACATTGTTCTGCACGTGACTCAAAAAACACACCAAAATGCATTTTTTACATGTTTTTCACTAATTTCAATGGGGAGCTGCGTTTTTAGTGTGGGTTTATAAAGCGCACCTAAGAAGCAGCATGAAGTACATTTTAAAACTCACCACACCCGTACGGCAGTGGTTTGAGGAGGCCCATAGGATTTAGAGGGAAACATTTTTATTGCATTTTTAGCAAGGTAAGGTTACTTTCTCACTGAGGTGCTTTACAGGCGTTTTAGCGATAAAAATAGTGCCTACAAAGCGCCTCTCCTGTCACTCCAGTTGTGCTTTCACACTGTAGCGGTGCTCTTGAGTGACATTAAAAAAAGTCCTGCAAGCAGCATCTTTGGGGCGCTTTCGGAGCGGTCTATAAACCCTAAAATGCCCTGCCCATTGAAATCAATGGGCAGCACCACCGAATCACCTGTGAAGCGTTTTTTCAGCGGCACTTTGGAGGTGCTATTAACCCCTTTCATCAGCCGCTAGCGAGGGTTAAAAGGTGTTTACCGCCAATGCCAGTGTAAAAGTGCCCTAAAAACAGAGCAAAAATGCATCAGTGTAAAAGCAGCCTTAGATCTCACACTACAAATACAGCTTTGAGCCTGTAGGTACAGGAGTGCCTAGGCACCCTCACATAGTAGGAAGCGAACTACTATTTTTCAGAAGGAATTCTAGAGAAAGGGTACATATTTCAGGGTACTGCTTAGGTTACAATTAACATTTGTAGCTATTCCCTATAACATAGCATTTTCACTGCTTGAGTTTAGGTCCACTTTATATGCTTCTTCAGAGGAAGACTGGCTGGTCCTCTCCCTCAGCAAAGATCATAAGACCAAAGTCCTAGGCATCTGTTCATGTGGCCAGCACAGGATAGAGTCAAGCCTAGAATTTCCAAGCCTCAAAGCTATAGCTATTGCTTGACACCTGAATGTCATTTCTGAGCCACCTACTTTCTAGAGAAATAAATAAAATCATATGAATAAGCTGTTACGGCACTGTGGGCATTTAGCCTTTCCTTGACATCCCTTCAATGCTAAGCTCCATGATCCAATCAAACTCAAAACTCCAAATCCTCTTTGTCAGCTAGCAGTACCCTTTGCTGTGTAAGACTTGTTTCCAAGATAACCGCGTGCGATCAACCCTCCAGCAGCGCTTGCATTGTTTTTCAACAGGTCACTAAGGAATACATGCCAACTTGGTGACTGTGGCCTATCTGGGGTACATATGGACACAACTGCTGCCTACCGGGGCTGACGACATTCGCACCGTGGTCTCCTCAGCAAGAAGAGGAAAATGGTCTTTGTGCCGCACAATGCACCGTTTGATAGATCTAAAGTGGTTGATGTTAACGGATCAGTCCCTTTATGAAAGGCTTGCAATACGCAAGTGAAATATTCTCAAATATTAAGCACGCGGTTACTAAACATAAAAGTGCAGATAAACCTTAACACACAGCACTCATTCTCACCGAGCTTCTGAGAGGAGATAAAGGGTCCTGCCGTATAATAGGCATCTTATGGAGTTTTTATATGCTTTAAATAGTGAACATTCTTTTCAAGATTTTTTTTTCCATCTCTTTGAAATACTTCTCTATTAGGTCCTCTGGGTATTTGAACATTGATATGAATGCTGTGAAAAGATTTCCCCATTTAAAAAGTGGCAGTAATCTATTTTTAAGGGACTTAAAACATCATTGTTAAAATATTTTACAAAGAAGGAAAAAAAACTTTTTGCAGTGCCTTTGATTAATAATATATATATATATATATATATATATATATATATATATATATATTTATTTATTTATGTCAGGCTATGGGAATTCAAAATGAAAACAGGAACATAAAGATGAATGTTGGGTATTTGGATTTTTTTTTTCACACCACATTTTTATACAACTACACGTGCATGGTGTGTTAATTGAATGACACTTAATGTAATGGTAAGTAGCAAGACCATAGGTTACAGAAGCATCTATCTAAGTATGTCCAAGCATGTGGAACATTTTTTGGCTGTAATCCTACTTGGCTCCTAGATGCACTGTAGAACACCAGGCTATCTGCACAAAGACAGCCAGAGCTGTAAAGAAAGTAATGATCTATTGGAGAATTGGCAATTGGGTCTTACCTACTCAACCTAACATTTACTACCACCCCAAACAAAACAAAACCCTAACCCATAACCCTTACCCTTTTCGCATCAAATCCACCTGAAATGATTTTCAAATCTTCAAGTTTTCAGGAATTCTCTATCCCAGGTGCCTTATTCAACTTTTGTAGGTTTCAACATCCAGGACGTAGATCAAAACCTCAACAGCTAAACAAACCAATTCCAGAATCTACTGGTCCTGAGGTTTGGGTATTGGCACGCTAACCTGTAGCCCGGTTATGCATGCTCACGTAGTTGCATATTGGCCAGTGGTAAATGAGCTTTTAAACAAAACTCACTAACCTCTGTAGCTGAAGGCACTGTAGAACAATTTATTTCAGCTCAGAATAGAAGCAGTGGAGATGCTTGAGTCCTTCTCTCAGCAGCTTGAATCGTGCTGCTCCTACCTTCATTAAGTGGTCTCACTATCCAAACACAAGGACCTAGTATTTGTTTCTGAAACAAGCCTGACCTTTAAAATATAATGGTGTTTAAGAGGTCTTATTCAGTATAGCAATGAAAAGCAATGGTGGTGTGCCAGGCTGGACTGGCCTATCGGGCTGCCCTAGGACCATTTTGAGCGTAGGCTGCAGTGCTCCCCTCCCTCCCTCTGTTCTCCGGCTCCTTCTCTTGTATGACATGGAGCTTGGTCTGTGTGTGTAAGGCGGTGCTATAACAAGGTCCTGCCCCCTTAGACCAGCTCGTGTGATAGTCTTCTAGATGGAAAACTGATTGAATCAGTGTTCCGCCTATCACATGAGCTGGTCTAGGGGGGTGGGACCTTGTTACAGCACCACCTTACACACACAGACCCAGCTCCGTCCGTGCCATACATCAGTCACTGTGTGTGATCCAGGAAATGGTGAGGCTGCAATTGGTAGGCACAGAGGTTGCAATGGCTGGCACACAGAGGCTGCAATGGATGGCACTAAGGATGAGTTCAGGCGTGTTCGCAAGCCGCATGTGCAGAGCCCGCCAGGAAGTCGGCACTGCACAGTGCTAATCACAGGCAGTGAGACATTTCCCGATGTCTGCAGCCGCACATCGGGACAATGTCTCACTGTCTGTGATTAGCGCTGTGCAGTGCCAACTTCTTGGCGGGCTCTGCACTTGCAGCTTGCGAACACGCCTGAGCTTATCCTTAGCTGGCACACAGAGGCTGTAATGGCGGGCACACAGAGGCTGCAATGGTGGGCACACAAAGGCTGCAATGGTGGGTATGGTGAAGCGGCATTGGTGGGCATAGTGAGGCTGCATTGATGGGCACAGCAAGGCTGCATTGATGAGCACAGTGAGGCAGCAATGATGGGCACAGTAAGGCTGCATTGATGGACACCATAAAGCTGCATTTGATGGGCACAGTGAGGCTGAAATGATGGGCACAGTGAGGCTGCATTGATGGGCACAGTGAGGCTAAATTTGATGGGCACAGTGAGGCTGCATTGATCTATTTTACCATGTCTGCAGTCTCTGGCCATCTCTTGTACTATGTCTGTAGTCTCTGGCCATCTTTAGTATGATGTCCTCAGTCTCTAATCATCTACTGTATCATGCTTTCAGCCTCTGACCATCTCTTGTATCATGTCCGCAACATCTGACCATCACTTGTATCATGTCCGCAACCTCTGACCATCTCTTGTGTCATGTCCTCAGTCTCTAGTCATCTCTTGTATCATGTCCACAGTCTCTAGCCATCTCTTGTATCATGTCCTCAGTCTCTAACCATCTCTTGTACCATGTTCGCAACCTCTGACCATCTCTTGTCTTATATCATGTTTGGATTCTCTGAGGGAGAGTCTGGAGGGGAGTCAAGAGTGGGAGTGCTGCCAGGATGGGGGTCATGGGAGAGGTAAAATGTGTATGCATCACACCAAAGACATGCATGCAACGTTTTTGAAGCTGCACCACAACCGTATCACATGGCTGTTTTATACCTTTCTATCCTGTGCGATCTGGGTCAGGCAAACACAGTGTGTTTGCGACCTGCGTTTGGAGTGTCGGTAATCTGGTATGGACACCCTCAGCGAATCGCAAAGGCTGTGCCATTGGAACGCAGTGTGGGAAATGTGCACAGATCGTGGCATTTCCCACACTGTATTAGTGTGAACCTAGGCTAAGTTGAATCACCTTTCAATATCTTTTTTTTTTTTTTTTTTTTACACAAGCAGATTTGGCCATATATGTTCTAGATCAAATCTGTTGAAGATGGAGGTGTATGATGGTCATACCAGTACAATTTAATTAGATTTGTGTTTTAGATTATTCATGTGATTTTTCAAAGGTTAGTGAAGCTAAATTGAGGTTGGTGTTTGATTATAGTGGCAAGAAAATTTGAAAGAAAACAATGAAAATTTCCCTTTCAAACAAGCTAAATTCTAACTGTGAATGTGGTTTTTATTTGACAAAAATTGTACATATTGAAATGTGCATTATTAAAGACACAAAGGAAACCTGTTTATTATGTCTGGGATTTCATTCAAATAGCAAGACAGAACAAAATTTTAGGGGGTTTCAGACTAAACTAGTTGACTCGACGATGGCAAAATCGAATGCTCTGTTGAATGATTTTTTTTTAACATTTCCATGCAAACATTCAAATAAAATTCTACTGGTATATTGCCAGCTTTACCCACCCAAGCCAAGATCAGTGACATTAGCATGCTGTGATTAGTTATTCCTAAATAGGTGGAGAGCCAACATTGCCCTAGCTTTGTGGAAAGGACATGTGGAATACTCTGAAGTAAAATAAACTAACAAACTTCAAATCAATCGAACAAGCAAATTGTTTCCCCTTTCCTGTATATAAATAGTAGTTCCAGAAATGCTGAACTAGAGAACGGTGTATTCTGTGCAGATACTGTGCTTGACATATTGTTGGAAGCGTTTCCCAAATCTATGTCTTGGAATGGAATTTGGGAGCCTGCCACAATCTGAAACGTGTGAGCAGGCCTTTTATTTTGTCACTTTGCCGCTAAAAATAAATAATAAAACTGATGATAAAGGTACATGTGCAAAATATAAGATAAACTATTTAGAATGTCGTGGGTGCAAAAATATGCAGGAAACCAGAAAGAAAAAGACAAAGAAAATGGCTGTCCAGTGGACACATTTTTAAAGACAATTTACTTCAACATCTATGTTTTATGTGCACTTTTTAGAAAGCATGACCCTGGAAAGCTACATTTTGTGTCTGTATAAAACTAAACATATAAATAATGTGTCTCTTCTCCGATGCGCTGCTCACACAGGTCCCAATTCTGCTCTGCTTCAACTTGCAATATATCACTACTCAAGCTGCAGTGACCAGTGATCTTTTTCTGCAGATTGCTGAATGGGTGAAGCTTTACGCCTTTAGGGGGTGGAGCTTATTGAGTCAGTGAAGAAGTCAGGGCCAATGTGGACAGAGTATCTTGGATCGTGGGGGGGGGCGGCCTCCCAACCACATAAAGTTATTTTGAGAAAAGATGTAAGTGCAAAGGCCCACCATTGGTCAAAGAATAGAGGTTGGATCACACTAACCCCATTGGGCTGCACTGGGCAGTACTGTCCAATGCAAAGACAAGGTAAACAAATTTTTTTGTAAGACCTTTTCACAGCAACCGACTGCATTGGTCTGTATTATTTTATTGCAGCACACTGCAGAGCGCTGCAATGTGTCACAACATGCTACAGCACGTTCTTTTGCTCCTCACTCGTGTAGACATGAAGAGTGCAAAAAGAGAACAGATTAACTGCTTGGGGTTGCCTTCATCTTGACAGATGTGGGTGGGTGTTTTGTGTCGGTCATGGAGTTTTCAGCTGTCTGATGAGAAAGCAGCAAGATGGCGATGGGGTATATAGAGCTGATGACTGGATTATACATTTTTGGTTTGATCTTACTGGTGAGCACAGTGCACTTTTACATACACTTTTTAGCAAGCATAGTAAAATGCAGAAAACACAATGAAGAATTTTTTTCAGTAGCAGGATACCCAACCCTACCCAAAATCCATTATTGCCATGATTCAAGAGATTGCCTGCATGTTAACAAAATACTTTAAGATTCTGTGACAAGTCTATCAGGGATTGCCAACATAAAAGGAGACTGTTAGGCCGCGTACACACGGGCGGACTGTTCGCCCAACTTTGTCCGCTGAACAGTGTTTCAGCGGACAGTCCGCTCGTGTGTGGGCTTCAGCGGACAGTTTCAGCGGACAGTCTGACGAACAAAGTTTTTCGGAATTTCCGTAAGACAGTCCGCTGAAACTTGGTTTCCGTAAGACAGTCCGCTCGTGTGTAGGCTTGTTCGACAAACTAAGTTTCGCGCATGCTCAGAAAGGATTTACACGGCGAAGGTTGCATTGCAGTGTATTGGACGTTGAATTTCTCGTCCCGTCGTACGTGCCGTTCACGTCATCGCGCACACTTTCAGCGGACTGTTCGTTCATCGTGTGTGGTCAAGTCCGTTCATGCAAATTTTCAGCGGACTGTTTGTCGGATTGTTTGACGAACAAAGTTGGGCGAACAGTCCGCCCGTGTGTACGCGGCCTTAAGCATTGTAAACATTATGGGAAGGCTGCTAGCATATTTTTTTTAACCGTAATAATGTGAACACCTGTAAAACTAACACTTATGACATCAAATCTTTCTAAGATCAATAATAATTTGTACTTCTATTACAACAAAACAAATAGTCCAACAATAGCTAAAAATCTGACACAAGAACCTGCCATTGTAATAGGCAAGCTTTAGTGGATTTTGCCATTTACCAATACAGAAAAAAACAGCCCACATTAACTTGAAACAGCCCACAATTGGGACCCCATCCTTTCTGCCATATAGTAGGCAGTGTATGGAAGGTAAATGTGGCCTTCGACTAAAGGCACAACGCTGCTCAACCTTCACAGAAAAATTCATGGGTGGGCACTGACACTCATCTTAACTAAAAGAAGGCCAGCAATGCCTGTTGTCTCTACAATACTTTTCTATAGAATTACGTGCTGTTTTTTTATTTTTTTTAAAACATTGATTTTTGAGTAAAATATCTGTTGATCCCACCATTGAGCCACTCCTGTTTGTTAGTGGTGGCAATGATCTGCAGGCTTATATTCCCTTTGTAGCATTGCCATCACTTGTGTGCAGGTGACAAAAAAGCCATGTCAAGGTCCTGCTCTGACTTGATCCCAATAGCCTGGGCAGTGGCAAGAACTGGTGGCAAGAACAGGAGGAGCCACTGCCAATAAACAACAGGAGGCGACTGGTGACATTAATAAGAGAAGGCACTGTCAATCACTCTTACTTGCTTTGTCAGGTGGTGGTGCTGGTTATATAGGCAGCTAAAAGCCTTACGGGGAAAGGGGTAAGAATGTTTAAAGGGCGGCTCCTCCCGTCATTGCCATTTACATCAGGGCAGCTTGGTGAGCCACTCTGGGAAAGAGACTCTGACGAGCCAACTGGGAAAGAGCAATGCAGTCATGGGACCTGGGACAAAAACATGTAATAAAGGTTTTTGGAAGTAATTTTATTTATACACTACCGGTAATTTGATTTGGAAGGACATTTCAATCCTGAAAATTTCAAATCACCAGAGCTGGTCCTCACCAGATTGTGGAGATGGACCCAGAACCCTAGTGGCCCTAGAGCTCTTTGCTGTGGGCTAGTACCAGAATGCAGCCCTCAGCAGCACTCCACCAAGGATTGAGGGAAGATAGGAAGGTTTTGGTGTGCAGAGTGTACGTTAGGGCATAAGCAAAAGAATAGACAGGTCTAGGCAGGGTTCAGAGAGTGCTAAGGCCTAGGCAAAGACCATGGCTGGCGGGAGGCAGAGAGTGCTCAGGCTCAGGCAGAAGTTGTCAATGGGAAAGGAAAACAGCAGAATGATCAGGACAACCTGTGATCGGGCCAACAAGAAGATCTTTTCTACAATTTCTGCAGTAGCTGGCAAAAAGGCTGATGCTTAAATACCCTTTGGGTCAGAGGACGTTCCCAGAATCATTGCAGGGACCTCTGGAAGGCTTGGCAGAGATTGTCCAAGCATCACTGAAACTACTGGCAGAGATTTTGAGAGTCCCAGCAGTCACTGTGATTACAATTGAGGTACTGGCAGTGTTTCTGGGAGTTCCATTGGACATTCTGGAGGTGCCAGGAATAAGTCCTAGTCGCCCTGTAACATTGGCAATTCAGGTTTAAATGGTACTTTCAATCTATTAACGGAACTTCTCATTGCAGGCTGATAATGCGAAGCGTGTTTTATGCATCCCATCAATTGGCCGTTGGGCTGCCTATGAGGTCCATTAGATAAGCAGCCCACTAGGTCAAGGGAAAGCGCTGATGCTAATTACTAGACAGTGGCTTAGCGTTGTCCTCTTGCAACATGTAGCGCTGTTACCTACAGGAGCTCCAAGAAATATTGAAACCGATTTACAAAAAAATTAAAAATAAACTGTTTACAGTGAGGTATGATGCCAAAAATACTAAGAAAAAAAAAAGATTTGGGGTTTACATAAACTTTAACCAAATAATAAATGGCCAGCTGAACTACTGCCTGCGTAATGTGTTCCAATTCATTAAAACTGAAAAGGTAAATGAAACTGTTCATGAAAACATGCTGGTATATTTCTTAAGTGTAGTTTAGAAAACAGAAAAATGGAGGCTCATAAAGTTAAAAAAAAAAGTGGTATATTGTCTATATACAGACGCCTATACATACGGTATACATGCTGTCTTTCTGCTACGGCGGTTTCAGCAATAACAAGGGTGGCAGGGCAGTTTAATATTGTTCTCTTTTAACAAAAGCTGACTCGCGCCTTTTCTTCTCTTTTGCCTCATTTGGCAGTCCTCTGTAAAGATTGTTCCCAATCAAGGTTATGGAGCTGAAAAGGTTCTACTTTATTTCAGACGAATAAAACCGCTTCCATGAAAAACGCTTTGAATCTGAAAAGCGCCAACATTATTGTCCTTTAAAAAAAAAGGGAATAAGCATTGTAATCTCATCAGAGATAGAATAAAACCCTTAGATGCCAAATTTCCAGCGGAATGTCAATAGGGCCTCATGTTTGTTGCTTTGTTTCAGGTATTTCAGTGTAACCCGATTCATACGTGCGCAAAGAAGAAAAAAGTTACTTTTGAGTGGTTAATGTATCGCGATAGCACCGGTTTCAAACCTGGCTTGTAGAGTGGCGATTTAATTACACAGGGACAATGACTTACGGACATATTGTAACACTGGGATAAACGTCGCAATACTCTTGTAATTGTATCGAACTGTATCCTCTAAGCTCACCCCACAGTTTCTCTATAGACACTCTGTTTTACAACCTGCAAGTGGATTATTTAAGCCTCCATCTGTTTTATTTTACCCTACTTTATTGTATTTTATTCCCCATAGATATAGCTCCTTTCACACTCTGGAGTTTCAGGTAAAAAAAATGCTCAGGGAAAGCACTGGCTGAGCAACTGGAAATCTTAATTTATGCTGCATTGTCGTTGTTCAGTCGTGTCCAACTCTTTGTGACCTCATGGACCATAGTGCGCCAGGCTTTTCTGTCCTCCGCTGCCTCCCAGAGCTTGCTTAATGTCATTGTTTTGATGTTGCTATCTATCCATCTTGTTTTCTGTTGTCCTCGTCTCCCTTTTCCTTCCATGTTTCCCAGCATCGGGGTCTTTTTCAATGAGTCCTCTCTTCACATTAGATGGCCAAAAAATTTGAGTTTCAGCTTCAAGATATGTCCTTCCAGTAAATATTCAGAGTTGATTTCCTTCAAGATTGACTGGTTTGATCGTCTCGACGTTCAAGGGACTTTCAAGAGTCTTCTCCAACACCATAATTTAAAAGCATCAATTCCTCTGTGTTCAGCCCTCCTTATGGTGCCACTTTCACAGCCATAGGTTACTACTGGGAATACCATAGCTTTGACGATATAGCATGTTTTCAGTAGGATGATGTCTCTACTTTTTATAATGTTGTCTAGGTTTGCCACTGAATGCCATTGCCTCCCAAGAAGAAAGCATCTCTTATTTTCATGGCTACAGTCACCGTCTGTCGTGATCTTGGAGATTAGGAAGATAAAACCTGTCACGGTTTCCATTTCTCCTTTTATTTGTCAAGGAGCGATGGGACCAGTTGCTGCATTAAAAGACCTTAAAAAGACCCTGTCATCAGACCCTTCATTTTAACAACAAACTTCTCATAAGATTATATGTGGATTTAATGTATTTTATCATGCATGTTATTTGCATGCACTGGTCTTTTCTCTCCTCTGACAGCGGCAGTGGGCAACAGTGCCATCACCTTCATTAACCACATTATCACTTACTTACAGGGCTATGAGGCATGCTGAGGAGTATATTTATAAAAGTTTTGTAAAACTGCATGTGCATTCATTCTGTGTAATTGAATGCTATTAAAGCGCAGTTCCACCCAAAAATGGAACTTCCCCTTTAAGTGAAGTTGACCCCCTGACATGCCACATTTGGAATGTAATTTTTTGGGGGGAGGGGAGCGGATACCCTCTTTTTAGGGGAATCCAGCTCCCACTTCCTCCCAGGGCTCCGCAGAGCCGGAAGGAAGTTCACCTCTCCCCCATCCCTCCGTGCAATCTTCTGGGACACATTACAGGTCCCAGAAGATTAAAAAAAATATAAATATAATTTTGCGCAAAAGTGAAATCAACTAATAATGTGTAAAGGGAAAATATAGCAACAGAGTATAAAACTCAGAGGGGTAAAAAGTGCAAAAGTAAAAAAGGTAATATATATCCTCTATGTGTGAAAATTAAAATCAAAGGGGTCAAAAGTATCTATGTGTCTACTGTGAGAAAAAAAAAAAAAGATTGCCTGGCCAATCACAGCATGCAGTGCGGCTCGTGAATGCGCAGTGCATGCCCAGCTGTGAAGCCACAGCCGGGCACCCACAGTCACAATGCTGGCACCGAGGAGAGGAGGGGGAGAGAAGCGGGGCTTCGTACACCCGCATTGCTTAACCACTTCAATACCGGGCCTATTCTGGCACTTCTCTCCCACTTGTAAAAATCATCATTTTTTTGTTAGAAAATTACTCAGAACCACCAAACATTATAGATTTTTTTTTAGCAGACACCCTGGGGAATAAAATGGCCCTCATTGCAACTTTTTATCTTGCACAGTATTTGCGCAAAAAATGTTCAAACGCATATTTTGGGGGGAAAAAACGGTTTCATGAATTAAAAAATAACAAAACAGTAAAGTCAGCCTGACGCATCATGGAAGCACACATTGGGTTGTGACTCCGCCTCCACAACCTGATAGGACTGGTTAGCTATAAGATTCAAAGAGGAGTCCACCATTGCATTCTCAGTAACTATCACCTTAGAGGGGTGGGACCCTGTGTGCTGCCATGGGATGTGTCAGGAAAGGAAAATTATGGAAAGGTGAGGATACAATTTTCCGTTTTCCTGACGCATCATGCATCATACACATTCACCTTTTTTTCCTCACCTGTGTGGACGATCGTTTGATCAGGATCGGTTAGAGGTATGGAATCCCCTTACCGTTTCACCCCAGCTAGGTTCAGCCTCCCATAGCTGGAAGCCCTGTCTGTACAGTCTCTAAATGAGCTAAAAGAAGGGAAGCCCCACTCTGATGGTCTCAGGGGCTAGGAGTTTGGAAAATACCTGACAAACCTTAAACAGGTTTAAAAGGGTGTGCAGCAGTCATCCCCCTCTATATTCTCCCTTTCTCCCACCCTCCTACTCTTTGCTGGGTAGCCTTTACAGATGTTTTTCCTCTTTCGTTTTTCCCCCTCCTGTGCCTGTTTATTTATGTACTTTTTACTTTTCTTTTCTTACTTTCCACAATGGGCTCTATAGTTCTTTGGCTGAGCTACCTCCTCCATCATGGCGGCCGCATCAGGACTCTCTAGGCGCCCAGGAAGTGACACAAGCACTAGTCCTAGCTTTGTCAGGCTCCAAAATGGCGCCATGCGTCGTGGAACGCTACAGTGCATGCAACGGCGTCATCATCAACGTGACAGCGGCATATTTAAAAATCGATCTGTGCCTATTTTAAGCTGTAGACTTCTAAAAACACCACTCTCCATCCTGGTTTTCTTTACTTATTGCTGCCTTGCTGAGCTCTGTCTGCCCTGATCTCTGGTAAGCGGTCAGCCATTCATTTATTATCCCAGGACCTGCTGCTCATACTTCGGTAAAAGAATCAATCATGCAGGTAGCAGCCTACAAACCGATCGGACCTTCTAATTCAGCCTCTACCTGCTACAATCATCAAGACCAAGAGGATTCTCTGGGATACGACGAAGTGTTACCATCAGCTGCATTTGATTTTGCACTAATAGACCCCTTTGCAAAATCAGCGAAGGAGGCGATTGGGTGGGAGGAGGAGAAAAAACAGAAAAAAAATCAGGGCTAAACAATAGGCTGAGCAAGCTCTACCCACTAAAAGAACAAACGGTGAATCCCCTTATTTTGGCTCTGGTGGTGGACTACTCACTAATGCGGCTGGTGTGCCATGTAACCCTGTCAATAAAGACGCTGTGACCTTTAGGGATGGGATGGACTGCAAAATTGATCTCTACCTTAAAAAGGCCTACTCAGCAGAAGGGGGGGGCTTGCAGGCCAGCGGTCGGTAGAGCCATCACCTGCTGGACTTCCAGTGTTGAGAAGTTACTTCTGGAAGCAGAAGATCAAGAAAGAATCATATCCGCTCTGCAGGAACTCAGCCTAGCAGGGACTTCATAGCGGAAGCTGCGGTTGATATAATAAAATCCTCAGCAAGAGCAATGTTGGCCTCTGTGACTTCCCGGAGAGCACTGTGGCTCAAACCCTGGGTCGTGGATACGACCTCTAAGTCCAGTTGGTGTAGGATTCCCTACAACAGTACCATCCTATTTGGCCCCAAGCTAGATTCGGCAATATCAAAGGTCATGGGAGGAAAATCGTGTCTCATCCCGTCGGATAGAAGGCCCAAACAACAAAAGAATCCATCTTTCAGACGACATCTGCCCGAAAGCTATCGGGATGCAAGATCTTATAAACCAGGGAAGGAGTTCAAGTGGAATTGGCAAAACGCACAGCCGTCTTCCGTGAGGCTACAGAAGGCGGGCTACCCCAGGAGACCAACCAAAGTCTTTTTGATGCCACGCTCGCCCAGCCCGCAATAGTAGGAGCGAGGCTGAGGCTATTTGCTCATGTATGGATGGACCATATACAAGATCACTGGATGATTTCTACCATTCAAGATGGCCACAAATGGAAGTTCAAACACAGACCTCCCAAAAATCACTACAGATTTACCAGGCTACCATCCTTGCGCCCAAAACGCAAACTTCTACTCAAATATATCATGGAGCTACTACAGAAGCAGGTGATTATAGAAGTCCCATGGGAGCAGAGAGGTCTAGGGCTTTATTCCCCTCTTTTTCTAGTCACAAAAAAAGATGGGAGACTTGAGGCCGGTGCTAGATTTAAAGAATCTCAACCAAACGATTCTGGTGGAATCCTTCAAGATGTAGCGTCTTCAATCCGTATTACTAGCAGTAGGAGCGGAAGACTGGATGCTCTCGGTCCATTTGTACGACGCTTATTTGCACATACATGTGCACCAAACCTTCCAGAAGTACCTGTGCTTCGCCATTGGCCAACGACATTTCCAGTTCCAAAGCCTCCCGTTTGGGATTTCAACGGCACCCAGAACCTTTACAGAGGTCTTACTTCCCGTTATAGCACACCTGAAGCAGAAAGGACTGAGAGTCCTGCACTATCTAGACGATATTATCCTCCTAGCCGACAGTCAGGAAACACTCTTGCAACATCGAACAGTGCTAATCTCTACACTCCAGCAATTCGGGTGGATAATAAACTGGCAAAAGAGCAGCCTGGTACCAACATAGAAGATGATTTTCCTGGGAGCCGAACTAGATACCAGTTCCAACACAGTTGGTCTTCCCCAGGAGACGCTACATCCGCTCATCCACAAAGTAAGAAGGCTCCTGTCGGCAGATCATCTATCCGCAAGAACGTGTCTAAGCATCCTAGGATCAATGTCCTCCACCTTCCTAATGATCCAGTGGTCCCAGTGGAATTCGAGAACTTTCCAGAACTCGCTCCTAAAACAATGGAACGGATATTCTATGAATCAGCGAATAGTGATCACTCAGGCAGTGAAGAACTCTGCATGGTGGTGGACTCAAATCAGCAACCTGACATGCTGCCGTCCCATTGTACCCCCACTACCAGAAATAATAACAACAGATGCCAGTCTGCGGGGTTTGGGAGCGCATTATCAACACCAGGGGGCACAAGGCCGTTGGGCCTTTCGGCCGCAGGGCATAGTTTTGAACGTCCTAGCGCTCAGGGCCGCCTGGCAAGCCCTCCTAACCTTCGGCCCACTCCTCACATGAAAAAGCATCCTTGTGCGAATGGACAATATGGTAGCAGTAAACTATGTTCACAGGCAAGGGGGTACCCAAAGCAACATGCTCATGGAGGAGGTTCGGAACATACTCGAATGGGCGCAGGTCCACCTGACTTGAAGGCGATATATGTCCCAGCGACACACAACCAGCTTGCGGCTGACTTGAGCCGAGTATTTGTGTCAAACAACGAGTGGTCCCTCAGTCACCAGGCCTTTGCCCTTCTCAGACATAGATTTAGCAGCAACGCCAGAGAACAAATGTCCCCGCTTCCTAGCAAGAACAGCCTACCCAACAGCGGCAGGGATCGACTGTCTCCACCACCCTTGGGAATTTCACCTAGGGTACATATTCCCTCCGGTACCCCTAATAGCCAGATTTCTAGCCAGATTAAGGAGCTTGATGTCCACAGTAGTGGCAGTACTGACGTTTTGGCCAAGGAGGCCATGGTTTGCGACCATCCTGCAACTAAACACGGAAGAACCACTCCCGCTTCCACTGTACCTGGACTTGCTCTTGCAAGGACAGTTCCAACACCCATCTCCAGAAGGATTACATCTAACGGCTTGGAGATTGAAAGGGAGAGGTTGTTAGACCAAGGGTATTTGCTCAGAGTAGTATCCACACTACAGCAAGCCAGAAAAAAATCAACTAACAACATATATAATAAAATCTGGGAAAAATTCTCCACTTTTGCTCAACAGCTGTCCTGGGATCCACTATACCCGTAAGTTTCTCAGGTTCTAGAGTTCCTGTAACTAGGCCTGGAGAAGAGGCTAAGCTCTAGCACCTTAAAAGTCAAAGTTTCTGCTCTATCCGCAATGTCAGGAGTTAAATGGGCCTAGAATCCTCTCATCATCCAATTCCAGAGAGCATGTCTGAAAATTAGGCCCCCCAGGAAACCAATCTTCCCAACCTGGGACCTATCAATCGTGTTAGAAGCTCTGTCGAAGGAACCATTCTTTCCTCTAGATTCAGTTTCCCTATGGGACTTAACACTCAAGTTATCTTTTTTGGTGGCAATAACGTCGGCCAAGAGGGTTTCGGAACTGCAGGCCCTGCTAATTAAAGAGCTGCATCTGTTTTTTTTATCCAGTCAGAGTTGTCCTTAGACCCTCGGATCAGTTTGTACCCAAGGTAGCATCTACCTTTCACTTCAACTCGGAAATACACCTTCCAGTCTTTCTCAATAGCGTGGGGAATACTCATCCCTTGGATGTTAAATCAGTCATCTCCACCTCCCTAGAAGTTACTCGTGCATTTAGAAAGTCGGAACAACTTCTAGTCATACCACATGCCGCAAAAAAGGGCCAGGCAGCATCCTCAAGAACGAAAGCATCTTGGCTGATTAGAACCATAAGAAAAGCATACTTAATTCAACTTCTCCCGATACCAGAGGGATTGAGAGCCCACTCAACAAGAGCTGTACTGACCTCCTGGGCAGCATACTGTAGAGTGTCCCCAGAAACTATTTGCAAGGTAGCAACTTGGAACTCAAAAACCACGTTCATGACACACTACAGAATAGACCCGGCTCAATGGACTACAGCTGAGTTCGGGAGATCAATCATCCAAACTAATTCATCCATACCTTGTACTTGAGTAAATAAATCTTTTGAAAAGCACCCACCCATGTAGCGAGTTATTTCCCAATGTGTGTGCTGCCATGATGCATCAGGAAAATGCAAAATTGCATACTCACCTTTCCGTAATGTAGCTACAGGCATCATTCAGATATCCCCTCACAAAGTCAAGGATGTCACCTGACTCCCTATGGTATTGAAGTGGTTAAAAGTCAGCAGCTACAATTTTTGGAGCTGACTTTTATATGGGTGGAACTCCGCTTTAGGCTATTTTCTCTCCAGGTAAAATATTCTTCAGAAGGAAGAACATTCTTTCCAGGAAAATACTGTATTATTACCACTAGATGGAGCCAACAATCAAAGTATTTATTTCCTATGATTATCAGCCATTAGCCAGCTAGTGGTCATAATGCAGTATTTTCTTGATTCCCTCTATTCTATATGAAAGAACATTCAGCCTGAAAATAGCCTAATAATATTTGTTTTTGTCCCCTTTCACACAGAACGAATGTACATGTTTCACAAGGCAAATAGCTCTGCAAATTTTTTAATAAATACTACCCTGGGTCTGAATGGACTTGTTGACATACTTCGTACTTTGTATCAAGGATATTTTTGATAGTGCCGGATGGCTGATCTTCTGCTGCCACTGTGGTGGTGGTGGACTTTTGGATGCAATATTCCATCCTGGTCTTTTTTTTTCTCCCTGGGGAGACCCCTCCTTTTCCCCACTTTTTTACTTTATTTTTTTATTTTATTTTTTATTTTTAATCTCCCTCTATGTCTAATCTCTTTCTGCTATTTACAATTTTCCCTCTGCAATAACTCAGTAATCTAACAAATGCTTTTAACTCTAAAACTCGGCTCCTCCATGAGGAAACTTGTATGCAGGCAATGCCCTATTTTGTCTTCTCCCCTTTGTTTCTTTTAACTCTTTTGTATTGCATTTACCTTACCCATACAAACCTTTGCTATGTTATATGTATTTTTGTTTCACATTGAATAAAAAGGTGACCTGTTAAACTTAATATTACAAATGCCTTTATTGCAATGTTATCTCATATCTCTAATACATAATATGTTCATATTTCTATAACATGAATTCATTCACCTGGAAGATGTATGATCCTTGTTTGGCTGTCCTGCAAAATGGATCTTTTACGTCTACGACATTTCTTTGTTACATTGTGAAATATATTTTCTCTTATTAAAAACTCAATAAAACCAGAT
Source organism: Lithobates pipiens (assembly GCF_037356315.1). Lineage (NCBI taxonomy): Eukaryota > Metazoa > Chordata > Amphibia > Anura > Ranidae > Lithobates > Lithobates pipiens. The sequence goes on along the minus strand of NW_027507785.1, from coordinate 70,583,600 downwards.
TAAACATAAATACACTTCTGGGTGTTATTCACTGCGGTATAGCTTTGAGCCCAAGCTGCATGAGGACGTCACCCTGAGAGGTGCGCCATGACAGCCAGGGCATTAGGTTGTATGGTGCAGGACATTATTAACCACTTCACATCCGGGGCAATTTTTACATTTCGCACACATTAAAATCAGCATTCTTTGCTAGAAAGTTACATTGCTCTCAGAAAATATATAATGTTCTGGTGCTCTGAGGCCCTGTAGAATAAAATGGTGGCAGTTGCAATTTTGAAGGCTAATAACATCTAGTAGTGCAGAAGACTTTCTGTGGGGGAACAGCTCCAGATTGTAGGCAAGCATTGGGGTGAAAGCTTTTTTAATGGTATAGTATTTTCTTTCTAAAATTCTGCTATAAAAATAAATATATAATTGTACATTTTATTTTTTACACCAAAGCATAATGAAGTAAATGAATACAATATCACTATAACACTGCCTTTAACACATGTGAAAGCATATTAACTTAAATACAAAACCTCAGAAAACAGAGATTAGAAAATATATTTTTTACCACTTCCTCAGAAAAAAAAAGCATGCATAACATAATAGATTTTATTTAGGGATTTCAGCTGTGAGTTAAAATGAATCTTCTGATCCTGTGTAGAAAATAATATACAAACATTCATCTATATTAGCCCAGCCATCCCTTGATGGTGTTACATGGTGTCAGATCTATATTTGGGATCTGTAACAATTTCATCTAGGCACTTTCACCGGGCGACGACACACGCAGAGCAGAAGATGTGTAATTAATTCAGACTTGCAACAGTGTTATCACCTTCAGTAACTACATTATCACTTACTAATAAGGCTAAGAGGGACACCTACACCTCTAGTTCAATTGAAGCATGTGTTACTGCTAGTGTAGACGTTTATTAATAGGTCCTATACATCAGATGGCTATAGGTGTACAATTTCTTACAGGGACAGCATAATAAGTAACTGCAAAAAAGACAAAATAATATACCACTCTGTCCAAATAGCCAAATATGATACTTAAAGTGGGCCTGTCAATAAAATTCACACAAATCAACGTCAGCACTAGCAAACCAACATATCCGTAGTGAAAAAATGTGCGATCCATGGCTAAGAAATTGTGGTTTTTCCATACCCTCATGTGATTTAAGCCTAAAGAGAATCTGTCGCCAGACCATTAAGAGAGAAGTGTAGGATTTAAAAAATAAAATAAAAAAAACAATCATACTCGGCTAGATGGCTTTAGCACTGATTCTCTCACTGGACTAAAAACTGAGCGATCAAAGACTGCTGATCACTCAGTTCTTGGTCTTTGGTGAGCAGAGAGCCAGTGACTAACTCTGCTCTGCCCCTCCAGCTCTCACTGGAGAGCTGGGCTGTGGAGTGGGCGGAAGATTCGCTAAGAGGCTGAGCCAGCTGCCAATCCAGGTATCTGGATCACTGTCAGCATTGATCCAGAGCCTAAACCGGTTGGGTGATGTCAACTGACAGCGGACTTTACCCTGCTGTCAGTTGGAAACAGGTCACAGGAGTGCAGAACAAAGTGTACTCCTGTGACTCACAGGAGAAGTAGGGCCAAAAGAGCTTTAAATTTAGTACCAAGTTCCCCAATAAGATTTTATATGCATTTAACATGCATTTAGGCATGCCATTTCGCCCAATTTTTTGTGACAGGGTCTTTTTAAGCAGCCTAGATTACATGGACTCTGGTTACCAACAACACTGTGGCAGTTTCACATCTTTTTTAGATTACAGAACCGATACCATTTTCAATCAGACAGACTCAATCTGATAGGGTTGCAGAGAGAGAAGAGCATCACCAAACCATAAGCAGGAAGCAGAGCCTGCATATGTAATCACAGTCTGCACATACCTAGATAATTACAAACTATACATAGATACAAAGTCTTGCATTCAAATCCTGCAAAGTCCATGATAAGCTATTACAGCTTTCACAGAAAAATCTAAATATGGTACTAAAACAATCAGAAAGCACTCCATAGAAATGCTGTGTGGGTGCTTCTGCATATGCCTTTGTAAAGTGAGTTAAACATTATGCAGGCCTCTAGCCTAACCACTCTGGGTAACCTTGCTCTGACCTAAACCCCATGTAAAGGCAGATTTACAGCTTGGGAGTATGAACTGTGGTCAGTCTTTGTTCATAGACAGGATAAAAGAGCTTGTAATAATTGTGGCCTTCTGACTGTCTTTATTCTGCAGATAAAGTCTCAGTGCCTGCTCCTCTAAGGGGGTCGGACTAGGCGTGCTCTTGGTAAAATCTACAGAAATATGCATATATAGCAAGAATTTGGCCAAAGAGATACACTATATTACTAAAAGAATTGGGACGCCTGCCTTTGCACACACACAAACTTTAATGGCATCCCAGTCTTAGCCCGTAGGGTTCAATTTCGAGTTGGCCCTCCCTTTGCTGCTACAAAAGCTTCAACTCTTTTGGGAAGGCTGTCCACAAGGTTTAGGAGTGTTTATGGGAATGTTTGACCATTCTCCCAGAAGGCCTGGCTCGCAGTCTCTGCTCCAATTCATCCCAAAGGTGTTCCATTGGTTTGGGGTCAGGACTCTGTAGGCGTTCTCTTCTAGCGGGTTGACTCAGGACTCTATGCAGGCCAGTCAAGTTCCTCCATCCCAAACTCGCTTATCCATGTCTTTATGGACCTTGCTTTGTGCACTGGTCCAAATCATTTGGTGGATTATGGTGTGGGGTTGTCTTTCAGGGCTTGGGCTTGGCCCCTTAGTTCCAGTGAAGGGAACTCCTAAGATTTCAGCATATCAAGACATTTTGGACAATTTCACGCTCCCAACTTTGTGGGAACAGTTTGGGGATGGCCCCTTATTGCTCCAACATCACTGTGCATCAGTGCACAAAGCAAGGTCCATAAAGACATGGATGAGCGAGTTTAGGATGAAGAAACATGACTGGCCTGTACAGAGTCCTGAGTCAACCCACTAGAACACCTTTGGGAAGAATTAGAGCGTAGACTGTGAGCCAGGTCTTCTATTCCAAATCAGTGCATGACCTCACAAATGCGCTTCTGAAAGAATGGTCAAACATTCTCATAGACACACTCCTAAACCTTGTGGACAGCCTTCCCAGAAGAGATGAAGCTGTTATAGCTGCAAAGGATGGGCCAACTCAATATTGAACCCTACGGACTAAGACTGGGATGCCATTAAAGTTCACATGCGTGTAAAGGGAGGTGTCCCAATACTTTTGGTAATATAGTGTATGTGAGATATGTACATAGGAAAGAAATACCACTGTGTAGACTGCCTGCATAGAGTATTGCCACTGCAACAAAAAGTTTAGTGTTGCTTGTATTATTCCTGTATATGGGTAATAATGGATGAAAAATGCAATGTTAAAGTGTATCAAATGGCAAAAACCTTTTTTTAAGGTTTTGGATAGAATTGAGTAAATGCCAAGTTTTTATTTCTTACATAAAATTCACTGAGAGTGCCAAAAAAATGTCCAAGAGTCCAAGTTTTTTAATGATAAAAGAAATTCACAGCAGAAAATTCAATGCATTTTGGTGGCCAAAACCTCCCCCCTCCCCTTCATCAGGGCTATGAGCTCTTGTGTTAAGTTTTAATTGTTGTCTGTGTCCCTATTGCGACAATTCATCCCTTTTTTTGTACTGGTGACCACGGATACTGAGAAAGAAAGTTAGGGGAAATCCAAAATATTAGAGTTGTCCCGCAGAAAAGTAGTAAGAAGAAATCTTCAAATGGGGACACATGTTCTGGAGGCAATTGTCTATGAGGGAAATTCTCCTGACTTTCTTCAAACTTTTTGCTGCGACTGTGGGACAGAAATTGAAATGAAATTTCCCCAATGGTACACAGATCAAAAATAAGCTTAACCACAACTCAGGAAGGTTTTACCCCCTTCATGACCAGGCCATTTTTTTTGCTATTTAGCACTGCGTTACTTTAACTGGTAATTGCACGGTCATGCAACGCTGTACCCAAACAAAATTTGTATATTTTTTTTTCACCCAAAGCTTTCTTTTGGTGGTATTTCATCACCACTGTTTTTTTTTTTATTTGTTTTACTTAAATAAAAAAATAAAAAAACATTTTGAAAAGAAAAACATTTTTACACCCCAATGTTAGGTTATTTTTCCTATTAACTACAACAAGCTGTAGACAGATACATTAGATATTGGCAGAGGTTCACTGAGACTTGAAAGTTATTTCAATGGTTCCTCTACATTTAAAGCGGTTCTTTGGTCATTTTTTTTTACTTTCCAACTAATAATTCTTCTGATAATAAAACATTTTTTTTCTGCCAGTGAATACCTTATACAGTCCACTTCCTCTTTCTTGTCTGGTCATTAGTCTAGTCTTATGACAACATGCACAGCTCTCTCTCTCACTCTTGTGAGAATTTGCCAGGAAGGGAGTATAAGTCATAAGAGGGCCAATGAGAGCTACAAAGCTGGAGGTTTGCCTCTGTGTGTCTGTGTAAATCCAGGAAGTGAACAGGCAGCAGCTTCAGTGTCCCACAGTTAAAATGGCTACAGCCAGACTTAGTGGAGGGAGATTTCTGCAGCATATTTGGCAAGTACAGAATCACATTATATATAAAATAATATGCAAAGTGGTTGGAGGGAAGCTTCTAAATGGCAAAGATGTTTTTATTACAAATGATGTGAGCAGACTGCACTTCCTCTTTAAAACATTGAGATGGGCTGCTTTAGAGGCTCTGATGTGATCTTTGAGGATGCACTACTCTACAGTTCCTGCAGCACAGAGGTCAGTGAGGGATTGTTTTAAAGCTATTTTGCGGTTTGCTAGGAATGTGTCAAAATTTTAACATCCAAAGTCTGAGCACAGGTGCATTTAAGGGGACCTATATGCCCCAAATGCATTATTTGAAGCTGAAGTCTACTCCCCTGCAAGCAATGCTGCCTGTGAGCACTTGTGCGCTGACTCTTCTGCCAAGAATAGTGCTAAGCATTTCAAAAGGACTGTGTTTGGAAGCCCAAGTCCTTCAAGCAACCAACTACACCTATTCTAAGAATTTATGATCTGGCTGTTACCCCGGTGTACAGATTTCCCTGTACTTCCTGTGTGGTCACTGAAACATGATCTGTCCCCCATGCAACACAGTCAGCACTAAAATAAATAAACACACATAAGAAGCAATGCGATTTCGATGCTTATTAGAATAGTATAAATGCAAGGAAATCTTTAAAGGAGATCACTGGCTCTGGGGAGGCAGCTCTTAATCATGCCAGCATCTCTTTGGTTACCAGGAATCAGAGACACAGAAATGTGTGTCAAACCACAAAGTATTATAGTCATAATATCATCACAAAGAAACAGCCAACACATTTCAGGGGCATCGTCCCCTTCATCAGGGTTTTGAAGAATAGAATAAGGATTTATATAGACTCACAACTACTGATTAGATTGATATAATTCAAATTCAAAAGGAAGTTGTGCACCAGATCAAATATAGATCTATTTGGTTATAGTCTCCTTTACAAGTTCTTCTATTTTTCTTAGTCCTAAAAATGGGGGGAGTTGTTTCAGCTTAGGTTCTGCCCTAAAGGAAGGTTTGCTACTGCAGGTCTATTTCCCCATGTACAAAGTGATCACCCATATTATTACCCAGCTGCCTATTTCACGTACATACACAAACCGAACGCATTCAGGAAAAGCATGCCGAGGTGGCGTCATCGTCTTATTTTACCCGCTTCGCCTTCCTATACCCAAATTACACGACTGTAATTATTTTGACAACATAATGAAAAGAAAATTGGATTTGGGCACTGCAAGTTTATCTAATAATTCTATTTCTCTCCAGACTTCACAGCAGTGACAGTCACAAAGAGACCTGTCCATTCCAACAGGGGAAATATTTGATTTTTTTTTTTGTTCCGAGCGTTATTTATTTTAAACAAGTTCCTATTATCAGAGCGGATATGATAGCTGAATAATAAAAAAAAAAGGGGGGGGGGAGAAAAATCAAGAAATTCCGGTATTTCAAGGCACTATTTTTTTTTCTCTCCCGCTCTCACTTTTGACATTTTCTTCCCCTGGGAAGACAAGATAAAGATGCTGTCACAAATGGGTGACTTTTCTTGTCAAATGACAGATTTGATTCTCCATAGCAACAGCAAATCAAGGTGTTAGCCTGAATTAAAGGCTCGTTTAAACGTTGATTCCATATTTATAAAAATGGTCTCAAATGAAATGAGTATTAAGTAAGGGGGTTATTTTTTTCCTCTTTATTCCATTCTTTCTTTTTTTTTTCTTTTTTTCTCCTCTGTGTAGAATGAGGACTCAGGCTGAACAGAATGAAGCATATTTACATTTTGAGGGGAACGCTAACATATTGTGTGAGCAGATGTACAAACAAGAGAGGTCGCAGGGGTCAGGTGCGGGATTCTGATTTACAGTACTGGAGCTGGTATACAGATGGACAGCGATTGTACAAGAGGCACAGAGCAGGGGGCACAGAAAAAGGAAACAGGCAACAGATGAACATTGTCCTTTCTTGAGTTAAAAAAAAAAAAAAGACAAACACATTATTTGTTTTAGTAAAGAAAAAAGGGGACATGGAAAATATAAAGCACATTGAGCTGCAATGTGAACATTCAGATAGGTGAAAAAGGAAGGATTGTGTATTGCAGGCACCACTGCTGTTTTGATATATCTATGGGTTTCCTACCTGCCATCTGATGACATGTAGCATATATAGAAGATGAACAAGCTATCTCTTATTAAAGAGGCCCTGTTGCAAGACCATTCATTTCAACAACAATGTTCCCATACGATTATATGTGCATTGAACATATTTTACATACCGTATATAAGTGAGTATAGGCCGAGGCACCTAATTTTAACACAAAAAAATGGGAAACTGTATTGACTCGAGTATAAGCCTAGGGTGCGAAAATGCAGCAGCTACTGGATAAACAATGCCCATCTGCAGCCTCAACTGTGCCCATTTGCAGCCTCACTGTGCCCATTTGCAGCCTCACTGTGCCCATCTGCAGCCGTACCTTTGACAACTAAAACAGCGGGTGTCTCCTGCTGTGTCATGCCCATCTGCAGCCGTACCTTTGATTAATAAAATAGCGGGTGTCTCCCGCTGTGTCATGCCCATTTGCAGCCGTACCTTTGATTACACTAAAACATTGGGTGTCTACCGCGGTGTTATGCAGTCTGTTGGGCGGCCATCCATTGTAACAAAGCCCCGCCTCCTCTTCCCCCATGATAGATGGAACACTGATACAGTTTCCCAGCATTGTATCAGTGTTCAGTATTCCTTCTATCCCAGAAGAGGAGGAGGCGGGGTTTTGTTACAATGGACGGCCGCCAAACAGACTGCATAACACAGCGGTAGACACCCGTTGTTTTAGTAATCAAAGGTACGGCTGCAGATGGGCACCCATACTCGAGTATAAGCCAAGGGGGGGTTTTTCAGCCTAAAAAATGTACTGAAAAACACGGCTTATACTCGAATACTGTATCTATGGTATATTATTTAACTGTAAAAGCCTCTCTTGTGTAGGCATCAAAAATCCAGATCCAGAACTAAACTCACCTGGGATGGTTCTTCACTGGTCTTTGGGTCTCAAGTGCTGGTAGGTTTAGTGTGGGAAGCCAATGTTGCTGTTGCCCAACAGCAACATTGTTGTTGTTGGGCTTCATAGCTGACTTTCCACTGCACATGTACGAGCCACTCTGCGCTGTGTAAATACAGTGGTAACCGCGCTAGCCGAATAACAGCAATCATAAGTGAATAAAAGAGCTGCTAGCACACTATGAGATATTTATCACAGCAATGAACAAAGTAACAAAATGTGCTGCAGTGCAATTTAAATAAAATTAATATAAGGGAAAAAAAAAAATCTCAAAATAGAGTACAAAATTTGAAAGTTCAAGTGTAATAGTAAAAGAAAAGACCCCCCCCCTCTGTAAAGACCTGCCCCACTCAGTACACAGCCCTCTCCTTTTGTGCTTGTAAGGAAGTGGGGATCAGATATGTGCTGAGGGGTGCTTTGGGAGGTGAAAAGGCTTATGCTCTTGTGGGGGGTTGTATTTCAAATACAACGTCCACTTCTAGTATAGGTCCTTTCTTCTCCCAAAGTGCCCCCCAGCACATACACCCCCCCCCCTTCCTGGTCACTCTGTCCCCCTCCTATATACAAAATAATAAATTCTGTATAGACCTCAGATCAGAGAGGGTGGCCCTCCTCTGGTAGTAGTTCTGGTGCTTAAAGTGTTTAATGCGGAGTACCACAGGCTTATCTGTCTCTTGGTGCCACATTTGCAGTGTCGAGGTATGTCAGAAGTTCAGCCCCCTCTTCCTCCCTCCTCCTTCCCTGCATCCAGGCCACTTAAGAGCGCAGCGAGCTTCATGCATGCGCAGTAGGGACCCGGCCAGTAAGCCACAAGGCTGCACTGCCGGGTTCTCTTACCAGCCATGGGAGCGGCTGCACCTAACAGCCGATGGAAACATTGGCTGCGGTACCAACATCGCTGGATTGCAGAACAAGTGTCCTAATATGAAAAGTCAGCAGATACAATATTTGTAGCTGCTGATTTAAAATTTATGGAGGGGGAGGCCGGAACACCGCTTTAACTTACATAAGTAAGCCCCACCACCTCCACACATGGCCAGGCTCATTTCCGATCCGTCACCACTGTGCTGTATATTATATACACTGGTCTGTATAGCGTGTACAATATGGTGTCAGTAGGGTACAGACTGATCTTACCCTGACACCATATATAGACCAGTCAGTATGTTATATACACTGGTCAGCATGGTCTCAGTGTACACCCGGTCTTATACCCTGTAAACCAAATTGTACATTATATACAGACCCGTCTGTACCCCGACACCTTGCTGTATATTATATACAGACCAGTGAATATAATGTACAGACTGGTCTGTCAGGGTAAGACCAGTATTTACCCTACTGACACTGTAGTTCTGTAAATGCACTAACCTGTTTCCAGGACTTGCCTCCCTCAGTACCCGGAGGAATCTAGAATCCAGGGACCATTTTACAGCTGCCAATACAATTTTATCCACTAATCCTCCACACTCTCTGGCATTGGATGATATAGGCTTTCATTAGTCCAGGAAGGGAGGAGTCACTTTTCCCTTCCTCTATTTAGAGGCACCTCAGCGATGCTTACACTAGCAGACACTCACTGTCAGTTCTTTCTATTGGACTGCCTGCAGGGAGGGATTTACATATATCACCCACTCCATTCCCAAACTCAATGATGAGAAAGGGAGCAGCTGAGGTAGTTCCTCTATGCTGGTGCCGCCAGTGCAAGTGACTGCCTGGCTGCGGGATTTATGCCCCCCCTATCCTGCCGGCCCTGGTGGCAGCACCCTTGCTAAAGGGTGTCACCCCTCTGGAGGGTGTAACCCGGGGGCGCTCCGCACCCCTCTAGCGACGCCACTGGCAATACTCACGTTCCTACAGGAGCGATACCACAGTTTTATTCAGCTCCCCGATCGGGTCAGTGCAGGCAGCCGGAAGGCCACCTGGGGTGACAGATCAGGAACAGTCTGGTTATTTTACTTTGGGAGTTGTCTGCACTGACCCGATCGGGGAGCTGATGTTCTAAAATAATATCCAACCAGTGCAGCACTCTAGGAATAAACCCAAATAAAAATCTGCTACAGTAATAATAATATGACATCTCAGCAGTGCGCTACAATACCACGACACACTAATATGCCTTCACAAAAGTGCAATAATTGAAATACGTGTGTATCCCAAAAGCATATTTAAAAAAAATAAAAAAAAAATAAAATAAAAATATGAATAAAAAATAAAAACCATCCTTGAGGTGTCCATATTCTCTTATTTTTTTCCCCATTGCTCTTACATGTGATCTCCTCAAATATAACTTTGTGAAGTGTCTGATGAAGTCCATCATGGCCGCAATGCGTCAGTTAAGCTATTTTGATAACGTCATCTGATGATGAGTTAGTGAAGTGTCGCCATTACAGAGTGATAGAGCAGTTCTTCCACAGCGCTGTGTTAAAGTGATTCTAAATGATCACCTTGTAAAACAACCCATTCAGTTTAGAAATAGAAATGAAAGGCAAAACATTTTTGTATAGATATAAAAATAAAAGAAATGAAACATTTTAAATACAGTTTTTGCCTTTTTATAAAGGATCACATTCCCTCTGTTCTCAGCAGCATAAGAACCTTGGGGGAGGGGAAACAGCAGTACACTGAGCTTGTCAATGAATGGCTGTGCAGCGGGGGCATGTCAGGACAAGTCTGATCATTGGAGGAGAGTACTGTACACCGAGTTCCCAGCATAGCTAGAGAACTGACCACACTGTGCCCTCCTGCTTAGTGGTCAGTGTCTCATAAGAAAGCAGAGGGACTGTCAGGAACACCAGGGATCTCAAACAAAGAAAGCAATACAAAGAGAACAGTATACTTTCTCATACAAGTACATGGTACAGCATGCACGCATCAGGAATATGAAGTGCTGGGGTAACAAATGCTTTAAGTATACTCCTGTCATTTCATATAGTAGATTTACATCTGAGATTCGATTTAATTGCATTACTTATATTTCTAATCTGCTTGGAGAATTTGAATAAGATGACAGTGAGCACTATGCAATTTTCTTTTTCTTACGTCTGAGCCGTAGAGTTTAACCCTTTATGGGAATCAAGCGGTGTAGACCTCCTGTAGTATAAGAGGTCCCATGCTGAAGGTACACAGATTTGTTTGCCACTGGGTGGAGGTAGTGTGCACTTCACAAAGTTATATTGCTTGAGAAGATCACACGGAACAGGACTCGTGAAGAGTGTATATGGACAATTTATGGACTTCTTTTTCAGTTTTGTTCTTTTTGGTCTTCACACAAGGCTGTGCTGTTAAAGATTTGCTGCTTTTGAGATACACACACTTATTTCACTTAGTGCACTTTTGTGAATGCATATTAGTGCGGCATGGTATTGTACTGTACTGTTGTCACATTAATATTAAAGCAGTATTAAACCCAAAAGCAAACATTTAAATTTATATAGCATTTTACCTATTCCTAGAAGTGATGACTGCATTCGTTTTCTCTTTTAGGATTTTTATTCTATGTTCATCTGGTGATCCAGCCAGCAAATCTGTTTTAGTAAAAGCTCAAACTCTCCAGCAAAATGTATTAATTTACATCAGACAAACCATTCAACACTGGCAGGTGTGACTAAAATGATCAGCTTTTATTTATTCATGTAAAATCTTTACCCCAAAAGGAAAAAAGCTGTCTGGTGTAACTGATTATAAAGCGTGAGTGGAGTTTGGCTTCAATTAGTTGGTGTATTATATTCTGCAAATATGTTTAACAATACCCCCAGACAATGCAGCTGTCTGCTGTGCCGCCTATGTTTATTCATCCAGAGTTGTGTCTCACTAATACAAGAGGTGTGCTACTGGCCAGATCACTAGGTGAAAATAGAGGGAAAAGAAAACCGATACAGCCACCACATCCAAGCTGCAATATAATACATTTTAGTTTTGCGCCTTTTAGGGCCCCTGACATGTGTTGGCTTTTCCTTTTGATGTTTAATGATGAAATAAACTTGTCATAATATATCCTCAATTGTTCTGGCACTCCTGATTTTAATGTACCCATTGGATTTCACCCAGGAGGCCTATTTACATCCATGAGCAGCCAACTGGAGCACTACATACACCTCAAAATGATATCTTGACTGTGGAATCGATCTACAGGTTCATCCACAGTCTTCTACCTCCACCTCTCACAAGGCTCATGAGAATGTGAGCCCTGCCAGCAATAGCTCAGACAGAGGACAAATCTAACGGTAAGGCCCTTTTACCTGTTAGAATGGTACCGTCAGAATGGTAAAGAAGAAGTTAAAGAGGAGTTTCCCTATAAAAAAAAAAAAAATTAAAAGTCAGCAGCTACAAATACTGCAGCTGCTGACTTTTAATAATTGGACACTTACCTGTCCCAGGGTCCAGCGATGCGGAGGAACGAAGCCCCGCACGTCCCCCCCTCCTCTCGGTGGTGCCTGCATTGCAACTGTGGGCCACAGTCAGGCACCCACTGCACATGCATGAGTGGCGCTGCGCGCCGCGATTGGCCACGCAGTCATCTGGGACCTGTCACGTGTCCCAGATGACTGACAGGAGGGAGGGGGCAGAGCTGAGCCCTTCCTGCGTCGAGGGGAAGTGACGTCAGGAGCCCAGGCACTGAAGGAGGCAGACTACGAGGGACCCCTAGCAACAGGCATTTCGAGATGAGTTAAAAAAAATATATTTTCCAAAAGTTTTTTTTTTTTCTTTTAGGAATTTTAAGCAGTTTTTTTTTTTTTGTGCGTGGAACACCACTTTAAGGCTGTTGTATTCCCCGCTTTTACATTTTTACAATATGGTTTACAGGGTGTAAAATGAATATCTCCTAAACCTGTATGGTTTAGGAGATATTCACCTTGCATGCAGCCGTTGACACCAGCGGCGCATGCGATCTGAAGGTCCAGCGGATGCTGCCGGAAAGAGCACTCATGTGTGCCGCAGTGACATCATCGCGGCTCCAGCCACTCACATCGTCGGAGCCGTAAACCCTGGAGAAACGCACAGGGAACATGTCAGCTTACTCAGTGGTGACCAGGAGGTGATGCCGGCACTTCAGTCTAAGGTAAATATTTAATAATGAGCTAGTATGCACTGCATAATAGCTCATTATGCCTTTGCCTTACAGGTTTTTTTGGTTTCTTTGTGGGTATACAACCGCTTTAACACTCTAACTTTTCTTTGCTCCTGATGAGGGGAACCCAACCTTAAGGCTGGGTTCACACAATTGCAAATTTGATGTTCCCCCGCATCCAATTCGCATAACAGGAGATTTTGACCGGCTCTCTATGGAGCTGAAATAGGAACTGTAATGGTGAATGGAGGTGCACCGGACTCCTGCTGTGAGCCACTGCGTTCTCCAGTGTGAACCCAGCCTTAAACACTAAGGCCTCTTTCACACTGACGTGCCGTTCAGGCCCGCCTGTCAGTTTTTCAGGCGGACCTGAACGGGTGCTCCATAGAGCTCTATGGAGCGTCGGATGTCAGCGGTGACATGTCCGCTGACATCCCACCCGCTCCGATCCGAAAAAGTGTAACGGAGGAAAAAGCTATTTTTCCATCCGTCTGCGGATCGGATCGGGTGACGACGGGCACTGCGGTCCGTCGTCATCTGATCTCCCATAGGGGAGAGCGGCGCTGTGACAGGTCCGTCCCTGCGCAGTGTGCAGAGACGGAGCTGTCATTTCCCTGCTCAGCGGGGATCGGCGGAGTGATCCCCGCTGAGCAAACGGATATCCACGGGGCGGATCAGAACTGATCCGCCCCGTGTGAAAGGACCCTAACACATTGAGATCTCTTTTTTTCCTCCTGCCTGTCCCCTGATGCCATCTGAGTAACTGCTTGTACACTCTTACCCTTACTTTTCATTTATTTGAATGCATTCCATGTATTTATTGTGCATTGTTCTGGATGCTGTTTTTGTAATTATTTTATCATGAATGCTTTTTTAGATAATACAAATATTTACATGCACAAGGGCGATATAATGTGTCATGTGCCTCTTAACCATATGTATCTCTTGCTCTGGGTAAAGTCCCAATATTGGGACATTTAGCGCTCTATAGACTGATTAATTTGATGGTTTTTTATTTTGTGTTACTGTGCATGGGACTTTCCTATCAATTCCAACCAGAGACGCTGTCAGAAAATGTAAGTTACATAGTCAGGTTGAAAAAAATACAAAAATAGAAAACCTTCATATACTCAATCCTAAATCCACAGTTTATCCAGATGAAGTCAATAAAACCAAATATAACATAGACCAAGTTGATCTCTGCCAGAATTTACTGTACATCAAATCTAATATTATCCCCTCCAAAGTGAAACGTGAAAAGTGAAAGATAAGATGTGTTATAGTATAAAAAAGTTTTGGGAGGAGTTACAGTGTGCTGATGTCACGCCGCTGCATGGATTGCATGTGGCGGAAATAGCTCTGCGATATCCATTTTCCTGTCCTGGATGGTGGTGCTCTAACTAGTGTTGCAGCCAGTGAGAAGATATCTTAAAGGGACCGCAACCTGAAGAATAGTAGAGATGCCTGGGTGATACACATAAACTGGCCATTTTTTTAAGTTTATCTATACTTAAAGAGGAGCTCCAGGACTTTTAATATAAGGGCAATTACCTGTCGTGGAATCCAGTGGTGTCCTCCCCCGAGCTGATTTTTCAATCGGCTGTCGGGTGCTGGCATTGCCATCTGGACTAAGGGAAACAGGCAGTGAAGCTACACTCTGTGAATGTGCCGGCTGTGGGGGAAAGAGGGGGGGCGACCGTACGGCTTTCAAAACCAGGTACACCCTCACAAAAGGTGCCAAAAGTGGCAGGAGAGAAGGCAGACAAGCGAGTTTCTCCTTTTGGGTGGAGCTCCACTTTAACCTGTTATACATGAAATTGAGGACCTATCACTTTAAGGAATTGGACTATTGGTGGATGAATTGCACATTTTACATCTAGTTATTAATATAATGAATTGCACTTTTGTACGTTAGTATAGTTATATTATAGGCACTGCACTTTATATAAATTGAAATAGTATAGTTTCTCCTATGAAGCTGATCGTGAAGTCTAAAAGTACTGAGCACACACAGCTGTCACCTTTTGGCAAGCATCACTTCGAGTCCTGCCACTGAGACTATCCAACTATATATATATATATATATATATATATATATATATATATATATATATACTCCCGTCCATTTCAACTGCATATCTGCCTGTTTATGGTCAGACAAAGCAGGATTAATCTATTCACAACCTAAATGAAGCCAATTTGGAAGTAACACTGCCACCGGGAGATCTAACATCAGCCCAAAGCAGATTGAAATTGTTACTGAAAGCATAAAGCATTCTAAAAAAACCTAACAAGCAGCAGAGTTTCCTAATGATCTCCGAGAGACAATACAATAACCCCCCTCCCCCCAACCAACCTTGAGGTTTCAATCCCACTATGTTTATATATGTGACAACAGCATGTCAGTTCACAAAAGTTGAGAGAGTTTCTTGACAGGGACGTGGAAAGTTTCAAACAACACCTTGTGAGGGGGCCGGCTAAATCCCCAAAGCGGGAGGCTGCTCCCTTAAACCACAAGATTACTTAAATGAAAGGGAACGTTGGCCGAGTATTGTTTTGATAGCATGTTCCTTTAAAGCAGCCCTAGCGGTCCACACAGTTCCTAGAATCCTCCATACACAGATAAGGAAACAACAGCAACAAAAAATAACAAATCAACAACACCAATAATAAAAAAGCAATCCTATTGCCAGGTGACCAAGAAATCTAGCAAATTAATATCCAATACATCGTAATTTGAATAGTTTGTAATGCACCACTGGGTTTTCTCCCATGCTCCAAAGACATGTTGGTTGTCTATCTCTTACTAATTGCTCCTAGTGTGCATGTGAGAAAGGAACGTTAGAATGCAAACTCGTCGAGTATGTAAAGCATTCCGTAATTTGTCAGATTTATATACATACATGTAATAAATAACAGATAGCATACACTATATTTTGAAAAGGTCCCTTTATGTCCCATGATGCATCAACCCCACCGGGCACTAGGGTTGAATGAAAGTGAGCTTTCAGTTCTATAAAATGTCGGTGACAATCACATGTCAATGAAGTTTCGCCATTTAGGAGCAATGCTTTGAAGTCAATGTGGAGGTTGATATTAAGGTATTTTTTGCTGCTTTTTTAAATGTATTTTTAGGAGTGCAATAGTCTAGAATAGATTATCGATTCTTAACTTGGGTTGACCCATATGTAGCTAGGGGTTCCTTGAGCTGTAGTTGATTGATCTCCGATCTTATGGTGCCAAGATAATTGCGGGACAAGTGCCAATTTCTAGCACCAGGACACCAATGAGGTTTTTAGCTGCTTGGAAGGGAGGCATTCTGACTTCCACTATAAGGCCGCGTACACACGGGCGGATTGTCTGCCCAACTTAGTCCGCTGAAACGTGTTTCAGCGGACAATCCGCTCGTGTGTGGGCTTCAGCTGACTTTTTCAGCGGACAGTCTGGCGGACTAAGTCTTTCGGAATTTCCGTAATTTTGTCCGTCCAAACTTGGTTTCAGCGGACAGTCCGCTCGTGTGTAGGCAAGTTGGACGGACTAAGTATGGCGCATGCTCAGAAAGGATTTACACGCCGAAGGTTGCATTGCAGTGTATTGGACGTCGTATTTCTAGTCCCGTCGTACGTGCTGTACACGTCATCGCGCAAGCTTTCAGCGGACTGTCTGTTCATCGTGTGTGGTCAAGTCCGTTCATTCAAAAGTTGGACGGACTGTCTGTCGGATTGTCTGACGAACTTAGTTGGGCAGACAATCCGCCCGTGTGTACGCGGCCTAAGTGTTTTTCCCACTAGTTTCCAATGTAAGGGTAAGGGGCATTTTCCGTGCTGACTACTGAGACCTCAAAATTATTTCAAGGGTTCCTTTTGGGTAAAAAGATTGTAAAAGGCTGTTCTATATAGGTCTGGGGTATAAATGAAGCTGCCTATAACCAACCATGCCATTGGATCTCACTTCTGTCAATCACAGACAGTGAGCCAATCAGGAGATGGAGGGGGAAAGGCCAAGTCACGGCCCTGTGTGTGAATGGACCCGCAGAGCCACAGCTCCAGAGTGAGCCTGCTTGGGTGCCCTCAGAGTAAGCTGCTTGCTCTGGGGGCACTTGGCAGGAGGGAGGAGCCAGGAGTGCCAGCGGATCCGGGCTGCTGTGTACAAATCCACTGCACAGAGCAGGTAAGTATAATGTAGCGCCCCCCTGGGTCTACTGGGAGCAAAGAGGTACCTCCAGAGGCAGGGGGCAAGCTTATAATGGGAAGTTAGAGCAGAACTACACTTTATATACACTTTATGTATTTTCAATGCTTTAATAAGGAACTTGAAAGTAGCAGCAGAGAGGGTTAGAAGAGGTTTCAGATACCGTTTACAGATCACTTACAGACTCCTTGAATCCAAAAGGTAAAACAGCTTTCTCTTTTACCATATTTTGAATATGTGGATAGGCATCTCACACAGACCTAGCAGCCGGTAGGATTTCTGGATAAGTCTCTCTCACAGACTAAGCATCCAGGAGCTAGTTACCACGTTTAGATTGTAGAATAGGATTCAGCTTCACCGTGTCAGAACCTTTATGCCATCCAGCAACAATGTAAGAGTAGTTTAAGGGATGGGTGCATCCTCCAAAACCAGTCACCAGGCCCTCCTGAGAGACCAGCCTTCATCCTGGCTCTCTCCAGCAAGGGTCCTCCCCTGGATCTCCTCAGCTTGGCTCGGCTTCTTTCACACAGGCAAGACAGCCTAAAGACCACCACAGGATTAGTAGGCCCCAGGCAGGCTTCTGGACCTACTTGCAGAACTTGCAGCAGCACATCCTCGGGCCAGGAGGGCCCTGAGATAATGAATGATGCAAGAGCACATGGCTCTACCTAATAAATACCCCCTTCCCAGAATGCACAGCGGCCAGGAACCTCCTAATGGGCTGTTCTGGAAAAAGAATAATTATTACATTGCTCAACCTAGTTGTAATTTTCAACTAGGCCATACCAGTGACACCTACTGGCAACAGTGAGAAATGCAAAACTCAATTAAGTTTAGGGCAGAACCAAATAAACTATACAATCAATCTGAGCTGTTAACAGCTTAGCCAAAAAACTAAATTTACAATATAGCCCCATTTTTAGGAACAGGGGGCTAGGGGCTAACCCCCAACCCCCCCCCCCCCCCCCCCCAGGGAGCCTCGATAAGGAAAAAAATAACTCTCAATCCTGAAAGTAGGTATCTGAATCCAAAAAAAAAAAAAAAACTTGGATGGGAGAAGGGAAGGGTAAGGCAGTAAGATAAGAAGGATACAATTTCAAACATCAACAGTATATTTACATCAAACATGTTACAGGAACCTCATAAAAAAAAAAATTTAATTTTTATATAGAAGTCCATACTTCTCTTTTAAAAGGTAATTTTCTTAAGGTGCCTATAAAACTACAGTAATAATGCAGACCTAAAAAAAACTCTCCACAAAGCCTAAATGTTCTCTTACATCTATAGGTACCTTTAGTTTACTTATAAATTGCAGCTCTACATACTTATGGAACACAAGACGTTTGTATTTTGACGTCAAGTCCAGGTACAACCGATCCCTCTAAGGAGGAGAACATACTGGGAACCACAGTCTAACAATAGCTTGGGTTGCCAGTGCATTTGGCATTTTCTTTTATTATTGCCTCCGAGGCCATCAGCCCTCCCCAGAGCTTGGAATAAAGCGCTCTGTGACGCTTGCTGTCAGGTAGTTACTTTATGAGTGAAATGTGTCACTTCAAACATCTAAGAATAACCAGCAACTCCAGACACACATGAACTCCAAAGAGAGGAACGAGAGTCTGTAAAATATTCAGCTGTGCCTGAAAGACTAAATCCATAATAAGAGGGCCAAACTGAGCTATTTTAAACTGCGGCATACATATGTATTGGGGGGACCTGAAAGACTGTTCTGTGTGGAAGTGTGTGCCTAATAAGTAAGGTCTACACAAAACTTCCTCGCCGACCCCAAAAATGACAATCAGGCAATTCAGGACCAACTTACTGAACAGTAAGGCAGTGCACATAGCAAAATGGAGATGCAAAACTAGGGTTACCCACATGTAACTAAAAACAGCTTTTCAATAAACTGACTAGAGTGCATGAAAGTTGACCACACTCATTGCAATCTGATTGAATAAAACTATAACCTAAACTCAAGAAAAAAAAAAAACAATACTGCAGCTTACTTGTGTGGTATCTGCATTTGTTTTTACATTTTTCAGACCTTCCTTTGTTTTTCTCCTGGTGATCCTGCCAATAACACGCGTCCTTCCTATCTATGGAGGAGCGACATTGTCACCCTAGGACAGGAAGTGTGCTGGGACTACAGAATGTAGTGTATTTGTGTGGTGGTGGGGGGGGGGGGGGGTTACAGTCCAAAGAGAGAGCTGGGAGCAATGCTAATTGACAAAAGTGCAGGACAAGCAAGAAAAATAGGAAGATATCAGCCCGCTGTATTTGTCAGGATCAACAGCTGTCTATCTGCACTTATCTAACAGATATAACACTCTTCAGATGTATAGTTAAAGTGGTTGTAAACACTTACAACACACTTTGACCTACAAGTAAGCCTAGATTAAGGCTTACCTGTAGGTCCAAGAAATATCTCCTAAACCTACACGGTTTAGGAGATATTTGCCAAAAGATAGGCACCGCTGTCTACGGCGCATGCGCCGTAGACAGCGGCGCACAGGTGCATGCGCCGTAGACAGCGGCGTGCAGGCGCACTGAGCGCTTCGCCGAATGACAGCAGCGGAGCAGCGAGACCCACCGAGAAGATGGAGGCGGTGGACTACAGGGGACAGCGGTGACTTCGCTGGCTCCTGTGTCAGGTAAGTGACACATAATGGGGTAGTATGCGATGCATAGTAGTCCATTATGCTTTGCCTTTGCAGGGAATGAAAGAGGAAGTAAACTCATCAGGGTTTACTTCCTCTTTAAATTCATCAGCAACTATGTAGTGTGAAGGCTCTACTTAAAAACGGTACATTCTCTTTACATCAGGTAGGACTTCACACTAAGGGGGTGATTTACTAAAACTGGGGCATGCAAAATCTGGTGCAGCTGTGTATGGTAGCCAATCATCTCCTAACTTCAGCTTGTTCAATTAAAACGGTTGTAAAGTCACTAATCACAAATCATGGAATCCCCTCTGTTACAGCAAGATATACTGTACATTGTATGTGCCATTTAAAAATTATGCAGCAAAAAAATGTATCTTACAGTGCCGCTGTGCAGTCATGTGACCTCCTGGCATTCTCCTTCACAATCTGAGGACTACAGTGGGGGAGGGGTCTGAGATTACCCTCTGACATCAGCCAGGAGGAAAGAAGAAGAGCGGTGAGAAGTCACGTGAGCACACAGCGGCACTCTGAAATAAGGTATTTTGCTGCATCATTTTTTAAAAACAGACACTGTACAGTATATCTTGCTGAAACAGACAGGAGTCCAGAATTTGTGGTTTTACAGCCACAGCGGAATAGTGGTGGGAGGGGAGGGGCCAGGAGGAGATGGCTCACACTCAAAGACTCCCAAGCTGACAGGCTTGGGGGGGAGGAGGGGAGGGAGAGACTGCGGGATGCTGGAGACACGTGAACTGACCACAGTATCATGGATCAGCAGCAAAGATTACCGTGGTCAGCAAAATAAGGGGGGCACAGGAACAGGCAGGATCAACCAGGTATTTTACAGCATAGAGAGGAAAAAGAGGGTTACAACCACTTTAACCACTGTAGCAGACACTCGGATGGCCTCAGATGGCTCACGGACTGGAACTGCTTATGCAGCCATATGTTTTGCTCCCAACCTTTTCCTGTCACTGGCATGAGAAAAGTGCCCGTTATTTACTGGCTGCAGGTAAAAATACTGACTGTTGGCAACAGTGGTGCATGAATGCCCAAATGTTCCAGTTAGACAAGAATAGAATCCACAGTTAATTGCATGGAATATCCACAAATAAGAAGCTATGGCTGCCTCAGTCCACCAGACTCCAACTATAACTAACATATCACTAAGTAGGTGGCTTTTAGGTGGAATTAACTTATCAACCTAGTTGCTATTGGATGCTGACGTCTAAAAAATTTTGCTACATGGTCACTTGTAAACTCAGCAAATCCAGTAAAAGAAGATCATCTATACCCCTCCTTTCTAGTAGTCCGGTTGTGACGCTTTCCTGCTCCCCAGCAGATGTAGGTATTCTGCTCTTGCCACCATATGTTTTTTCTCTCCTGGGTTTGTACATGGCAACGGGACACACAGTACTGTAGCGGGGAAAGAAGGGATATAACATACCAGAAGTGTGAAGACATGGGCCACTGGAAAAGTTTAGATGGATTACAGTGTGTTTAGTTCACAAGTGACCCAGTGATGAATGGGATCCCTTTAAAGGCAAACAGGTAGATAAATTGTTATCTTGGCTGTCTTGTAGCACTGTGGTTCCTTGTTTAATTCCCACCAGGGATTCTGTTTTTCATTGATTTTGTACATTCTCTGCAATACATTCTCTGCACTACAGTAGGTTTCCTCCAGATGTTCCTATTTCTTCTCACCTCCCAAAAACACACTGGTAGGTTTACAGTGTTCATATAAAACTGTCCATAGAGTGAGTTTAGGACCATGATATGGGCATCAGATAGTAATTCCTGAGGTTAGGAATTGTAAGTAAAGGACCTATGTGCTCTATATGGCTCAGTTGAATCTGCTACAAACATAAATTAAGCCAGAATAAAAATATCAGAATATGAGGAATCTCCTCCACTTTCTTGGAGGAAGGGAAAAGCCACTTCTGGACTGAGCTGTATTGTACAATCGGCTAGCGTTTACTGGGATTTTATTCCTTGTTGGGAGCCAAGGTCAAACAGACACAAGGCAAATGGCTATGCTCATTCCACAAGAATTCAAAATGTTGTGGTTTGCCTTGATATTCTTTAGAAATTAGAAAGGTTAGGTCTTTCTTATCACTTTCAGCTCACCATGAGAAAAGTAACAGTATGAGGGAATTAGCCCTTATTAACAGTAATAAACCACACAGCATTTCAAGAAAAAATATCCACTGGGTATTCTTATTTAAAGAACGTACAGCACAGTGGCTTAGTGGGAAGCAGTCATATCTTCCAGCACTGCGGTCCTGGTTTTAAATCCACAAGGAACAATCTCTGAATGCAATTTTACATTTCTCTATAATCATTTGGCTTTTGTACACCATACAATATCATACTGCCAAAACTCATAAATCACTATCTTGTAGTAGTTTGTCATGTTCAACGGGCCTTGTTCTGTAATGCTAAAGCTGGTTCATAGCTTGCCAAGCCACTTCTTCAGTTTCTAGAGTGTCAGGAAGATACCCCAGCATTTATATTCACACCTTAGGACACCTTAATTGAATCATAATGCAATATGGAAATGCCGACTGTCCAAGAACAGGGTGGGGAGTGTGAAAGTTGTGGTGATCATGTCCTAGTTACATAATCCTATTGCTAATAAAAAACAAGAACTAATGGGACTTTATATGAGCCGTGACCATCCAGTACACAAGACTCCATCCCCGATATTTGATAAGGAAAAGGGAAGGGGGCAAAGAATGGGTAACGGGACTTTCTATGAAACAAATAACAATATACAGCTGCTCCTGATGAGTGGAGACGATCCACGAAACGCGTCGAGCTCTTTACCAATGAGTGCCATGAATTTTATTGGGCTATGCGACTATTATATTAATTATATTATTTAATTTTGTATATCATATATCTGATTACTATTAATATACCCATTGTACTACCTCTTGATGTGTTTCCAATAAATTAGTAATTTACTATATTATATTGATTGAAGTAATTCACCCCAAGTAATTTGTTTCATAGAAAGTCCCGTTGCCCATTTTTTGCCCCCTTCCCTTTTCCTTATCATAATCCTATTGCTGATGTCAGAAAGCCTGCACACCAACACAACCATCAATGGGGTTATGTAACTATGACAGGATGGCACTATGATTTTAACTCCTCCCATCTTGCTCTTGAACAAGTACACATTCCAAAGTGATTGGATTAAGGTGTGCTAAAGCATAGATTAAAAAAAAAAAGCTTGATTATCTTCCTAACACTCTAGGGCAGCCTTTCTCAACATTTTCAACACAGAGGAACCCTTGAAATAATTCTCCGGTCTCAGGGAACCCCTGCTAAAAATTAGAAATCTACAACTCATGATACATTAGTGTCATGGTCAGTGGGAAGAATGGTCCTTACACTTGTGGTCATTGGGAAGAATGACCTCCTTTACAGATAGCTAAAAAGATCAATAGGATCTTGGGAACAGTGGGAACTTATCTGAGAGGCAGAAATTGCCCAATGCTGAAGGAACCCCTAGCAACCTCTGGAGGAACCCTGGTTGAGAATCACTGCTCTAGGGACTGAGAAGTAGCTCGATGAGCTACACAAAACCTCCGACATTTCAGAACAAGTCCAGCTAACTACTAGTAGGTATACCATGACCTGGATAAATGAGAACTTTCACAGACTCATGTGTGACTTTTATTTATTACAGCAATGGCCTGCACCTCTGGTAACATCATTGCACTCCATCTCAATCTGTACAGAGCAATGTCTTGCCTGCAAGATGACATAAACCCAGTAGATAGTCAGTCCTGCAACACCTGAAGACTTATCAGTTGTTGTTACATAAACAAGTATATTCAGCCTGCCTGCAAAAAAATTTTTATGTGGAAGAGGGAAGAACCCAGAGGGAGTATGGCCAGATACCTACTGCACCAGTGTATTTTGGAGGAAAGAGCAAGAACTGAATAAGGTTTCCTTACCTGTCCAATCTCATCCCCGAATTTGGTGGGTAAGCTGTGTCTTCTTTCTCCTATAAAATGTAGTCTGGACAGGTAGACATTGGCACCTATTTCCAGCTTTAGAGATCATTAAATATTCAAGAAAAGCTGTGCTTTGCCTATTTACACCAAAGCACAAGTCATCCCAATTAGTATATAATTACCTATCCTTCCTTCTGAAAGGTATATCACTACCTTCAAATAGAGAAGCATGTGACTCACTCCATGTGACAGAGCTGAGCCAAAAATGTTGTCATACAGGGAGTTCATAGCCCTCTGTATGTTATACCTTTAGTGGCTCGTTACTTATATGAAGACTTTGCTTTGCTCCATCATCACTTCGTTCATCGTAAGAAGTGGCAAAACATTTTTTTTTTTTAGTTTTGATTAGAACAGGAGAGCGTTAGACCCTCAACTGAGCTTTTATTGCTGTCTATATCCTTGCTGAGGAGATTCACTCCTCTATTTGTCCTGGTGACCATTGTCACTGAGACACAAAGTAAGGAGAAATTCTACATTATAGGGTTGTAATGAAAGCAAGATTAGGGTAAAGCTTCAGGATGGGGATGAATGTTATGATGACAACTGTCTAAAGCCTAGTACACACAGGCCGAAAATGTCAGGGAGCATTGACCGGTTCAATAGAAACCAGCCAACATTCGGCCCTTGTGTACTGCAGTCAGTCCAACAGAAGCCAGCCAGCTTCTCTCAAAGGAGCATGCCCAAAAAAGGTCTGCCGATTGGCTTCCAATCAGCCAATGGCTGAGAGCACTGAGTGGAGTGTTCCGAGGGGGGGGGGCATCCCCTTGTCAGAACACAATAAAACAACAGGGGAGATTGATGTACTAACATTGCATAGTTAGTACAGTGGCTTCTCCTGAGCTGTCAGGTTTTCTTTTCGTACAGACCACTAGGGGTTGAATGTAAAAAAAAAAAATACTAGTGTGTTAGGCTTAAGATGGGATTTTCCCTCACTAGGGTAGATTTCTTCTTACCTCCTGCTGCATCTCCAAGGCAGGGTGTTAGGGGAAATCTTTCTAGCAGGACAGAAACTGCAACCTATGATCTGAAGGGTTAAAATTCCTATCAAAGAGCAAGAAAAAACATGTTGGCTACACTTTAACTTTATGCTACATTAAAGAGAGCTTGATGCACAGGTTCTCTTTGAGGTGTTGTTGTGAGCCAATCTACTAAAGCCTTTGATGGCAGTATTTTTTTTTTTGGCTGGATCCAATAGTGTCTATGGATTAAACACAGACATTACCAGCTAAGGGATCTTAAAAGGGAATTAAGTGGACAGGTTAGAAAAACTCCAAATTCTACTGTTATCCGTTGGATAATTTGGCATGAAGCAAGTCCACAGAGCGAGGCACATCCCCTGCCCGGCTCCATAGGCTAACAGTGTCCTGATAGAACAGTTTGTGTTCACTGGGCAGGTCTACACGTTGGACCACTAATTAATATCCATGGCAAAAAGATTTGTGCCAAGACCTTAAAATGGTATTAAACAGGACAACTTGCCTTTCCGACATCAACAATTCGGTTGTGTTTGCAGAGCAATGGGCCACACGGAAGTAGAAAAAGGAGGGACATCCCCTTTAAGTGCAAGTTTGGATAAATGAATTATTTGCTTGCTTTCCTTTTCTTCTTTACAAAACCAATGACTTTTTTCCCCCCATTCACAAAGGATGTCTGCTTGAAAAAAAAAAATCTATTAATATTTGCTACCCTCAGCAGCGCAGCATGATGGAACGTGTCAGATTATGTGGCTGTCCTCATTTAAATAACAATATCTGCCCGAGAAGTTTTAGGTCTCTCACCTAATGCCTCCTTTATATTGTTTAACACTGGTTAGATCAAAGACAATTGACCAAAACATTTCCAGTTTGCGATTGCAACCTTTTGTCATCACCCCTGGAAACGGCGCTCTTCCCGCTGCCCTCGCTTTGCATGACAATGGCAGCGAACTGTTTAAAATTAAAAGTCTGACATACATGAATTATGCAAATCGACGACTCTGACTTATACTAAGAGCTAATGCTTTTAGATTTGGCATGGTAATTACAGAAGGGGGAGACGAGGAGGACATTCTGCAAGCAACAATATTTACGTAGTACCTTTTTAACTGCGGAGTAAATCACCGCTTCACAAGAGATTCAAAGAATATCTTGTAGGGGTTCTTTCTAATTCCTCTAATCCACAACCATACTGACAGAAGAAATGGGGCACAGGGCAGCTTATTGTGACAGTCTAGTTTGAAGAGATCATCAAGCCAAAGTGAAAATAAGATATACACAATGTGATATTTAAAAGTACACTCCGGCCAAAATTGAAAATAAACCTTGAGCAGCATATGAATGCAGTGGACCTGCTTAAAGTAAACCTGTGGCCAGGCTATGGGCATTTAAGTACTTGCATATTTTTAACAAGTAATAAATGTGCTTTAAAACAAGCTCTCACTGACCTCTGTAGCTGCAGGCATTGTGGTGCAATTTATCCTCAAATTCCAAAGCACTGAAGCCATTCAAATTGGTTCTCTGAGCAGCTGAGTTCACCAACCTTCTACATATCACAGAATGACTCAAAAGTTTAAGTTTCTCTGCCCCCCCCCCCCCCCCCCCCAGCCAAGTACATTCCAGGTACATCATAACAAAAGGTCTTTAAAGGCTTGCAGTTTATCCTCTTTAGAAATAAACAACAGCCTGGCTAGAAACATCTGTCCCCTGCCAGCGCTCTGCAGAGTGGAGCCCTTGCCTTCTGTGTGGAAGCAGGAGTTGCTCTGCCGAGGCTCAGCACACACACCTGCTGAGTAAGAGCTCTTCAATTAGCAGGGAACTTAAAAAGGATTTCCAGGCTCCTTCAGGCAAAATTAAAATACTGTAGCTGCAGACTTTTAATATAAGGACACTTACTTGTCCAGAGATCCCACAATGTCCTCACCTGATTCTTCAATCAGCTTTAGGTGCAGGCACCGACATCTGTGGTAAGGGAAACAGAAAGTGAAGCCTTGCATCTTCACAGCCTGTTTCCTACTGCGCATGCGTAAGTCACACTGTGCCTTTTGAATGGTCCCATAGTCTTTCAGGACCTACGATGGGTAGGAAGGGAGGGCGAACTTTCGCCTTAGTTTTCCACGCCAATCTGAGCAAGAAGTGGGAGTGGGTACCTGTCAAAATCACGTACTCGCCCCCACCCCTACAAAAATTGTCAAATGTGGCAGTGGAGGGGGTGCAAACAAACTGAGCTTCCCCTTTTGGGTGGAGTTCTGCTTTAAGTTTTGCTGACTGCAGAGCTTTAAGTGATTCAGCAGGGTGCATGTCGGACATCCGCAGAGGAGGCTGCTGCTTCCCCACAGATATCCACTTCATGGGGGAACAGACATTTTTACTCAGGCTGTGGCTTGTTTCTAAAGTCTGTAATAACCTATTTACTAACATTAAAGTTAAAGGCTCGTAGAATTTAACCCTAAGGCATTCTATGCCTTAGGATACAAAACCTTCTAGGTGCAGCTCCCCCTTATACTTACCTGGGCCCCATCTCAATCCAGTGATGTGCAAGAGAGCAAGAGCTCTCTCATGTCTCTCTCTCCTCATTGGCTCGCACAGCAACGAGAGCCATTGGCTTCTGCTGCTGTCAATCACAGCCAGTGAGCCAATGAGGAGACAGCGGGAGCAGGGCCGAGCCATGCTCTGTGTGTGAATGAACACACAGAACGCAGCTCGGGAGCAAGCCTACTCAAAGTGCCCCATAGCAAGAGGCTTGCTATTTGGGACATTCAGCAGAGGAGAGGAGCCAGGACTGCCAGCAGGGGACCGAAAAAGAAGAGGATCAGGGCTACTCTTTGCAAATAAATCCACAAAAAACAAGAAACAAAATAAAGGTGTGTTGCGCTACAGTGATTGATATTAAAAATACTGAAAAACAATTATAAATAAACAGTCCAGAAAAATAAGTCTCTCAAATGGAGCATAATGTTAAAATGGCAAACTCCATGATTCAACTGTGGATAAGGTTATCCAATCCCTTCATCAAGTGAACACGCCACCACCACAATAGGTTGGACTCTTACCAGAGAGCTTGGACCCTTTATTATGAAGGGTCAAACAGGCCTGATTAATATGTCCTGGTAGGGGTCATCAGCAGGTGATGTACAAAGGAACCACGTCATGAACAGCTCCAGAGCATCCAGGGGACGCCACCCAAATGACGATCGTGTAATCAGATCCAAGTAAAACATAAAAATGTTGGATAGTTTACAACTTCGTAAGAGTTGCAGTTAATAAAAAGTATTGCACTTACACGTATCCATAGTAAAAGCAGCATTGCATGGTAAAAAAGGAAGGCCACCACAGAACATCCAAAACATGTAAAATGCGTGATAGCAGGAACATACAGTTCAGCCCAACCGGTTTCGTCTGCAAAAGCACTTCAAAGGGCTAAACTTTGCAAAACCATTAACATATTCGTTATTTAAAAAAAAAAATTTCCTTTAGAATCACTTTAACTAAACCCCTGAAATTCCATATGTACCTTACCAACACTGAAAAAGTCCCATACAGAGATGTCAGTGCCAAAATGAATGTCCCAGATCTACCAGTGGCCCCACTTGCGACTACACACCTTTTTGCAGACCCTCTCTATTCTAGCAGTCACAGACCTTTCTCCAGGCTCCCCTGTCCCTGCAGGCTCATATCTTTCTGCAGATGCCCAGTCCTGGGAGGCACCCACCTTTCTGTAGGCCACCAGGACCCAGCAGGCATACGGCTTTCTGCAGGCCCCTCTGTCTCAGCAGGAATGAAACTTTCTGCGAGGCCCCTGTCTCAGCAGGCACACCTGCCAGTAAATGTGCATCATCCAACATTTCCGCATTTCACAGTCCTAGACTGTTGACAGTACCACTTTTCTTTTGCTAGAAAAGTCCAGGCCAGCAAATAAAATGACAACAGCCCAAAAATAATATTTTGGATGTGAAGGTAGGCAGCAGGACGATAGGAAATTAAAATTCGGCTGCATTCAAAATAAACAGGTGCCTGCGAGGCATAAGGACGCTAAGGAAACATTTCACTGAGTGAAGGCCTGTTTTTATTTTTTTTTTGTTTTTTTTTTCCTAGCTGGCAAACATGTGCATTCACAGACCCAGATACTGGCAATCACGTTTTCTCACCACCCCAGCCAAAAAACTGAAAACCTGCAAAGGTGTTACTTAATTTAACTGCAGATTATGAGGCCAGCTCGACTGTTGTTTATAAATAGAGCTGAATAATCATGATTCAAGGCTTAGTTGGAAGGGAAACAAGATTTCCAGAATGTGGAACGTATCGTAGGTCTGGTATAGGGGCTGCGTATAGAGCAGAGGTAAGATCTTCAACTGGGAACATCAGTATCCTGCTAAAAATCTAAACTTAAGATGTAACTAAAGGGAGGGTTATAACTCCTGTCATCTGCATCCTATTGGGGAGTTTTCCCTTCATTTCCTGTCCCATAGCCAAAACAGGAAGTGAGGAGAAATCTCTCCAAAGTAAGGGAATTTAGAGGTGTCAACAGTGTCACCAGAACTAGTGTCCTCTCTATTGCTCTTTGGGTGATAACACTGAATTTTTGAATTTCTTTTATATTCACTTTTGATGAAAATGGTAAACAGGACAAATAAAGAGGTTGGATCTCATTAACAGAGGCACAGACAACAATACCGACAATTAAGCCGGTGGGTGGGGCGAAATGCATCATAGGCATGGTCTTTGGTGGAGACTCACAGGCTAAAGCCAATATGATGCCTATACTATGGAGGCTGGTTGGGAGAGCAGCGCCTTCTTGATTTCATGCATGTACTGCCTCATATGGGCTACTTGGAAGCCTGCACCCCTTACTTGAGGATTGTGGGAGTTCAGTCTCGGGCTTTGAGCAGCGTTCTAAGCTTGATATCCAGGTCGTAATACCCGCAAAGTGTTCTAATCCCTCTCCTCTCTATCCAAAACTAAAAAAAAGTTTTGCCTTTAGTTACACATGAAAGAGAAATTTGACCCCAGCAATATTTACCTCCTGCCAACCCTCCACCAAACTGTCCTCATTAGACTTCCTGCACCTACACAGATATGGTGCAGGTCTTTATCAGGTATTCAAGACCTGACAGACATCTTTTTGCACGTCTGCACATACGGGGATTCCCACACATGTGCACCAATGCTATTGGGTTCGGTTATCTCGGAACTTGGGTATTCACAGGAATCCCGATGCATGCGCAGACATGCCACAGATCACAAATACCAGACAGAGATGTGCACTATATCTTAGCCTGTGCCCATGAGTAATATACTGCCTCTTAGAATATGATGTGGCAATCCCAGGAGGCGTCGGGGCATTCTACATAATTTTCACTTAGGCGAGGACTCAGGAAGTGCTGTGGTGCAGTACAAACAAAAAAATTCCATTTTGTTTAAAAAACATTAAACATTTTGCAATTTTGTAAGGAGGGAGAGGAACCAGAACTGAAATTGTTTTCGTAATGGATAAAGGTCCACTTTAAGCTGGCCATACACAGTGAGGCCCCTTTCACACAAGCGGACATTATGTCCGTATTTCATCCATCCGTTTGTGGATGAAATACGGACATACATGCATTTCTATGGGATAGCGGGTGTCTGCGGATGAACATCCGCAGACACCTGATATCGTCCGCCTCCGCAATTGTCCGATTCTGCAGACGGAGGAAAATCCTATTTTTCTATCCGTCTGCAGAGCGGATCGGATGAACACGGACAGACGGTCCGTGCGCATCCGATCCCCCATAGAGGAGAGAGGAGAGCTGACAGGGCGGTCCCTGCACAGTGTTATCCGCCGGAATGATCCCCGCTGAGCAAGCGGATCATCACGGGGCGGATCATTACTGATCCGTCTCGTGTGAAAGGGGCCTTCAATTTTGTTAATTCGTACAAAATTCAGAATTTTTTTTGTCAAAGCAAGTCAGCTAATTTCATGTAAAAGTCTTTAAAACTTCTGTCCAGACCAAATCCACAAAGAAAATATACAAAGCAATGTTTATTAAATCACCAACCAGTCATTTGTAAAAGAAAAAAAAAACAATCATTATTGTTTCTTTGCAAATCATGAAAATAACACAGCTTTCTTCAACAAAGGCACATCTGGTCTGTTAAGAGTTTAACACACGGCACATTTGATGCTGATATAGGGGAATAATAAACACATATTCTACTAACTGATTTAATCTTATTTTAATGTTTTGTACACAAAAAAAGGTTGCTTTTCTCAATATTTACTCGTTTAAATTTATTCAGAGAATATGGGCATCATTAAAACCTAGGGCTGTTAGGCCCCTTTCACACTAGGGCGGTTTTCAGGTGCTACAGCGCTTAAAATAGCGCCTGTGTAGCGTCTGAAAAAACTGGCCCTTTTCACTCCAGAGGGCTTTCACACTGGAGCGGTGCGCTAGCCGGACAGTAAAAAAAGTCCTGCTAGCCGCATCTTTGGAGCGGTGAATGGAGCAGTGTATTCACCGCTCCTAAACCGCTCCTACCCATTGAAATCAATGGGACAGCGCAGCTATACCACCGGCAAAGGTTTTTTGTGGGCGGTTTTAACCCTTTTTCGTCCGCTAGCGAGGGTTAAAACCACCCTGCTTACGGCCGCCGCTAAAACGATGGTAAAGTGCCACTAAAAATAGTGACGCTTTACCGCCAACGCCCGCACCGCCCCAGTGTGAAAGGAGCCTTACTGATTAAGATTTTCGGAATTGATTAATCGATTTTTTTTTAAAATCAATTAATTGATTAATTTCAAATAATTATAATGCACATACAGATCAACTACTTTTAGTTAATCTCCTTGCACTGCAACTCTGCATTAGTCAGTGGTAAATGTGGTATACACTATATACAATCACCCGACACTAGTTTCCACAATCCATGACTTAACTTCACAGTTTACGTAAATGTTTTAAATTCAAAATGTAGCACTGACGGGTTTTTTTTTTTGGCATGGACCCCTGCGCAAACAGGTGGTCATGCAAGCGGGTATCAAAAGGGATAACACAGACCACAAACTTCTCTCACGTCTCCTTAAATCTCAGCAAGGATGCCAGGTCATGGGTAGAAAGAAAATATCTAAGTGCTCACCGCTTAAGTATAAGATTTAATTTTTGTGTTCCAACACAAACTGCTCACATAAAGATGATAAAAACAAAGCATGTAAAGCCGACAATCGTGTTAGTTCTGTAGGGAAGCAGCGGGTGACGTCATGCATAGCTCCTCCCCCGTACTCGCTACATTCAATCAGAACTTTGACGTCACTGGACTCGTTAGCAGGCACTTGGGGAAGGGGGGAGGAGTCTGGTGATGTCGATGTTCGTGATGTCACCGGATCTCCGACGGAACTCCCTGAAGAGGCTGAGAGGGGAGTACCGATCAAAAGAATTTTGATTGATCAAAAAAATGAATCGACTAATCAAGGAATTAATCTTTAATTTCCACAATCCTATTAAAATCCCATCCTTTTCTTCTGCTTTTTGTGTTCATACTTAAAAATATCTCATTTGAAATGTTGAATAGCTATACCTCTATGGTAATACCCCTGAAGAAAGGTGTAAAAAAGGTGTCGGGTAGAGTGGAGACCACAGAATTCCATGTATCACACTTCAGTGTCTTGTTGTATATTTAACCATGAATTTTTAACCTTTATAGACATTTCTATATTTGAATCTTGTTCAATATGTACAAATAAAAATGTTTTTTAACCACATCAATACTGGGCACTTTCCTCCCCTTCCTTCCCAGGCCAATTTTCAGCTTTCAGCTGTACCCAAATTAAATTTTTATAATTTTGTTCACACAAATAGAGCTTTCTTTTGGTGGTATTTATTCACGACTGCACTTTTTTATTTTTTGCGATATAAGCGAAAAAAGAGAGGAAATTTGAAGAAAAAAAACAACAATATTTTCTTTATTCTGTTTTTAAAAGAAATCCAATAAAATCTAATTTTGTCATAAATTTAAGCCAAAATGTATTCTGCTATGTCTTTGGTAAAAAAATCCTGTTAAGTGTATAATAATTGGTTTGTGTGATCACGGACAGATGTACGCAAATGATCATGTACAGATGTGTGCAGGTTATCACGGTCATATGTGTGCAGATAATCATTGGGGCAAGTGATTTTACTGGGACATATGTGGGGGACAGGTGTTTTTGGGGACATGTATTTTGGGGACATTATGTTTTACACTGTGTGTTACTAGGCTGGTGATCAGTGTGTAAAAATTTGTAAAAAAACAGCTCATACACACTGATGTGTGAGGAGAGGAGAGCCGATCGCATAGCAACGAGCTCTCTGTTTACATCACATGACGGCTGTTATTGGAGACGGCCGTCATGTGATCAGGAGGGCTAATCACAGAGCCCTCCTGCCGATCTGAGACAAGCTGTGTCTGGGTGACACGGGCGCATCGTTATAGCACACTGCGTGGGCCCGCGTGTGTGATCCCCCTCCTTCTGAGGGACGTCCCTGAACGTCCACTCAGAAGGAGAAAGCGCCCAGCCAGCCGTACATATGCAGTGGCCTGGTGGGAAATAGTTAATGAATGATTGTGGTGATCTGTTTGCCCTTAAAGTCCCACTTCAGTGGGGGATCTTGTTTCTTTCTATACTTAAAATTAGGGATGTGGTACATCTCATACCAAATTGCATCTTTATGAGTCTTTATTGTTTCTTCACAAGTCGCCAAAAAATACCACAGCTTTGTTCAGCAAAGCAAAATACAAACAGTCCATATTGCTGGTATAGTGAAAGCAATATTACAGCTTACCACAGAACTGCCAGTCCCACACCGGGGTAAGGGTCCCATGTGCTCAGGGCACAGGAAAAAAGCAGTCTCCAGACAGACCACACTATTTCACAGCTGTGAACTGCCTCACACTTCACCTCACAGACCCATGCTGACTCCTTCCTGCTGGTGTTCGAGCTTCTGTTGTAGGTGGATTAACCCTTCTGGGACCAAAGTTCCTGTAATCCGGGTTTGGAGGTTTTTTCCCAAAGTCTCTCCAAGCCTCCAAATTTTGGGTCCCATATGAGTACATACTAATCCAATGAGTACTGAAATCAGTCCTCTCCAATGTAACTGGACTACCCGGAACCCCTCACCCTGCATGGGCAAGATTCCCTGAATACTAAAAATGTACTTTGAACTCTCCCTTATAAGGACCACAACTAAAATTGTGGGGAAATATCTCCTGTCCAGGACCTATCCTTGGCTTTCTGTACAATACATATTAGAATCTACTTATAAATTCAGTTTTGCATAGACCACACAGAAACCTTTGTTTGTATTGTTCTTTTATACATTCCTCTACCATACATAGTCATTTAAAAGAACACATTTTTGTGACCATGAAAGTTATATTCTAGATGACAGTTTTCTTAGGGTTAAATTTTTCCCAGATGAAGGCCACATTGACAGAATTTGATTCAATCAGATAAGAAAGGAGAAAAACCTTCCTCTTATTTGTCTCGTCACTACGGTCGAAATCGATCTTCACTTTGTATTCACTGACCATTAGAAAAATGAACGCTTGGAAAGCTAACATTTGCAAACAAAATTCTAACGTGTATGGCCAGCTTTAGGCTACAATCAATTAGGCATTCATTAGAAAATAGAAGAGTAGATAATAGGCATATTAAGTCCTCACAACTTAAAAAAAACTGTGTCTCTAACCACTACCCCCTTCCCCACTCTATACTGAAGGAACTTACAGCATTGAAACCCCTGTTGCATCATGAGAATTGATCTTTTTATGCTGAATCAAAATTACTATAACATGCATAATTGTAGAGAGAGGGGGCATACATAGGTCATAATTTTCTCCATGTGCCTGACTATTAGAGAAAATGGGACGCTGCAATCAGGTAAAGTATATCTCTGGGCAAAACCTTTTGTTTTTAGTTTTATATAAGAGTGGGGTAGGTTTGGACTAGGTTTTTATTGCTATCTGTGACCCCACTGGGGAGATTAATAGTTTGTACTGATGACCATTGTCACCAAAATATAAAGTGAGGGGAAATCCAAAATTTGAAAAATGTCTCCAGGAATAGGAGGGGAAGGAACATTCTCCAGGGGGGACACTTGTTCCAGGGGACAACTGTCTAAGAGGGGATTTTCCCACAAGATTTCCTCTACCTTTCAGTTACATCTTTCCAAAGCTGAAAAATAAAGTTTAGGCTATACAAATAGGCTTGCTCTTCAGAGATTGTACTGAATAGGCTTGTTTTTTTTTTCCCGATTAATGTTTTGGATAGGCTTTTTCTTCGAAGATTGTGTTTGTCTTGGGATACGTGTCCATTTTAGAGTTGGCATTTTTTTCAGTTTAAATGTTTTATTAAGTTTTGCAAGGAAATACAATAATTGCTGTGAATGTTTAGCAACATTAAACAACCTATAGATGTTCAGAAAACTATGCATGGTGGTAAATTGTATATAAAGTTATGTTTGCCAATAAAAGAGGAAAAAGAAACCATAGAATCATCACAGAAATATGCCAATAAAACGATTATACCAGTGTCTGCGAGTTCTATGTTGTATGTGCCTAATAAATAGGTCATAAAAGACTAGGGGGAAATGAACATTACACAATGATTATTCCATATATGTAGAAGTATTTTCCTATAATGTCAGGAAGGTTGGAAAAGGAGAGATGAAAACATGGGGGGGGGGGGGGGGGGGTTAGAGGTAAAGGAAAATGGGTCCACTGCAGAGGGTTTCACAGAGAGAGCGGGTTTCAGCAGATTGGGTAAATGGGTCTGAATATAAATGCATGGGATGCAGGTCAGCCAAAGGCTAGCTCCCCGCTTCCCCCAACTCATAGGTATCTGAGTATTCACTGATTGGATGAGGTGGAGAGGTGAAGAGAAAATGCAAAGCTCTTAGTGAACGACGCTTGTGCCGGGATGGGACCTGGGACACAGCCAGGTATGGCATATGCATACCTACATTGGTCCAAGCTGGACTGATGTAACTATGAAAAAAAAATCCATACCTGGGGTCAAAATCAATAATCATTTCCAAAATATCATCTTTATATCATCCCCTCTGTCTGCTAAAAAGCTGAATCCTAGTGCTCATGCTTTATAAAAAAAATAAAAAGCAGATTTATACCTGTTTTAACAGCATCTCCCAGCGATCACGTGACTCCAGGCTCTCTGCTCCCCTAGTCTGATAGCTCCAGCGGGCGGGCCGAGATTCCCCTGCTGACATCAGCCAGGGAGGAGAGGAGGAGAGAGCCTGGAGTCATATGATCACTGGGAGATGCTGTTAAAAAAGGTAGAAATATGTTTTTTTTTAATAAAGCACAGGCACTAGGATACAGCTTGTTATCTGAAAGAGGGGATGAGATAAAGGTCAGATAGTTTTGAAACAGCAGGGGGAGAAGCAGAGAAGCACTAGTGAGAGCTGACAGACAGGGAGGGGAGAGGAGGACACAGACACAGGAGAGCAGGGCACAGCATGTAAACTGACCACAGTGTCAGGGCTCAGCAGCCATAATATACCGTGGTCAGTTTACAGGGGGGGAGGACATGACAAGGCAGGATCAGTCAGGTAACTATCTTTTAGTTTAAAAAACGCTTTAATTCCAATGTTGAAAACGAAAAGCAAACAAAATTTTGATGTACTGTTCAACCACATGAATCGAGTCTCTGATGGCATCAAATGTACTGATGAGACTTTTCATGCGTATGTTGATACAAAATCTACCAGAGTGTGTCAAGCTTTTGTATCCATTCCTGGGTGAAAATTTTGTGCTCATGGCTCCATTGGCATGCCTAGGCTAATTTCCATGACACTCCACCAAACATGAAGCACTTGTTTTATGGTGGATTGGGGTGCCACAGTAACGGTCATCTGGTGGAGATCTTACTGGGCTTTCAAATGATTCTGGTTATCCTGCTATCTCAACATTGGGATCCATGTACACTAGACGAATGAAAAAGCACCAGAATCTCTGGCAGAAAAATAAGACACTCATAATGGCTTGTATTTTCCATGTGTTTATGTGCGTTTGCATTTAGAAGTGATTTTCCCAAAACATTCAAAAATACCAAAAGTGCCTAAACACCCCATTTATGTGAATTTTTGTGCGTTTATGCGCATCAAACATTTTTATGCCCGAATGCTCCTCTCAAAAACGAGCTTGTGATGGGTTTTTACAGCTTGTAAAAGCTGTTGCTCAAATATGCCGGTAAACTCCCAAATGTGCATGGACACATAGGGTAGCAGAGTTGCTTCTACAGGCTGAAAGAAAACAATTCTAAATACCTGTATAAGCAGCATTTTGTATGCATTTTTTATGCATGAGGCCTTAAATTTTGCTTTAACCACTTCAGCTCCGGAAGGATTTATCCCCTTCATGACCAGGCAATTTTTTGCGATACTGCACTGCGTTGCTTTAACTAACAATTGCGCGGTCTTGAGTAGATGTACCCAAACAAAATTTATGTAATTTTCTTCCCACAAATAGAGCTTTCTTTTGGTGGTATTTGATCACCTCTCCGTTTTTTTTTTTTTTGCGCTATAAATAAAGAATTTCTTCATCAATTGAGGCCAATATGTAGTCTGCTACATATTTTTGGTAGATTGAATGGTTTGTGCAAAAGTTATAGTATCTACAAATCTGGGATATTTGTACGGACTTTTTATTTTTTTTATTGTTTTTACTAGTAATGGCGGCAACTTTTGGGGACCAGTGACACCAAAACAGTGATCCGTGCTAAAAAAAAAAAAAAAGAAAAAGCGCTGTCACTGTATAAATGACACTGGGGGTACAGTACATGTACATGGGGTGGTTCTTAAGCGATTCAACATCGGTCAGAAATTTAGCCTTGTGGTGGCCCTACATGGTGCAATACAAGGGGTTTAAAACCCTTGTCAAGTTTTATTTTTGTCTGTGTCTCAGTTACATAGATTCCTGTTCATCATTATTATTGAAAGGAAAAGTAAAAGAAAATCTCAAATTTTGGGCTGTCTTCAGAAAAATAATGGAGAGGTCCAAGGGATTCCCTCAATTTGCAAGGATTTCCTAACATTTTATGTTTTGGCTATGGGACAGGAAGTGAAGATAAATCTCCCCAATTGGATACAGAAAAAACAAATTACCTATAGATCTTTTGGAACGATTTTTGTCCAATTCGACAAAACAATCAAATCCGACATTAATGAAATAAGACAAAATTGGCAAGGCCAAGCATCAGCGAGTGTTTGTTTTGATCCGTAGTGGCGAAAGTGGCGAAAAAAATTAATTGATGGTACAGGGTCGCTTGAAAGCTTTTCTTAACTAGATTGAATTCAAGCGATTCAAAAGGGGGCAAAAATGCCATCAATCATATTTCTGTCACAACCAATCAGTTTGGGTCAATCAAA
Organism: Lithobates pipiens; assembly: GCF_037356315.1. Taxonomy (NCBI): domain Eukaryota; kingdom Metazoa; phylum Chordata; class Amphibia; order Anura; family Ranidae; genus Lithobates; species Lithobates pipiens. The sequence goes on along the minus strand of NW_027507785.1, from coordinate 70,545,639 downwards.
ACAATCGCTATTTGTTGCTCATCTCTTGGCCATGGTATTTTTGCCCCGCTCAATCGATAACCAATTCAATTATTTGTCGATTCAGACATTGATTGTTTATTTTTATCGCAACGTGTATAGCCGTCAGTAAAGAGTTGCGCCATGAGATGTCTGAATACAATTTTCCCTGCATCAAACCCAAACTCAAAATATTGTTAACAAATCAATTTTTCCAAAATAACAGCTAACACTTTTGTCACTGTCTGGTAAGAAATAAATACATTTCTTCTAAATTCCCAAACTGTACAAGGAGGAACGCGATCTTTGGCGATAAACTATGAACGGCAAGCAGACAAATGAATGCTCGAAGGCTCGAGATGATACTTATCTTTATGAGGGACAAGAAACATACATTATCAAATCGTCTTGTGGGAACAGATAAATGTATCATAACCAGGAAATTGCTATGTGTAAATAAATAACTCACTTTGCGATTGAGTTTTACGCTTTTTTTTTTACCCTCTGCTGTGAGACAAATAAAAAGTCATGTCAGCTCTCTTGAGAGTGTCGAGGAATGTATTACAGCACTGGAAGCAGATACTACATATCGCTGGATGGAGCATCTGTCTGTTTGAACTGTCCACCTATGATCAGCCAATTGAAAGTGTACAAAGAGGTAAAAAACTAATTTGTTGTTCCTTTAAAGCAGAACTCCAGCCACAAAAGAGCTTACAAAGATTACAATGAATAGTCCATGAAAAGATAAAAAAAGCTTCTGTTGCAATATTCACTTTCAATACAGATATTTCCCCACAGTACTTCCTTTCCACCACAAGATGTCCTCAGTCTGATGGCCAACATCACTCAACCCACTTCCTCTGAGCCCAGGTAGTCCTGAACCTGCTCCCAGCCTTTAACTGAACAGTAAAGGAGATGCAGTGTAGTGATCAGCTCACCTCCCTGTCACTCTGCTCTCTTCTGCTTTCAGCATGATCCTTATACGCACATGAACTGAATGACTCCTTGTGATGCTTCTTTCTCTCATACCTCAGAACCACTGTGAAATGACTGCAAGATGCTGATACCAGATACCAGTTTAAATTCTAGTACTTACACTGCTTACATTAAAACATACATTTAGGCTAAGTTCACACAGACATTGAAATTTAAAGTGGTTGTAAACCCTTACAAACCACTTTGACCTACAGGTAAGCCTAGATTAAGGCTTACCTGTAGGTCCAAGAAATATCTCCTAAACCTATACGATTTAGGAGATATTTACACGAAGACAGCCATCGCTGTCTACGGTGCATGCATGCTGGGCAGGCCGCAGATCGCGGCGATATGCCACGAGTGACGGCCCCCATGCGCATGTGTGGGAGTGATGTGATCGCGGATCCAGCGAATCACAGCGCCGGAGCAAGACCCGGAAGTCGCTCCGGGATACATGGCAGCGGCAAAGAGGAAGACGGAGGACCGCTTCGGAGGCTTCGTTCTCAGGTAAGTTATTCATAATGAGCTAGTATGCTATGCATACTAGCTCATTATGCCTTTTTTTTTGCCTTTACTTCCTCTTTAAATCAGCCTTTAATGCACTGTAACACACCTATAGTGTTAATGTGTATTTCAGACACACAAAGCTTCTCAAACACCCTGTGAGATTTTTTTTAACCACTTCAGCTCCGGAAGATTTACCCCCCCCCCCCCCCACCAGCCCATTTTTTGCTATACGGCACTTTACTTTAACAATTGCGCGGTCGTGCGATGCTGTACCCACATAAAATTTTTGTCCTTTTTCCCCATAAATAGAGCTTTCTTTTGAAAAAAGAAAACAATCTTTTTTTACTTTCTGCTAGAAAATATATCCCATAAAAAATGTAAAAAATCAAATTTCTTCATCAATTTAGGCCAATATGTATTCTGCTACATGTTTGTGGTAAAAAAAAAATCCCAATAAGCGTAATGATTGGCTTGTGCAAAGTTATACAGTGGTGTGAAAAAGTGTTTGCCCCCTTCCTCATTTCCTGTTCCTTTGCATGTTTGTCACACTTAAGTGTTTCGGAACATCAAACCAATTTAAACAATAGTCATGGACAACACAAGTAAACACAAAATGCAATTTGTAAATGAAGGTGTTTATTATTAAAGGTGAAAAAAAATCCAAACCATCATGGCCCTGTGTGAAAAAGTGATTGCCCCCTAAACCTAATAACTGGTTGGGCCACCCTTAGCAGCAACAACTGCAACCAAGCGTTTGCGATAACGTGCAATGAGGCTTTTACAGCGTCCTGGAGGAATTTTGGCCCACTCATCTTTGCAGAATTGTCCTAATTCAGTTACATTAGAGGGTTTTCGAGCATGAACGGCCTTTTTAAGGTCATACCACAACATCTCAATAGGATTCAGGTCAGGACTTTGGCTAGGCCACTCCAAAGTCTTCATTTTGTTTTTCTTCAGCCATTCGGTGGTGGACTTGCAGGTGTGTTTAGGATCATTGTCCTGCTGCAGAACCCAAGTTCATTTCAGCTTGAGTACACGAACAGATGGTCGGACATTCTCCTTCAGGATCTCTTGGTAGACAGCAGAATTCATAGTTCCTTTTATCACGGCAAGTCTTCCAGGTCCTGAAGCAGCAAAACAGCCCCAGACCATCACACTACCACCACCATATTTTACTGTTGGTATAATGTTCTTTTTCTGAAATGCAGTGTTCCTTCTACGCCAGATATACTTGGACACACATCTTCCAAAGAGTTCCACTTTTGTCTCATCGGTCCACAGAATGTTGTCCCAAAAGTCTTGGGGATCATCAAGATGTGTTGTGGAGAAATTGAGACGAGCTTTGATGTTCTTTTTGCTCAGCAGTGGTTTTCTTCTTGGAACTCTGCCATGCAGGCCATTTTTGCCCAGTCTTTTCCTGATGGTGGAGGCATGAACGCTGACCTTAACTGAGGCAAGTGAGGCCTGCAGTTCCTTGGACGTTGTTGTGGGGTCTTTTGTGACCTCTTGGATGAGTCGTCGCTGCGCTCTTGGGGTAATTTTGGGCGGCCGGCCACTCCTGGGAAGGTTCCCCACTGTTCCATGTCTTCGCCATTTGTGGATAATGGCTCTCACTGTGGTTCGCTGGATTCCCAAAGCTTTGGAAATGGCTTTATAACCCTTTCCAGACTGATAGATCTCAATTACTTTCTTTCTCAATTGTTCCTGAATTTCTTTGGGTCTCGGCATGATGTGTAGCTTTTAAGGATCTTCTGGTGGACCTTACTGTGTCAAGCAGCTCCTATTTAAGTGATGCCTTGATTGTGAACAGGTGTGGCAATAATCAGGCCTGGGTGTGGCTAGAGAAATTGAACTCAGGTGTGGACAACCACAGTTATAGTATGTTTTAACAAGGGGGGCAATCACTTTTTCACACATGGCCATGATGGTTTGGATTTTTTTCACCTTTAATAATAAACACCTTCATTTACAAATTGCATTTTGTGTTTACTTGTGTTGTCCTTGACTATTGTTTAAATTGGTTTGATGTTCCGAAACACTTAAGTGTGACAAACATGCAAAGGAACATGAAATGAGGAAGGGGGCAAACACTTTTTCACACCACTGTAGCTTCAACAACTTTGGGATATAGTTATGGAATTTGCATTTTTAATATACTAGTAATATCGGCAATCAGTGACTTATAGCGGGACTGCGATATTGCGGTGGACAAATTAGACACTAATTGACTCTTTTTTGGGACCAGTGACACTAGTAGAGCGATCAGTGCTAAAAATATGCACAGTCACTGTACTAATGACACTGGCTGGAAAGGGGTTAACATCAGGAGCTTGTACTAGTGGAAGGCATAGATCTGTGTCCCTACAGGAACACAGGATCCATGCCTTCCTTTCTGACAGAACAGCGCTCTACCTTGTTTACGTAGGCAGATCACCATTCTGCCTATGTCCTGAAGGATCAGTGGGTGCTGGCAGACATCGGCTCCGCGGGACCCGCTGTGTAGAATCACAGCAGGGGTGAGCCTCCGGTGGCTCGCTCTCATGCCTGATACCCCAGAAAGGCAGGATCACCCTGCCCTGTAGCAGTAAATGTGCTAGAGGGGGGGGGGGGGGGTCAGCAACTGGTTAAAAATGTTTCAAAATCCTAAAATGGGAGATGAAATATTATGCTCCCTGTTATGAGTGGCGTTGGCAGGTGGTCGGCAAGGGGTAAAAACTGGACCCAATTCCTAATTTCAATGCCTGTATGAATGAGGCTTTAAAGCTATAGTAAACTCCACTTTTTATCTTGTACCTACAGGTAAGCCTAAGATTAAGGCTTACCTATAGGTACTATGAATATCTCCTACACGTGCACTATTTAGGAGATATTCCAATGTATAGTAGCCGATGACATCACCTGCGCATGAGCAATTCTCTCTCAATGGACGGCACACTTGAACATGCTGTCCATTGAGAGTGTGGTGCTGAAATCACAGCTCCAGCGCACATGTGCGAGGGTGACATCATCACGGCTCTGCCATTCAAACAGCTGGAGCTGGGGAACCCAGAAGGTAGACTGGGAGAAGAAGACAGGGTGCTGCTGGAGGGATCTGTTTTAGGGTGAAGTGAGTCATAAGGTGCTAGTATGCGGTGAAACAGGATGTGATGTGGGGACTGCAAAAAGGACCCACCTACACTACAGAACAGTAAAAAGAAGGGGAAAGAAGGATCGGGACCTAGCCTCTCTATTTCAGCTAAGAAATTTAGGCTTTTGGATGGATTTCTTTCATGGAAACTATAGCTTAGCTAAGGAGTAGGGATAATGGGTATTCTTTTTTTGTTCCCAGAGATCAACAAAGTAGAGACAACAAGGGGTTCATAGCCATAAGAAGTTGACATTGATCACCTTTTTGTACCCCAGGGGCTGCTGTTCTATACGGTTAAACAAGGGCCAGGGCTCATTGACACTTTGCTCAGTACTGGATACAGAAGAAACCGCATTGACACTTGCATCCCTCATGTATATCTATTGTTCCCCTACTGCCCGGTAGCAATAAACACATAAACTTAGACACCTTGTCCGCACACGCAAGCTATAGTCTACAAAACTTTTTCATATTAAAGTATCGTCCTGAGCTTCGGTGTTCCATTTCCCGCATTCACCTGTCTAACTGATCTGAACTGACTTCATGTAAGTGTTTGCACATTTTATGGCGAAATTAGGAATACATCTGGAAAAGAGTGTAGAAAGTCCGTTTTATAGTTTTTCATCATGTAATGGTGTGCTTCATTGCCTTTTGGCAGATCCAGCGCCGTGGGAGAAGAAAACACAATATGAATGAAATTTACTAGCTTCGGTAAATAGGAAAAGCATGATCATTTTTATCTGCAAACACGTCCAAGACAAATCCTCAAAGCTCAAATATAAACTGGAACTTCAAACTGAGAAACTGGAACTAGGGACTGAGAAACAAGTGAATGGTAGCTCCTAATGGAAACTTTACTTCAACTTATTAAACTTTTGAAAAAAAAACAAAAAAAAAAACAGTACTGCAGAAAGCCCATGGCGTCTACCTGCTTATGGCTTTTGCTTTTTATCCCAGCACTAAGGGATAGTATTGAATTCAATGCAAAGAGCCATAAAATCATTATTCCTTACAAAACATGCCTTTAGACCAGTGTGCGAAAGCATGCATGCAGACACAAAAACACATACTAGGCAAAGTGCAGAGTAGGCACCCCCCCCCCCCCCCCAGACCCTTTAGCTGAGCTCATCCCATGTGACTACGGCCAGCCACTGTGATAGAGTTTCCAGAACACATAAAAAGATTCTGCAATGACTTATTGAAAAAAGCCATACATCTTTAAAGTAAACAAAAATTTAAATGTGTTGTACCCTAAGCCCACATTCACATTGGGCCGATTTGGCATGCGATTTGACATGTCAAATCACATGCCAAATTGGCAGGCTACTGCTGGAAATGGCACCATCAAAATCGGTGTGGCGCCAACTTTGTAGCACCGCACTGATTCCAGACAGTAGTTTCTGCACTACTTTTGGCGACTTCAGGGGCGACTTCAATAGACATATGTGCATGAACTCGCACATATGTCTCTCAAATTGCCCCTGAAGTCAGACTGCATTGCCAGTTTGAAATCGTGCGAGGTCAGCTGAACTTGCATGATTTTTAACCCGCATTCAGCATGAACCTGAAGTTAATGACAGTTCCCACATGACAATGGAAAAAAAAAAGGGTAAAACAGCACATTTGCAATCTTGCTTAATTTACACAAATACATTGTCAAGCTAATGTAACACATTCCCACATCCTGAAGACTGACGGTTCCTATGGAAATCTTCTCTCCAGCGATGCCCAGTCCTCCTCAAATTGCTGAATGGTGCCTCGGAGGTTGATAGCTTTAAGTCAGACATTGCAGTACATCCTTAAAGGATAACTTCCCCTTTCGTAACATGTTACACTCATATTCAGGGTATAACATGTAAGATGTTACAGTTGCAGCAGCCCCCCCCCCCCCATCACCCCCACAAATCACCTGTCCTGACAGTGAGTGAGGGATCCCCACCCCTACCCTGAAACAAATTTAAAAAAGAATGAATTCATCCACAGAGTTCTGTGATTTGAAAACTGCAAGTACCAACATCCTTTTACAAGCTGTTAGCTGTTGAGTGCTCTAGGTAGTTCTTTGAGATTGCAGGTGTAATGCAGGGTTCTTGCAGACAGTCTGTGTAAGCTGTGTGTTCGTACCTCGTACAGGCAGGCAGTTACAATCTGACTGATTGCGGGTGTAATGCTTTCCAGGCTCATAGTAAAAAATAAATAAATGCAAACTTTTTTACCTGCAAAAAGATGTGCATTTGTGTTTATTTATTTTTTCAAAGGTGATCTTTTAAAGATTCTAAAGAGTCCCTGCCCCTTCTTCCATTGACTCCAGGCTCATAGTAAAAAGATGTGCATTTTTTTTTTCGGTGAACTTATCCATTAAAGATTCTAAAAGGGCCCCTACCCCTTCTTCCATTGACAAAAGTCCTTGTATTGTCTTTACTGGCTTCCAATTAAGAGAATGTGTTATACACTATAAAAACAAGTGGAGGACAGGACAGAAAGTGGTGCACGCCCGTCGGAACTTCAATATATTGCAATGTTAGACCCAAAGCGGTTAACTTCTGCAGCTCCAGAAGTTCAGCTGTATGAAGAGGACCACCCTCAAGAGAAGATTTCTACAGGAGCCATCAGGAGGCCAGGAACCATAGTTTATTACAGGTAAATAATGTGAAGGCAGCTATACCAAAAAAAGAAAGTAAACCAAATTAAGCTTTAAGTCCTTAGCTTGTCAGCAATCTTCAGTTTTCAGAAAACTCAATTCTGAGCCTGTGATTATACCAGAGGATTCCAAGCTTTGCCTACTGGAATCTTGTTAAACAGATATAAAAAGAGATGTTGTTCTTGGGGAATGAAATGATTTTACTTTCCCAGAATAACTCTTTAAACAGGAGACAAGAAACTGGAGTATCCAGAGGAAAGCGATGCACAGGAAGATCGGGAAAAATTCAATGCAAGCAGTGTGGTAGTTCGGATTCAAACCGATGACCCTAGTGCTGCAAAGCCGAAGTGCTAACCGCTAAGCCACTGTGCTTTCTATCTGCGACCTAGCAAAGAGCTGGGTGGCACGGACGACCCTACTTGATCCACCTGGATTATGATTTTTGAGGCCACAAGCCTCTGGTTTCAGATCCCAGACTCAGTGATGGGGTTTACCAAAAAAATTTAAAAACTAAGCCGCCATACCGTTTTCCTGAAGGACCTCTGAGACGAGTCCTCAATAAATTGGGTTCAACACCTATGTCCTGGTTTTGTAACTAGGACCTGGCCATAGACAGAACGAATTTCTGTCCTGCAACCCGGAATTCACTCAATTCCCCCATCAACACAGACAGTGTTGACAGGGGAATGCCTCTCATGGAGCCATTGGGGTTGATTTACTAAAGGCAAATGCACAATGCAAGAGCAGCGGCTCCAAAGCTTAATAAATGAGCAAAAGCTCTGCTGGCTTCCATCATTCAATCATGTGCCAGGAAAAAATAAAACATTTCTTGCACATAATTGGATATTCTTTTGAAAGCTATGCTTCCTTAATTTACTGAGTCTGGGAGCAAGTGCACAGTCTATTTGCCTTTAGTAAATCAACGCCATTGTGTTCCCCCAGGAGAACAGAGTTATTATTGCTAGCTGCTATAGTGGCTAGCAATAATTGCAAATAAAATATGGCAGGCTGGCTATATATGGTTCCTGCTGAACCAACCAAGATGCAAACCATCTATGGCTGGTTTAAGTAAGCCCTTTGACACACTCCTATAACAGTCAATTTGGCAAACATCTCTGATTCGTTCATTTAGCACTGTTCTATATTCTGTATATTACAAAATAGAAGAAAAAATAAATGAAAAATGGATGTCCGGGCTGCGCTGTTTGGTAGGAGGTGTATAAATCAAAAAAGTGGCTTGGCAGAACAAAAAAGCCATTGAAATTGTAAATTGTATTAGACAAACTTACAAAATGCCCATACAGTGGATGTTTACGTGGCATTTGGCTTTAAATTCCAAACACCGGAGTGTCTTTAATGCCATTCAGTGGCTCTGCTCGCTTTTTAAGCTACAGCTGGATTTTACAGGCCCCCGGGCTCTGCCGCTACAGCTATGATTGACTAATTATAACTTTCTATGGAGGACTGTTTAGCAACAACACATATCACCGCTAAGCGCCATAACATCTGAATCAATTACACCTGCAATATGCAATTCCTCTTAATTATTCACACTGGCCTTAAAAGTGCCTTTTTCTGCATAGATGACATTATTCCGTATCTAACCGTATACACTCAATTATTTTCACACCATTTACAAATGCTGCAAATGTGTTGCTTCTCAATAAATACATTGTACAACCACAAACTCCTAATTACTTAGCTAAGTCGAAAGCACATTTCTAAAGGTCACAAGTGATAACTGACAGTAAATAGAAGAGCAATGGGCTTCTGCTCAGATATTTTCTCCTGCGACATAAACGGGCCACTTTCATAGGAAAGCAAGAAATTGGATTAACCTTTAATTTCCTGAAATTCAAATGGACCTTAGTGTCTTATTCCCTGCCACTTATCCGGAAGGAGAAAACAGGAATTAGAAGTAAGATCTATTACTATCACTTTATTTTCGCTAAAAGCTTTAGCACAACATTTTTTTTTTTTTACATCTTTTTGCCTGATGGATGCTATTTGTTTGCTTTTTTCCCCTTCTAGCAATGGTATTTGCTGCCATATTGGTTGCTCTGTCCATCACTAAAAGGCTGTGATAGAACGGTGCCACCTAGTGGCCAACATAACACCTCGACTAGAGGCTAAAGTATGTAAAGAAGGGGCATTAGCGCACCAACAGAAATGGGTTCTAGATGTAAACCCTAAGGGCTCAAGAACATAGTTGATTAGGGCCATACACTGGCCAGATAATAATATTTGTGTACAGCCAGGTATTTCTGATCACCTGTGGTTAAATACAAATAACACGTCTATTGTCACACATCTTTCCCTAACTGCAGGTATTTGCTCCATGCACAATTATATGCAAACAGCTACAGACAGTGTCAGCCTATCATTGATTTGAAGTCAGAAAGACATGGCTGTACCGCTGCAGAAATATGCTGATCTGGGCGGTGTACAACCCTAATGGACCATGTGCATGAGGCCTTACTGAATGATATTTCATTTTCTCAAGTGCCATGTATCATAGATAACTGTCATGCATTTCTTCAAATAAAATACTTGTTTTCACTCTTCTTAAATTCGTTGTTAAATTTCAGTTCTGTTCATCACCAGTAGCCTTTTTGCAGCCACTTCATGCTAAATGCACTCCAATGATGGCTGTATGGCATTTATCAGGGCAGGTTTCTTGATGGGGACAGCAGCAGATCATGTCAGTATGTAATCTATGTGTTTAAACAGTCATTTTCAGTCTCCATCAGAAGCTCATGTGACAAGGTGACAACACAGGATTTAATTTATTTATTTTTCCTTTTGTCTAAGCCAATGGTTGCAGCTGCTAGTAGAAGAAGAAGCCAAAAACAAAAATGCTTTTTTTGTCATTTTTTTAGATGCTCCAAATGAAGTCTTTCGGGACCAAAATGCACGGCTCTGCCTCTACTTTTTTGAGCTTCCAGCAGCACAGCACTCTGGTGCACCATTGAATGTAATGGAAATCTTGATGATAAGTGCTTTGGAAAAGGAGCTTCAAATCGCTCAGGTGTGAATTGGACTTCAGAGACTCATCAGTGGTGGATCCTGGCTCCGTCCCTCAATGACATGGGATCTGGTAAACCCAGGAGTCACAATTCTTATGCTGCAGTTTTTGAAATGTAGAACAAATGATAAAGACCCAAGCCTAGTACACAGTACAATTTTTTTTTTTCATTCAACCCAACAGGCTGAATGAAAAGAAAAACTGACAGCTCAGGTCGGAGCGCCTGTACCAACGTTGGATTGTTAGTACAGCAGCTCCGACTGGAGCTGTCAGTTTTTATTTTCATTCAGCCTATTGGGTTGAAAAAAATAATAATAATCTGTACTAGGCTTGGGTCTTGCCCTGCTTTGCAACTGTATTCTCAAAGGGGGACGCCCCCCCACCAGAACACTCTGGTCAATGGCTGAGAGCGCTGATCTGGAGCCAATTGGCAAAGCTATTTCGGTCATGCCCATTCGACAGAAGCCGGCTGATTGGCCGGCATCTGTCAGACCAGCTGCAATACACAGGGGCTGAATGTCGGACCGTTTCTATTGAACTGGCCAATGCCACCCGACATTTGGCCCGTGTGTACTAGGCTTTAATAGCCAGAGAACCTGAGAAATGAAACGTTGAGAATGGACAACTATACACCAACATCTGCCAGCAACTCAGATGCTTGTTTTACTAGGACAGACCCTTTAACGTTAGAGTAGACCATGCAAGTCTTCATAAATAAATTCAAAATGTGTCATAATATAAAACATCAGTGTACATTTTAAGAATCTCTTAACCTTCTTTCCTTATGAAGCTAACCTCCAGTTCCAGTGACTTTGCCAAGGCTGACATGATGCCATCAGTCTACTGCAGGCAGGAAGTATTTTCTCAGTCTCTCCTCCCTCAATGATCCAACTGTATATTGTGATTTTGTAGCAGAATCACAAAGTGAGATTCCAGGGCAGGGGCCAGTCTGGGTTCAATGTTTATGAACACAGCCAAGAACTGCACAGGCGCCAGGATTTACATGACTGAGTTATCTCTGAGCCAATATCTCGATCTGGGAAGTAGATGCTAACCCTGGATGATGGTTGAACAAAAATGGCGCCAGCCTTGGGATGAGAAATGTTGATGAAATATTTGTCAGGGGGAGTACTGTGATCTCTGTGAAAGGTAATAAATACCCATAAGTGTTTCACTTACACATTACTTAGCCTGCATGCACTTACTTTGGAATACATGCAGTATATCAATTGCTAGGTCCATTTCAGGGAAAGAAAAGTCAAACATTACAGTGATACTGACCTTTGTCCAAGAAACAAATTAAGTTTGCAAACCTACACTAGATAGATGAGGGGAACAATCTTTTTGTCCTGGGTGGTTCTACAGTAGCACTGTGAAATAAAAATGTAATAAAAAATAAAAAATATATATAATCCTAAAGATGTGATTCAAAAACACTATCTGTGCTCATTTAAAAAAGTTTTTAAAGAAAGCCTTATGGAGAAACCTTGGCTACCAAAGCCGAACCATGCTTGTTGCATGGCTGGTATGTTTATCCAAAGCTCCAACACTTTGAGCCACTACCCAGGAATTATTATGCAGATCAGTTTTGACCTTCCTCCAACTTCACTAGCTGTGTGCTTGTTCTGGGTCGGCAAACCAGCAAATATGTTGGAGCATCCTATGTAAAAAAAAATAAAATAAAATAAAAAATGTCTTGCTCAAAAATTTGTATTGCGCCTTAAGAGGAAAAAGAACAAAGTGTGCATACAGTGCTTCATCGGAGAGGTAACTGAACAAGCCATAGGTGAGGACGCACAGTTGAAGCATTTTTGTCAGAATATCTAAAGATTAGCAATGAAATGCATATCTTGACAGTACTGGCCTGAGTACGAGCTCAAGACCTATGTGAAATTTTGTTTGTACAAAGTACGCATATAACGTTTGTGCTAATGTATTGGCCCTATTGGTTGCTAGAACACAGGTAGCTTCTGCCACTTAAGTTTCCTTCGTAACTAGCATGCTGGCAGTTCTTGCCACGACATAGGCGGCTTCATTGCTAGGATGCCAGCAGCTCTTGCCACCTAGTGTACTCCAGTGCTAGGAGGTCCTGCCACTTAGCACCCTTTGTTGCTAGTATGCAGGTAGATCAATCTCTCCTCTTTGGGTGCTTCTTAGCTAGTAATAACACAGGCAGCTCTTGCTACTTAGCATTCTCCATTCCTAGAAGACAGGTGGCTCCTGCCACCTAGCATCTTTGGTTGCTAGGATGCAGGCAGATCTTGCTACCCAGTGTCCTTTGTTGCTAGGATGCAGGGGGATTATGTTGCTTAGACCCCTTAAATGCTATGATGCAGGCATGTCTTGCTGCCTAGAGTCTTTTGTTGCCAAGATACAGATGGCTGCTGCTGCCTAGCAATCTTTGTTGCTAAGATGCAGATTATTCCTGCCACCTGGTTAAAAGGTAATTGTGCTACTACCCCAAAATCTCATATACATAGGATAAGATCCAGATACCTGTGCCGAGACCCACGTGGTACTTGCCATCTGTAATTCAGTAATGGAATAAGAGTCCAGCACCAAATCATCTTGACATTTAAGGAATCACTTTATTTCTCCATCAAGACATAAAAACAGAATCAATTACTTGCAAAAGATTGACGCGTTTCCACCTTTTGTAGAGGCCTTAGTCTTGTAGAGGCCTTATGACTAAAGCCTCTACAAGAGGTGTAAACACGAAAATGAATTCCGTTTTATGTCTTGATGGAGAAAGAAAGTGAATACTTTAATTTCAAGATGCTTTGGTGCCAGACTCTTACTCCATTACTGAATTAACATCTTGCCACCTAGTGTCCTTCACGGCTAGGACACAGGAGGTTCATAATGTCTAGCATCCCTTGTTGCTAGGACTCAGGCGGCTTGCCACATTGCGTCCTTCAGTAATAGCACACAGGCAGCTTGCACAATCTTACTTTTGGAAATTATTTTAAGCATTTTGTATTCCCCAGGGTTGGATCCTGTAGTTTGCTAGGATGCAAAGGTTGCTAGGTTTGCTAGGTCTAATATGTCAGGTCAGTAGTGAGTAATCAAACTAACTAACATTGTTAATAGTTATATATCAGTCCATATCTCTGAAAAAATGTGTAAGATGTTATGCTCTGCCCTCCAATTTGACAGCATCACGCATAGTCAGAAGTGTCCGGCCAGAGTTCTTGCCACATAGCGATATTCACACATTGATGCCTGTGTTTTTTTATGGGATCAGTTTACAATATATTACATGAGTATCACTTAGATTAGGTCTGTTTTGTTTTATTCTGTCTGTGATTGTCAGGACCACTCATCTCATATCTCCTGGGGCTTTCCAAGGACTATATGAGAAGGATCCTTTGAGATTAGCCAATTTATGATGTCTTTACACCCTGAGCACTTATGACCTCCTATCATGTGGAGGTGCTATCTATCTGGCGAGCATGTTTGTTGTACACATGTGGAGGCAGAGGTTCCTTGTTTTATACACTTTGTGTCAGGAAGAGTTTTATGAGGACTTTTGGTGCACATTATGGTTTTCTCAGAGGACTGTACATGGACAATTTTTTGCTGTATTGTTAAATACTTGTTTAGGGGTATTAATTCACATTTCGTTAACACCGATTATAAGGAGTAAGATTATTATTATGTTAGATTGATTCACACTATCTGTTTTAATTGAATTATTTTATTTTTTATCCTTTGTTAAACACATTGTTGTGCTAGCAACTTTTCTTTTCATTTAAATGAAAAGCTACACAAGGACACTTTTTGTATAATTTCTCTGCTGCACATACATCGTTCCCAATTCTGTTATAGAGATCGAGGACAGGAGATGTGTTCTGCAGTCTTGACCTAGGGTGACGATGCGGCTCCTCCATAGCTACAGTATGGGGAGTGAGCGTTGTCATCCTAGGACAAGTAGTATGTTACTGGAAGGATCGTCAAGGGAAAATAAGGAACTTAAATATTGAAAGAAAACTATTGCCGCAATATATTAAGGCTCAATGCACACTGTCTTAAAAATCACTGCTACTACAGGAGTTATGTTCTACCTGTAGAAGCAGCTCAATGTTATCCTATGTGTCCATGCACATTTGGACAAATACAGGCATATTTTAAGCTCAACGTTTAGAGGCAGAAAAAAAAACCTTCTGGTTTGCGTTTCTGATTGGAACTTTCTGGCAGAAAAAAAAACGCGAAGCGCGCCTAAGCTTTGTACAAAAAATGCTTCACGTAAGTGTTTTTTTCTGCCAGGGGAACTGTTGTTTTTTTTTTATGCCCAATGTTTGTCCTTGGGTTTAGAAAGTCTTAAGCCAAGTTCAAACTGCCCAGGTCACTGATACATGTTGCCCCTGTCAGTGTCAGGCTGCATATCTATACAAGCTTGTAATGTTACTGACACATTAGATTGTTAGTGCCTCTCTGCTCAGTGGCAATAACAATTGCAGCTAAAAACAAAAAAAAAGGGATGAGAAAAACAAAACCTTGCTGGTTGCCATGGGCAACAACCACATATGATATGCTAGGTCTCCTAAATCAGCCACACAGGCTCAGATTTATGATTTCACTAGCAAATCGGCTGCTATGGGCAACAGCTCCACTTTTGCTCCATTTCTTCCAAATCAGCCCCAGAGAGCCATTATTCCATTAATTAGGCAAGCGCAAAACATCCGCAAGAGCTAGTCACCTTCCTTCTTCTGTCGCTGCCAACTGTCACCTGCAGCGGCACTCATTAAGGCGATGTTGTATCTTCTTTGTTTAACGTAATCATTTTAATTGAAGTTTAATCTTCCAAATATTTGGAAGATTTTTAATTGACATTTGTAGTAATTAATTGGTAAGCATTAAAGCTTTGTCGGAAGAATTTAAAAAAAATTAAATTTGACGGTGAAATTGGCTAGCGACCGCTGTGAGGCTCCTGCTGGGAGAATGTCATGATTTCAGAGGGAGGAGGGAAGCGCATGACGGACCCTTTCATACAGTCATGAATTACATTACTAATGTATTCCATTACCACCCGCAAATGTCATGTTAATTTTTGATCATCGTCGGTGCAGACAATGGCTTCAGCGTTGGCAACAAGCCAATTAGCTATGTAGAAAAGGAGCAAAAAAATTTCTGACAACTACAGAACTTCAGCAAGGGTTATAGAAAAATATAAGGATTTCTGTATCCCAAACTATACGGAGGACACATTGGATCTTCAGTATTACAGAAAGATGAAGGCAGTTTCTTCGGTTTTGAGCTGTGGTGGCAAATCTACAAGAGGCTATATGTTATTTTGAGTTGAATAAATGCAAAGAAGAAAGAAGAGCTGGAGGCACTTGCATTGCAGTCCAAGTGCTCTGCCATACAATAGGAGTTTCAAGGGGTTCGAAGAGCATTTGCGGGAAATAAGCAACATCAGTCACGAAATGCTATTCTGCAAACACTGCATCTGTACTGAAGTCAAAAAGCCCACTTAGCTTAAAGGAGTTGTAAAGGTTTGTTTTTTATTTTCTAAATAGGTTCCTTTAAGCTAGTGCATTGTTGGTTCATTTACCTTTTCCTTTGATTTCCCTTCTAAATGTTTTTTTTTCTTTGAATTTCTCACTTCCTGTTTCTCCTCAGTAAACTTCACACCATCATCCGAGCGGTGTTTAGTCAGCCAGAACAGCTTACTGAACAGCTTACTGAGGAGGAACAGGAAGTGAGAAATTCAGACAAAGAAAACAAAGAAAAAAAACATTTATAAGGGAAATCGAAGGAAAAGGTAAGTGAACCAAACAAAACAAACCTTTACAACCCCTTTAATAAATGGCCCAAAAAGTTAAAAGCCCTTAACCCCCCCCCCCCCTGTATAGGATATAACGCTCATTTAGCTTAGGAGGCACCTTATTCCATGGTCCCACAGGCTTTTCTTTCTGTTACTGTAGTGACTAGTTCTCTCCACTGACTGTATGGCCACCCTCTTGCCAACATCATCACTAACGAAGCAGGACTCGCGCCCACCGTTAGTTCTGCAATATACCTGATGAGGTTGAGGGCCCATCCACATTCCAGGTGTCAGGAATCCGTCCGTTCTGTGCGATCGGGTCTCCGTACGCGCACGCGCGTTCGTGCCGCGGGTCGTCGTGGGCACGCGCGTCTCCAGACGCGCGCGGGTGCACGCCGTTCATATGTGCGCGCGGCACACACGTGTGCGCGTTAGTACGATTGGCGCCAGTGGCCCTTTTTAAAGGCACAGCTGCGGATGTTCTGGGATGTTCGTCTGCAGCTAGTACCTGAAGTTATCTGTTATTCTGCCTGAACCCTATCTGATACCTGACCCGGCTCCGTTTGACTCTGCTGATCTCTCCTGCTCCGATCCCGGCTTGTTTGACCCTTCTTGGACTGATACCTGTTGCCGAACCTCTGCTTGTTATCTGATTCTTCTGCTGGCTCCTGCTTGCTTCTGTGTCTGCTGCTTCCTCATCCAGAGATCCATTCGTCCTGGTACCACGGCCTGTTGCCAATCTCCACCAGCTGCCTTCTTGGTACAGGGAGCTCCTGCACCTGAAGATCTCTACCTGCCTAGCATCTGCTGCTGCATCTGGCCGGACGCTCCTACCCCGCTGCGCTCCTGTCTCTCTGTTCCCATTCCAGAGAGACTTGAACCAGAGTCGTAAGAGAAGTCTCCTTCCACCAAGTCAGACTCACTATCTGAAATCCTAACAGTACGAACAGCCATGACTGAGTCTGCGGAAGGGGCCTCCGCCATGAAGGAGATCTGCTCGCACCTTGCGGCTCTCACCCAGGCCGTGAAGTCCCTTCAGGATGGTTACACCAGGTTGGAGGAGCATGTTCAGCATCTCTCTACTCCCGGTTCATCAGTCACCGCACCTCAGCCTCCTCCTGTTCAGCCAGCCACCCATTCGGCCGTCATGATGCTTCCACCTGAACCTAGGGTTCCCATTCCGGAGAGGTTTGCAGGGGACCGCTCTAAATTCTGGGCCTTTCGCAACGCCTGCCAGTTATATTTTGCCCTCCAGCCCAGGACCTTCTCTTTGGAGGCAACTAAAGTGGGGTTCGTTATCTCCCTTCTGCAAGGAGAACCTCAGTCCTGGGCCCATCACCTTCTGGAGAATGACAATCCCCTTACCCAGACTCTCTCTACCTTCTTCGAGGGGATGGCTCAACTCTACGATGATCCTCAGCGGGCTGCCACTGCGGAATCCACTTTAACTGCGCTCCAGCAGGGCCGTAGGACGGCTGAGGACTATGTCTCGGACTTTAGACGCTGGAGCGCAGATACCCAGTGGAACGAGTCGGCCCTAAGACATCAATTCCGCATGGGCCTGTCTGAGGGCCTTAAGGATGAATTAGCCCGTGTTGGTACCCCCGACTCTTTGGAGGACTTAATTGCCCTGGCCATTCGGATCGATCGGAGACTTCGCGAGCGTAGGGCCGAACGCTCCTCCCAACCCCAAAGACCAGCCTGGATGACCACCAGAACCCCGTCTTCCACACCTTTTTTCTCTCCTCCCCCTCAAGGGGGACCTGCCAGTGTTGCTCTTGCTGCTGAGGAACCCATGCAGCTCGGATTACTCCGGCCTACTCTGTCACCTGAAGAGCGAGCCCGCCGCCGACAGATGAACTTGTGCTTGTATTGTGGCGGTTCCGGACATTACGTGGCCAACTGCCCTGTTAAGACACGTAAGTGCCTCTCTTCTGTGTCTCACAGTTCCGTAACCCTGCCTTCCAACACTTTCCATGTTGCCCTTCTGCTCTCATTTCAGCTGCAGGAAAGAACGATCCACGTCAACGCCATCCTTGACTCCGGGGCCTGCGGTTGTTTCATTGACGCTGCCTTCACCAACTTACACTCCATTCCTCTTCAGAAAAAATCTCATGGACTTTCCATCTTCCTGGCCGATGGTTCCCAAATTAAATACGGCCGAGTCACCCAGGAGACCCTTCCACTACCAACCACCACCTCCTGCCAACATACGGAACTATTAACTCTTGACGTCATTTCATCACCACTTTTCCCTGTGATCCTGGGCATACCATGGCTGCAGGCACATAATCCCTCCATTGACTGGTCTTCCGGGGAGGTGAGGTTCCTCTCCCCTTACTGCCAGGACCACTGTCTTCCTGGGGCTTCTGTACAGCCCAGAACGCTCCTCTGCCTGGACCCAGACCTGGACTTATGTCAGTCAGTCCCCGAGCCTTACCACGAGTTTCTGGACGTCTTCAGTAAACGGGGGGCTGATTCCCTTCCCCCACATCGCCCTTACGATTGTCCCATCGAGCTCCTTCCTGGGGCAGAGATTCCGTTTGGGCGTGTCTACCCTTTATCCGAGAAGGAGCAAGAGGCCCTGAAGGTCTATATCTCCGAGAACCTCAAGAAGGGGTTCATCCGTCACTCGTCTCCTGCCGGTGCTGGAATATTTTTCGTTACTAAAAAAGACCAGACCCTTCGACCTTGTGTGGACTACCGGGAGCTAAACAGAATCACGATTAAAAATCGCTATCCCCTACCCCTGATTCCGGAACTTTTTCAAAAACTGAGGTCGGCTACTATCTTCACCAAGTTGGATTTGAGGGGAGCCTATAACCTGGTCCGTATACAAGCAGGTGACGAGTGGAAGACTGCGTTCCGAACTCGCTTTGGGCACTACGAGTACCTAGTGATGCCTTTCGGGTTGTGCAACGCCCCAGCCACCTTCCAGCACCTGATTAACGATGTTTTCTGGGACTTTTTGGACATTTTCGTTATCGTATACCTTGACGACATCCTGATTTTCTCCAGGTCCCTGGAACAGCACCGTGGACACGTCGGCAGAGTACTGCTTCGGCTCCGGCAACACGGACTTTACGCTAAAGCCGAAAAATGTAAATTTGAGCAACAGAATATCCAATTTCTCTGCCTTGAAATCTCCCCAGCAGGCATCA
The DNA here is from genome assembly GCF_037356315.1 of Lithobates pipiens. NCBI lineage: Eukaryota > Metazoa > Chordata > Amphibia > Anura > Ranidae > Lithobates > Lithobates pipiens. Next base: position 70,526,442 of record NW_027507785.1, on the reverse strand, counting down.
GGATGGACCCGCAAAAGGTTGCTGCTGTCCTCGAATGGCCAGCCCCCACCGACAAAAAGGGAATCCAACGCTTTGTGGGCTTCGCCAATTTTTATAGAAAATTTATTAAGGGGTTCTCGGCCATTATCTCTCCCATCACCCAGCTCACTAAACAAAATATGCATTTTCATTGGGGTCCTGAGGCCCAGGCCGCCTTCAAGAAACTCAAGGACTTGTTTACCTCTGCTCCCATCCTCAGCCACCCGGATCCGTCTAGACCCTATATTCTGGAGGTAGATGCCTCTGAGGTAGCAGTAGGGGCAGTGGTTTCCCAGCGTCTAGGTAAAGATGACCTGATGCACCCCGTGGGGTTCTTTTTTCGAAAACTCTCTCCGGCAGAGAGGAACTATGATGTGGGGGACCGAGAATTACTTGCCATTAAGTCTGCTTGGGAGGAGTGGAGATACTTACTTGAGGGGGCGGTACACCCCGTACTCATCTACACGGATCACAAGAACCTCGAGTACCTCCGTACCGCTAAACGTCTAAAACCTCGGCAGGCCCGCTGGGCCCTCTTCTTCTCTCGGTTCTGCTTTGACATTACCTATCGCCCTGGGTCAAGAAATGTGAAGCCGGATGCGCTCTCCCGCATGTTTGATAGCTCCAAGGACGCCGCACCCCCGGATACTATCCTCCCTGCTAACACCTTTCTACTCGTTCAGCCAGACCTAGTGTCTCTGTTAAAAAGAGCTTCCTCCACATCCTCCTGTCCCCCAGGAATTTCATTAGCATCCAGAGAAGGGCTGCTTTGGAAGGACAATCAGATCTTCGTTCCTGAAGACGTCAGAATAAAGATCTTGGGTCTCCTCCATGATCATCCTCTCGCAGGGCACTTTGGTGTCCGCAAGACTTTGGAGCTTGTACAACGCTCCTTCTGGTGGCCAGGCATGAGGGAGTTCTGCAAGCAATACGTGAATTCTTGCCCCGTGTGTAGCCAGAATAAGGTCCCCAGAAACCGGGCCTGGGGGCTGCTTAAACCACTTCCCGCACCCGACCGCCCCTGGCGGATGATTACCATGGATTTTATTGTGGAAATCCCTCCTTCTGAGAACTGTACAGCCATCTTTGTGGTTTGTGACCATTTGTCTAAGATGGCCCACTTCCTACCCTTAAAGGGAACCCCCTCCGCGACTGAGACGGCCCACATTTTCATCAAGGAGATAATCAGGCTTCACGGGGTACCCACCAACATCGTATCTGATAGAGGGGTCCAGTTCACCTCTCGTTTCTGGAGAGCCCTATGTGAAGCTTTGAAAATAGAATTGGCCTTGTCCTCCGCCTACCACCCGCAGACCAATGGGCAAACGGAACGCACCAACCAAACCCTCGAGCAATACATTAGATGTTTTTCATCCTTTGTTCAGGACGATTGGGTTTCCCTGTTACCTCTGGCGGAATTCGCCTACAACAATGCCAGCCATGCTACCACAGGGCAATCCCCGTTCTTTGCTAATTACGGTTTTAACCTGTCTTTTCTTCCCGATATCCTTACAGAGTCTCATGTTCCAGCGGTGCAGGACACAGTATCTTTTCTTCAGCGGAATAACCGGACCCTGCAGGAGGCCATAACCAAGGCTCAGGCTGACAGCAAGAGGAGCTTCGATCGAGGAAGAAGGGGAGAATTGATCCTTCAAGTCGGGGACCAGGTATGGCTGTCTTCTTCTAACTTAAAATTAGCCTGCCCCTCTAAGAAGTTGGCACCCAAATTTCTGGGTCCATTTCCAGTTAAGAGGAGGATTAACGAGGTGTCATATGAACTGTCCTTACCTGATTCCATGAGAATACACCCAGTCTTCCATGTAGCTCTGCTTAAGCCTGCTGTACCTGATCCCTTCCCCGGTAGAGGAACAAGGCCACCTGACCCTGTGCTGATTGATGGCAGTGAGGAATATGAAGTAAAAGCCATCTTGGACTTCAGAAGACGACGAGGACAAGGTCAGTTTCTGATTAAGTGGAAGGGCTATGGCCCGGAGAATAATTCATGGGAACCTGCTGCTAATCTACATGCTAATAGATTAATCGAGGCCTTTTTTGCTGCACATCCGGAGAAAAGAGTCGCTAGGGGCACCCGGAGGTTGCCCCTTGTGGGGGGGCAATGTCAGGAATCCGTTCGTTCTGTGCGATCGGGTCTCCGTACGCGCACGCGCGTTCGTGCCGCGGGTCGTCGTGGGCACGCGCGTCTCCAGACGCGCGCGGGTGCACGCCGTTCGTATGTGCGCGTTAGTACGATTGGCGCCAGTGGCCCTTTTTAAAGGCACAGCTGCGGATGTTCTGTGCTGTTCGTCTGCAGCTAGTACCTGAAGTTATCTGTTATTCTGCCTGAACCCTATCTGATACCTGACCCGGCTCCGTTTGACTCTGCTGATCTCTCCTGCTCCGATCCCGGCTTGTTTGACCCTTCTTGGTCTGATACCTGTTGCCGAACCTCTGCTTGTTATCTGATTCTTCTGCTGGCTCCTGCTTGCTTCTATGTCTGCTGCTTCCTCATCCAGAGATCCATCCGTCCTGGTACCACGGCCTGTTGCCAATCTCCACCAGCTGCCTTCTTGCTACAGGGAGCTCCTGCACCTGAAGATCTCTACCTGCCTAGAATCTGCTACTGCATCTGGCCGGACGCTCCTACCCCGCTGCGCTCCTGTCTCTCTGTTCCCATTCCAGAGAGACTTGAACCAGAGTCGTAAGAGAGGTCTCCTTCCACCAAGTCAGACTCACTATCTGAAATCCTAACACCAGGGAAGGAGAGAGGAAGCACGCCAGCTACTGTAGGGCAGTGGAACAAGGTATTATTCTCTAATGACTTCTCCCTAGACGAAGAGAGCATTCTATTCTGTATATGCTGAGGGGAAGGGGCGTCATTATTTATTTTTTGAACCATCTCAAACTATCTCTTTTAATGTAAATCTGGACACTGTAGACTGACCATATGATGAAAAAGTAGAGGTAACTGTTGCCAAAAATATAAACCAGGCCATGCCCCTCCACCGTTACAGCTTTCCAATGTAGGGGTTTAATGCACATGATGGCTTCACTGGTCAACAGGAAGGAATGGGGACTAGCTGTTAATTCCTAAACCTTGCCAGTACTGGTATTGCAAACTGCAGAAACACCATCATACCACGGATCTAACCACAACCTAATATTAAACCTATCACTTAGCTCCCTAAACCCCAACACCTTGGCCTTAGCTACACTATATCAATAAACCTATCACTTAGCTTTCTAAACCCTAAAACCATGACCCTAGCTACACCCAAATGCTAAACCTAATACACTTAGCTCCCTAAATGCCAAGACCATGGCCCTAATCACTCCTTAAAGCTAAAACCTAAACCTATAACTTTGCTCCCTAGCCCCAACATTAACCTTAACCCTAACAGGTAACTTCAACCCTCAACCCATAATATGGACCCCTAATCCTAGTCTTTAATCTAACCATAAAATATAACAGTTCAGATTTATTTTTTAACTCAAAGTTAGAAAATGGAAGCAAGTTTCCAAACTGCTATGATAGGCAAAACTGCTGTCATTTCCATCCTTCAAAAAGACCCCTGGAAGTCAACACAACCTTCATCAATGCTGCCCTAAAAGGCAACTGACAGGCCTTATATCTCTTTATTGGATCCCCCTTCCATCTTTATATGAGATTGTCAACATCGAGATATCCACCTCCAAGTACGATAAAGACCAATATCTTCTAAATACAGTTACAGGAAAATGCCTAGAGAAGAGAGGTGAAACACTGGGAGTTTATTACATTGATAAACATTGCGTTTTATAGAACTTCCAAAGCCCAAAGTTCTGGGTTCTGCAGTTTTTTTCTTAAAGCAGCTGTTGATTTACAGCTCTGGACAGTAAATGCACCATTATATTCTTTGGAAAGTTTAAATGAGATTAAGGATGATCAAATACTTATAAGCAGGGTTTAAAATACCCAGAGGGCTGTAGAAATGAAGGGTCATTTATAACAATATTATAAGTGCAAGCTGTGTATGTAATACAGAAATCTATTGAGATAACAGCATCTCTGGGAAATACAAAGTGCTAGGACTTAAAATTCAATATTACTCTGCATTTTACTAAATATACTGTGCTAGCATGATTTTTTCCAACATAAAGTATAAATAGTGAAAATTTCCCTTTTAAAGACAAACACAGTTTTTAATTTCATTCAGACTAATTTCAGTTTGCGAAAAAAAGAATTCACACTGGGTGGAATTGTGGAAGCAGTCTCATATCACCTACAAAGCTTTGGGGCTTGTAAAATCCAGTATGGCTCCAAAAGGTTTACCCCATCTTCATGACCAGGCCATTTTTTGCGATATGCCACTGCGTTACTTAACTGAAAATTGTGCGGTCATTCCCACAAATAGAACTTTCTTTTGGTGGTATTTGATCACCTCTGTGTTTTTTATTTTTTGCACTATAAACAAACAGATCCCCATTCTGTCAGAGGAGTAGAGAATGATCGTCTGTTCCTAGTGGTCAGGAAGAGCGATCTCTCTCCCCCAATCAGTACACTGCCCCCTCCCCCAGTTAGAAACACCTCCCAGGGAACGTATTTAAACCCTTGATCACCACTAGTGTTAACCCCTTCCCTGCCAGTGACATTTATACAGTAATCAGCACATTTTTATAGCACTGATCGCTGTATAAATGTCTATGGTCCCAAAAAAAGTGTCAAGTGTCCGATCTGTCCTCTACAATGTCGCAGTCCCGCTAAAAATCGCTGATCACAGTCATTACTAGTAAAAAATAAATAAATAATATAAAATGCTATAAATCTATTCTCTATTTTGTAGACGCTATAACTTTTGCATAAACCAATCAATATAAGCTTATTGCATTTTGTTCTACCAAAAATATGTAGAAGAATACATATTGGTGTAAACTGATAAAATGTGTTTTTTTATATATATATTTGGGATATTTATTATAGCAAAAAGTAAAAAATATAGTTTTTTTTTTTTTCAAAATTTTTGGTCTTTTTTTGTTTATAACGCAAAAAATAAAAACAACAGAGGTGATCAAATACCACCAAAAGAAAGCTCTATTTGTGGGAAAAAAAGGATATCAATTTTGTTTGGGTACAGCGTCGCACAACCGTGCAATTTTCAGTTAAAGCGATGCAGTGCCGCATTGAAAAAATATGGCTTGGTCATTAAGGGAGAAAAACTTCTGGTCGTTATGTGGTTAAAAACCTGTATTTCTGTTCAATAAACAGGCATTCCTTTGGTTTCACCTTAACATCTTGTCTGTGTATGATGCTTGGGGTAAAAGGGCTGGTATTAGCTCTCGGTCTGCTGGAACAGTTTGGTGGGCAAAAGGCACTGTTTGACGGAAGCACCCAAGCGGGGTGCCAAGTGGTTCCGTCACAGTATTGTAATTTTACCTAGACATTTCTATAGTAGGTACCAAATTAGTTACTCAGGGGCAGTTCTCATATTAGATACTGGAAATGTTTTTGAATTCATCAGGAAAGGGGTCTGAAAATAGGCAAATTTTTACATTCTGCAATAAAACAATGTTTGTCTGCATGTAGAAATATATAAAAAATAGTCCTAAGGGGGAGTTGTTTAAAACAAGCCAACTCTACTCCAGTCAGGTGGGCTTCAATCACCTTGACTAAGTATTCGGTGGTGGTTGCAGCCCACCTGACTGGTTGAGTGAAGTTGGTTTGTTTTAACATGCAGCTCCTCATAAGGACTATTATTATTTATTCAACTAAGAGAGATATTATATATATATATAAAGATAGATACACACACACATACACATATACAGTTAGGTCCATATATATTTGGGCACAGGCACAATTTTCATACTTTTGGCTCTGTATGCCACCAGAATAAAATTTAAATAAAACAATCCAAATTAATTTGAAGTGCAGACTTTCAGCTTTAATTCAAGGGGTTGAACATAAATATCAAGTACAACTTTTAGGAACTGCGACCATTTTATACACAAGTCCCCCCAATTTCAGGGGTTCAAATGTAGTTGGACAAATAAATATAATCATACCTTTTTTTTTTTTTTTCAATATTTTGTTGAGAATCCTTTACTGGCAAGACTGCCTGAAGTCTGGAACTCATGGACATTACCAAAGACTGGGTTTCCTCCTTTCTGATACTTTGCCAGGCTCTAAGGCCGCGTACACACGGGCGGACTGTTCGCCCAACCTTGTCCGCTGAACAGTGTTTGGGCGGACAGTCCGCTCGTGTGTGGGCTTTCAGCGGACAGTTTCAGCGGACAGTTGGACGGACAAAGTCTTTCGGAAATTCCGAAAAACTGTCCGCTGAAACTGTGTTTGAGCGAACAGTCCGCCCGTGTGTGGGCTTGTCCGCTGTACTTTCGAAATGAGCGGACTGTTCCCGCTCGGAAAGTCCGCCCATTTCGAGCGCGTGTACAGGTAGGCGGGGCCCGCGAAGGAGACGTCGCGGGCTCCGCCGCCTGGAATGGGCTTAAAGGGGAACCCCAACGCCGAAAAAAATCGGCGTGGGGGTTCCCCCCAAGTCCACACCAGACCCTTGTCCGAGCACGCTACCCGGCCGGCCAGGAAAGGGGGGCGAGCGAGCGCGCCCCCCCTCCTGAGCCGTACCAGGCCACGTGCCCTCAACATGGGGGGGTGCCTTGGGGAAGGGGGGGCCGCGCGGCCCCCCCACCCCAAAGCACCTTGTCCCCATGTTGATGAGGACAAGGGCCTCTTCCCGACAACCCTGGCCGTTGGTTGTCGGGGTCTGCGGGCGGGGGGCTTATCGGAATCCGGGAGCCCCCTTTAAGAAGGGGGCCCCCGGATACCGGCCCCCCACCCTATGTGAATGAGTATGGGGTACAATGTACCCCTACCCATTCACCTGTGGAATAAAGTACAAAAAAAAACACAACACATGGAAAAAGTATTTTATTGCACAGCTCCGGGGGTCTTCCGTCTTCGGGGGTCTTCTCGCCGGACTCCTCCGCTATGTGTGTGTAGCTCTTTTACTAGCGGAGGAGTCCGGCTTTCTTCCTCCCCGCCGCCGGCCTCTTCTCCCGACTTCGGGGGTCTTGTCCCCCTCTTCGGTTCTTCTGCCGGGCCACCGCGCCTGGTCCGGTGGCCCGGTCTTCTGTCGCCGTCTTCCGTTCTTCTGTCGCCGCCTTCGGTTCTTCTGCCGGGCCACCGCGCCTTCTTGTAGCTCTTTTACAGGCGGTGGCCCGGTCTTCTGTCGCCGCTGTCGTCGCCGCCGCCGCCGCCGCCGCCTTCCGTTCTTGTTCTTCTTGTTCTTCTTCTTGTTCTTCTCCTGGAGATGTTGACTCGACGATCTCTCCGGCCGGAATGCCAGAGCCGCGCTGTGCGGTCACTTATATAGTGACAATGGGGCGGTGTCACATGGTATATGTCACATGGGTTGGTCACATGGTGCCCCCGCCCCCTTACGATGTCATAGTCCCCATGTGACATCAACCCATGTGACCAACCCATGTGACATATACCATGTGACACCGCCCCATTGTCACTATATAAGTGGCAGCGGAGCGTGTCCCTGGCATTCCGGCCGGAGAGATCGTCGAGTCAACATCTCCAGGAGAAGAAGAAGAAGAACAAGAAGAAGAACAAGAACGGAAGGCGGCGGCGGCGACGGCGACAGAAGACCGGGCCACCGCCTGTAAAAGAGCTACAAGAAGGCGCGGTGGCCCGGCAGAAGAACCGAAGGCGGCGACAGAAGAACGGAAGACGGCGACAGAAGACCGGGCCACCGGACCAGGCGCGGTGGCCCGGCAGAAGAACCGAAGAGGGGGACAAGACCCCCGAAGTCGGGAGAAGAGGCCGGCGGCGGGGAGGAAGAAAGCCGGACTCCTCCGCTAATAAAAGAGCTACACACACATAGCGGAGGAGTCCGGCGAGAAGACCCCCGAAGACGGAAGACCCCCGGAGCTGTGCAATAAAATACTTTTTCCATGTGTTGTGTTTTTTTTTGTACTTTATTCCACAGGTGAATGGGTAGGGGTACATTGTACCCCATACTCATTCACATAGGGTGGGGGCCGGTATCCGGGGGCCCCCTTCTTAAAGGGGGCTCCCGGATTCCGATAAGCCCCCCGCCCGCAGACCCCGACAACCAACGGCCAGGGTTGTCGGGAAGAGGCCCTTGTCCTCATCAACATGGGGACAAGGTGCTTTGGGGTGGGGGGGCCGCGCGGCCCCCCCTTCCCCAAGGCACCCCCCCATGTTGAGGGCACGCGGCCTGGTACGGCTCAGGAGGGGGGGCGCGCTCGCTCGCCCCCCTTTCCTGGCCGGCCGGGTAGCGTGCTCGGACAAGGGTCTGGTGTGGACTTGGGGGGAACCCCCACGCCGATTTTTTTCGGCGTTGGGGTTCCCCTTTAAGCCCATTCCAGGCGGCGGAGCCCGCGACGTCTCCTTCGCGGGCCCCGCCTACCTGTACACGCGCTCGAAATGGGCGGATTTGCCTCCTCCTTACGTGGGCGAGTCCGTTCATTTCAAAAGTTGAGCGAACTGTTTGCCCAACCTTGTTCGTCAAACAGTCCGCTCGTGTGTGGGCAAGTCCGCTCATGCAAATTTTGAGCGGACTGTTTGCCCAAACTGTTTGACGGACAAAGTTGGGCGAACAGTCCGCCCGTGTGTACGCGGCCTTACGGCAGCTGTCTTCAGTTGTTCTTTGTTTGTGGGTCTTTCTACCTTTAGTTTTGCCTTCAGCAAGTGACATGCATGCTCAATTGGGTTAAGATCAGGTGATTGACTCCTGGGTTGCTTTTGCAGTGCGTTTTGGATCATTGTCCATCTGTACTGCGAAGCTCCATCCAATCAAATTTGCTGCATTTGGCTGAATCTAGGCTGACAGTATAGCTCTAAACACTGCAGAATTCATCCGGCTGCTTCTGTCTTCCGTCACATCATCAACAAACACCAATGACCCAATGCCACTGGAAGCCATGCATGCCCATGCCATCACACTGACTTCACCATGTTTTACAGATGACGTTGTGTGCTTTGGGTCATGCGCTGTTCCAAGCCTCCTCCACACTTTTTTCTGCCTGTTATTATCTGGCACAGATTAATCTTAGTTTCATCCATCCAAAGATTGCTTTTCCAGAACTGGTCTGGCTTTTTTAGATGTTTTTTGGCAAAGTTTAATCTGGATTTTCTATTCTTCAGGCTTATGAATAGTTTGCACCTGGTTGTGAATCCTCTGTATTTACTCTTGTGAAGTCTTCTGATTGTAGACTTTGACAATGATACGTCCAGCTCCTGGAGAGTGTCCGGCACTTGTCTGGATGTTGTGAATGGGTTTTTCCCTTTACCATAGAGAGGATCCTGCGATCCATCACTGTTGTCTTCCATGGACGTCCAGGACTTTTTATGTTTCTGAGCTCACCAGTGCATTTTTCTTTCCTCAGAATGTACCAAACTGTTGATTTGCCCACTCCTGTTACCTCTCTGATGGATTTGTTTCATTTTTTAAGCCTTACAATGGCCAGTTTCACTTGCATGGACAGCTCCTTTGAACACATGATGTTCACAGCAATAGGTTCCAAATGCAAACATCACACTTAGGATCAACTGCAGACCTTTTACCTGCTTAATTGATGAAGAAATAACTAAGGAGTAGCAGACACCATGAAACGGCTTTTCAATTCAATTGTCCAATTACTTTTGGTCCCTTGAAAAAGGGGGGGGGGGATGGATAATCTTAAGAGCTGTAATTCTCAAATTCTTCCGCTGATTTGGATGTACATACCCTCAAATTAAACCTGAGAGTGTACACTTTTAGCCCATATATAATCCATTATATAACTATAGCTTGAATATGTTTTGGTAAATACCTGAAAAAATCTAACATTGTGCTTGTGTCCAAATATGTATGGGCTTAACTGTATACATATATATATATATATATATATATATATATATATACACACACACATATATGTATACACACACACTAACTATATATATATTACATATATATATATATATATATATATATATATATATATATATATATATATATATACACACACACACACACACATATATACATACATTTCCATCCTCTGCTTAGTCAGAATCGCAGCCTAAGGCCTTGGTATGGAAGATCCATTTAGCTATTGCACAGATGGTCAGCCATTTATAATCAAACTGCATAGAGCTCTAATTCAAAATAATCTCTTAATGGCTAACTTTATAGCTGTTACATTGCAAAATATCACCATTTACCTTAAAGTCTACTTGTTTCTGCAATATGAGCTTAAAACCCCCATTCTAATAAAAAGAAAGCATGAAAAGATACTACAGCCTAAAATTTATTGAAACCACTTAGCAAATCAGTATGCTCCGATAATGGCTTAGAAATTGCGTTTTTATGTCATGACATGATTTGAATTGCTATTGAAATATGGCCAATCAATGCAGTTCACTGTGACCGCTCCCACCCAGCTCTGGTGTTGTCCTGGCACACAGCAGTCACAATTTATACTTGCATCAGGAAAGAATAAAAAGTTAAACATTTTAAATATCATCCGTTTTGTGGATAAAGTGGGGCCCTCCTGACAGTACAGGAAGTTGATAAAAAAATGCCAGCTCCAGTTTGAGAAAAAAAAATCTTTCTGCAACCTCAAAGGAAGCCCATACTTTTAGCATGAAGCCATGTTAACTGGTGTGTTGGGCTAAAGACAAGGCGATAGGGAGAAATATTTACTTTTCCTGTAGAAATTTCTGCTTCAGAATTCTGTGAGAGATGGAACGATACCAGTCCCTTCTCTCATGCCAGGGTTTCTAGGTGTAATCCTGGCCTGTGACCTCTTCTTGAGGACTGACATCCAATCGTTGTCCAAATCAAGCCACCTTCACACCTGCTTTAGCAGTAACAATGGTTGTCTAATATTAAAGTGGAAATAAATAAGGAGTTTTTGAATAAGGATTACCTGTAGGTACAGTTAATATCACCTGAACTTGCATGGTTTAGGAGATATTCACACTGCATGCAGCGGATGACATGACCGGCGCATGCACTCTGAAGGGGCAGCATACCGCACAGCGGTCCATGATGACGTCATGCCGCAACGTCATTGCGGTGAGGCCATTCAGAATGCCGGAGAACACAAACCTGGAAGAAAGACTGGGTGAAGATGGAAGCCCTGTTCGCGGTGACAGCTCGCCACTGCAGGGCATCGTTCTAAGGTAAGCATTTCATAATGCGCTAGTATGTGATGAATAATAGCAAATTATGCCTTTACCTTACACTTAAAAAAAATTAAAAAGTGGCTGTAGTTTACTACCGCTTTAACAGTGTAATGTAATAGGCACAGAAAAAAGACCACTGCTCTCCATAATCCACACAGACCTGGTCTGAAATTTCCCCTTCTCTGCTTTGTTAGTATGTATGATGACAGGTGTGGCTATTTCTCAGCTCTACCAGCATAGACTACTGCAGTGTGAAGGTAACAAACAGCATTTTCACACAAAAAAACTTGTATTAAATATTCCATCTAGTAGCCCAAGTGCTGAATTTAACCATATGAATGTGTCTAATTTTGGGCTCCCATACCATGTAGAAAAATGTATCCATACAATTTGTATAGCTATGCAATGGGCTATAGCAGTGGTCTGGTAGCTGGATGTGGCTCTTCGTTTGCCTTTATCTGGCCCTAGAGGCACTATTCCTGCCACTAACACCAACAGTGGGGCTCCATTCCCCACACTGACATCAACAATGGGGCACCATTCCTCCGACTGACAACAGCTATAAGGCACAATTCCTCCTACTGAAGCCAATGATCGTTACCCTGATACCAACAACTGGACACTATTCATCCCAATATTACCAATAATGGGGTATTGTTTACTCCCATGGCATTTTCTACTCACATTAGCCACAGTCTGTTGCCCCCCCCCCCCCCCACCCCCAAGTCTGAAGGACAGCAAATTGGAGACCCCTGGGTTATATCTTTGAGCTGGACATATTTCACTATTCCCTTTTCACAAATTGTTACTAGATTAGATTAAATAGTGCTAATGGAAAGAATCTTTTATACAAATCATGACTCTTTGTCCTTCTGCTAAATGGGAATGTATGGTCATCTAATCGACATTTGTGATTGGACTAATACTTCATGAAATGAAAATGAGCTTATGGTACCTTTCCCTTTTTTTAGCTGACTTCAAGTCACTTTTATGATGTCTGACTTATATTTAGACTTATGTGTATAGTTTGTATGACGAGCTTTATAATACCACTCTATCTCTATGAAAAGATTATTGTGCTTCATCAGAACTTCTTTATATCTATTCAATTGTGGTCATTTTTTTAATGTATACATCTTTTGTATTGTGATATAGAAAAGAAAAACTTGTGTTTTAAAGCATTTCCAAGCAAAAATTATTCCGAAATCATAACATGCAGGGGTAGAGGAAATTTTAAGAGATAAAACGTGTGCGTCTTTAATTGAGACCAAAATTATTCTGTAGTTCTTTTCTTCTATTCATCATTCCCTGCACACAAGATGAGATTTCAAATCAGGCTAACAGCTGGAGAGTCAGCATTGGCTTTTGATATATAAAAGAAAATGAAGATCAAGGGCAAGACTCTTATACTATACTTCTTAAAAATGAAGTTTAGCTTGAGAAAATTCTTTACAGCTTTAGTTTCATTACTTACCTGTAATGAAGCATGTCCAATGATGTGCAGGCTGCTGGATTCTGTAGAAATCATCACTGCAGGGCTGCCCCGTCCTCTTCTTTTTTGCTGAACTTTTGCTCTGCGGCAATTAACAGCTTTGGGTCTCTGAGCTCAGCTGCACTAAAGATGGGCATGCACCCTCCTGCCTTCTTCTCTACTGAGGAAATCCTGTGATGGATCAGATCCCCCCCAGGCAGTATAATCAGTGAAATAAAAATTCTCAATGGAGGAGAGAGAAGGAGGGGGGTGTCGTCATTAAATCATCCCTACTGCGGCAAGACCCAAAGCTGTTTACCCTCACAGTGCTAGAAGGTCTGCAGCAGGAAGAGGACAGGGCTTCCCTCACAGTGAAGATTTCTATGCAATCCAGCAGCCTGCACTTGGGGGACCATACTTCATTACAGATAAGTAACTAAAGTGGTAGAGAAAAAATTAGTTTTTTTTAGCCAAACCTCAGCTTTTAGGCATCCGGTGGGAGATATTCAAGCAGCATTCAGCATTCAGTCCAGTTTCAGAATGTGGTCACACACCAACAGAAATAACCAAGTTCAGAAAATGAAGTCTTGCTCTCCAAGTTAAAGTGGCTTTATAGTTTGCTTACAAAGTCCTTTCCACCTTTCCACCAGCGCTGGTCACATTTCATTATACATTGCCACATGCTGAACATTTGCATTAATTTCACTGCGACTTGCTTAAACATCTATTGTGACAAGAAAATGGCTTGCCGGCAAGGCATTTAAATATGCATTTCAGTCTATCTTCAGGAGGTTATAGGGGATAAATAAATGAACACAAACTGTCCTCTGGGTAAATATTTCTTGTTAAGCAGCAACAGGTAAATCTAATTTACATATAATGATAAATGCTAGCTAAATAAAAGAACCTGTAAGAAAAATGTACATGTGCCTCTAGTTTCTAATGGATGGCTGCAGCATTCCGCAATCTATTTGTTCTGCTGCTGTAAAGTCTCAGTGTGACTGAGGAACACAAAATTCCTTTAAAATGAGGACTGCAGGGTCAATTTGTAAAGCTGAACTCAAGGCTGGTAAAAAAAAAAAAGACTCAAATCATGCAACAATATGTCAAAAACTGCGCAGTGCTGTGTAGCAGAGCTCCGTAAGTCTCAGGAATGGATGAACAGATATACAAATCCTTTGGCAGGTTAAACAGCTCCCATATAAGTATTTCATCTGTGTAGTTTGCAGTTCACCTGGAATTCAGCTTTAAAAACAAGAGCACATCCATGCACATCAGCTCTCTGGATTTGCACATTTGGCCCTTCACAAATATAACCCTAAATAAAGAAAAACAATACTTTTATGTATTTCATTGCATTGAAAGGACAGCTTTTAGGATCTGATACCCCTTCAATACATTAGGCCATACATGTACAAGAAGTGGGGGGGGGGGGTTCCCTGACAGTACTTTGCATGGCTGCAGGAATGTGCACCGATGCATAACAGGTGCACAAGGGAGTGCACAGATGCACGCTGGAACACGCATTGCACACTGGCGCACAGCTACATACGTTCAGAGCCTACTTTGGTGCCAAGCGGCCTTTATAAGGAAGACAGTCAGGCTCTGCAGTTGCTGGTTGATCTTCGGCTCTCCAGTGCGTTTGTTACTGTGTTCCCTTTGCCTCTGTGGCTTTCTGTTACCAACTCGGCTTATCCCTGGACCGGTCTTCTGCCTGCCTCCTGACCTGACCTCCACCTTGTCTAACTGATCTTTTCTCTGCTCTCCTGTGTATGACTCTGGCTAACCACCTGAGTACGGCTAACCACCTGATCACCACCTGGTGCCTGACCTTGACTTCAAACAGACTTCTCTCCCTGAAGACCTACTGCTTCCCATGGGCGCCACCTCCCTGCAGAAGACCATTCCAGTGCATCAGCTGTAAACTGGGCGTTCCTAGTTAGATCATACCTGCAAGCATTCCGGCAGGCGACCATTTCTGCGTTGGGCCTTCTTTTCCATCTTCAGGGGAGTCCGTAACTTAGCCTCAAGGGAAGCCCTCTCTCCATTGGCCTCCAGCACCAGGTACATGATGGGGGAGGGGTATGCCAAAGCATCATGGGAGCAATTTGTTCTTACAAGTTACACAAAGTTAAATTTAATAAACTTTAGTAGACTGGAACAAACTTGTAGACCAGAGGTCAGCATCAGAGGGAAAATATGCTGCAACAGGAGATCTACTGGGCTTTGAGACAGATTGATAACCAGACTACAGCTCTTCACAGCTTATAGGCATATTAAACATGTAGCAACAAAATTAGTGTTTCAGTATAATAGCCAAATTTTATGTCATAAATGTTATGTATTTGTCAGAGTACCCCTGACACTATCATGGCCCAGGACACTTATGTGCCCACCTTCTGGGCAGTTCTACCCAAATCACTCCCACTTTACAACTGGGCCCACCCAGATCATGCCCACCTTCCGAGTGGTTCTGCCTAGAACATGCTCACTTTCCGGCAGTCTCACCCGCATCAAGCCCAGTTTCTGGATGGACCAACTCCTAAATATCTAGGAACTGCCCACTTGTGGCCACAATCTCCTCACTCAATGCCCCGTTTTATGTTACTGACCATGCTCAGTACCTCAAATAAGTATAAGTAGATGTTGCAAAGGAGGCAATGTCAGGTCCAAAAATGTTTTACCGATCAGGAAAGAGACACGCTAATGCTAGAATACAAAATCTGATGTAATACAATACAAACATGTGTAAAACATACTGCTTCCTGCCCTTACACTGCAGTATCCTGTGATGACAGAGCAGAGTAACAACCGCACCCCTTAGTACAAGCATTTTCAAACAGCCTTGTAATGATGCACAGGAGAAGAGACATGCCTGACCAGGTCTGTTACATTACTGAGAGCAGTGAGTCTTAGGCCCCTTTCACACAGGCAGATAGAATTCAGCTTTTATCTGTGGATAGATGAAGTTACCTACCTCACCTAAACTCACACAATGCTTTCCTATGGCCCCATTCCCACACTGCATTTAATGATGGCTTCATTACATGGGGTTTTGTGCAGTTAGAAAAAAATAAATGTGACTGCGTCCAAGACCGATTTAGCGCAGCTATCTGCACATACCCGCAGGTAATCGCAGTGTACTATTTCTCCTGCAGATGGAAGCAGAAAAGAGGAAAGAAAAACAGGATGCACATCAGAAATGGCAAGAATGTTCCATGGCAGCTAAATGCAGCTGCATGTAAACGTTGCTAATCATAATGTACAACTGCAAGTGATCGCTGTTCCTAGAGTGTTGGAATTTCAAAAAAACATGCTTTTAACAGCGGCAGAACAGCCACCTGTGTGAAAGAGGCCTTAATCTGGTACCTACCAAACAACACTGTCATATTTGGACACCCTTAGGGCCGGTTCACACTGCGGGCGATGCGAGGCGACACGACTCGCCTCGCCGCTATCTTACAAGTCGCCCCCGTTCTGTACAATGGAACCGTTCTGAGAGGAGCGACTCGAGTCGCTCCGACTCAGAAAAAAGGTTCCTGTACTACTTTCGGGCGACCTCGGGGCGACTTGCATTGACTTCTATACAGAAGTCATCTGCAAGTTGCCGCTGAGGTCGCGGCAGGTCGCGGCGAGGCAAGTCGGTGTCACCTCGCATCGCCTGCAGTGTGAACCGGCCCTTAAAAGCAGTTGTAGCAGGAAAGGGGAAGACTATGTTTTGCAGTGTCACATTAAAAGATTACCTAAAACTGAGCTATATGTTTAATACTGAGGAAGCATTGGCAGGCATAGCTCCCAACTGTCCCTGATTTCGAGGGACTGTCCCTGATTTGGAGAAATGTTCCTCTGTCCTTCTTTCCTCCTCATTTGTCCCTCATTTTGGTCTGATCTATATAGTTGTAAATAAAATGCACTTTTTATCTTTCAAAAAGTGTTTCACAGTGCTAAACCTTTCATCCAATTTCTAAATTGCTGCATTGTACATTTTAAAAGCCAATATAAAGGAATTGTAGTGGTAAAAAAAAAGTCCTTGTGGATTTATTTAACCTTT
Organism: Lithobates pipiens; assembly: GCF_037356315.1. Classification (NCBI taxonomy): domain Eukaryota; kingdom Metazoa; phylum Chordata; class Amphibia; order Anura; family Ranidae; genus Lithobates; species Lithobates pipiens. The sequence goes on along the minus strand of NW_027507785.1, from coordinate 70,509,705 downwards.
TTTTTGGTTAATTCTCCTTTAAGGGGGTGTGGCAGGGGCATATCCTATGCCTACATACCTTTGTTAGTAGGTGTCCCTCATTCCCATTTCAAAATGTTGGGAGGTATGAGCATCGGTCTTTACACATTCTTTAACGACGAGAAGATTACCAACATGTAGCAACAAAATGAGTACACATTTTAGTATTATCGTATTTCATGTTCTAATTAGAGGCCTCCTTCGGTGCCTTATACCCAATACATAAAATGAGGTCAACAACAGGACAAGGTTATGGATGTTTTAGAAGCAGTAACATCAAATGCATGATATTTCCTTTAGCAGGTAGGAGACAGAGACAAGCTAATGCTAGAATAGAATCTGATGGAATGCAATGGTGAAAATGCTGCTTTCTGCCCCCACACTGCAGGGCCCTGTGCTGGCAGAGCTGAGAAACAGCCACGCCCCTCAGAACAAGATTTCTGAAATATCCTTACATTGCACAGGGAGGGGGAGAGGCACGTCTGACCAGGACTGTTGCATTACTGAAAGCAGTGAGTCTTAAGCTGGCCATAGACGGAGCGATTTTCTTTCCTGCAACCTCTGTCACTTGATTCTCCCATCATGCAGTCATTGTGGTTGGGAGAATTCCTCCCTCAAAAGCCATTATGTTCTCCTGGGCAGGGGGGGCGGGAGGAGTAGTCCTCGCTGGGAGAACAGAGTGATTACTGCTAGCGGCTATAATAGCTCCAAACAATAATTGCATGTAAAATCCGACAGGCTGACTGTACCCAAGTTGATTGACTGATCAATTTGCTTACAATCAGCCTGCCCATATATCTGAATCTGAACCGGCCAAGATTTGAACTGTCTATGGCAGACTTTACTCTGGTACCTACCAAACTGCATAGTCATATTTAGACACTTTAACATGCCTGTAACAGGAATGGGGAACTAAGACTATGGAAATAGAGATTTTATCTATTTTTGTGAATCAACTGGGCTAAAAAATACGGAATTCCCTAAAATCTGATAACGCAGGTCCTGCACTGAGAAAATAATTCAGTTTATGTCATTATAGGCGGTTTTTAGTGTCACATTAAAAGATTACCTAAAACTGAGCTATGTGTTTAATTCTGAGGAAGCATCGGTCTTTACATGTTCTATAAAGATGAGAAGATTATTATTAAAGTGGAGTTCTCAAGTTAACACTAAGAGGGCCCTTAAAATGGAAATTCTCCATCGCCTGCATGTGGTGAAGTGAGCACTTCCAGTAAGTTGTCTCTCAGTGACAGAATGGAACTCATCACACAGATATAATTGAAACCTTCAGGTCCAGGAAAATAAATCGGTATTGAAGTTTCCTGCTTTAATTCGAGGGTACTTAAGTGAACATGCAGATGAGATGAGACATCTTCAGCAGCTGTGATTCTGTTCTAATTCTCCTCGCCACCTGCAATCCCAAAACTGATCACAAGCGGTTTGGTAGAAGGTAGAACCTTAAAAGGACAACTATAAAAAATATTAAGATGGCATTTTATCACTTAATAGGTCCCATTCAACCACTGTCATAGGCTTTAATGACCATCATTTATACATTTCATAACAGACTATAAACTGCACGCAGAAAATAGTGGCATGTCGTGTCTGGCATTTGTGTCTGTGGACGCAAATGCTGGACTCAGGAGCACGCCCACAAAGTAGCCCCCTAGGGAGAACGCTTCTCCTAGGGGGTTATCTGATGCGGGGAGGAGCCGCAAGAGCCGACGGGGGACCCCAGAAAAGGATGTTCGGGGCCACTCTGTGTAAAACTAGCTGCACAGTGGAGGTAAGTATGACATGTTTGTTTAAAAAATAAAAAAATAAATAAAAAAAAAGATCCTTTACAATCACTTTAAGCCAAGCAAGCTGTGGAGGAGTGAATGTTACTTTCTTTTCACACACTGACTGAGTGATTGTTTGGAGCAGTTTCATTACAGGAGTCAGGAACAGTCATGGAGCCACAGATATGGCTGCTGGATATGGGGCATTGTTGAAAATAGATGAAACCAAAGTGCAGGTGTGCGACTGCAAATGCTGGCAAGACAACAGGCAGATTGAACAGAAGTTGGTGGTCACGCTGGATTGGAAAAAACAGAACTGGGACAGCCTTGACAGTTACTTATCTGAAGGCAGTGCTCCTAAATATAAAATGGGGTCACTCCATCAATGAAGGTAACCAAGCACTCTTGTTTTACATCTCAGTGCTGCTGATCAGCCTTTTCAAAACACTTCCTGTCTACTGGACCTGCATACTGATGGAGACATCAAACCTGCGCAATCTTTGTCTGCACAATCGCTTGTCGTCTCCGTAAGGGCGTGTATGAGGGGGTGATAACACAGGAGGACCATTGGGAGACACAGGGACACGGTAGAGGTTTCCAGCTACCATTGTGCAGTGCTGGGTTTCTGGTTTGTCCTTTTCCTTCACCCAAAAATGGAACTTCCGCTTTAAGGCATGTCATTTTTTTGGGTGGAGCAGAAACACTCTTTTTAGAGGGTTCCAGCTTCCACCTCCTCCCAGGGCACCGCGGCGCCAGAAGGAAGTTCACCTCTCCCCCCTCCCTCCGTGCAATCATCTGGGACACGTCACAGGTCCCAGATGATTGCCTGGCCATTCACAGCGTGCAGCGCGGCTCACGCATGTGCAGTGCGTGCCTGGCTGTGAAGCAACAGCTGGGCGCCCACAGTGACAATGCCGGCGACGCAGAGAGGAGGGGGAGTCGAGCGGGGCTTCGTTCCCCCATATCGCTGGACCGTGGGACAGGTGAGTGTCCGATTATTAAAAGTCAGCAGCTGCAGTATTTATAGCTGCTGACTTTTAATTTATTTTTTTATTTTTTATTGGAACTCCACTTTAAGTATTATTTTACTGAGAGCTGCAGATTTAAAGGTTGAAAACAGTTCTAAACTGCTATCAGTGTTGTACAAAGCTCTCCTGCCCTCAGTTCACACTGGCATGGAGACTCTTCATTTTTAATGGCAGGCGGATGCTTCAGGTATTGACAATGACTACTGGGAAGACATGTGGGACTACCCCTTCTCTCAATAGGTTGCTTGTAGAGACAGATTGATTTAATTTAAATTGGATAAATTTGACACCACACAGGCTGCATAGATTGTATCTGGGCCTTTCTCCCCAGTGTTGGAGAAGTATGGAGGAACATGCTGATTTAAAACATATTCTGGACATGTCTGAAAATACAAATATGTAGACTTTTTAGCCTACTCCTCTTTTATCCTAAAATGGAAGCTAAAGGAGGCTCCTTCTGTCATTTTCTGGCAATCCTTGATTGATAATGCTGTGATACGGTTATATAAGACTACCTACCTTTATCGTGTATGTCCTCACAAGTTCTCTAAAGAGTGGGATATGTAGCTTGCTTCCCCCTAGACTGCTACATCCTGAGACACTAGGGTTTCCCAGAAACAATCGGGGAATGTGTTTTTTGGGAATATTTGCACTTTGAATACTAGTCTCCTATTTTGAGGGTGCCTATAGTTACAATCTGTAGAACCCTGGAGATGTTCTGTACTACTTGTTCATCTCCTATGCACTCCTTCATTAAGCGCTGAGCAGATACTGGATTTTGTTATGTTATCTTTATGTTTTTCTCTTTTGTTGTTTTGGTTTTTGTTCTTTTTGAGCTGGGGTATGCCCCGAGGCTCTGTTTTATAACCCACATTCTATAAAATCAATAAACAGAATAAAAAAAAGTGTTCTGTAGATGAATCTTCTACTAACAGTCATTAACTTAAGGCCTTCTACAGAAATGCCACAAGGCTAACATTTTGCAATAGCTCTTGCCTAACTGTCATACTAGTGTTTCCATACATAAAGGGCATTTCTGGTATGCAGACAAACATGGGATAGCAAAGACTGTCACTGGCACATGTTGTCTTATATAATGATGTTCATACATTTTATAATGTAAAGAAACTTACCGGCTGTAATCGAGGCATCACACCAACTGGCTCATTGTGCCAAACAATGTTGACATCCTACAGAACTTCTGACTGTCAAAAACTTCTCTGTGATCATCAATGTGTGTCAACTGGAGCCCGGGAGGCTGAAAAGGAAAATGTCAACAGGTTGAGATCTTCAGGTAAGAAAGGCAAGTTAATACAATGAAAAGAATGGAGATTTTGTGCCTTTAAATATTTAAAAGAAATGTTTAGTCTTTTCAGTGATGTGTAAAAGAAATCTGATTGATGTAAATGTTTGTTTTTCCAGAAAAGTATTTTTTTGGGGATCATCTGAAATCATGTACATGAAGACACCTTCATTTGGTCAATACATATACGCTAGCGCTCCGTTCTACTTTGTAGTGCAATACAATGGTTGTCCTCCACTTCTTTTTCACATTTCTCATATTCACAGGTCTGTGAGTCAGATATAGCTTTTGAAAACAATGCACTCCATGTGCAGCTGATAATTTAACAGTTGTTAACCTGCTGTCACCTGCGTAGCATATACACCAAAAAGGGTGGGCTTTAATGGCCACATGCCGCACATTTGCATCACTGGGCAGCCAATGTTTAAGCACTCTTAGCACTCTTAGCACAAAGACCGAGCTGTCCAAGACAACCCTCAATCCCCACTAATGATTGGTAGCTGGCAGGACCAGCTCCTGATCATGTGACCACTGTGATAGCCAATTACAGTGATCATATGATCTCCAGTCCCACTCTCTCGCCTACTAAGGGGACACCGGGGCTGGGAGGGAAACAACAAACAAGGAGATTCAATAAGACTGAGTCAGACAACTCTGCAGGTTAACCACTTCAGTCTGGGACCATTTGGCTGGCCAAAGACCAGAGCACTTTTTGCGATTCGGCACTGAAATGCTTTAACTGACAATTGCACGGTAGTGTGACGTGGCTCCCAAACAAAATTGAAAAGTGGCAATTTTGAAAAAAAAAGCAATATTTTTTACTTTTTGCTATAATAAATATCCCCAAAAAATATATATATAAAAAAATATTATTTTTCTCAGTTACGTATTCTTCTACATATTTTTGGAAAAAAAAATAGCAAAATGCGCTTATTGATTGAATTGCGCAAAAGTTATAGCATCTACAAAATAGTGGACAGTTTTATAGCATTTTTATTAGTAATTTTTTTTTTTTTTACTAGTAATGGTGGCGATCAGCGATTTTTATCGTGACTGCAACATTATGGCGCACACATTGGACACTTTTGGCATTATTTTGGGACCATTCACATTTATACAGTGATCAGTGCGATTAAACATGCACTGATTACTGTGTAAATGTGACTGGCAGTGAAGGGGTTAACCAGGAAGGGGCGCTGCAGGGGTTAAGTGTGTCCTAGGGACGTGTTCTAACTGTGGGAGGGATGGGCTAAGTGTGACATGACATTGATCACCGCTCCCGATTACAGGGAGCTGTGATCAATGACACTGTCACTAGGCAGAGCAGGGAAGAGCTTGTTTACATCAGCATTTCCTTGTTCTTCCTCTACGTGAGATGATTGCGGGTATCCCCACGGACCTGTGGTCAGAATCATGGAGCTTGCGGCGGCGCATGCATGTGCTATCCGGACCTCGCAAGATCACATACAATAACGTGCTTTCACGCAGCGGAGCCAACCTGCCAAAGTAAAACTGTGGTGGCTGGTCCGCAAGCGGTTAATCTACATAACTATTCCAAAATTAAAGTTTATCTATAGTCAAACCTTTTTTTTTCTTTGGATAGAGTGTGTATAGCACAGTCTGTGCCCTCGCAGAGAGATACACCCTTACTATTAAAAATTGTGGTGACCATTGTTACTGGAACTGATAATAACAGAGAATCCAAAATTTTGAATTGTCACTAGAACAAGTATAGAGAGAAGATCTTCCAACAAGGTCGCCTTTTCTGGCGACAACTATATAAAAGGAGATTTAACTCAACAGAGAGATTTCCTCTTGTATGTATGACAGGAAGTAAAAGGAAAACTCTTGAATGAGGCACAAATGGCAGGAATTTTTTTTTACAATAGCTTAAAGTATAGCCTACTGAATCCAAAATGAAAAAAAAATGTCTTAGATATGTTGTTATACAATCACAGAAAAAAAGGAACACCTTTTAGGATGACTATAAAAAAATTACCCAGAGTTGAACTTTAAAGTGTTTCTAAAGGCAGAAGCTTTTTTATCTTAATAAAAGTGTGTATAAGGGTGCTCTGAGTAACAAACCAAGCAGATATCAGTCAATGTAGAAACAGAAGAGGGTCTTCATGCACTTTTGGCAGCACTTAAAGAGAGAAACAAACTCTGGAAGTAAAATGAACACAAAAAAAATCGGGGGCCTCTTAGTGCAGAAGTAAAACTTTACATTTCCCAAAAGGGTTAAAAACCCATACTGGGAAGATGACATGTTGATGACATCACTTCTGGCTTGCTGTCCATGCTGGTTGCTGGTCCCTTCCTGCTGATGTCTCTGGATTCGGCTTCCATGCTGTCTTCCCAGTATTCAGGAGAGTTGTGGCTTCTATCTGTCGGCCACTTCAGAATATGCTGCCATAGAATCACACCTGCGGATATAACATACTCCTTGGGACTACCAGAACGCTGGACCACCTGCCATATTACTAATATGATGTGTTTCTACCCATCCACCCTTTTGTAAGTGTTTTTAAGCCTTTTGGGAAATATAAAGTTTTACTTCTGCACTTATGCCGCGTACACACGACCAGACTTAGGTTCGACAGACTTTCGACGGAGTTCTGACAGAGTTCTGACGGACTTTCCGAATGAACGGACTTGGCCACACACAATCACACCAAAGTCCGACGGATTCGAATGTGATGACGTACGACCAGACTAGAATAAGGAAGTTCATAGCCAGTAGCCAATAGCTGCCCTCGCGGATTTCTCGGTAGGAACTGGGTCCGGCGGAGTTCTGGTGGAAAAATTTGAAGCATGTTCCATTTCTAAAGTCTGTCAGACTTTTGCAAATCAAAAGTCTGCTGCAGCCCACATACGATCGAATAGTCTGCCGGAATCATTCCGTCAGACTTTTGATGTTGAAAAGTCTGGTCGTGTGTACGCGGCATTAGAGGCTTATCTTAATGCAATCTATGCAGTTTATGCTGTCTGGGACTTTTCCTCTTCATTGGCTGAGATGGCAGCCTGCGGTATTGGCACCCGCTGCTGTCAATCAAAGTCAGTGAGCCAATGTGGAGAGAGAGGGGGCAAGGCCGAGCCTTGGCTCCATGTCTAAATGGAGCTTGCTCGGCTTGGGTGGCCCCATAGCAAATTTCTTGCTGTGGGGGCATTCAGCAGGGGGGAGGGGTCAGGAGCACCAGCGACAGATACGAGAAGAGGAGGATCTGGGCTGCTCTATGCAAAACCACTACACAGAGCAGGCAAGTATGACGTTTAAAAAGAACAAACAAAAAAAACAAGACTTTAATATCACTTTAAGTCTGCCCCACTCTATCCAAACCTAAAACATTTTGAAGAATTGGACATTCCCGCCTCTGAACCATCTTCTCATCTAGCATGGACTTGAATGCAACAGTAGCATCCTCACATACAGTATAAGACTATATCTGGATGGTCTGGGCACATAAATTCAGATTTGAAGGCCAATATGCCGGTAATAAGACCAGCTTCCCAAGTCAAAAAGCTGCCATCTCCCTATAATTCACCACTAAATGACTCCAAGCTCTCTTGGTAAACTGCTAATAAACTGAACCACATCTGAACATCAACTCTATTTGTGCTGCTGCAGTATAGCCCTCTGAGAAGACAGAAAGGATAAAAAAAATGCCTGGTGAGATCTGGAGGCCCTGCTATTAGCTTCTTTTAATCTGAGGAAACTACAGATGATGTATGGAGTTTCCCTAGCAATAATCACATCCCCGTGATAAGCAAGGAGCAGCTACAAAACACCAGATGTAAACAGCACAGAGACAAAATGGGAGCACTATTTCATCAGAGAGAACAATACAGGCCACTGTGGTATGGCAAGCAATTAGGCGAACTGAAGCATCCCAGGCAACACAAGAACACATCAAATCAAGGTGCAGAAAAATAGGAAACAAATGTTGGGCAGGCCTCTGAAGACTTTAATAGCTACTTATATGCAAGGGTCAAAAATGTAATCTTTGTGGTATAAATTGGACCAGTCCGTAAAAACAGAATAAGTAGCACACCCTTGAAAGGGCTTTTTGGCAACAGTCCTATTTTTCGATTTTCTAGGTTTTGAAGAGATAACAGGCATGGTGGATACACTGAAATATGGGCATGGCTGGTAGAGCTTACAGGAGTAGGGAAAAAGAGTTTGAAGTATACCAGGCTGGCCACAAACACATCAGTTTTGCCTTTTTTTGTGTGCAGAGTTTTTGTGCAAATCTGAACAAAAGTCTTACCACAACATGGTACCGCTAGCAAACATTCCATTCATTGGATAATTTATTTTGTGATCATGTTCTAAAGTAAATTCAAACCCAAATGAGGTGACATCGTTTGATATAGCACTATGGAGAAGATTTACTAAAACTGGAGCTCTCAGAATCTGGTGCCGCTGTGCATGGTAGCCAATAAGCTTCTAACTTCAGATTGTTCAATTCAACTTTGACAATAAGACCTAGAACAGTGATGGCGAACCTTGGCACCCCAGATGTTTTGGAACAACATTTCCCATGATGCTCATGCACTCTTCAGTGTAGGTGAGGATCATGTGAAATGTAGTTCCAAAACATCTGGGGTGCCAAGGTTCACCATCACTGACCTAGATGCCAATTGGTTACCATGCACAGCTGCACCAGATTCTGTGTGCACCAGCTTTAGTAAATCTCCCAATGTGTTTAATAAAAAATATCCACATTTCCACCATTTTATCTTTTTTTTAATCTTAGTACTTCTTCTCCAGCCTACCTCAGCCACTTCCTACTTACTGTATATGCACTTGCGCCAGTGATAGCTGCAAATTAAACAATCTGAAAACGATCAAAACCACATTCTTTAATTTTTCGTCAATATAATTTAGAAATATCAAAATTATTGCATTGAAAGATGTATGGCCACTTTATTACACCCAAAAGCGATATTAAACCAAAAACAAAAATGTAATAAATTACAGCTTACCAATCCTAAATTTGGTGGCTGCATTCATTTTTTTTTCTTTTTACTTTACTTTGCACGCTGTCCATCTGCAGCCTTGCACGCTGTCCATCTGCAGCCTTGCCCAAAATTGTAGCATGATGGGTTTTTAAATTTAGCGCTGCCGAGATACACAGACCTTGCCCTCACAGACAGCGGGGATCGCCGTATAACACATACCCACGATTTTCCCCTGATTTTAAGGGGAAAAAAGTGCGTATTATATGCCCATAAATATGGTACTTCCTGCTTCAGGGTGTCTCCACTCTTAAAGGACACCTTTGGACAGCAGCCTTGTCTAGGGAGAGACTAGTGTTAAAAGAAGTTAAAAAAATACCAGACTTACTGGCCAGAACAATGAGAACAAAATAAAGGAAAACAGCCTTAAAAAAATAAATGAATGCAGCCAACACATCTAAGAATTTGTAAAGTGCAAAATAATATATTTGTTTTTGGACCGCAAATAAAAATCACAAAGCAAAACTAAATAGATCTTGGGTGCCTTAGAAAACTGGGTGCAGCTGCTGCCAGACTCCATTTTTTTTTTACATAGGCTGCCCTTTTGTGGCTTAGCGCCTTGTTCACATAAAAAAAGTTTTAGGGCAGAGCTGCTAGGCATAGAAAATTGAGTATGACAACATTACAATTTTATTCAAATTAAACGTCAAATTGGTTGCCATGGGTTAAACATTTTCCTCCTGTGCTTACTTTTTATTCATAATATTACTAATGGCTCCTTCATTGGACTGGAATCAGGTGTAAGAAAAGAGGTATAATTATAGGGTAGGTGAGATATCCCCACAGAGCTGTCAAGCAGTTTACAGTACATCATTTAAATGATACAGGAGAATACAGATGTGAGGGAGATTTTAGATAGAATGAGGGAATTGAAAAGGGAGCATGGTATAACAAAAAAACATTGAAGCCTGGCTAAAATATGGTAAAGGTCTTAATGATAACCCATAGGGGAACGGGTGTTAAGCTGGACCTGAACTCAAAAAGTAAAGCTATGCTATTTTTTAACCACTTCAGCCCCGGAAGTTTTGGCTGCTCAATGACCAGGCCATTTTTTGCGATATGGCCCTGCATCAATTTAACTGACAATTGCGCGGTCGTGCGACACTGTACCTAAACAAAATGTATGTCCTTTTTCCCCACAAATAGAGCTTTCTTTTGGTGGTATTTGATCACCTCTGCGTTTTTTATTTTTTGCACTATAAACAAAAGACGAGATACAATTGTGAAAAAAAAAACACAATATGTTTTGCTATAATAAATATCCCTTTTTTTTTTATGTTTCCTCAGTTTAGGCCAATATGTATTCTTCTACATATTTTTGGTAAAAAAAATAAAAAAAGTGTACTAAGCGTATATTGATTGGTTTGTGCAAAAGTTATAGCGTTTACAAAATAGGGGATAGATTTATGGCATGTTTAGTATTGTTTTATTTTTTTTACTAGTAACGGCAGCGATCTGCAATTTTTAGCGGTACTGCGATATTACGGCAGACAAATCAGACACTTTTAACACATTTTTGGGACCAGTGACATTTATACAGTGATCAGAGCTATAAAAAAATGCACTGATCACTGTATAAATGTCACTGGCAAAAAAGGGGTTAACACCAGGGGGCGATCAAGGGGTTAACGGTGCTCCCTAGGTGTGTGTGCTAACTGTGGCGGGGATGGGACTGACTAGGAGAGGAGACCGATCGGTGTTCATACTTAGTATGAACACGCAATCTGTCTCCTCTCCCCTGACAAAACCGGGATTTGTGCGTTTACACACATAGATCCTGGTTCTCGCTCTGTCACGAGCAATAGCGGGTGCCCAGAGGTCATCGCGTCTGCTGGGTACTTGCATCGGCTCCGGGGACATGCTGAGGGCACGCGCGCCTCCTACAGCGTCTTAAAGAGCCGACGTACAGCTACGATAGCTCGCCCAGAGGAGCTAAGCTACCACAGTATAACTGTGGCGGCTGGTTAGGAACCAGTTAAAGACCATTCTACTCCTCCACTATGAATCACAGTTGGGATAGGGTTTTGGTGCTGATATGAAATTGTTGTTTTTTCAAACATAATGCTGTATAAAAATGTTCAAATTTCATCTTATCTATCAACACAATACAGATCCAATAGAGCTGAGTATCCAGGTGATGATAAGAATGGGTATTTTAGGCACCAAACCCCAGCCCCTCCTTGCTCCGAAGAAGCTTCATTGGTGGGCGAAACATGTCAGTGTGACATCATCACCGTAGTCAGAGAGCTGCTTATACAGACACCAATGCTGATATTATAGCCGCTTGATAAGGATCTACACTAGCCAGGAAACAACAAACTGTTTATTTGGCTGGACTATCTGCATCAACACAGGACTGATAGACACAGTGAAAGCAAAGGTGTCATCTCACAGACAGTGAGTAAAGATCTGACATTCCAAGGTTTGGCAATGATGGTCCTCTTATAGCTCCTCCTGTCTTCACTGAGTTGACTTACTGACACCTGTATATTCCCCGTTCCAAGAGACAGTTCTTGTGGAGGATTTCATTGTTTGTATCGTCTACCTCAGTGCAGTGCCAGCCTTTTCATTGCACTCGTTACATCACTGATCCTGCAGCAGTGATCCATCCAGGCTTCAACTTTCTGTGACACCCACCTTGAATTATGGGCACTTCCTGTCTTTGGGGTGACCATTCAATGACAGATCCATGAACAGCAACCATGAACCATGAACAGCAACCTATACACGGCTTCTTAGCAGTGATTACCCATTTGCAATCTTCATTGTGAAATTTGTGCTTTACACTGTTAAGCTCCATTGAAATTAACCCCCCCCCCCCCCGATTGAGGTGTGCTCTATATATCCACACTGTCAATGTTGTCATTTTTATCTTTTGCACTGGTGGTAGTGTTTTTTTTATCATAATGTTACATTGTGCTACTTTTCTTTCAATAAAGTATTTTTTCTTTAACCCTGGTGTCTCTACGGAAGGTCATTGTGAGGATCTGTCATCCTCAAAAATGTTTTTTTGAGTATCCAGGTGGCCTTTAATAAACCCAAGATGGTATGACTTAAGACATTTAGATATACATATTTACATCTGCAAGTTTTAGAATAATACTTTTCATGAAAGTAACAAAAGCAGCTAAAAAGGTAATGGCTACCATGAAAGCCATATTACATTTCTAAGGCAATATAACAGTTAGTACATGTAGTTGGGACTATCAAGGAATAAGTAGTTTAAAATGTATATCATGTTCTAGATAATGTACCACATAAAACCCTGAACAGGGATTTTTTTCAGCGGGAATGCAGGGGGGGGGGGGTCGACAGTGTTTGTAATCACAAAGAGTGCTGGGGTGTGCTGCAGGGTATACTGATCTGGGGGATCTATTCGTGCAGGGGGGGGGTCTATTACCGCTGATGAGATCTATTGTTGCTGTTTGGGGACCTGTTGTTGCTGGGGGTGGGTCTTATGTTACTGGGGGGTCAGTTGTTAGTGGGAGAGATCTACTGTTGAGGGAGGGGTCTATTGTTGCTGGCTCAATTGTTGTTGGGAGATATCTACTGTTGAGGGAGGGGTCTATCATTGCTGGCAGATTAAGAGTCTATTGACGCTGGCTATGGGGAGATCTGTTGTTGCTGCTGGGAGTCTATTGTTGCTGGAAGGAAAATGTTGCAGGTGGTCCATTGTTGTTAGGGTGATCTATTTTTACTGGCTGCGTGCTATCTACCTTCCTGCTTTTCTTGTTATCTTTAACAAACTCTATACAAAATTACTTGATACTTGCGTCTGTATTGTCTAAGAAGGCAGTACTGGGAGGTGGGTAGATAGAACCAAGGAATGGTGCTTGGAGGTGGGTAAGGGCAGAGAAAAGGGGTGACTCAGACAGACCTATTATCTGAGAAAAAAAGCCCTCCCCCTGAAGAAGACACGTGTATGAAATACATTGGGTCACTCCATATGAATTTTGTTACTGTCAAGCAAATGATTCATAATCATGTAACATGTGGGGGGGATTGTGGTGTTTATTGTAAACAATTGATCCAAGGACCACAAAAACATTGTTTTGTTAGCCATGATTTATCATTTCATCCGTTTTGTTAATAATGATTTTAAGATTTAAAGTTGATGGCATTACAAATATTTAAAAAAAAAAGTGTCTCAAGAAGTCCCAGCTACATGTACTAACTGTGATATTGCTGTAAACTTGGGGATGCTGGCACATCTTTGCATTCAACAATCATTTTAGATCACATACAAAATGTCTGCGGTACAACGTGCCTTCCCCTGACTACAAATTTTTATGGCCGAGATGGTTATCAGCCAGAACAAGAGTCATTATTCCTTAAAAGCTTGCTATGATTTCTGCTGCAATTAGCTATTATAGCCCTACTAAAGGCAAACATTTTTTTTAATTTTTAGTTTTGAAAAGAGTGGGAAAAATCAGTTTTGGTCAGTGTAAACACCAGGATGTGAAGTCACGGGACAGGATTACAGAAAATACAAACCTTACAGAGATATAACAGATCTAATCCTTTCCCATTCTATTGTCTCTAAAAAACTGTTTCTGTATGTGTCCTTTTTGAAGAAATTTCTTATTACTGGTCACTATGACAGAAAATGAGGGAAAATCTACCCAGTGGGGGCACAGACGGTAATAATAACCCAGAGGTTCTAACCCTTCCCTATTCTATTTTATGAAAAAAAAATGGTAGAATTTTACTTTAAATAATCCCGGACACAAAAACAGAACTGATGAGCAGAGATCTGTGGCACGGATAGGTGGTGTGGCACTGATGAGCACTGAAAGGTGGCACTGATGGGCTGCACTGATAGGCAGTACTGATATTCAGCACTGATAGTTGGCATTGATGAGTTCTTATAGGTGGCACTGATAGGCAGAATTGATGGGCACTGATAAGCAGCACTGATAGGTGGCACAGATGGACGTGGATAGGTGACACTGATGGAAACTGATAGGCGCAATTTATGGGCACTGATAGGGTGAATTGATGGGCACTGATAGGTGGCACTGAAATGCAGCACTGATAGGTGGTATTGATGAGCACTGATAAGCAGCACTGATGAGCAATGATAGGTGGCACTGAAATGCAGCACTTGGACACTAATAGGTGGCATTGATGAGCACTGATAGGCAGCACTGATTATCAGTGTAAACAATTTACTGACATTCTTGGCAGTTAATGCCTCTCCTTTCCTTACACAGACACAGCGCGGGAGGACAGGGCTGCCGATACCCAGCAAGTCTGTTTACATGTGATCAGCTAATCACATGGTAAAGGCTGCTTTATTATTATTATTATTATTTATTATTATGCTTGATGCACGTCCCAGGGGACATACGGGAGGGAGAGCTCTTTGAGTCTATCTATGGACACTCACAAAATTGGAAGCCTGGGGTTCGGATAGAAGGGGGAAGGGGGGTCAGGAGGGCCCCATCATGTTTTTTGCACCGGAGCCCTGAAGGTTCTAGTTACGCCCCTGCAACCTCCCGTCATGGAGACATTCTTCTGCATCTAGCAAATCAGCTCATTTACATGCTGGAAATAGAACAGTTCCTACTTTATTCCTGTGCCACTCAGGTGCAGGTCTCATTGACCCTAGCACTGAGGTTCTGCCTCCACCTCCCACTCCTCTTGGCCATTCACAGACTGAAGCCTGGGGCTTTAAACTATCTTTATTTTAGAGGTGCACCAAATGGAAATTTTTGTCAGGAAACTGAAAATTCAGGACGCACTTAGCCAAAACCCAAAATGAGAGTTGTTAAAAATATATATATTTTTTATATATAATTGTATTGTATTCGACTTTTTCATTAATATCATGAATTTAAATGAATATTGCTTAATTGTCGGCCATTACTGGCACCTTTAGCGCAAGAACTAATCAAGAAAAATGAATCCCTTTAAATTCTATGTATGTCTTCACACTGGTCCATTGTGCTTCCATTGTGGTGTTAAAAATCATACTTGCTGCATTTTTGGTCAGTTAAAAAATAAAAAACACACTAAAAACGCATCTCCCCATTGAAATGCATTGAAAACGCAGCAAGAATGCATCAATAATGCACCCGTGTTACGTTTTTGATGTAGTTTTTGAGTCACATGACCTATGAAAAACACAACATAAGCACAGTAAATTTGAAGTAAAGTCATGGCAAAATAGTTTTCAGCACCTTTTTCTTCATCGGCAAAATGCTGAAAACACAATTTTCGGACAAAATTTTGAAGCATCTCTACTTTATTTCTCATAAGACCTTTTATGAAGGTCTGACCAAGCTTGAAGACTCATTCAAGCAAGCATCCAGAAAGCTCTGAAGGTTCAAAATCCTATATATTGTATTAATCTTATTTTTTCATTTGATTAAGTTTATTGTAAAATCAATTGAAAATATTATTTTTGACCCTCTGTTTGCAATCTAGTCATGGAACACCTTTCCATTGGCCTGTACTATTATGCACCAACTATGGCAGCCTTAGTGATTGACCCAGTGTCCTCATTACACCTCTTGGCCCCAGCCCCATTTCTGGTTACAGACCAATGCTTATACTCACCAGATTATTTATGGAAGACCGTAAAAACTGTTGCTCTTCATATAATAAACAAACACCTACTCGCTTGTATGCCTCCGGAGGTGGATGCGTTCCAGACGTGTCCTACATGTGTTGATAATTTTCCATTAATTTAGGTTAGATGAGTTTTAACCCAGGAGCCACAAAAGACAGCCAACTTCTATCTCGCTGTGTTCCTGGACAATAAAGTGTTTAAAGTTTCAGAGCCAGCACTCACACTTGATGAGACAACTAAGCTATGTTGTCGGTGCACATTGCCACATGAAGCCTCTTGCGCTCGGCATCTTTGATCAACAGGCAACCAGGGAATTAGGATTACAAACACCTTGTTCATATAAACAGGAGTTGCCTGATATCTAAGTTTTCAGCTCGCTCTTTTGGCCTGCAGTTCCCTTGGGCGATCTCTTTCTTTGCTAGAAGGTGCCTGCGGGAGAGGGTAAGGAGCAGCTGAGAGATCCCCAAGGAATAACATCCACAGCAATCAGCATGTTTACTCTCTGCAGTGCTGTAAACAGCTATACAACTTACAAATGTTGGGCTAAAAATGAACACTGATTTTAAAATTTACTAATCTCTTGACATTTATCACAGATCTGTACATGCAGGATTTTCAAAAGCAATTTTAATACCATTTATGAACAAACACTGGATTAATTTAATACGCTTTTAAATCTTAAAGTGGTTGTATACGCTTTTGTTAAATTTTTACCTATAGGTATGCCATAAGGAAGGCTTACCTGTAGGAAAAATGAATATCTCATAAACCTGTACGGTTTAGGAGATATTCACTTTGTATGCGGTAACTGACGTCATCAGCGCATGCGCCGTGAAGGTCCGGCTGACGCAGCCGGACCTCATCGGGAAGAAGATTCCCATGCATGCGCGTGATGTCATTGCGGCTCGGGCTACGCACATCACCGAAGCCGTGAACCCGGAAGACACGCAGAGGGCAGAATGGCAGCTCACGCGGTGGTGACCGGGATCAGATGCCGACGCCTCGTTCTAAGATAAATATTTCATAATGAGCTAGTATGCGATGCATACTAGCTCATTATGCCTTTGCCTTTGCTTAACAACCACTTTAAGAGACTCCATCGCCAACTTAAAAAATGCAGGTAAACGCACAGAAAAAGCAGGTATTTTAAGCACTTCCAGTGTTCCAGCGCCTCTGCACTTTCTAGAAAATGTGAATACTTCAAGAAGAGTTCATTGAAAATCTTTATTTGCTGGGAACAACAGATACAACCAGCGCATTTTGAGGGATCAGGCTCGCTAGAAGCGTATACAAACAGCCGCCTGGATCCAAAGATTAAGAGCCGGTTCACACAGGGGCGACACAACTTCCAGGACGACTTTGTGAGGCAACTTGGAGACGACTTGAACATGACTTATACATGACCTGGGGCGACTTACAATACAACTTTAAGTCGCCCCAGGCCAGGCGACTTTTGCCGTGGCCAATCAGAGAATGAGCTCTGAAGTGGGGTCTTCCGTCTTCGGGGGTCTTCTCGCCGGACTCCTCTGCTATCTTCTGCTAGCTCTTTTACTAGCGGAGGAGCCCAGCTTTCGTCTTCGCTGCCGCCCTCTTCTTCCGACTTCGGGGGTCTTGTCCCCCTCTTCGGTTCTTCTTGCCGGGCCACCGTGCCTTCTTCTAGCTCTTTTACAAACGGTGGCCCGGTCTTCTGTCGCCGCTGTCGCCGTCTTCTGTTCTTCTCTTCAGATGTTGCCACGTCGCTGCCTCCGGTCAAAATGACAGGGACGCAGCGACTTATATAGGGACATCCCGGATAATGTCCCCGCCCATTATGATGTCACAGTCCCAGAGGATGCTGGGACTGTGACATCATAATGGGCGGGGACATCATCCGTGATGTCCCTATATAAGTCGCTGTGCGCCGCGTCCCTGCCATTGTGACAGGAGGCAGCGATGTGGCAACATCTGAAGAGAAGAAGAGAAGAACAGAAGACCAGAAGAAGGCGACAGAAGACCGGGCCACCACTTGCAAAAGAGCTAGAAGAAGGCGCGGTGGCCCGGCAAGAAGAACCGAAGAGGGGGACAAGACCCCCGAAGTCGGAAGAAGAAGACGGCGGCGAAGAAGAAAGGCGGGCTCCTCCGCTAGTAAAAGAGCTAGCAGAAGATAGCGGAGGAGTCCGGCGAGAAGACCCCCGAAGGCGGAAGACCCCCGGAGCTGTGCAATAAACTATTTTAACCCTTGTGTGTTGTGTTTTTTTTTGTACATTTTTTCACAGGTGAATGGGTAGGGGTACATTGTACCCCATACTCATTCACATAGGGTGGGGGGCCAGGATCTGGGGGCCCCCTTATTAAAGGGGGCTCCCGGATTCCGATAAGCACCCTGCCCGCAGACCCCGACAACCAACGGCCAGGGTTGTCGGGA
The DNA here is from genome assembly GCF_037356315.1 of Lithobates pipiens. Taxonomy (NCBI): domain Eukaryota; kingdom Metazoa; phylum Chordata; class Amphibia; order Anura; family Ranidae; genus Lithobates; species Lithobates pipiens. The sequence continues at coordinate 70,491,581 of NW_027507785.1, read as the reverse complement.
AGAGGCCCTTGTCCTCATCAACATGGGGACAAGGTGCTTTGGGGTGGGGGGGCCACACGGCCCCCCTTCCCCAAGGCACCCCCCATGTTGAGGGCATGCGGCCTGGTACGGCTCAGTGGGGGGGTGCTCGCTCGTCCCCACCCCCTTTCCTGGACGGCCGGGTTTCGTGCTCGGATAAGGGTCTGGTATGGATCTGGGGGGACCGTTTTTTTCGGCGTAGGGGGTTCCCCTTAGAATCCATTCCAGACCTAAGGGCCTGGTATGTTCTAGGAGGGGAAACCCACGCCAATTTTTTTTCATAAATATGGCGTGGAGTTCCCTCTTGAGAGCTGATAATTCTGTCAGAGTCGCCTCCGTAAAGACGGAGATCCGACTTGGAGGTGACCTCCATTGAAATCAATGGGTACCAGTCGCCTACAAGTCGGATTGAAGTAGTACAGGAACCTTTTCTGAAGTCGGAGTGACTTCAGTAGCATGCATTAAGATGGCTCTCATTCACTTACATTGATTTGTACGTTGTCCGACCTGAGGCGACCTGAAGTCGGATCTGAGTCGCCCCTGTGTGAACCGGCTCTAAAGCATCTGTTTGCATGTTGATAGGACATACAATATTCTATTCAGCTTCAGTTTCAGGCTTTCTATATTATCCGTTATCCTGTTCTTCTCATCAATTGTTTTCTAACTTAAAAGTGATTGTTAACCCACTTATATAGCTTTATATAAGCCCCTCTGTGTCCTAATAACAAGTGCTCTCGTCATGAGTGTTTTATTCTAAAAATGCCTCCTTTACCGTATTTCACAGCGGTTCCTTGCAATTACATCGCTGGCTGGCTCTCTCCTCTGCTCGGCTGACAGATGCAGTGGTTAGGGTCGAGACTCCCCAGCTGATGTCAGCTAGGATGTGAGGAGGAGAGGAGAGAGAGAGAGACAGCCAATCACGTGATCGCGGGCAACGGCTGTGAAATCAGGTAAAGGAGGCATTTTTTTTATAAAGCACACAGACAGGAGCACTTGTTATTAGGATACAGAGGGGCTTATATAAAGTTTTAAGAGTTATGAGAGTAGCAGGAGCAGAGTGGGTGGGCACTGATACAGGGGCAGACAGGCAGGGAGGGGAGTGGGGAGGAAGACATGGGAGTACATAGGAGGACAGGAGGGCTTTGGAGGACGGAGCCTGTAAACTGACCACGGTGTCAGGGCTCAGCAGCCATGATACAACATGGTCAGTTTACATAGGGGTGGGTAGAAATTGGAAGGATCAACCAGGTATTTAAGGTGTTACAGGGGGCCAAATAGCACAGCACAAGCACTGTGCTGTAAAAAATGCGTTAAAGGGACACAATCAATTTTTTCTTTCTTTTTTTTTTTGGGTTAACAAACACTTTAATTTGATATTTATTGTTCTTGTATTATAGCCCTGAAAAAGTCCTGCTCCCTGAAATGGGTTGGCTGTTTCTGCTGTTCCTAATTTTTTGTCTGTGTTGGCCCAGCTCCATCGTACCTTCTCTAATCTCCCCATATAAGCTTTTATGTAGCTGTTGGAGGAGGAGTGAAGGGGAATACAATATAGTATCTCTCTGAGGCAGTCTATACATTAGTCATTTTTAGTTTTAAAAAAAATACCTATTTACTGCAGTTGAGCTATTCTATGCTAACAGCGAGGAGACTTCCCCACCATCAGAATGCATGGGTCAGTGCTGCTAGCAGCAGTAATTGATCGGGAAAAATAGGACAGGGTGAATGTACAGAAGTCAACTGGTAGATCAATTTTTGTATAATAAGCCTGCCCATACATGGATCAAAATCTGCCTGCTCCCTGTTTCACAGCCTAATTTATTCTGCTAGGGCTGCTGACAACACATCCAAAATGGCGGGGGCCCCAGTAGCAGTCTCATGGCTTTTGGATGTCTACCCAAGGGTGGCTTTTACAGGTAAACCACATCAATAAAATGCATTAACTGTGCATATTTTATGTAAAGATTGTGGTTTAAATGAATTGTCTGGCATCAGGGTCTCTTTACAAAATACAAAAAATTTGACAGTTTGACTATCCAGAGCAGGCTACATCTTCCCTTGCATTTTTGGCGATAAGAGCAAGGGGGCAGAGATACTTTAATGCCATACATGCATTAAAATGTGCCTAGTTCAAAAAGGATCTATGTACAGGCATCAACTTTCTGTACAACTGCCCTGTCACGCTTTCCCCACTCGATCAGCACCGCAGGCTATAGCCGGTAGCACTGATCAGTGTATTCTGATGGCGGGGAAGCTTCCCCACTGTCAAAATACAATAGCTCAGTGGATTTCCTGCAAGCTGAATGAAAAAAAGGGACTCACGTATGGGCTGATTTAGGGGACTATAGATAACAATTGATAAAGTTTCATCATTTTAAATGTATTAACTTAAAAAAAATCTTATCCAATGTGTATTTGGTTTCAGATTGTGTAATGTGTATATTTGTATATATGAATATTAATTTCAACAAAATCATTTTGTAATTTTTGTATTTGTTGCCCTTAAAGTCCCACCCCATTGGGGATTATTCTTCTCTTTTTTGAACTTAGCCTTCTAGTGTGCATGAGGGCTTAAGTGTGAATGGGCCTAATGTTTTAGTTGGTATTCAACTTTCAAATGTGGGTGAAAAACTGCACATTTATTTGCAGGGTATGAATTTCTTGGCAAGAATACCATACGAATGGTCAAGGGTTAGTTTAAAGCCTGCTTTAGTAGTAGGGTTCCTCCAGAGGTTGCTAGGTGTTCCTTGAACTGTGGCTGATGGTCCTCCCATCTGGTAGTGTCTGCATAGTTCCAGGGCCAAAGCCACTTGCATGACACCAATTGTCTTTTTACAGGTAAGGGTGGTATTTTGCTCACCACTGTAAAGGAGGCAATTTTCCTAATATTTACCAAAGAAAATGACATTCTTCCCACCAATATAATGGTCATTTTTCCCATTTACCAACAATGAAGCGTCTCTGAGAAATTCTAATTATTTCAAGGGTTCCACAAAAGGTTTTAAAAGGTTGGCCAAAGATGTACCAACAGGCTGTGCAGCAACTTAGATGACAAGCCATTTTTCCCGCAGATTTGGAACTTTGACATGCACATTTATGTTATTAGTAAGTCTATTCACATAATACATAAACATAAACTTATATATGATATAAGTATATATAAAATAAAATGCAATAATGCACATTAGTATGATCCAGCTGCTCAGTATACTTTGGCCAGACTTCCTCTCTGACTGGTTGTAATGTACTGATTAATTGAGTCTACTAATCCTTAGCAACAAAACAGTAAGAAAACACTTGCACTTGTGTAAATAAAAATCTAAAAAAAGTGTACAAATGTGTATTAAAAAACGAAATGAAATTGTAAATCTATTCCAACTAATCCTCATCTTACCAAGTAACTAAAATGAGCTCCAGGAAAACACAAAGTTTGGCAAAAAATGTTAAATTCAAGCAACTCTAAAGCCTCGTACACACGGTTCGATTGTTGGCAGGGGATTGTCTGTTGACAGACGGTTGTCCTAAAATCTTACCGTTAGTACGCTCCTTTTGACAATTGTCCAATTTTCCACCAACAAATGTTGGATGACAGGCTAGTAAATTTTCAGCGGACGATGGTTTGACGTCAGATTTTCGTATGGTCAGTACACAAAAGTCGAAAGTACAAACATGCGTGCTCGGAATCAGTGCTCACCAAACACGAAATTAGCAGAAGGGGCCCAAAGGGTGGCGCACAAGAGCTGAAATTCCACGTAGTGCGTCACTACATTCGTGTTTGTGGCTCAACAGTTGTGTACCAAGTATGCAAGACAAGATCCTGGCACAGGCCCTTTCGACAAAAATCAGACGTTCGGTTGGCCTACAATCGTACCGTGTGTACGAGGCTTTACTCTTTATTGGCTACATGTAAAATGACAGCATCAAAAATTCACAAAAAATATCCCAAAAGACTAAAGGCTGTAATTAAAGCAAAAGTTAGTTCAACAAAATACTAACACAAGCAGGTCATTTTTTTTCCCCAACACAGTAATTCTGTTTTTAATTTTTTTTTTAATGTTTTTTTTAAATGTTCTGACATATTGGTGTTATAGCTTTCACTTGGATGTTATAAGTTGCACTGAATAAATACAGCTGGATAAAACAAATGTTTGTCTTCATTTTAGGCTGCAAAGCAACAAAATGTGATTTCAAAGGGGGTGAATATTTTCTATGCCCATTGTATACTTACAGTGCATTGTACATAGCTGGACCAATGTTAATATGCAATCAAGATCATACCTGGAGTGCAGCTTTAATGTGGTTCTAAAGGCAGAATTTGTTTTGATCTTAATGCATTCTTTGCATTATGATGAAAAAAAATCCTTCAGTGTGCAACAGCCCGTCTCAGCCCTCTAATACTTACCTGAGCCCCACCTCGATCCAGCGATGTTGCACGAGCGACTTGGCTGTCCAGAACTCTACCTCCTGAATGGCTGAGACACAGCAGCAGGCACCATTGGCTCCCGCTGCTGTCAATCAAAGTCAGTGAGCCAATGAGGAGAGATATAGGCGGGGCTGAGCCTCTGCTCCATGTCTGGACACACAGAACAGTGGCTTGCCTCAGATGCCTTCATAGCAAACTGCTTGCTGTGGGGGGCACTCGGCAGGAGGGAGGGGCCAGGAGCATCGGCGAGGGACTCGAGAAAAGGAGGATCGGGCTGCTCTGTGCAAAAACCACTGCACAGACCAGGTAAGTATAACATCTTTGTTATTTTTAAACAAAAAACAAAACAAAAAAAACGTTAGTATTGTTTTAAGAAGAAAGAAACCAATACAGGACACTGTTCTGAAGACTCAGGAAACAGAAGACACCATATTGGCACATTTTTGCTTTAAGAAGCATGAGCTCCCTAATATTCTGGAAGTCTCCCGTTACATTAACACCCCATCAAACCAACATGACAGAAAACTTTGCTTTTCACTTAAGGTTTCCCAGGTGCTAAAAATTTCACAAACTAGTGAGAAGCAGTTCATGTCAAAATAAAGCATGTTTAACATTCCCATACATATTTTTAATATACAAGTTTATTTTCTCCATCTGTCCTCAGCCATGAGAATCTGACTTCTATGTAATGTCAGTCAGTTATCTATGAGTGAAAGAAAAAAAAAAAAAAAAATATGACTATCTCCAAAGTTTGATTAAAGGATAAATGAGGACACGCAACTAACAGCCCTGGTTCATAAAGCTGCAACAGCACTTAAACACTTCAGCCATGGAAGGATTTACCCCCTTAATGACCAGGCCATTTTATGTGATACAGCACTGTGTTACTTTAACTGACAATTGCCCACAAATAGAGCTTTCTTTTGGTGGTATTTGATCACCTCTGTGGTTTTTACTTTTTACTATAATACATATCCAATAAAAAAAATGTAAAAAAAAAAAAAATGTATTCATCAGTATAGACCAATATGTATTCTTCTACATATTTCTGATAAAAAATAAAAATAAATTTGCAATAAGCGTATATTGATTGATTTGCGCAAAAGTGACAACATTTTTATTATTTCATTTTTTTGCTTTTTACTAGTAATGGCGGTGATCAGCGATTTTTAGCGGGACTGCAACACTGCGGCGGACATGTAGGACACTTGACACTTTTTGGGACCAGTGACATTATTACAGTGATCAGAGCTAAAAATATCCACTGATCACTGTATAAATGATACTGGCAGTGAAGGAGTTAACACTAGGAGGCGATCAAGGGGTTAAGTGTGTCCTAGGGAGGTGTTTCTAACTGTGGGGGAGGGGACTGACTAGGAGTACAGAGAGATCGCTGTTCCTGATCACTAGGAACAGACAGACAATCTCACTGTACTCTCCTGTCAGAACGGGGATCTGCTTTGTTTACATTAGCAGATCCCTGTTCTGCCTCTCTGAGGAGCGATTGTGGGTGGCTAACAGACATCGAGGCCGCCGGACCCGCACATCAGCTCCCTTGCTGTGCAGCGGGCGAGCGCAGGCGCCCACAAGTGGTTAAAGTGGTCCTAAAGCCTAAGGGCCAATTCATACTATATGCGGTGACAGACGTTTTACCACATGGTAAACCAATGTTTTCTGTGTGTCCTATTCACGCTGCGATTAATCTGTGCTGCCGAATCACACTGCAATGTCAGGCAGCGCAGCATGCCACTCAATATTGCGCTGTACATTCTGTACACTTCAAATACAGCTTATATAAAACCAAAAGGGACGGTGAATTGCGCTGAATTGTGCCCCACACTGCCCCTAGCCAGCCGACAACGCAGAGCGGATGGAGCAATGAATTGCTCTGTGATTTGACTGAGGGCATGTGTGAATTTGCCCTAAACATTTTCACCTGAAAGCATTCCCCGCATTAAGGTAAAAACTGTTTAGGTAGTAGTATCGTCCCCTCTCTAACCTCATATTTACCTATAGTAAATATACCATTAGATCCAGTGCTGTGTCTGTCTGTAGCAGCTTTATATCCTTTACCTGCACACGCAGAGGCTTTGCTGAAGCAGCAGTAGCAATTGGCTCCTGATGCTGCCAGTCAAATCCTGTGGTGAGGGAGCTGGGGCGGGGCTGAGCTGAGCCACACGGTCTGTGTCTGTGTCTATAGACGCAGGCAGTGCGGCTCAGGAAGGAACTCGCACAAGTGCTCCCAAAGCAAGCAAGTGAAGGGAGGATAAGCCAGGAGCACTGGTAGAGGATTCAGAAGAGGAGGTTTAGGCCGCTCTGTGCAATCTCTTTGCACAGACCAGGCAAGTGTACAATACGACTTTATAATCACTTTAAAGTGTGATAAATACCACTTAAGGCATGTTAAAATGATATAATGTTGAGTGAGGTTTCATTAGCATGCAATACACGTACTTTAAGTGCTGCTTTAAATCTAAACTCCAAACAGCTAAATACTGTATAATATAGATGACATAGGGAGCTGTTTTGCATGCCAAAGAATTTATATATTTTTTTTCCAACCACTCCTGAGACTTACACTGCTCTGTCAAATAGCACAGCCCTGTCTGACAGGACAGGGGACCTCGTTCTTCGTGGCAAGTTTCACTTTCACTTACAGGTCTCCTCGCTACCTCCATCGTTTGAATGGGTAGTGAAGGAGAAGCAGCAGACTAATGAATCCATCTGTCTCTCTGTTCTCTCCACCCTATCAACATGCTATTTGCATTGTAGAACAACTAATTGGCTCCTTGTGCTGTTTTTCCCTCCTCTTCTCTGAGCCCTGCTGTACAGACTACAAAAGGCTGATGAACTAAGACCTATTAGATCAAGTGTATATTTTGCATAGCAGTGGCCTCAAAAAAAGGTGTTTGAAGGAAGAACATTCCAGGTTGTTTCTAGGAAGGTATGGTGGATTTTGATTGGTTGTTCTACCCAATGATAACCGTTTTACCTTTTTGTGCTAGGCTCTTGGATCTTCTCCAGTTTGACTTTAGGAAAAGAGCAGCAAAACAGGTATTAAACAATCTGCTTGAAGAAGAAGCCAGAGATGCGGGATCAGTGGATGGCACTGAAGGGAATTTAGGAACTGTATTTGTTCCCAATTTCATTCATAAGGAAGCTTCAGGATCAGGCTAGTGCAGAGTCATGTGACCAATGCCCTGGGTTTTGGTAATAAATGTACACTCCATGCATTATGGCAAAATAAACCTTCAGGTGCATAAAGAGCATGTAGAATAGAATAGAGCACACTGTAGAATAGCGATAACAACAGACTTGACCAAATATGGGACTTTAAAGGTGCCCAATAATATGATGCACACATAACAGTTGAAAAATTCCATCCATTTATTAAATTCATATAACAAAAATAAAATCGTTGCATGATATAATTCAACATGGCTTGTTTGCTATATACAAAGATATGACATAAAAAATATTGATACTTTTGCTTCACAGCTTGTCATTGATCTCCCTCCCACCCTTTTTATATACTCTCCTTTGTTATTATTGGAGGTGAATAACTTGTGGGTTTTAGATGACTTTGGCAGGGGGGATCAAACCACCTTAGCACAATGAGTTTTGTGCGTGGTGAGGGTCTCTTGGGTGCGTGGCATGCACGTGGACTAACACCTCGCCCGAAGGCATGCTCACCAATGCCCAGGACCAGGCAGAGGCTGTGGTCATGAGCAGAATCAAACACTAAGAAAGTCCCTGAGATGAGCCACTTGTGTGCAGCATAATACACGGAGTTCCCCTGTAAGATGTTCCATCCCATGACACCACCCTCTTGTAACTGATGTATGTTTGCATTAGGATAAACGTGCAGAGCCTTTGCCCACTCCACCAGTCCACAGTACCTTTGTTACCTCACTGGGCTCCCACTGAGCATATAGCAAGCCCCATACATGCTCTAACTCTTTCACTCCCATACCCAATGATCGGGCCTTGAATCTTTGTAACGCTAATCTGGAGGAGATGGACAGCTTTGGAGGGAGTCAGAGCATCTGCCACCTCTCGTTACCAGAGGACTTGTCAAACAACCAGGTACCACACCAAACGACTGATTGCTGTAGCAGTTTTTCCTTTCTGTTACCTAATGACCTCCTCTTCCTTGTCATTCGAGTTAAATTCCTATAGTGGTGTTACATATACCCCATAATGCTTTTACAGACTTGTTCTTTAAGAATAAGCCAAGACCCAGAATGCACCCCTTGAATAACTTCACACCAGGCTTGAGCAGTTGAAAAAACTTTACTGAAGACTCCACATAACATGTGCAACAAGGCAAAACTTCCTTTCCCTATCTATCTCTACTGGCGGCAGCCCCAGCATATCTTTGTAGGTAAAATCCTTATGGGTGTTGTCTATAGTTGGGAAGTCCAGAGTGGAGGTGTCCATGGTTTCGGGTTCCAATGAGTAGGTGTCCTAGAGTTGGACCACAGGTCCCAACCACCTTCTGCAGTAATCCCCGTTCTTACACCTGCTTTCCCGCTCCTGACCTCCCAGGCCCCGAACCTCTTTTATATAACAATGGAAAGGAGTACGGACCCCAGAATGTCTGTGAACATGACCAGAGAAGGTTGCAAAACCATTAACCTCTTCCCCCTGATCTGGGCAGCTGAGCTAGCTAATTAAACAACCTGCCTCCATATGTGTCACAAATACCCCACTTCTTCAGGCTCTGTGAAACTATATTAAAAAGGACAATCAATCCTCATTAAAGAAATTATTGAATGATAGCCATAATACATATTTTTAATTATAAATACCCTTACTGTATTAAATAACTACTGGGATCAGGAACCTACAATAGAGATCACCAACCACACCACGCCTCCCACTAACAGTTGGCTCTTGGGGGGATTTATGCAAATATCAAAATGCCTTGGTGGGTTGATGTCAGTCTGGAGGAATGGGCATTCCTAGGCATATTGCATTTGCATGCAAACCACCCATAGGTAACAGCCATATGTGATGTTGAACCTCCACAAATGAAGGGAAGAAATGGTATGAATGAAAGCGTAGGCCAGGCATAGTCAGGTTGGAAAGGAAAGAGCTAGATCAGGGGTGTAGATGAAGAGCGAGGGCCACTTAAGTCATTTGGCAACCAGTCACGGGCCACAATGAACTATAGGGTTTCACTGCCACCCAAAACCGCAATTATAAACAAGTCCTTACTGTCCTGAGCCCCCTATAAGCTTGCTTTTACACTGATGCGGTTCACCAGCACTGCACAGCGCAGTGCAGTGCACCTGCAGCTTTCCTGTGGGTTAGCTACGCTTTGCCATAGACTTCTAATATAATGTGCGGGTGTGGTGCACTTTCAGAAATGCACCAAACCTGCAGGATATAATAAAAGTCTATGGCTCAGTGCAGCTTCTCACGCTATGCTGCACCTGTGGATCGGTGTGAAAGCAGCCTAATAACCCCCTTTTTTATAAATGCTAATATGCTCATTGCAAAAGTGCAGTGTATGTGATAGCTAGCACTGCAAGCTGCTAGAAAGGTCCCAGACAAAGTGCACTTGGTATAACTCTGACTGGGACAGGAGCTGGCGCTACAAGGGAAACATTGGCTTATGCAGCTCCTGCTCCCTTTGCAGCCAGCTCCATGCACTCTGAAGCTCTGGGATGGCGGGTTGGCAACCCATTAATCATGATCTGAGTTTGCGGACCCACGACCCCAGAGCATGGGAATGCACTTACCTAGTTTGAGGTTGAGGGCCACATCAGAGGGCTCCACGGGCCACAGGTTGAGCACCCCTGAGGTAGATGATGCTGGATGTTTTCTAGCCAGGAAATGAAAAAAAGCTCTGACTTGTGGAAGATTCTAGTGCACATTGCAAGAAGCTCACAGTGTGCCGTAGAAAAGCACGTGTGCAAGCCTGAACGGTTCTGCTTTAAGACTTTTATTTTAAAGCTCTTCAATAATAATGATCGCTGGAAACTCTCATACGATTGTGAAAATTATTAAAACCAATTCTATTCCAAGCACTCTGAAATACATGCCTACCGGTTGAATGATGGACCTAATCCAAGTGCCAAAGTGTCAAGGTTCTTTTTTCTTCTGCAAACAAACAAATTAACAAAAAGACCAATTATGACCATTGCACAATACTGAACTTGCCACTTTGCAGACAGCAAATGAGTAATGTGTCCTATGAGAAAATTAATCAGACGTATCACATTTCTACAACATCTCCATTCTGCGGGTCAATCGAAAATATCTGATTGTAATGCATTCATAATTTAATTCTAGGACTTTTACAGAAAAAAGATAAATAAATAAAAGCATCTTCAATGTGTTTTGATGCTAATTTAAAGTGTTTGTTCCTATTGGAAAAACAATTAAATCATGGTTATTAACTGCATTCCCACAGCCCAACAGAAGGATTAGAAGTGATGTCATAGGGCTTCTAACCCAAAAGAAGAGTGAATTCTTTCTTCCACATCTCTATTTCTAGAGACAATGTAGCGGTTTAAACTGAACGGGAAGATATGAAAGGCACAAACCAATGCAGCTTTGTTTATATAATATTATATGTATATTTTTTAATCTCTTTACACTTGTCAAACCAGGGCTTTAAAGCAGAACTTTACTCATAATTTGATTAAAAATAATGTTATTTAGCAAGGAACATACATTCCACATTAAAATTGATGCTACCAAAATGAGTGTGTGATGTAAATTGCCTCCAGCATTGCTCCTGGAGGTCAGAAGCAGATCCACAGAATGGTCTCATTTACATGAGTAGACGGGAGCATAAAAGCAGGCATCCAAGCCACGGTTTTACTGCCTCCGACCACCCAGCCACAAGTTAACATGGTCAGTGGCCATGTTAGTATATGTGTTCCTGTTGTAGCAAAATTTGGACCACAGGTCACGTTCAGCAGAAAGTACTGCCGCCAGACATTCCTACTCAAGTGAATGGGGCACCACAACTGTATGTAAAGCATGTGGTTGCAGCATGGCTGCCTTTCAAAGGTTAAGCCTGGATGTCAAATGCCTCTGAATAACTGATTTACTTTCAGAGGGGCTGCAGTGATGATCGTACATGTAAACAAGCCAAACAGACCCAATTAAGTCTCTAAAATTCTGTTCACTGAACTGCCTGCTTTTGCTGTGCTGCCAAAATTGAAATTTCTAGAAAGGTCCATGAAAAGCAGAATTACACTACAAATGGAGAACAACCATGTCTAAGAGCTGATGGGTTAAATCTCCCTGTTGAGCACATGCTCCCTTCTGGCACAAGCCAGACATTCTGAAATCGGTTTGCAATGCCCCAACATATCTACCGCTTTAATCGCAGGAACCAAACCAGACACAACAAACCACAGCACAGTCTGCCTGGCCTGTCATAATTCTTATGTAGAAAGTCCAACAGCAGCGGCATTTACAGCAGGCCAATTCCTACCACTGGCAAATTCCTTCTACAATGTCAGACATTAAGGAGATGCAGATATGAAAGTCTGGTCACCCCCACACAAGCTTCACCCTGAGCCGCGCTGAAAGGCAACAACAAAAGTGGCAACCTGCAATTCAGCATGCGGAGAGGTCCTCTTCAGGCAAACACGGTTTGAACCTAAATTCAGTCTACCTGTTGTGTGTCTCAAGGTTTTTCTTATCGATTCTTACAGACCCGATTCGCTCCCATGCTGACTATTATAAAAATAAGCGTGTAACAACAGTCTCAGCCCTTCAAGTCCAGGTAGTCACCCTTTACCCCGTCTTCCTGCATGATGTACAAATTTTGATTCTTCGCATTCAGCTGAGCCAGCCCTCTTCCATGCATAGTTACCAGGGACCCACATTTTGCATCTGTTCTTTTTCGTTAGGGCTAAATTTAGACATGCGATAGACCTTGTCGCCCCCCTATGGAAAGGAATTGTGGTGGACTGACTTTCAAAGGCATTTGACAAGCAGCGAAGGCAGCAATATGTCGCCTCCTTACAGTCTGTTTGAACGCTATAAAAAAAAAAATGCTGAACCACAAAACCGCATGCTTTATATGTAGTGGAAGTGCAGTTCCATTCACTTGAATAGGTTGCATTTGATGGCGGCACTGCCTACCAAAGTGACATGGGTCTAAAATACTTGTTTTCGGCATATGTACAACCCCTTGAGGCCTTGCAGTTGGGGGGCAGAGCTGTGTTTTTACACCCCCTATCCAATTGCTCTTAAGCTGCAAATGCAGCAGACGGGGTTGTGGGTGTGTAAACAAAAAAGCAGCAGCTATGCTTTGCATTGCGGCGTGGCAAAACATATCCCTAGTCTTGCAATTGCAGGGCAGTACCATATGTTGAATGCAAAACTTTTAACTGAATGGAGTTGTCCTTCAGCCGTGTCCAAAGCTTGCAGTTGGAACACGATGGTGCAGGTTTCTGGGGGTTAAAGCAAGCGGTAAGGAGGGCAACACAAGAGTAAAGGAGCCCTTAGTGTGTTGCACAGCTCATTATCTCTGCTCAACATTTCTTTCTTTTCTGTATAAATTCATGAGCTCCATTTTTTAAGCCCCCTCATTTCAACCACACCCATGTGACACTTTTCGATAACCCTATAAGCTGTTTAACCAGGTTGATTTCTTTAAGGGTTGCAGACCTATCCTAAATGTTCTAAATCAATAAATTGTATCATGAATTTTTAAGTGTATTTAATGCACCATCACCTGGAAGTTCAAACACAAGAACAAACAGAGAACCGAAGTTGGATTTTCTAAGGGTCACTGAACTTGTCACCAGGCACATTGGCTCCAGTTAGGCAGGACTTCACAAAAAACAGGGACCACCCTTAAGAAAAGGGAAAAGAAGCCCGAGTTGAGAATTCACACCTATAATCCAATGAGAACACCAATACAAACTCCCAAAACTCCAAGCTAATTTAATGATAAAATTGATTCATAGCAGGACAAAGCCAACATGTTTCAGGGGCCAAACACATTCCTCCTTCATCAGGCCAAAATAATGACTATGACTGTGCTTAAAGTGGTATTAAAGCCAAAAGCAAACCTTTATTTTATTGCAAATTACTAATTCTGAGGATGCAAAGGTTTTCTTTTTTAGGATTTCCTTAATTTTTACTTGGTGGTCTGGCTAGTAAGTCAGGTTTTCAACAGAATAAGCTGTTCTGCAGATGCATCAGTTAGAGGGTTGCCACAACCAGTTAAAGTGACACTAAAAGGTTCGGGTTTTTGTTTTTTTTTAAATAACAAACATGTCATGTTTACCTCCACTGTGCAGCTCATTTTGCACAAAGTGGCCCTGAACCTGCTCTTCTGGGGTCCCTCGGCGGCTCTCTCGGCTCCTCCCCACATCAGATAACCACCTGGGAGAAGCGAACCACCTGGGAGGTGGGTACCTCGCGGGCGCACTCATGAGTCCAGCATTCGGTGTCCATAGAGGCCGAATGCAGGACTCGGCCCTGCACCCCGATGCCTGTGTCATTGGGTTTGATTGACACCAGCGGGACCCAGTGGTTGCACTGCTATCAATCTATCCACTCAAGAGTCAAGAACCCTGGGCAGAGAGAGAGCATGTCCCTGTGGGACAATTTCGAGGGTTCAGGTAAGTAAAACAGGGGGGCTGGGAGGCCGGTCACTGATCCTTCATCTTAGCGCATAGGATGCATTAAGGTGAAAAAACGTGAACCTTTACAACCCCTTTAACATCAACAGAGGTGCTTCCAGTGATCAGTTTTCATTTATTTAAAAATTGTCTCCCAAAATGGAAAAATAAAAACTGTTGCTGCTTACAAAGTGTTAGCTAGAATTTGGCTTTAATTTGTTAGTGTATTTGCTAGTACCTCCAACCCCCCCTCCATCCTTCCCCAACACAAACTGATAATGCTGCTGACCAAAGGTGCCCCTGTGCTCCTTCATCCAGAGTGGAGGCACTCTAATACAGAAGTGTTACTGGTCAGATCTCCAGGTAAAAACAGAGGGGAAAAAAATCTTAAAGAAACTTAATGCAGCCACCACATGTAATGATTGGTAGGCTGCAATACGTTGCAGTTTTAGTTTTGGGTTTAACATAATATTAAATCAAAGCCAGTTAGGAGGGAGCAGGGGGTGGGGCCGAGTCCCACTGTCTGTGTCTATAGATGCAGAAAGCGAGTTCGGGAGCAAGCTCACATGAGTGTCCCCATAAGTGGCTTTCTTTGGGGACACCTCCAGAGAGGAGATGCCAGGAGCGCTGGCAGGGGACTAGAGAAGAGGAGGTTTGGGGCACTCCAGAGCAGGTAAGAATAAACCTGTTTTTTTTTTTTTTTTTAAAGCATTTACGATCACTTGAAGCTCTGATGAAGGGGGAGTGTGTTTGGCTCCATAAAGCTGTAGGTTTTATTCTGCTATGAACCAATTTTATCAATAAAATTCTTTGGACTCTGGATCCATGACAGCCTGGGCTCAGAGGAAGTGGACACCATGCAATCCAGAAAAACAAGGACATACAGTGGTGAAAAAGAAGCACTGCAGCGCACAGCTCTGGAATATAGATGACTATTGCTGCAAAAGCTGTTTTTTTTTTAATTTTATCTTTTAATAGACAAGAGTTCTGCTTTAAATTCACAACAATAAAGGAGTATGTTATGTGAAAAAAAAAAAAAAACTAAAGAAAAAGAGGAACACTACTTTTACAGCCAGTGTAAAATGATTATTGTGTTTTCGCCCCCAAACTGCTACTCTAAAATAAAGTAAAGTAAAATAAAAAAGATAAACACAAAGAATGTTTTTTTTTTTTGTTTCATTGTACACCTAGAACAAAGGACTCTGGCTGCAATTTAAAATTTTCAAATATAGAGGTCTTAAAATCAACCTCTCTGAACCTCTAAGAGGAGAGTAATAATAATTTTTTTTTTAACTACAATTCTTTACTGTCCCTTGTATTCACAATGCAACGGCTATGTGGCTATTACAATCAGTTCGCTTATTGTGCATTTAAACTTGTGGGAAACTCAATTACAGTAATCTTTTTTGCTTACATGTACCTTGTTGCCACTAATTGAAGGTGCCCAAAAATAAAATACAATTGCAAGCACAACATGTACATATGTCTGTGTAGTAGTACTAACATAGACAACGAAAAACAGTTAACAGATGCAAATGTGGCCACTTCTTAGCCCTTTGCATTATAAAAGCTGGCATAAAGGGGTTGACATTATATACCACCTGCAAGGTATGATTCTGAAACTGGCAAGGCGTACTACTTAGAAAACATGGCCTCCACAACAATGCAAATTAAACAAGTTTGTAGTGTAAAAAGAAGTCTAAGGCGGTATTTAAGCCACCCTTGGTCATGCACTTCTCCAGGATACATATCATTTTTTTTTTCAAGGCCGATAAAACTGCAATATGGAAACAGTGATGGCTGTAATTATTTTCCACGCACAGCAGGAGAAAACTATTTACCTGTTTGGAAACCTCTGGCACAAAAAAGGATGTAGGTGGGCTAAACGCAAGAGCTTACAATCAAGAGAAGGTAAAGAAAATAACCTGTTTCTAGCTTGATGACATGCAAGATATACAGAACAGGACGTGTGGCTTATTTAGATGAAAAAACTGCCACTTCAGTGACAGAACCAAGTTGTCCATTCCATTCGTCTCCAGATCTGCTCAGATAAGTTAGTCGTTTTTTTTTTTGTCTATAAAATACTTCCAGACATCAGCAATCAGCAAGCGTTGGTTTTTGATTTAGGATGTTGAGATGTTTACAGAGTACCTCCTCCTCCTTGCAAGGCTGGCTAAACATGAATAGGCCTGGAAATAACTTTACTTTTTGGGACCCTGCAACAGACACAAAAACGTTGGCCTTGTTCATGTTACAAACTGCACCTATGTATATGACCCTTTTTTTTTTTTTTTTTTTTTAACAAACAATACCACAATGCAGGGAAGGTGTGTTGTGCTGCACTGCAGCACGTATGCATTGGATGCTTTGCTAGCAGTGTTCTAGGGTTCTATTCCAAATGAATGGCACTGCATTACACACTGCACCATGGCTCATGTGTTACTGTGCATTGAAGAAAGAATATGTATTTTACCACGTTACCGCAAACTATAAATGTGAATGGACCCTTAAAGTGGACCTGATCTATAGTGAACATTTATAAATATATGTGCCTAAGTGGTACCTTGAAAAATGTACCACTTGTCTGGAATTCCTCCTGAAAAATAGCGCTGAACACCTGTTTTTAGGCACTCCAGTTCTGTAGCCTAATAACTGTAAATCTGCAGCATGAGATCTAAGGCAGTGCAGATATCTGGAGTGATCTTTGGTGAGATCAGTACTGTCCTGCTCACTGTTTTCCTTGCTGGGGGTGAAGCTTTACCTGAGGAACTGCAGTGCAAGGGATCTACCCGCTTCCACTTCATCCATTTTGTGAATCGGAGTTTTCTATACCCCTCTTGATGATTCTTAATCATTACCCCACTAGCCATTAGGCAGGCAGCTCTGACAATAGAAGACAAAGCCCTGCTCCTCCTCCACAGTGAGGAACAGGGGCATGGTAAGTCACTAATAGGATGAGGATCAGCTACAGGGAGCCTACAGACAACACTCGTGACTAGTTCCTTGCCCTCTGCCTCTGTTTTTGGGCACAGCTTGATTAGGTCCACCTTATCGGCAATTGGAACATACCTCTAGTATCCACAGCCTGCCTTTTGAGAAATGTAGGAGAGGAAAGGTGGTAGCATTTCCTGTTTTTTTGGTGTGGCTACGGAATGGATCTATACTGGGCAATAAATACCTAAAAGTGGTTTCAGCACTAACCCATGCTACCCAAAATAAAATAAATAAAAAGGGGGCTTTAAATGACCTTGCACTTAAACATACAAACCTACTTATGTCAGAGCCCCTCGCCCATAATAGATGCCAGCATTATACATAAACAAAAAAAAAAATCACAGGAAAAGTTATTAAATAATATTACCATACTCACAGTGTTTGCAAGAGACCCCATGATAATATAAAGTCATAACCCTGCCAGCAAGATCCTGGGAATGTCAAGAATACAAAATCTCATTAGAAGATGAACCTGCATCATGCTGGAGCATCAACTCATGAGATATGGGATACTCAGCATTCCCCGATCACAACTTCTGTCATGAGTAAGTAAAGGTGTGCATACTCTTGTGCCTCTTCTTACATCTTTTTAAAAATAATAGGAGAAAAAAAATGGGCAATTTTTTTTTTTTTTTTAATTCAAGCTAATGGTAGTCTCTATATTTGTCCAGGAGGTCAGGTAACAGCCTTCATCACAGCTTGGCTCAGTAAACCTATCTGTAGGTGCCCTTTAAATATACACAAATTGCAAAGATACAATACTTAATCTGACAGTGGAAGTAAAAGGTACAAAAAATATTGAACTGAGACTTTAGAGATTAGTATAGGAAGGAAATCTGAGACACTGCCAATGCAGAACATAAACATTAATTTCTTTCAAAGAATAACAAGTATTTGCTTTTTAATAAAGTTGATACTTCATTGCCATATTACATCCTGGTATAGAGAACTAGAATCTGGGCATCCTTGTACACATCTTGGTAAATTGAACTGCACCTAACAGCCAACATAACACAACTGAATCAGAACATGCACTATTTTTCAACCAGTTTTCTTTTTTGTAGGTTTAGTAATTAGTTATTATTATAAAAAAAAAACTTGCAATAAGCTCTAATGACCAAGGCCCTCTGATTCCTACTGTATTAAAGTGTATTGTATTTGTACTGTCTACCCTCAAGTTGTAAAGCGCTGCGTAAATTGTTGGCGCTATATAAATCCTGTACAACAATAAAAATAATAATCATCATATGTACCATACACACTTATGGCCAAATGTGGGTTGACACAACTCCAAATAATTGGGTTCATTCATTTCCAGTGAAGACTTCTGTTAATACTATGGCATACAAAAGCCATTTTGGATAAATGTGCACTTCCAACCTAGTGGCGACATTTCCAGCATGATTGTGCTCTTTTCTACAAAGCTAGCTCCATAAAGACATTGTTTGGCGAGTTAGGTGTGGAGGAACTCAAGTAGCCTACACGGAGCCCTGACCTCAACCCCACTGAATACTTTTGGGCTGCATTGTAATGCCAATTGTGAGCCAGAACTTCTTGTCCAACATAAGTACCCACGGTTCAACAAGTTTTGTGAAACTTACCCTACTGAACACCATTGGGATTAACTGGAATGCAACTTGCAAGCCAGGTTTTCTCATCCAACATCATTACCTAACCTTCCAAAATGCTCTTTCAGGTGAATGGGCCACAAATTCCCAAAGAGAAACTCCAACATCTTATGGAAAGCCTTCCCAGTGGAGGTCGTTCCAGTCACAGGGGAGGGCCAACTCCATATTCATACCTATGGTTTAGACAAGGGATTTCCAAAAACTCATAAGACCTCATGCACACTGGGCATTTTCCCAGCTCTTTTGAATGTTTTTCCTCCTTAAAGGAGAAAAGCGGATTAAAAAGCATGCCTAAATCCCTGTTTTGCAAACGTGTTTAGGCGCGCCAAACATTTGGACAATCATTCATTCCATTGGCCATAATATTAATTTATTCTGGTCATTAAAATTAATGAAAGCTCAAGCAATAAATGTGCCTAGCTTTTAGTGCTTAAGCTCTCCTCACCCGAATGAGCAAGTGATGTGTTATTTTTTCACCCCTTAAACATTCCTCTTCTAATATGGTTGTAAATGCCTATGTGTGCATGGCTACAAAGGCTAACATAGAGGGGCGTTTAAAAGCTATAAAATATTTTTTTTAAAATCAAGCACCCTTAAATGCAGGGTTTTGTGTGGTTTTTTGTTTGTTTTGTTTTTTAAGCAGTGAGCAAAATATTTGATGGTCAGCTGTTCACAAACGTATGACCATAGAGACCATAGAGTGGGAGCAAAAGAGGTCTGAGCCCTTGTACACACGGTCGGATATTCCGACAACAAAATCCGTCGGATTTTGTCCGACGGATTTTGTCCGAAACTTGTGTTGCATACACACAAAGTTGTCGGAAAATCCGATCATTCAGTACGTGGTGACGTTATTTCGTTACGACGGGACTACGTTCAGGCTAGTAGCCAATAGCTTTGGTCTAGGAATTTGATCTGAGCATGCGTGGCACTTTGTCCGATCGGAATTCTCTACAAACGATAGGACAAAGTCCCACTGGAAGATGTTGTCGGAAAATTTTATAGCCCAGCTCTAAAACTTTGTCGGTCGGATATTCCGACGGAAACAGTCAGATGGAGCCCACACACGTGCGGATTATCCGATAACACGGTCCGATCGGACATTTTCCGTTGGAATGTCCGACCGTGTGTACAAGGGCTAAGACGAATGAGGTTTTATGGGGAGCTATTTTGTTTTACAGTTATTACTTTCTTATATATATCTACTTAGATATTCCATGGCAGGATAATTAACAACTGTGACTAAAGCCTCGTACATAAGTTTTTATTTTTGGACGACAGAACGTTTGATTTTTGTGGCATGCTAGTCTCATGTCAAAAGTGAAGAGGTTAATAACAATACGAGAATCTTCATTTGACAGAAATGTATTGTTTAGTTTCTGAGCATGCGTAGTTTTGCTCTTACTATTTTTTTTTCGTGAGAAAACCGTACTAATGAAACGAAAATCAGACGCTGAGTTCACATCCGACAAAAACGTTATAGTTTGCACATCCAGCTTTTGTCTGACGAAAAGGTGAAAATCTGCTTACATTAGAACTACTTTTGTCCCAGGGTGGATATGATTTAAATCAAGTCGATTTAAATCAGGATTTAAATCACTAGTAAAGAGGTAGGATTTAAATCAACTCGATTTAAATCAATTTTTAAGAGCAACTGTCATCTCTGTCCTGCAGCCGCTCCTCCTCTGACCCGCTGTTGACTCACTGACAGTCCCATTCAATTTAATGGCAGGGCTGGTGATGTGGCAGTGATACAACAAGGTGAGGGATGTGACGGCAGCAGGTGAGTGGATGCCCACTAACAGGCGCTGCCAGGATGGACCTGAAATGACAGGTGCTCTTTAAATGTAAGGATGTATACTTGCTGGAAGTTAGAAATTTTCATATTTGCAAACAAAATTAAGGTTTTGAATTTAGAATAATAAGCGGTCAGGTTAGTAAAACAGCGATATCAGAACTGATTCAATCATACCGTTTGTAGTGTACATAGATTTGCAAAACAATGGGATAAAGGAATATTCCTGAACTTTGTTTTATCAC
Source organism: Lithobates pipiens (assembly GCF_037356315.1). Classification (NCBI taxonomy): domain Eukaryota; kingdom Metazoa; phylum Chordata; class Amphibia; order Anura; family Ranidae; genus Lithobates; species Lithobates pipiens. The sequence goes on along the minus strand of NW_027507785.1, from coordinate 70,470,879 downwards.
ATGGTTACTGTGAAATTGTGTGAATGCATCAATGCAGTGCATGTTATCTCAGCTTGCAGAGCTTGGATTCATTGAATTATTTTACCAAAAATGTAAATATTGCAGAATATACAGCCTCATGCTACATAACTAAGCTCCATTTCATGCTGAATAAACTAAATTATTAATGTATGTTAAATAGAAAAAAATATATTTAGATTTTTACTCCAAAAGCATTTTATTTAAAATGAATTTGATACAAATATAAAAAAAAATCTATTTAAATCAAAAAAATCTGAGAATACAGAAGCAGCTAAAATAACTTTGAAGGCGGTCGGGAGGAGATCAGCAGCACCTTTGAAGGAACTCAGAAATGTCTCAAACTGATCTCAAATGCAAGCTGAGTGAACCTTGAAGTAAGCTGCACTCGCCCATCTGCACAAACCCTAAACATGTACGCTATGAGAAAATAATAAAAAAAAAGCACTAGAATATATAATCTAAAAGAATGAGGGTAACAGGAGCATTAAAGAAGTGATACTTGCTGTGGTAGCCAACTTTTTGTTGCCTAAATAAATGTGCCGATAAAAAAAATTTACCTGAAAAGAAGACTGTATACCTCCCACACTGTATGCGTCATCAAACACCGATCCTCCCCTGAAGTTTTTTTCTGAAATAAACACCTCCAGGAGAATCATTCACCTGTGTCCTCCACTACATGCTTTGGTTCCTCTCATGACCTCCAAGTCACTACAGGAGAGGATAGTGGCATGGAGATCAGAAAGGGGAATCACAGCAGGGGGCAGAAGATTGACAACCACAAAAGTGTTGGTTTCAGAGGAAACTTCAGTGGATGATTTCTATTAAACAGAATAGAGGTTTGGCGGCACAGGTGGCGGGCACTTACAATTTTTTTTTGACAGCTGCTTCTTTGACTAGTAAGTATATAGCGGTGACACGCGTCTTCAGGAGTCCAATCAGAGCTTTATTTGTCACAGTTAAAAAACATAGTTGGTCCCAACGTTAACGCATTTCAACCCAGGGCCTTAATCATAGCTAGTCTTTTGAGAACACTGGGAGTCTGTGCAGCAGTGAGTGTCTGTATATATTTTTGACTGCCACATTTATTAAAAGCTGAAGTGATGGAGTCAATCAGTTCATATGCGGACAAGACACATGCCGACAGGGGGAGAGAGCAGAGTGATGAGAGAGATGAACTCATCACTGCACTACTTCTCATTTTACTGCCCAGTCATAAGATGGGGCCTTTCATACACAACCAGGGCTCAGAGGAAGTGGGCTGAATGATGCTGACCAGCAGATAGAGGACATCTAGTGGTAAAATAAAATGCTGCTGGGAAATCTCTGAATTGGACTTGAATATTGAGGCCGGGTTCAAACCGCTGCGATGCGGGAATGCCGCGAATCCGCGGCGTTTTCCCGCATCGCATTACTCCCGCCGGCAGTTCACACTGCCCTATGCGGACGGCTGGGAGTGTCAATGTTATGTTAATGACACCCCCAGATCCGTCCGCATATCGCAGTGCGATCTGCCGACTCGCACAGGAATCGGATCGCATGGTGTGAACACCCATGCGATCCGATTCTGTTGCGGACCCAAAAAAGGGTCCCGTGCGAGTTTGCTGCGGGAGCGATGCGAATTCAGCCATACTATCTGTATGGCTGAACTCGCATCGCTACGGAGATCGGATGTGATTTGCTGTGCGAATCACATCCGGATCTCCCCCCGCAGCGGTGTGAACCGGGCCTGAAGGAAAACCTGTTTTTTTTTTATCTTAGGCTGTTAATTATCTTGTTGTTCTTAGCTGGAGTTCTGCTTTAGGGGACAGAGTTGTTTAAATGGTGTCCAAAAGGCCCAATTAATGAATGAATAGACAAATTCGCTAGAGATTTCTATTCATCTAGCTTTTATAGACAGGCACGAAAAATACAGTGAATTGGATTTATATATTTTTTTCCCCTTTGACTGGTAAACTGTAAATTCTCCCAAATTGTGACACACCAGAGAGGCACAGATTGTGAGACCGCAGCCAAGCAAATTCAAACACAAGCTGCAGAATTCTGCAAAAGCAATTAGATTATCATCTGAAAAGTGATAAAAATGCCACAACCTCCAAAAATATGTAAATATCAACCTTGTCAATTAATTAGCGCTGGTAATTAACACTTCCGAGCCATGTGGGTAATCCCTTCCAACATGTCATTTCCTCATTGTGTGGCCTTATAGTCTCTATTTTTCTGAACCAAATTAGGATAAGAGAATATACACACATATTGCACTATTTTTATTCTATCCTGGCTTTCATTATTTTCTAAAGCTACTCAGCTTTATAAACTTTATCAGCAGGAATTCTGTTGCAAAGCAAAGCTAGATTTGTGCTGCACATACCTGAGGTGACAGTATGCTTTTGAGGTCATTGGCCTATTTACCCCTCAAACCCCCAGCCCCAATGTAAGGGCTTGTGTTGATGGATTTTGATCCGTCAGAGCTGCTTCTCTCCCCATACAAGTCAAAAGGAAAGCAAAGGCAGCTTGGAGCACACTGATACAACTTAGAAAAAGGTCAACTGCAACCCAGATAGTGGTCAACTGCACGTCAACTGCACCTGTCAATAAACTGAGTGGTCTCAGAAGAGTCTAAGCCCCCATTCATGCTCAAGTGTAAGCTGTTTCTGGTGATTGTGAAGAAGTTTTATTTTTTGGCACGTTTGTATGCGCAAATGTGTTTTTGAAGTGTTTTTACTGTCTTTTTAAGCTTCTGACATTTATTTTTGTCAAAGGAAAGCAGTATCATCTGTGACATCATATGTTGTCACTGTCCTCGGAGCTCATATCCTATCGGAGCCCCTGAGACAAGCCCACTATGCCAATTTATTCCCAGGCCATCTGCCACTTGCCACTATTCTTCTAATGGGTATCTCATGGGCCGTAGAGGTTCTTGTGGGCCCACACCAGGGGGACAAAGTCTCCACATCCAGCATGGAGACTTCTAAATCCTCAATTTTGTTCACAAGCCTAAAGATCCCACAAGGAGGAGTCCATTGTTGATGTCACGCGTTTTCAGGTGCTTCCATAAAAATCTATAGGACCATACATGCAAGATTCTGCCCTGAAAAAAAAGCTCATGCACTTTTACAAGGGGCGACATGATGCTCAGGTGTGAGCTGGCACTATTGAATATAGTTAGAATCTTCTAGTGGTTCCTCATGTATTGAATTGTATCGTAACTTTACTGTCTACTTTCATGTAAAGTGCTGCACAAACTGTTGGTGCTATATGAATTTTGTATAATAATATTAATAAGTAGATTAGCCCTAGTTTAATTCCTTCACCTCATTTTACACCTAAATAAACACAAGCATACTATTACCTCAATTCGCACCTTACTAAACTAGGCCTACTAGTTTTTATTAATCTTTTCAATAAACTTCCATACAATTACAGAGATTCCCATACTGGAACAATTGACATTCCTGCGTCATACAATAAAGAAATTTATTACAAGACCACATACATTGTATGTCTCCCTTTAAATATCATTATGGATAACCCTCAATCTTATAGGGCAGGGGTAGGCAAACTTTGAGAGGTGGAGAGCTACCTGGAAAACATGGAGGAGATCAAAGATCACTGGAGTACGGCGCTCTTTTTACAAAAAAAAAAAAAGAAAAGAAATGAACTAGCAAGCCTCAATAAAAAGTAAAGACTGCATGAAGAAAACTTAGAAAAATCCAAAAACTATTGTTACTGTAGAAATATAAACTTAGCCTACCTTAAGATTTAGCTTTACTGAGAAACTCTGTATTCACTTTCATTCACATTTTTTTTTTCATGTCTGGGGAGTAATTGCTCACCCCCACAAGTCTGATGCCAGAGTCTATATATATATCACAATAAAGGCAGAACATTTGGTACTACAAGCTGATGTGCTCAGATAGTTTCAGGGCCTGACTATCTATTCTGATTTCTGGCTAGTGTAAGTAGTATGTAGGGCAGTGTCCAGGGGTCAGTAGTAGGTAAGGCTGTGTACCGAGGTCAGTAGGATTTAGGGAGCTGTGCAAAGGTCAGTAGGATGTAGGAAAGTGTGCAGAGGTCAGCAGTATGAAAAGCAGTATATAGGGATCAACAGAGCAGAGAACAGGAGGTCAGTAGGTCAAAGGACAGGGGATAAGGAGGATACAATACTAAGGGGTCAGGAGGTCATGGGGCAGAGGGGGTCAGGAGAGCACGATACTCAGAAGAGTATGGTATTGGGGGTTAGGAGGACACAGCACTGGGGAGGGAGGTTTCAGGAGGGTATGGTACTGGGAGATAAGGAGGGCTAAAGTGTTAGGAGGGCATTGTATTAGGGGTTCAGAAGAGTATGTTATTGGCGACCAGGAGAGAGTAGTATCGTGGGGTCAAAAGGGTGTAGAAGTTGTTAGGAGATGCAGAGTAGCACAGGGAAGCAGCATGTTCCGACACTGATCCCCACCAGCCCTCCATTCTCGTCCATTCCACAAGCGCCTTGGAGAGGAGTCTGGGCGGTGGGAATGAGCTCACTACAAGCAGGGCTCAGGGACAGAGCATGGGTGCATTCGTTTAAGAGCTGGAACCCACCCAAGCTATTCTGTAGGCTTTCCCCGCCCCTAGCCAATCTTATGCAGGAGGCAGCAGCTGCCCCACAGACATGGTCTATATTTGGGAATTTATGAAAAATGAGGCCTAGTGTCGTTCCTCCACCTTGACCACACAAAGCAACAGATTCACTATGATGCCATTCCCAGTAGCAGCTTATGCATACCTTCACTCTGTTCATCACAGGGGAATGAGGAAAACAAACCCTGTGTAAGCTCCAAGCTGATCCTAGCCAAGAGTTTACAAAGAGCAGAGGGCTCTTTGCCTGCACTCAGGTGACAGCACGGGTGCCTGAGCAGCCAAATGCCAAACACCAATGCTGTCTTATGCAAGAAAGTCCACAATCCTCTATATCAACATGTATTGGATTTTCTCATCACGTTTGAGGAGGAGATGGATCAGAGAAGGAGGGTATGAGCATTTACAGGGGGGAGAATTAAAATGTATTCATTGCTTTTGCCCCTCATGTGAAAAAAAGCAGATTCGGTTTGAAGGGCTTTTCATATACCCTCCCTTAGGGTCATTTAAGCCTGCAAAAAGCAGCCCACTTCCTCAGAGCCCAGGGTATTAAGAACCTTCTAGGATTGCCCAATCATATTGTTCTGGGCTCATGGTACAATGCTGAAGAGAACAATGTAAAGGTAGTGCCACTCTGTACAGCATTAATTAAGGACAACCCGCTCATGCCACTTGAGGTGAAAAGGAAGCATCCTGGGATGTAACTTGACTAGCCAGAAGAGAATAACAGCTAAGGGGCTATGGGTGGGGAGGACTTGGTGGCAGGAACACTAGCATAAAGAATACCCAGAGACAGTAGCAGATCACTGCAGTCACTGTTCAGTCAGCCTCTTCAATTGTTTCAGCCATCTTCTCAACCAAAAACTGTTGATGAAGGTGGTGTCCTGTGAATCAGCCAAAATTTGAACTGTGTATGACCAGCTCTTAAAGTGATACTAAAATCTGGTTAAAAAATAAATATTCACGTATGTATACTTACTCCAAAAAAGTGCACTGTATTATTATTTTTAGAGAATAAGGATATTGTTTACGGTCTCTAACACCGATGGTCAAGAAGAAGAAAGATCACACCAGCACCAGCTTAAACCTAGTGTAAACAACAGTTTAATAATGCTGCAGGTTTTATTGGCCAAATCTTGGCCCACAGTTTTTTTGCATCTGAACACTTCTTTGATGAAGGATCTAAGCTTGCAGAGTGAGAACAGATTGCAAAAAGACATCACATATGCAAAATAACCAGTTTCCTGACAGGCTCCATGGCAGCATACGTGTGAGTTGGCCCCAGCTCCATAACTACCCAATAGGACCCCTCTCCCATAAATTTCAGCTTTGGACTCCTAGCCTTGTTCCTTTTTTGTCCTCCTCCGTAGGACCATATGCTTGGTTCTCCTACGATCAAGATTGGCCACACGATATGGTGTCACATCCCTCCGATAAGCCTTGACTGTTAAGCAGGGTATGGAGTGTATTGCAGAATAGTGCTGAACAGCTGGAAGCATGTCTGCTATTGAAAGACAAGGGCGCACAGGCCTGATTGCCTAGCAGTTTGCAGGTGGCCATTATCTGCCTTTAAAGTCCGGTATGTGCTTCTATGTGGTGTCCTCAGCCGAATCGATTGTAGGTGGTGGTAAGAAAAGGATCACCTTCATGGCAGCAGTGTTTGTATATGTATTTGTCTTACTTTCATGTGTTTCCTGCTTTTCCTAATGTCCTGCACATGGCGGCTGGTTCCCTGTGCGTTCCAGCCGCCACTCTCCCTCACTTCCGGGTTCTGTCGTCGCTCTGCACGTGCATGGTCCTGGAACGAAAGCAAGGCCTCGTTCGCACATGTGCAAGAGTCTCTCGGGCTGGGCGCTGCCATGGTGTCACGCGGAGCCACCTTTAAATCCTGGGGGGGGCCTGCAGAGCCTTGGAAATGATCATGGGCTCATCGTCGGCGACTTCCCTGGGCATCTGCAGAGTCTACCCCAGGTAGGTACTGGTGCTAAAGGGGTTCATGCTTTCCCTTACTGGTATCTGATCTTTGCTTTCCACCTGCAGTGACTAACTTGAATAACTAACTTGAATAGTTATGGATCTTTCATTGCCTCCTGGTGGCCAGCCCTCTTGCAGCAGGTAAGAATGTGGGACATTGTGTATTGTTTCCTATATTCTGCCTGCTGGAGGGGAGTAGAGTGGAGTATAAGGCATTGTTGTGACATTGTGCCTTTCTCTCTTCTCCTTCTTTCTCTCTTTTTTTTCTCCTCAGCCACAGTTCCCGCAGAAGGAGCGGGTCTTCCATATCTCACCACCGGCACTCCTCTTCTGCTTCTAGACACCACATCACAGTAGAGGCTCTCCCCATCCTCCCTCATCTCACAGTAAGGGTCTGGAGAGATCATGTTGTGGATGCAGGGCCCCGGTTACAGCCAGCAAGTCTCTCTGTGACCGGAATCATTAGTCAAGCGGGTTCTGAAAGAGTCGCTACAGGAAAAAGATGCTAGAAAGCCTTGTGATTCCCCTCCAGATCCGATGATCTCTTTGTCAGGAGAGGGACAAGTGCACGAGACATCCCATCCTAACCACCCTTCAGCTCCTTCTTCGGATAGCAGGTCGGAAGTAGATGATCCTGGCATGGGCTTTGAATACGCCTTGGTCTCTTCTCTGGTGAAAGCTGTTAAAGAAGCTCTGAATGCGAAGACCCAGTAATTTCTCCTCCTAAACAGACAATTTTTTTTTCAAACAGCTTTCCTTTTCTCACTGAAGTAGGTGCCATAATGTCTGAGGAATGGGGCAAAATGGACAGAAAAAGTTCTGTGCAGTCAAAAATTTCAAAGCTATATCCTTATAAGGAAGAAGAGGTTAAACACGTTGAGTCAGCTCCCTTGGATGCAGTGCTAATGAGACTCGTTAAGTATGGGACTCTTCCTTTGGATGATGCGGTCTCATTTAAAGATCCTTTGGAGAGACGGATTGATTCTGACCTGAAATGGATTTATTTGACAGCAGGGACAGTTTGCAAACCAGTCCTGGCCTTAGCAGCAGTCTCAAAAGCCTTGGAGGCATGGTCAGACAATGTGGACGAGTCTCTTAGTATCTCTGAAGAGATGGCCAAGAGCTCCACTATTCAGGAAATCAGGCTAGAATCCACCTTTCTGGGGGAGGCCTCTATTGATGTTATACGTCTAGTGGCCCAGTAGTCACTGCCCGTCGCTCCTTGTGGCTCCGTCCCTGGTTGGCAGATCCAGTCTTCTAAGCAGGGTTGGTGCCATATTCCCTTTGAGGGCATGTCTCTCTTTGTCAACAAGCTTGATAGCGTCACGGGTGGTAAGTTGGGGTTCTCCTCAAGGATAGGTGTTTACAGAACCAGAAATGCACCTTTCCGAGAACACAGAATACCGATCGTACAAAGGAAGCACGCAGCTACAGGCCTGGTCGTGAGTTTGGAAATCCAGGTAGTCCTCTTTTAAAAAGCCCCCAAAAGTAGTTCTTCTGGTAACCAAGATTCCACCAAGTCCTTTTGAAATTGGGCCTGCTCAAACATATCAGGTGGGGGCTCATCTTTTCCACTTCCGGCATGTTTGGGCAGCCTCAATTCAGGACTTCTGGACCATCAGAATGGTCTCCTCAGGCCACACCTGGGTCTTCAACAGCACCCCCAGGCTCAGATTTATGCCTAAAAATCTTCCCTGTTCAAAAGAGAAGAAAGGTCCTGTTAGCTTACGTAAGCTCTTTATTGGATCAAGGCACAGCCATTACTGTTCCAGATGGCGAACAAGGCGACGGTATGTATTCTCCTCTATACACGGTTCAGAGAAAGAACGGCACATGGAGACCAGTCATAGACTTGACTCATCTCAATTGGTTTATTTGAAAGGAAAAATTTAAGATGGAGTCACTATTAACGATCCAGGGGACTGGTTGGTGTCAATAGACCTGAAAGATGCCTACTTCCACATTCCAGTGGCAGCAGACTTCCAACAGTTCCTTCGATTTGCAGTAGGCAATCAACACAGTTTACCTGCCTTCCTTTTGGTCTCACGACATCACACGTGTGTTCTCCAAGGTTCTGTTAGCTGTTGTTGCTCTGCTCCGAGTCAAAGGAGTTTGTCTCCATCACGTCGTGGATGACCTCCTCCTTCTAACTCAGCACAAAGGTCAGCTTCTAGAGCACAGTAGCCTAGTCATTTTCACTCTCCAAGAGTTTAGGTGGCTCCTGAATCTGGAGAAGAGCCACCTGAATCCAACACAATCTCTTGTAATCCTCAGTACCCACTTCAACACGTTGGAAGGCACCATCTCACTACCCGAGGTGAAGATTGTGGTGATCTAGGACAGGGTCCGCTCAACCCTCGCTTCATCTCACCTGCCCGCTCTTCAATGTCTGAAGACGACTGGCACCATGGAAGCCACCATTCCCATGGTGAAGTGGGCACAGTGGCACACTTGCCCATTTCAAAAGGGGTTCCTCCAATAATGGGACTACCCCAGCAAGAGTCAGCGCATCCTCCTCACTCCACCCATGAGAGTATCTCTCCTTTGGTGGCTTCAAGGGAAAAATCTTCACAACTGTCACTCGATCCTTCCCATCACATGGGTTACAATAACCTCAGATGCCAGCAATCAGGGCTAGGGTGCTCATTGCCTATCGGAAATGGCTCAGGGCAGATGGAGCTCAAGGGATGGTTTCCAATATACTGGAACTGCGGGCTGCCTTCCAGGCGCTCATATCGTTTTGCCATCTAATAGCAAACTCCTCAGGGATGCTCAGGTTGAACAATACAACCGCGGTGGCTTACGTAAGGAAGCAGGGTGGAATTTGCAGCTGGTCCCTACTACGGGAGGTGGAGAAAATTATGAACTGGACTCAGAGGAATTTGTCCAACATTTTGGCAGTTTACATTCCGGGGGATCAGAATGTACAGGCGGACTTTCTGTCTCATGTTCAAATGAACAACAACGAGTAGTCTATACACAAGGTGTTCAATTGGCTCCTAACACTGGAAGTGTCTGCAGAAGTGGATCTCTTTGCATCCCCATGCAATTACAAGCTGACCAAGTACTACTCGAGGTTTCAGGATCGCCATGCCTATGGGAGATATGCCCTCACGGACTGGTGGAGGTTCAGCAAGGCGTATGCCTTCCTAACGGTACCTGTGATACTCCAGTTTCTCCGCAGGCTCAGAACAGGGGCAGTGGAAGTCATAGCAGTAATTCCGTTCTGGCCCAACAGGCCATGGTTTCCCCTCTTAACTCTCCTCAGTTATCAAGACTCAGTTCCTCTGCCTCTCAGGCCAGATCTTCTGTCCCAAGGCACAACCCTGCATCAATGTCCTGCTCATCTACATCTCAGGGTTTGGTTTTTGAGAGGGGAAGGCTCGAAGCCTTAGGTTGTCAAGAAGAAGCCATTCCGACTCTTCTTAATGCCAGAAGGAAAAGCATCAATAGAGTTTATGAACATATCTGGTTCACAAGCACATGTCCTCTAGACCTAATCCTTGTGGTTCTCCAGAAGTCCAGGATATCCTGAGCCTTCTGTGAACAGGTTTGGATTTATCTCTAGTAGTAAGTTCACTTTGTGTACAAATATCGGCCATCTCGGCATTTACAGGAGTCTCATGGGCCAATCACTCCCTGGTTCATCAGTTCTTCAAGGGTGCTATCAGACTTAGACCTCAAAGAAAACCGAGGTTTCCCAAGTGGGATCTTCCTCTTGTCCTGGATTTCCTTTCCATGCCTGGAACAGATCGTGACAAACCTCAATTTGTCAAAGACCTTACACTTTACACCTTACGCTAAAGTCACTTTAGCTAAAAGAGTGTCTGAAATCAGAAACTTAGGTTCGAAAGAGCCTTTCTTGACCTTTTTTCAAGATAGAGCAGTGTTAATTCCCATGCTGGGCTCAAATCCTAAAGTAACATCTATTTTTTACGAAAATCAATAAATTTTGCTGCCCACCTTTGGGACGTCAGAGGGTCAAGATGTCCATCCCCTCAATGTGGGACACACTTTAAGTCAATATTTGGAAGTTATGGAATCTTTTAGACAGACTTTCTTTTCATTCTTCTAACATGGAAAAAACAAAGGAAAATGGGCCTCAATCAGATCCATTTCTGTTTGGATAGTACAGACCATTCAAAGGGCTTATAAAGCAAAGGGCCTGGCTCTTCCAGAGGCAGTGACTGCACACTCAACTCTGAGTATTTCAACCTCTTGGGCGGCCTCTCGTCATGTCGCGTCTGAAGTTATATGTAGAGCGGCCTTCTGGTCACCTATTAATACTTTTGTGTCTCACTATTGTGTTGAACCAACCGCCTTGTCATCCGCTAATTTTGGTTTGCAAGTGCTGTCAGTTGACGGTGTTAAATAAATGTATTTTCTTTGCTCAGCACTGTTCCCACCCGAGTGTGTTTGATGAGTTATTTTCCACACATATGCTGCCTTGGAGCCTGTCAGGAAAACTGAAAATTTCTTATTAAATACTTACCGTAATTTTCCTTTCCCGGTAGGCTCCATGGCAGCAGTAGTCCCTCCCAATGCTTGGAGTAGGCTAGTTACGGAACATGGCTAGGAGTGCAGAGCTGAAATTTATGGGAGAGGGGTCCTATTGGGTAGTTATGGAGGCAGTGCCAACCCACACATATGCTGCCATGGAGCCTATCAGGAAAGGAAAATTACGGTAAGTATTTGATAGGAAATTTTCCATTTTACTGCCCAGTTGGTCAATACAGGAAAATAGTTACATTTACATTTTTCAGAAACTGAGATCATTGCTATACATAAAGGGCATTTGGCAGTAAGTTTCTTAATAATAAATGGAAATATGTAGAGAAAGGAATTACTGTGACAATTATAAACTCCTTTTAACTGACGAGTGATCACAGTTAAAGCAAATTAAATCTAACTCTATCAAGCCGATTGAGATTTAACCAAGAACAGTGATCTCTGGATAACACGTGGATTTATCAGTTGATGTGGCAGGTCTTTAAATAAAAAAGTAAAACAATAAAAGAATAAGAATAAGAATAAGCCCCTACCCTCCAGAAAAAGGAAAATCAGCAAGACACTCAAGTTAGGATCCCCATTCCAAACAATTCCCTTACCTCTCAGAAAATGCTTATGGATACCAGGCTCTGCCATATATCACAGGTTAAAATAGGATGTAGGCAAGTAGAGTAAGTGAGTGTAGTGAGCAGGGTGTTTACATGTAAGTTGCGCACTGCTACTGATAAACCACTAAAAAGGCCTCACTACAGTGCAAGTTTTAAAAATTGGATAGACACCTATGTTTAAAAATGGAATGCACCTGCCTTTCCCTTGGCTCACTTGTTTTTCAGCCACAAAATTAACAGTAGTACTTCTGGGACATTCCTGTAATCCCATGCTCTAACTGAATAAAGACTTAGCCTACCCAAAAATATTATTTTGCTTATAGGTAGAGACCTGTGGGCTGAGTTCGCTGCTGGGTTTATACATGTCTTGGAAACCTCAGCAGCAGTATCTTCTAATTCTGAACTTCATTTCTGACCACCTGGGCATTTAGACTTGCTTTTCTGTGTTCAGTCTCTCCTGTAATATTCTCTATAAAATAAAATCAATAAAAAATAAAAAAAAATCCAACAGGGAGAGTAAGAACGACTAATAGGCACAACAGTTGTTCCAAACGGTGAGATCTTGGCTCAGATTTCCCAAACAGAGTTCTAGAGAGATATAAGAAAATGGCAGGTGGTTTAACTTTCCAACATCTACCAAAAACTGAAATATAAATTTTTTGGTGGACTTTATTTTCATTTGAAGCAATTGTGTGTGCACAGAAGTTGTTTCCCTTGAAAATTGATAAATTGTTCTAACTTTTTTTTTTTTAAAGGCATATTCAACCTATTTGCAAAAAATAAATAATAAATGCATCCATTTTTATTAAAAAAGTGAATTTCTTACATTTTTGCACGTCTGCAGAGCACTGCAACTGAGATCAGGTTCCTTCATGTTTTTTAGCCAATATCTATGTTAAGTGCATTACTTTTGATTTTTTGATAAATGTGTTACAATTTATTACACCATGAAGCATGTCTTTTACGAGGAGCATATTAATTAAAGTTTGGTGAGGATGCCTATATCGAGACTGTGACTTGAGAGTGTGGGGAACCCTAGAGAACACTATATTAAAAGGAGCAGTCTGACCATTCAATTTGAGGGTCAACATTAACTGGTAAGTTGTTTGACTTATTCACTGTTGGAGTCATGTGGAGTATTCCATGCACTCACTCCATTCTCAGATCTCCTTGAGCAGAGAGCTGGTGGCTGTCAGTCACTGCTGTCTGTTCTGCCCTCCTCCCCCCCCCCCCCCGCCCCACACTCATTGGGGCGCTTGGCTGTAGAGCGGGAGGGAATGGCTGGCTCAGGCACTCAGTGGCTGGCTAAAAGGCTGAGCTAGGTGCTGGTCCAGGCATGTGGGTGGATCCCGACCATATGGTTGCGATCTTTCCTGAGCCTAGACCGGTTCTGTGACGCCAGCCCGATGTCTGCGAAAAACAGATCACAGGAGTGCAGAACGAACGAGCTTTGGCTGTACTTCTACTTTACTACATATGTTTTTAGGTAGAAGCATCCTGCGATTCAGGTAAGTGTGGGAGGGGGGCATGATTCCCCCCCCCCCACATGGGGTGTAGCAAACTCAATCCATTCTCCAATGCAGTGCAATGCACTGGGATGCAGCACAGTGGCACAGGTTTTTAGGGTTAAAACAGGCAGTGCGGAGGTGAAATGATGCCTCCTCACCACCTGTTTAATGCCTTCTTAAGAGCAATCCAACACAGATCACACCTCAGAGGGCAATACAAGTGTTAAGTCTCGATTTTTTAAAATATATTCAGCAACAAGACAGCACTCATAAAGCCTCCTAGACAAAGATCGGTTTGAAAAATGAAACACACCTTTAAAGAGAAACTTAGCTCTTACATGTGAAGGATATATCTTAGATGAAAAAAATAATAATAATAAGCTTAACCTTGGGTGTCTTTGACCTCCTAACACACTCCCACCACTGACTCACTCAGAAAAATGACAAGGCAGACAAGGTTACGAGGCCAGAACTGGGATATTAACAGGTCACCGTGCGGTCCACTTGGGAACAATTACTTTTGGTCACGGCTAAATGGACACTTGATTGAATACCTGCAAGACAGCTCACATTGCGCAGATAACAATCCTCGCGGCAATGGAAGAATTAAAACGCCTATGATTCAGCCTTTATTACTCAAATGAACCCGAGTGTTGAATAACGAAATCCTGGTCTAGGCAGCCTTGCTAGGGCCTAAATTGAAATGCCACCTCATTAAACAATAATATCTAATTTTATCTAAATGAATTTTCATGAAAGAACGCCAGACAGCGCAGGAATTTATAAAATGAATGATCGCAAACGATACATAATTTTTAACCAAATCTAAGCACGGTGTTGGGGGGGTGGGGGGGGGGGACTAGGAGCGGGATAATGTCAACAGTAAATGTGGAAGGAAAATTGCATTATTGTCTCCATAAAAAATGGTTAACGTTAAATTGGAGTCATCATAGGTAGATAAAGGTTTTCCATTTACAGGCTCAACAGTGAGAAAAATAATCAAAGAGGCCTTCTATCTTCTCATTCTATGTATTTCTTTAACTTTGTCACTGCTAGGATATACAGGTATGTTTTAAGCAGAAATAATGTATATTTTCTCCATCAAACTCCAGTTTTTGTTAAAAATAAAAACATCATGTTTGCTACAATACCCCATCAGATATATTTTATCATGTTAAGTGTGTATGTATGCCAAGTCAGCCTTTATCAACCAGGGTGCCTTCAGGCTTCTTCAGGGGTGCCTTGGCAAAATGGCTAAAAATTGCCCAAAAATGACATACAAGCCACAGGTGGATGAAGCCTGCTTTTCAGTTATACAAAGCCACAGGTTTTCATTGTACACCTTTACAACCTTCAAGCTTCAGGCATCATAACAACCAATGACATCATCGGTTGATAAGGAGGACATTGGGCGCCTACACAGATTTTTTGTTTGCCCCTCTCTGTCATCACTGGGTTTACATTAGATGAGTGAGGAAGAGAAACTGAGGGAGGAGAGAAACATTGGAATACTAGTCAGTACCAGTGGTCAAAGGTGTATTTGCTTTGGAAGAATAAATCACTTCTAATATTGGGTGTCCTATGTGTGTGGATGTTGTTGCATTATGGAAAACTATTTGCTTTGTTTTCGTTTGAAAGTGTTTGTAAAGGAGGGGTCCACCGCCAGCGCTCTTGGCCCCTCCCCCTTAACAAATGCCCCCATAGCAAGCCACTGCTTGCTCCATCCCGAGCTGGCTCTCTATGTACATAAGACACAGAGAGCGCAGCTCAGCCCTGCACCCTGCTCTCTTCTCACTGGCTGTGATTGACAGCAGCAGGAGCAGGTTGAGAAACACTGTGCTAAGTGATGGTAAGTATAACACTTCTAGGTATATATTACCTCCCAAAGAGATCACAGTACACTCTCCAGAACCATCTTTGTTCATGCATCATCCAAAGTCAGCATTTACTTTGTGTTTCTATTATTTCTTATGGGGAAATTAGCTTTGATATACAAGTGCTTTGGATTACAAGCATGTTTCCTGGATGAATTATGCTCGCAATCCAAGGTTTTACTGTACTGACTGAGAGATGAAACAATCATGTAACTCCTGATGTCGGTGCAGTTTTTGGCTGTGTTCACAAAGTTACAATATTACAATCTGAACTCTGGGGGAGAGGAGACTTCCTCCTGCCTGCAGCAGTGTGATGACATCATCTCAACCAAGCCAAAGCCACTTGATCAGAGTCCAGGAACTGCTTTTTATTTCAAAAGAATTAGCTTTTTTGAAAAAATATTACTGTTGTATACTGTAAAATGGCAATTATTTATTCATGCATACTTTTAAAGATCAACTTTAGAAACTGATATAAAAAATACAATGCAACACTATTTTCAAATTTCGTTTTATGAAAAAATTCCCTTTCAATTTCAATCCACAATTAGCTGTGATATTTCTGAAACTAGTGAGAAATCTAAATGTTGCATTCTTGCAACCATGGTAATGGAGGACATTATAAAAAAGGAGGTTAGCATTGGCAGCCCTCAATTTATTTCAATACATGTTTCCTAAAGGTAAGATGACCCCATACATACGTTTTTTATTTTCATATAACGGCTCTTTTATGAAAGTGTGTTGGAGTTTTGTTATGATATAAACAGTGCTTTGTGTTTTATTACCCTTGTTTTACTTGTCTTTAACATATTTGTTGTAGTTTAGATAAAATAGGGCAGTCTATTCCTAAGCACTAAGGGCCCATTTACACCAGCAGCATTGGGCTAAATTGCTCAATACATGCCCAACACAATGAGAGGCCATAATCCATTATTTCCATTACAACCAACACATTAGGGTTGATTTATTAAAACTGCAATGTGCAAAATCTTCAGCTCTGAAGAGAAACCAATCAGGTTATAACTTCAGCTAGTTCAATTAAGACCAAAAAAAAAAAAAAACTGGAAGCCGATTGGTTTCTCTGCAGAGCTGCAGATTTTGCACTCTCCAGTTTTACTAAATAAACCCCATGTGTTGGTCTGCAGGGGGGGAAACAGATAGTATTTTGACTCCTACTGTATGCTAAAAGAAAAAGCTGCATATCAATGAAACACAATTTATTAACAAAAACACGTCAACTTAATTGCGTTTAGTGCATGCCAATGCACATTGGATGCAAATGCTTTTGGTATAACCCAGGATAAGTGTTTTACGTTACAACCATGTTCTATATGACAAAAAATGCAAAAAAAGGGCTCCTTTACCTGTACGGTAGCCCTCTGAAGAACAGTGCTTGGTGGATCACTTTCACCAAGTGAAGCCATTTGAAAGTGATTAGGCATTATGTTCTAAGCACCAAAAAGTCTGCACCACCATGCCGTAAACATGTGCGCATTTGCCTGAATGTCACATTTAGCGGATGGTACTGGCCACGGAACACAACAGGGGGGTCATTTTTGCTCTCTGTTGCGGATGCCTTTACAACTTAGTGGGGGTTGGTTAGGAGCAGTTAAAACAAGTTTAAACAAGACCTAAAAGGGCTGAGACTGTTAAAATCTTAAGCTAGCCACACACGGAGCAAATTAACTGTCTGAAATTCGAGCTGTGGGTGTCCATGTGGGCACCAAGCCGCCCCACTTCCTTCAATCTTAAAAATCGAAGTAGACGATAAAAAAATAAAAAGAGTAGGGCAAACAGTGGCTGCAGCCAATCAACTAAAAGAAATACAAGAGTGTATGGCCAGCCTAATCTAAGACTCCAGACCTCTACCTATAGAAGTGGAGCTGCTTCTTACAGCAATCATTTACTGGCTTGGTGTTGATAAATATTCTTGCCTTCATTTGATGTGCAGAGTATATCCCGGCTCATTCTTGGCATGCTGAGAATAGTGCTAAGAATGACAAGAGCCCATCTCTACTTCATTTAATTCCACTTTAATACTCAGGAAATTGATCAATATTTTTATTCATGTCCGTACCTTCCTGTCCTAGAGACGACTGCACCCCTATTTCTTGTCAGGCACCATTGCGCAAAAAGAGAGGGCAAGTTCCTCCGATGGGGCTACACAGAAATAGAAATAGAAATTTTTAAGGTGGCAAAGAGCCCTGGACCCCTCAATGTACTAAAAAGCCATGAGTTTTAATATTAGAGTTGACTCCCAGCTCTTTTTGTCCTAGCTTATCTGGATGGCTCTAATGGAAACATAAATATGGGATAGGAAATAGAAATGTCACTCCACCCATAAAAGTCCAGAATAATGTTTTTATTTAGGATTGTCAGGGAAAAAAACAACATGTTTGGGGGGGTTGTAAAAGTTCTCTCTTTCTTTATGACTAAATGGGTTGAAAAGAATTAAATTTGGATCGGAGAACATTATCAGAAGGATGGGTAATTTTTCCAAATAATCCAGTCAGAAGACTTAGGTCTCACTGTAGTTCAGCAAAAATATGATATTAAGTGGTTCAAAAAGTTTTTTACTTTAAAGCATTCAATGCATTAAAGTAAAACACCTCCTAGTTGCTGTTCCACCCCCCCCCCCCCCCCCCACCCTTTCTAATGGAAAGGTTAACCTAAGTTCCACATCCAGCGCTGTGCCCATCTTTAGGTTTTCAGTCCCCTCTCCCAGCTCTGACAAGCTTGGCTCAGAGCAGCAGGAGCTTTGTACATGCATTTTTAGGGAATTCTCAGGCTTGAGTATTTTTGTTAGTTTTGTTTGCTAGTTACCAGGAGGAGGAGAGGCAAGAACAAACTTTGTGCACTTTTTTCAGGTGCTCCCATATGGGGGTCAAAACAGGAGACTCTGCCCAAAGAAGTTTGCTTTTTCAAGCTTTGAGCGACAATCTTTAGGCAACATGACACTCAGGTATGAACAGGTACCATTAAAAATAATGGGAATTATGTTGAGAGTTGGAGCTCTGTGAGAAAAGCACTTCAAAATCACTTGGGTGGGAACAGGGTTCTAGGTGCGGGCACTTCAAGTTTCCTGCCAATACCTTTGGTATTTAAAAAAAAAAAAAAATTGGGAGGTGCTCCGATCTTTTTCCATGCTACCAGAACCTGTTCACGCCCACACTTGCCACCATTCAGAGAACAACTGTTATTACTGCTATTGTATGCTAAGGTGCTCTTATTGCTTCAAGGACACCACAGAAGTCAAGGCTAGTGTCAAGACGCAGAAGACAATGCCTCTTTTCATGTAGGCATGGGGTCAGGTGGTGTCAAACAGCGGTCTTACTTTATATACACTAAGCACCAAGATAAATTTGATTTAAGAAAAAAAAGAAACATAATGCTTTTTGCACAAAGCAGAAGCCATGAACGTAAAATCAACCACAAACAAAACAAATGACATAAATCCTACACTGGGTAATACCAATATAGGAATACAGTACATATTTCCAACAGTGCTTGCTATGTTGTGTGGTTTGAAAATGCCACAAAGGCACCACAATCATAGAAGACATATAAGAGACAGGAAGATGTATATACGCAAAGAACAATGTCAACTAGAATTCTACAGCAGTAAAGCACAGGTGTTGCTTCAAATATGGCTGTGCTGGAGTTATTTATATGTACACAAGAATTCCCCTAAAAGAAGAACGTATATGACTTCATGATATAAATCTTTTTCACGCCTAGCAAGAAAAAACAAAAAAAACAAAAAAAAAAAAAAAACAACCTGTCTATTTTGGATTGACTTTTTAGAAATTTTGTAAACTACAAACACGAGTTGATTTACTAAAACTGAGGCACTTAAAATCTGGTGCAGCTGTGTATAGTAGCCAATCAGCTTCTAACTTCAGTTTGTTCAGTTAAAGGGATTGCAAAGTAAAAATTGTTATTTTTTTAAAAATAACAAACATGTTATACTTACCTCCACTGTGCAGCTCGTTTTGCACAGAGTGGCCCCGAACCTGCTCTTCTGGGGTCCCTCGGCAGCTGTCTCTGCTTCCTCCCGCAGGTACTTCTCACATTCATGCGAGCTCCCTCGCATGGTGAGAAGCACCTGCGGGCGCGCTCCTGTGATACAGCCAGCGGCTATAGCTGCTCGCAGTATCACACGGCCCCGCCCCCCGGCGCACTGCGTCATTGGATGTGATTGACAGCAGCGCGAGCCAATGGCTGCGCTGCTTTCAATCCATCCACTCCAGCCAATCAGCGGCCAGGCTGAGAGGCGAAGAGGGCGGCGGGGGAGAGCGCGGGATTTTTCGAGGGGTCAGGTAAGTAAAACGGGGGGAATGGGGGCGCCGGCAGTGTGAGATGTTTTTTCACCTTAATGCATAGAATGCATTTACCTTTACAACCCCTTTAAGCTTTCGCAATAAAACCTGGAGGCTGATTGGTTTCCATGCAGAGTTTCACCAGATTTTGCACTCTCCAGTTTTAGTAAATAACCCTGCTGTATATTAGATTAAAAGGGCCACTGCCTCCAAAGTACGTAAATAAAACAAAAATGTATATTTACACAATACTCTATTATATTAATAAAACAATAGGTTACCAATCATTGAAGTCTACCCAAAGGCAAAACTTTTTCTTTCCTTTAAGTTATCAGTCACAAGGTACGCACGCACTGATCTACAGTGCCTTGCGAAAGTATTCGGCCCCCTTGAACTTTTCAACCTTTTGCCACATTTCAGGCTTCAAACATAAAGATATAAAAATTTTATTTTTTGTGAAGAATCACCATCAAGTGGGACACAATTGTGAAGTGGAACAAAATCTATTGGATTTTTAAAACTTTTTTAACTAATAAAAAAATGAAAAGTGGGGCGTGCAAAATTATTCGGCCCACTTGCGTTAATACTTTGTAGAGCCACCTTTTGCTGCGATTACAGCTGCAAGTCGCTTGGGGTATGTCTCTATCAGTTTTGCACATCGAGAGACTGAAATTCTTGCCCATTCTTCCTTGCAAAACAGCTCGAGCTCAGTGAGGTTGGATGGGGGGCCGTTGTGAACAGCAGTTGTCAGCTCTTCCCACAGATTCTCGATTGGATTCAGGTCTGGACTTTGACTTGGCCATTCTAACACCTGGATACGTTTATTTGTGAACCATTCCTTTGTAGATTTTGCTGTATGTTTGGGATCATTGTCTTGTTGGAAGATAAATCTCCGTCCCAGTTTCAGGTCTTTTGCAGACTCCAACAGGTTTTCATCCAGAATGGTCCTGTATTTGGCTGCATCCATCTTCCCCTCAATTTTAACCATCTTCCCTGCTGAAGAAAAGCAGGCCCAAACCATGATGCTGCCACCACCATGTTTGACAGTGGGGATGGTGTGTTGAGGGTGATGAGCTGTGTTGCTTTTACGCCAAACATATCGTTTTGCATTGTGGGCAAAAAGTTCAATTTTGGTTTCATCTGACCAGAGCACCTTCTTCCACATGTTTGGTGTGTCTCCCAGGTGGCTTGTGGCAAACTTTAGACAAGACTTTTTATGGATATCTTTGAGAAATGGCTTTCTTCTTGCCACTCTTCCATAAAGGCCAGAATTGTGCAGTGTACGACTGATTGTTGTCCTATGGACAGGCTCTCCCACCTCAGCTGTAGTTCTCTTGCATTTCATCCAGAGTGATCATGGGCCTCTTGGCTGCATCTCTGATCAGTCTTCTCCTTGTCTGAGCTGAAAGTTTAGAGGGACGGCCAGGTCTTAGTAGATTTGCAGTGGTCTGACACTCCTTCCATTTCAAAAGGATCGCTTACACAGTGCTCCTTGGGATGTTTAAAGCTTGGGAAATCTTTTTGTATCCAAATCCGGCTTTAAACTTCTCCACAAAAGTATTACAGACCTGCCTGGTGTGTTCCTTGGTCTTCATGATGCTCTCTGCGCTTTCAACAGAACCCTGAGACTATCACAGAGCAGGTGCATTTATACAGAGACTTGATTACACACAGGTGGATTCTATTTATCACCATCCGTCATTTAGGACAACATTTGATCATTCAGAGATCCTCGCTGAACCTCTGGAGTGAGTTTGCTGTACTGAAAGTAAAGGGGCCGAATAATTTTGCACGCAGCACTTTTCAGTTTTTTATTTGCTAAAAAAGTTTAAAATATCCAATAGATTTCGTTCCACTTCACAATTGTGTCCCACTTGTTGGTGATTCTTCACAGAAAATTAAAATTTTATATCTTTATGTTTGAAGCCTGAAATGTGGCAAAAGGTTGAAAAGTTCAAGGGGGCCGAATACTTTCGCAAGGCACTGTATATGAGACATTTATGAACATAGCCAAGAACTGCACAGGTACCAGGATTATGATTAATATGTCATCTTTGACCTGGCATCCCAGTCTGTGAAGTGAATGCTGATCCGCGATAATGCTTGAACAAAGATGGCTCCGTCCTTTTGGAGAGAAAAGCAGATAGCAAAACTGAAAGGGAGAGTACTCTGATTTCTTCGAGGTAATACATTTTTTGTGAGACACGTAACATGGAAAGTTTTCTAAAAATTGTGGAAAATGTTCTTTCGTTCTGGGAGTAGTTGGTCACAGTAGGTGGACTTGCTCTGTAATGTCAAAAAAGTTTTGTAGCTTATAGACACCTAACTTAGCCTTACTCCAAACCGTGTTAATTTTAACGTCAAATTTCTATTTAGTTTTAGTCATAGTCTTTTAACTAAACATGCCTTTTTAGTTTTAGGTGTATTTTAGTCATCTGAATTGTTTCTGTTTTAGTGGTATTTTAGCTGATTAAAACCTCCAGTATAATAAACAAATAAAAATATTGTTTGTGTGACGTTGCACCAACACAACAAAATTGACATCCTTTTTTCCCCACAAATAGAGCTTTCTTTTGGTGGTATTTGATCGCCTCTGCAGTTTTTATTTTTTTGCGCTATAAACAGAACACGTCACTCTGACGAAATGCGTAGGGCGTAAATGACAGCCCATTCCCTCCCTCCTCCTCCATGCTCACTAACCAGCTAAACACAATGGGGATGGATATAATATGTAGATTAATGGTGCCTTCACCGCCCTCTTATTCTAAGACACAGGCTGGAGGGGCGTGACACAGCCTGTGATTGGCAGAAATCTGCCCACACCATGTTATTTCCACAAAATAATAAACATTTGATTTCAAATATATATGTGTATGCCAATTCAAAACAGTTTATTTATATTATTTATTTTTAGTCTGTATTCCCAAAACATGTGAAACTGCTCCTCCTGCTTATGTTTTACTGCAGACAGACTGGGTAAGATCTGGGTCATGTGACAGCTGTAGATTTATTAGCAAAAAGGTACTTTTTTTTTTTTTTTTAATTAAAATAATTACAGTGGCATCATCAACATACAGAAAAGAAGGGACAATATAAAGTACAGTGGATGTTTAGTATCACTGTAAGCAAAGCTAAATTAATAAAAAAAAAAAAACACTGTTATTTAAATCCTAAGTTTACCTTTGCCTAGTTGGCAAAGCCATGTTTGCTCCAGACAACTAATCTAAGTTTAAGGGACAGTGTAAAAACAAACAAAAAACTCACAACTAAAAATTCTTTATAGATGTGTATTTATAAAAATTGCATGAAAATGTACTGAAAGTGAAAAAAACCTCAACATTCAAAAATAAGTTCAAAACACTATACCTACAATTTGCTTAACATGGTCTTCGGTTTTTATTTCCAGTATGTAGCATTATATGGAAAAAAACTTTTTGGTTTACTGCCAAATCTTGCCAAAAAGTGGCACCATCTACTATAAAAAAGCAAACAAAAAAAATTATTCTAATAAAATTACAGTTTGAATTTTGCTTTACCAGTATTATCACATGTATTTAAAATAAAAAGCACAAAAATGACTACCTAAAAAAGCTCTGGTTTATGGACCAAATGCGGTTAAGCTATTAAAAACCAAGACATAAAACATACATAATAAATTCACAAAGAAGCTACAAATGTTCAGTTTCTTGCTAGTGTTCTACAGAGACCCTTTGGAGTCTTCCTTAGGAGTTTTGACTGCTACAGTATCTGCTCTCTAGCATTTTATGGCAAGTGTGGAACTCCCAGAAAACAAATGTTCTGGGGTGGCCCACTGAGATAATTGTATGTAATGATATGTAGGAGACGGAGCTTTGGTTTCTGGCTTGTGCTTCTCAGTCTGGCTGGGATGAGTCATATGTCAACATCTGCTTGTAGGCTCTAGCGCAGCGTTCAACACATCTCAGCTTACTTAGTCACTGGTGGTCCGATGTGGTGCTCTGTCTGAGTGGGGAAAGAGATGACAAGAATGAGAAGCAGCTGAGTCGCAGCCGCAACATCTGACTACTGCTCGGCGCTCCGTGAAAATCTATTCTGAGCAAGTGGAAGGCCAGGGCGAGAAACCCGGTATGTACAGCATCTGCTGGCCTGATGTACAGGTTAGTTATCTATGCAGTGGTTTAAGGCAGATCATTTGGCAGCTAGAGTCCACATAAACTGTTTTGTGGCAGATGAGGCTTAAAGGGGTTGTAGAGGTTCGTGTTTTTTCACTTTAATGCATCCTATGCATTAAGGTGAAAAAACACCTTGCAGTGTCCGGCCCCCCAGCCCCCCAGCCCCCCCCCCCCCGTTTTACTTACCTGAGCCCTGAAAGTGGGCACGATCCCACATCGCTCTCTCCACGGCTCCTCAGCTCTTCACTGGATAGATTGATAGCAGCGCAGCCATTGACTCCCTCTGCTGTCAATCAAATCCAATGACTCGGGCACCGGAGGGCAGGGCCTAGTTATACACTTGGCGGCTATGGATGCCAAGTATATGACACGGAAGCGTGCCCACAAGGTAACCCCCTGGGGAGAGAGCTTGCCAGAGGGGATTATCTATTGCGGGGTGGAGCCACGAGAGCTGCCATGGAACCCCAGAACAGGTAGATCCGGGGGCCACTCTGTGCAAAATGAACTGCACAGTGGAGGGAAGTATGACATGTTTGTTATTTAAACAAAAACAAAAAAAAACTGTACTTAAAAGTGAAACCTGACCCATAACTTGATAAAAAATAATGTTCTTTAGCAAGGAACATACATTCCACATTAATAATTATGCTACCAAAATTAGTGTGTGCTGCAAATTGCCTCCATTGTTGCTGGAGGCTACCATTTAGTTAAAGCCCCTGAGCAGAAGTAAATCATAAAGTGGAACTAAACCTATCGATTTAACAGTTTCAAAAAGTAAAATTCCTGGAATCCCTGGATTGCTATCTGTCACATTTGCTTGTTTTCTTAACCAAACTGTCAAACCATCAAATGGCTGGTGTCATAACTGATCACATGTGCATCACCATGGCAGTTGCAGATCAAGCAGTTTCCTTGGCTGTAAAGGATAGGAGGGTTTAAAACCACTTTAAAGTGAAACTTTACCCATAACGAGCCAATAAATAAAATTTCTTTAGCAAGGAACATGCCTTCCACCTTAATAATTATGTTGCTAAAATTAGTGTGTGCTGTAAATTGCCTTCAGCATTGCTCCCGCTCCTTCTTGCTGAAGGCTGCCATTTTGCTGAAGCCCAGAGCTCCTGAGCAGCAGTAAATCATAAAGTGGAATCAAACCCATCCATTTAATGGTTTCAACAAACCGTTACATTCCTGGAATGTCGGGATTGCTAACAGTCACATTTGCGTGTGTCCTCAACCAAACTGTCAAACCATCAAATGGCTGGTGTCAAATGATCACATGTGCAGCACCATGGCAGTTGCAGATCAAACAGAAGCAGCTTCCTTGGCTGTAAAGGATAGGAGAGTTTAATTCACCTTTAGGCTGTCAGTAGATCGGCCTCTACACTTGGCACGATCTAAAAATGCCTAAAAATATAGCGCAACTGAGCATGTGCAAAGCAAGGTGAGACAGTGTATTACTGGATATTAAACAGCATAGACACTGATGCCCCATACAAACTATCAGTTTTTCTGCTGAGTTTTTCTTTCAGGTTTACCAAAACCATGTAGTAGAAGGGTCTGACTGATTGCATACAAATTGAAACTCCTAAGGTTTGACCTCATATTATATGGTTTTGGTAAATCTGAAGGAAAAACTCAGCAGAAAAACTGATAGTGTGTATGGGGCTTTATTTGTAATGTTTTACATAGCTATACCTGCAAAAGGGGCTAAAGTACTAAAGTGATCTAGCAGGTCTTCATTTTCTGACGAAAGGCCCCTTTCACACATGCGGACCGTTCATTTCATCATTTCTGTCAGGTCTTTTCAAAGAAACAAAATGGATTAAGTTTTCATCAGTTTTTCATCAGCTGCTCATCAGTTTTTTACATCCACTACCAATACAAAATGGATGGAAAACGGACCGTTTGTCAGTTTAAATATGCTTTTCTTCAGTTACGTTTTTTTAACAGAAGAAAAATAGAGCTTTGATCAATTTAAAAAAATGGATGATGATGGATGCGGATGAAAACGGTCTGCATGTGTGAAAGGGTCCTTAGCCTGTCAGTAAATCAACCTTTACAAATTTGTCAGTGCCTAAAAGTACTTAAAAAAAGAGAGCAACTAAGCAAGTGCAGAGCAGAGTGAGACAGTGTGTTACCGGATTTTAAACATTAGAGGCACTTATTTTAAAACGCTTCAGGACCGCCTCACGCAGATATACTTGGGCAGAAGGGCAGATTAACGCACAAGTATGTTGCCCTTCAAGAGGCGTCTTGCGGCACACGCGTGCGCCGGGAGCTCAGTGAGTGTAATCGGGGGTCCCGTGGACAAGATATCCTCGAGGATACCCGCAAAGCCTCATGGAGAGGAAGAACGGGGAAATGCTGATGTAACATTTATTTCCCCATTCTGCCTAATGACACGGACACTGATCACAGCTCCTTGTGATCGGGAGCGGTGATCAGTGATGTGTCACACACAGCCCCTCCCCCCCACAGTTATAATCACTCCCTAGGACACACTTAACGCCACCTAGTGGTTAACCCCTTTACTGCCAGTCACATTTACATAGTAATCAATGCATTTTTAATTGCACTGATCACTGTATAAATGTGAATGGTGCCAAAATCGTGCCAAAAGTGTCAGATGTGTCCGCCATAATGTCGCAGTCATGATAAAAAATTTTTACAAAATAAAAATAAAAATCGCTGCAAGCCGCCATTACTAGTAAAAATAGATAAATAAATAAATAAAAATGCCATAAAACTGTCTCCTATTTTGTAGACACTATAACTTTTGCGCAAACCAATCAATAAACGATTGCAATTTTTTTTTTTACCAAAAATAATGTAGAAGAATACGGATCGGCCTAAACTGAGGATTTTTTTTTTATATATTTTTGGGGGATATTTTTTACAGCAAAAAGTTAGAAATATTGCGCTTTTTTCAAAATTGTCGCTATTTTTTTGTTTATAGTGCAAAAAATAAAAACTGCAGGTGATTAAATACCCCCAAAAGAAAGCTTTATTTGTGGGGGAAAAGTTTTGTTTGGGAGCCATGTTGCACGACCGCGCAATTGTCAGTTAAAGCGACACCATGCCGAATCGCAAAAAAGTGCTCTGGTCTTTGGCCAGCCAAATGATCCGGGGGTTAAATGGTTAATGTTGCTATATCTGCAAAAGGGGCCAGCCTGAAGTGATCTAGGAGGACTTAATTTTCTGACTAAAGTTCCACTTTAATAAGCCCATGAATGAGGTAAAAACATCTGCCGTGGCCAATCGTGGCCAACTCCTACATCAAGCAGAAAAAAAAATTTGTGTCCACATCGGTCGGTGCATGCAATTATTGTACGGCCACCTCTAACATCTAGTGGAGGTTACAAGGGGAATGTGACAGAATTGGATACATTCATGTATGCCTGATGCCAAGGTTTTAAATGGCCAGATTTTACTCCAGCTAAAGCTTATTTCATTTTGGATATAGCAGGCAAGGGTTAGAGCACTTGTCAGTTTTTTATTTGCCATCTGTGTCTCCACTGAGAAGATTCACCTTAACTTCCTGTACTGACAAGAAGTGATGGGAAATCTCCACAACAGGGACATGGCCAAAATCAAAAACACATTTAGTTGAGTGAGGAAGGCTTAGCCCTTGTACACACGGTCGGAGAATCCGTCGGAATGTGTCCTATCGGACCGTGTTGTCGGATAATCCAACTGTGTGTGGTATGCATCGGACTAATTCTGTCGGAATATCCGTCGGACCCAATTTTTCAACATGTTGGAAATATTTTCCGACCAACTGGTTCGATCGGACATACTCCGATCATGTGTAGAGAATTTTGATCGGACCAAGTGCCACGCATGCTCAGGTCAAATTCCTACATCAAAGCTATTGGCTACTAGCCTGAATGTAGTCCCATCGTAACGAAATTATGTCATCACGTTCTGAATGATCAGATTTTTCGACAACTTAGTCCGACCGTGTGTATGCAACAGATTCGGACAAGATCCGACGGGCAAAATCCGTCGGACAAAATCCGACGGATTTGGTTGTCGAAATCTCCGACTGTGTGTACAGGGGCTTAGAATTACTAACAATGTTTCTACTGCTACCTGTTCCTTTCTGTCTCAGTGATGACTGTTGTCCTCCATTTATTTTATGGGTAGCAAGGAAAACACATGAGGGAAAGTTTCCCCAGAGGGTCTAGAGACAGGAATAAATAGAAATCTCTTCTCTTCTTTTCTCTTCTCGACTTTATCAAAAGTTAAAAATAAAAAAATGTTGGATAAAGATAAAGTATAACTAAAGACATCATTTTTTTTTTTTTTAGTTTTGTATAGAGGAGAGAAGGATTAGAACACCCATCAGTTTTTATTGTTGTCTGGGTACCAGTTGAGGAGATTCGCCCTATCTATTTGTCCTGTTTGCTATAATCATGTGAAAGTAAAAGAAAATCTAAAATTTTGGATTGTCCCCAGAAAAGTAATAGAGGGGAAATCTCTCAATGGGGACACTAGTTCTGGTAACCTGGGGGAGCCCCCAAGAGATTCCCTTAATTTGCAGGGATTTCCTCGCACTTCCTGTTTTGGCTATGGGACAGGAAGTGAAGGTAAATCTCCACAATGGGACAAAAATGGCAAAAATAAACCTTGCAGGGGTCTATAACCATCTCGTACTCTTTTCAAAATGAAAAATATAAATAAATAAATTTGGGTATAGCCTATAGTTTAACTTTTTTAGCTTTAGGGCCATGACAGCCGGCAATCCTATTCTTTTCTCACTTAGGAAATAATAGTTATTTTCTATAGTATTGCTAACAAATTGTTTTTCATTCTTTTTTTCTTCTCTGGAGCTCCATGGTGCAGTGCTTGTGGAAACCCTGTGAACAAAAAAGTGCACTGTGAAATCACAGCACATGAAAAAAGTGCCCAAGGGTACAGTATGGTTCAACTTTTGACAAAGAAGGATCTCAATCCCTGAACCTCCCGGGACATTCTACTGTTGTTTCTTTGAGTTCTAACTACTGAATATTTTCTTGCTGGGGCATTACAATTTAAGATGTTAATTGTGTTGGCTCTGTTGGGTTGGTGAGGCCTGCAAGGCAAGGGTTGACACTGCTGGACAGGTTTATACTGGACTTTTGAGATAACACCGCCCCCTTCTGGTCACATCATATAAATAAGAGGCTCCTTGAATCCCTGAGAGTTTCCTGGAGGTCAATATGTAAATGTCACTCTGCCGCTCAGCGCCCCTTGCAGGAGCCCAGTCGGGTTACACGAAGGGCCAGGATTTAAATAGACTTATGCTATCAGATTATGGACTTTTGTGGATTACTTAAAAAGTGCCTGATTCCCCTGCGCTACTAAGTGCAAAGAAAATTAAATATATACCTCAAAATAAACAGAATGATAATATTGATACATTGGGGTCTGCCGCTCTGTACCTATATACGTTCCCACATAAAACTAAAGAGTGTAAGTGAACCGTGAGCAGGGTCCATAGTAAAAACAAACTCTTCTGTGAATCCAGTGTTGCAATGCAAAAATCACCTCCAGGGCCCCTCCACCTTTCAAACTATGCGCTCACCTCTGACTTAGACCTTACACAGGTTAAGAGGTGTATAAATTCAGGGGTAGGATGGATCTCAATCCAGGTCTGCTTGATCCAATAACTGATACGTATAGATGAGTGCTCAGAATTTTTTTTTTTTAAACTAACATAGTGTTGAACCATAAACCACAATCTTTACTAAAAACTTCACAGTATAAACTCAAATTTTTTGGTGCACTTCCTACAGGGCACCCAGGTAAGAAGCTTGACAAATTTGGGGCGTGTAAACCCTTTTGGAATCACAAGGATGTTGTAAAACTTGGATGTAGCTGTACACAACAAAGTCTTCCTGCACATGCATAATTACGTCACTTGGCCCCGCACCTACGTGTTTCGTCACTCGTAAGTGACTTCAAGGAGGGTGGAGGTGCACTGGAGGTGATTTGTGCACTGCAACATTTGATGTAGACACCACTTAACGTAGTTTTTCACTTTTGTGTTAATTTTTCACAATTTAATATAACTTGCACAATTTATTATTACCACCTGGTTAATAGCGTGTGTAACTTTATCTAGCTATATACAGCTACTGTGTATACATTTTATTTTTATAGAGGCACTTGCTTTATTGTGGTAGCGCTCTATCAATCATCACTTACACTTTTTTGTGGAATATTGCTGTCAATTACGGATTTACTGCCAATAATGGACTCTTGACTTACAAAGGACTTTTAATGGACTTTGCCACCTAAACTAGGTATGGCTACCCCATGGGGCATTTTTAAAGAAGGTGAACGTTGTCAGGGAAATGTGTTGGAAATGTCTGGAAGAACTGTATCTTTGTTACCCTGAATTATCTTAGTAAAAAGAACTTTATTGTCCATTTTAACTACCTGTTCTAAAGTCATTAAAAGTGTTAATGCATGGTGTATTAACGTATGGGGCTTATTCAAGGGAACCTGAGAAGTCAGAGAATAAACAGTACATAGGTCTAACAAGCAGAGTAGCTGTCCTAAGGGGGCTATTTTACCAGTTTCCCACATACTAAGACCAGTTTTGCGGCACAGAGTACCTAGTGGCCTAGCCTGGGAGTCACAAGAATTGTGGGCTCGGGGAGAGAGCAAGCATGGGTTTAGCAGTGCTGTGCTTCCTGTATACCATAGTAACATGGAGATAGGTGAAGTTGTGTTGGTAGTGCACAAGTGTCAAGAGTATAAAAGTTTGGCCACAGATTACAAAGAGTCAACAATGTTCTTGGACAGGAGTCCACTTCTCAGTTAGATCACTGCCTTAAAATTGATTGCACATGGTCACAGCCTTAGCCTCCTACTGGGGGCACTAGCGAAAGCTTGCTCCTGATCCCAGACTGGGCATGTTAAGCCCCTCCCACACGTGCATAAATAAAAAGTGGCAAGTGTATTATACAAGACAGGCCTTCCATCCAGTATAAAAATTGCTTTGAGCTAGCCAGAAAGCCCGCCCAAGAAGTAATTTGTGGCTCGACGCTCAGCCATTGAGTTTGGGCAGCATTTCATACCAGAGACAATGGCTCTGCATTCATCTCTGTGGGTTGGCTACAAAGCACTGAAAGAGAGTGATTAGTAGAAGAGAACACCAACCTAACATTGTAGTACTAGTTTAACTTGAAGCCGTGCCAAATCACTTCTTAGTGACAAATAGGCAGTGACTATAATAAATAAAATCTAGCTACAAGTTGATGTTAATTGCAGGCATTAGCAATTTGTAGCAGCAAGTAATCTCTGCTACAAAATCGCCCATCACACATGGTCCCTTTGTCTCTAGGGGCAAAATCATCCCTTTGACCTCAGCATAATCGTCAGTGGCAGAATTGCTAAGGATGTCTGTCTGTCCCTTTGGAATCGCTTCTCTCTGTAGCCAGATGCAACTGAGATGTTGCACTGTTGTGGAGATATATAATTTTTTGATATTTTATTGATATATTGATTGTTGTCCTCTTAGCCCTGATGAAGGGGGAGTCTGTGAACCCCTGAAATGTGTTGGTATCCTATTTTTATTTTCTCTCTGACCCTGTATTTTAATACAATAAAACTGACTCTGGATTATCATCAATGTTGTGGTGGTTCAATCTTATACTTGCATTTTTTTTTTTTTTACAGCCACTCAAAGGGTACGTGAGCACCACTACCATTATTTGGTTCGGAGGGGGGTTGGGTTGTTGATCTGGAACTATAACAGTAATGTAGAAAATATGTGTGCCATATGGTGACTATACAATTCAAGCTGTCAGGCCAGAAAGTTAAGTTCATTATGCACCAGTCAGCAGCACTGAGATGTCTCGATTCTGATCGAATTTTGATCAGATTATAAAATTGCATGGGAGAAAGAGAAATATAATAGACAATTTATATTTGTATCTTCCAATTATTGATCAAACTCCACTTTCCCATGTGTGGCATATCGTTTGATTGGGTTGTTGATTAAAGATGGAATATTCCTAATGGGAGAGATCAACCAGAAAAAGAATTGGTTATTTATCAAAGTGCGTATGGCCACCATTAAGCATTAGACCCCAATATTAAAATTTTACCTGGGAGTTCCATTACAACACACATGAGCACATTCAAAATGTGTTCAGTGAATTCAGCAAGGTACTTGGAACCCAACTTTTTAAAAAAAACTGACTTGACAGTGAAATCAGGAACTCTAGACTGGTTATTATCTCAGCTTCCTTTCATCAAGAAGGACAACTGCAAGGCTGGACGTACAATACGACTGTGACATTACAGCAAACAACTGTGAAATGTCAAATGTGAAAGTGACAAAAATGCCTTGCCGGTAAACTTTACTGTAGTAGTTCAAAACAAGAACTCCCTTAGGCTGCGTACACACGCGGGGACTGTTCGCTCAACTTTGTCCGCTGAACAGTGTTTCGGCGGACAGTCCGCTCGTGTGTGGGCTTTCAGCGGACAGTTTCAGCGGACAGTCTGACGAACAAAGTTTTTCGGAAATTCCGAAAAACTGTCTGCTGAAACTTGGTTTGAGCGGACAGTCCGCCCGTGTGTAGGCTTGTTCGTCAAACTAAGTCTCGCGCATGCTCAGAAAGAATTTACACGCCGAAGGTTGCATTGCAGTGTATAGGACGTCGTTTTCTAGTCCCGTCGTACGTGCCGTTCACGTCATCGCGCACGGTTTCAGCGGACTGTTCGTTCGTCGTGTGTGGGCAAGTCCGTCCATGCTAATTTTGAGCGGACTGTCCGCTGAAACTGTTTGACGGACAAAGTTGAGCGAACAGTCCCCGCGTGTGTACGCGGCCTTAAAGTGGTTTTAACCACTTGCTTACTGGGCACTTAAACCCCCCTCAGTCCCAGACCAATTTTCAGCTTTCAGCGCTGATGCATTTTGAATGACAATTGCGCGAGCATACAACACTGTACCCAAATGAAATTTTTATCATTTTTTTCCCACAAATAGAGCTTTCTTTTGGTGGTATTTAATTACAGCTGGGAGTTTTATTTTTTTCTAAACAAACAAAAAAAGAGGCAAAAAAAAAATCATGTTTAATAGTTTGTTATAAAATTTTGCAAACAGGTAATTTTTCTCCTTCATTGAAGTGCGCTGATGAGGCGGCACTGATAGGCTGCATTGGTGGGCACTGATAGGCTGCATTGGTGGGCACTGATAGGCTGCACTGGTGGGCACTGATAGGCATAGTTAAGGCGGCACTAATAGGCACAGATAAGGCGGCACCGATGGGCACAGATAAGATGGCACGGATGGGTGGCACAGATGGGTGGCATGGATGGGTGGCACTAAGGGGCACTGATAAGTACCACTGATAGATGGGACTGATGGGCACTGATAGGTGGCTCTGATAGGTGGCACTGCTGGGCACTGATGGGCGGCACTGCTGGGCCCTGATGGGCACTGGTAGATGACACTGATGGGCACGGATATGTGGCACTGGGGTGCAGCACCTTTGTTGAGGCAGATTGTGGGCACTGCTGGGTGGCACTGTGGGCACTGCTGGGTGGCACTGTGGGCACTGCTGGGTGGCACTATGGGCACTGCTGGGTGGCACTGACGGGGGCACTTATTTTTTAATGCTGTTTAGTGATGAGGGGGCAGGTGGGCACTGGCAGGGGGCAGGTGGGCACTGGCAGGGCTGGCCGTGATCGGGACTGATGTCCCGATCACGGCCGCCGGTGATCGGCTCTTTTTTTTTCTCCTCGCGCTGTCAGCGCGAGGAGGAATAATAGCCGAGTACTGGCTCCGTTATATCACATGATCAGCTGTCATTGGCTGACAGCTGATCACGTGATAAGGGGTCGGGATCGACCTCTTGCTCAGATCAGTGATCAGGCGAGTCTCATAGACTCGCTGATCACAGAGCGCGCCGCGCGCGCCCCTCAGGGGGTGCCCAGGCTGCTCGTGCACGGGACGACGTCAATAGACGTTGTCCCGGCAAAGGAGATCCGCGCTGTAGCCGTCATTTGGCTATAGCGCGGGTCTCAAATTGTTAAAGGCTTAGGGGGATTATAGGAAATCGATATTATGCCATATTAAAGTACTTTTAACAGCCCTATTTAAAAATGCATTGATAGCGAAAATAAAAATGTGTAGCCCAGTTCTGAAAAAAAAACAAAAAAAAAACACTTGTTGCAATGCTCACCTTTAATTCATGGCTCCCTTCCCCCGAGTAGTAATTAAAGTGATTGTAAACAATCCCCTTTGTAAAACATTCTATGTAGTTCAAAATAGTAACGAAAAGGCAAAACATTATGTATAGCAGCAGCACACTGAATTTTCCAGTGAAAGGCTGTGCAGGGGAGACATGTCAAGACAAATCTGATCATTCGATGAGAGCAGGCTGAGTTCCCAGCACAGCTAGAAAACTGAAAATGCTGTGTTCTCCTGCTTAGTGTGGTCAGTTTGCAATAGTAAAGCAGAGGGACTGACAAGAACACCAGTGATTTCACACAAAGGAAGTAATAAAAGAGAGCAATATACTTTTTCATATAAGTACATGGTATAGCAGGCACAGGAATATGAAATGTTGGGGTAAAAAAGGACCCATGTCACTGAACCAGACAGAAGACCCTTGGGCTGATGTGTGTTGGATGATTCTGCTGCTAGAGACAAATCGCCGGTGGCAGGATCCCTAAAGAGACCTTCTTACGGAGGTCATTTACAGCAAGAAGCCATTCTGCTGCTGGCTTCACTGCTGCTGAATTTCAATTGCTGGCAACAGGAGACATCTTGCTGCCTTGTCTACAGAGGGAGTGATTCCATAGGGGCAGACAACCTCTTAGAGATCCTGCTGCTTGCAATTTCGAAAAAATCACCAGTGGCAACAGCAATAATCGGCAAAGTTGCCTGTGTGGCATCAGTAAATTCGAAAAAAAATATATGCATCATCAGAATAAAAAAAAAGTTCAGCAGGGGCCTCAGGTAAGTGGAAAAGGGCAGGGATGGGGCTAGCTGTTAACCCATCATTCTATTTTTAGGATTTTTTTTATTGAATCCATAATTAAAATGAATACTTGCCTTTAATATCTAATATAATAATAATAATAATAATAATAATAATAATCTATCTATCTAGTTCAGCCTTAAAGCAGAATTAAACTCTCAATTTTGAAAACCACCAACAGGCTTTTTTTTTCGTAACAGAAGAGACCCTAGTAGTCTGTCAAAAAGCTTCTCCCTTGTTTTGGAGGCGACGCTTCTGGGCCCCTATGAAAGTTCACGTTTAGCTTTTTATCAGAGGTCCCAGATCCACCCTCGCTCTTACTACAACCATGAAGGCCAGCATTAAGGCTTTGGAAGTTGTGGAAAGACTTTCAAGTCCTAGTTATGCCGGAATATAACCTTCTCCTTTATGGATAAACCCGCAGCTCCCACACTTTTATGGTTTGCCCGACCCCATGAATTTCAGAAGTGGCTACGGTTCAAGGGGAGGATATGTGGGAGCAGCCTTTCAAGCATCTAGTGTTGGCAAGGGACAGATTGATCCAAATTAATTTCCTTCATAGGATCTATTACACACCAGCTAGAATATTAGATACATATCCCACCTCATCTGCAGAGTGCTGGTGTTGAACATACTCCCCTGCAAATTTTGAACCCATTTTTTGTCAGCTCATTCATGATTTCTGGTCAGAAGTTACTTCTTGCATTGCTGAAGTACTAGTTGCTCCCATCCCTATGTCAGTCCAGGTCTGTCTCCTCGGTCTAGTGGAGGATGTAGTGCCCTCTAAAGCACATAGAACTCTACTCATTCTATTATTCTATGCCCGCAAAGCTATTTTTCTAAAGTGGAAAAAGCCAGGTGCTCCCATCCTGTCCTTTTGGGAGGGCTTGGTGAATATCATGGTTCCTTTCTACAGGGGCACCTACATTTCTTGGGTTGCGAGAATTTTTTTTATCAAGTGTGGCAGGCCTGGTAAGATACATCCTCCACCATCGGATGAGGGTAAAGGTTATACTCAGAACAAATTAAGTTTGACACCAGACACCTTTGGGAGATTGATAATTGGAGAGCTTTGGTAGAGTGATCAAATTTCAGGATGGTCAAACCTCTTGCTGCATGTGAAATTGCCTTAGGCTGCTCGCATTTATGATGGTATAAACCTTGTCTCTCTTCCAGTTTTACAAAATGCTTGTAATTATCTCGTTATAGATGACTGACAGGTTGTCGGAGTCAAGCTGGTGGTTGGGGGGAGGTAGTGGTAGGGTAATTGGGGTTTAGATTAGTAGTTGATCTTTGTTATTTAGCCAGGAAGTAGTTTTGCTTTCTGTACCTGTTGCTTTGGCCCTGTGAGACCTGTTGTGGTGTCGACCTTGTGGCAGCCACTACTATGTTCTTGCACTTTATAAAATTTCAATAAAAAGAATTAAAAAATAAAATGCTTCTCCCTAATTGTCAGCGGTAATGTACACAGAGTCAGGTATGTGCAGCTTAAGAGTACATTTACAGCACCGCTCCATGCCATGATGAAATGACTCCCCTGCACAAACCCAGAAGTGTCATAATTGTGGGCCAGCCATTCAAGGACCAAACAGAGCAAACCCAGAAGAAGGCCAGGCAAACCTGGAAATAGTCGGGGCTAACTGGTGCAATGACTCCACAGCATTGGAGGGCTCGTTTGACAGGGAAATCTGCCATAATGTGCGAATACGAGGTTCTTATTAGCACATTAAGGAATAAACCTCCTGGGGCCCATTAGAAAACAAAAAAGAAATGGCAGAATTTAATACCGCTTTAACCTCTGCTGTTGTACTGAATCATACATTTTCAACATGCAGTAAAATAACCAAAACTTGGTACATGTTGTAAGTGTTTTTATGCCACCTGCTCTCACTGTGCTGTCCTCGAAATGCACCTATAAATGTCCACTGCTAGAGAAATCCTTATGCGGGAGGAGTTCTCATCTCCCTCACCAATAAGAAATCTACACAAATTGACTGCCAACTCTATAGGCTAGTGCACAGTTTTCCACAATTTTAAAAAAATAAATGCAAACGCTGCAGGAAGTTCCAGGAAAGCACAGGGCTATATAAACGTTTAGTGAATTATAGGATGTCGGCACAACGAGAGGCCAAACCGAGAGAGAGAGAGGGATGGGAGGAAGTTTATTTGTCAATTTCATGGAAAGACTGAAAGGCGGAATGCATTTTCAATTCCCACTGATACTAATTCTCCTTCTGCTGGCACATAAAACTCGGGACGCCTCGAGCTAAAATTTGTCTGGAAAAAAAATTGCAGGAAAGGGTGTGCACTTGGGCGATCTTCCAGCGCACTTATACAAGCCTTACAAGTGCGCGAGCTGGCAGACGAAAATGTGCAGGACAGAAAATATTAAGATGAGAAAAAAAAAAAAAAACAGACGAAAACAAAATAAAACAAAGGGAGTTGCCCTTTTTGCTTTCAGCAATGTTTTCTATCTACGTGAGGAAATAAAAAAAAGAGGTGTGACTGTAAAAGGCGATCGCATTGTTCTGGTAGAGAAAGAAAAACAAAGTAATCTGTTATTTCTACCTTCAGTGATTATAGGGGGAAAAATTTGTACAATAAGCCAGACAAATGTCGCGCCAGCCAAAAGCACCAGAGGAAAGAAATAGTCTTTGCCCTTAGCAACCAGGACCTCCTGTTCATTTCCCTGTGCTGTACTACTGGGAAGACCAACTGGTCAACATAGTCAACAGCCAATTCACAAGGGCAGATGCTAAAGACTAAGCAATTCACAAAGACTGATGTCAAGGACTAGTAACCCATAGCAACAAGATTCCTGGCTTCAGTTTAAAAATTTGATCAGTTTTTTGGCCTCTGATCTATTTCTCAACAGCCTAACCACATAAGGTTGAGATCTGTGGCTATGGGGGTGATGGAGGATGGAGACGCAGATCGAATCCTGAATCATACTTCTGTGAAAGGCGGTGCAATCTTGCTCCTCTAGGTGTCGATTATCTATTATACGCTGATTCAAATTAAATAGGTGTCCTAGACAAACTTTGGAGCAACGGACCTCTGACGGGTGTGCCAAAGATTGGATCCATTGGAGGGGGAGAATAATCTGCTGGATGTCCAGTAGCCTCGGCCACCATAGCCATTACAAGCTTGTATGATGCACTTCCATAGGGTAGATGTGTCCAACACACTTGGTAAGAGTATCCATCTTCTGTTTAACATGCTATAGCAGTTTGATACAAGATTTGACGTAGTTCTGGATACCAGATGATCAGACCCCTCGGATTTGAATAGATACCAGAGGACATTCACATATTTAATTATTCTGGACTCCCTATTGCTGTTATATCTTCTTATTTTTTCTTCACACTAATTCTGAGTTGTGGTTACACTTTAGCGCTGCACTTTATATTTATAACTCCTTTAAAAACAAAAACAAAAATCTACCCATAAAAAATAAAACAATTTTAGCCATAACATTACAAGAAAAATAACAAGCATATAACATTGTCCTTAATTGCCTGCGTTCATAAACTTTATAAATAAAGTTATTTGGAACTATTAGGCCGGGTTCACACCTATACGAATTAGATGCGGGTCTCTCCGCATACAATTCGCATAGCAGGAGAATGTGACTGGCTTCCTACGGAGCCGGTTCACATATCTCTGTTGCGGCTGGGGAGCGCACTGTGCGTCTTTGGGCCGAATTCAGGCATAGATTCAGCCCCGATTCGCCCCTGAAACAGGGAACAGGGACGCACAGCGCTCCTGTGCGATTCACAGCTGGTTCCAGTATGCCACATACACACAACCGGAATTTCGGCCAGCAAACGACCTATGAGAGATTTTCTTCGGAAAAGTTTGGTGTTAATTCTTGCTTTCTTTTCGTGTTTTTCGTTTAGCGCTTTTAAGTTTGCGCTTTTGATTTCGTGCTTGACAGTTCGTTTCCGAACGGCCGTTCATCAATCAGACATGTTGCGGAATCAGAGGAGATAACGTGTTATTTATTATTGGCCTTGGAGTTAATGCTTTGACATAATTTTTTTGGTTGAATAATGATTTGATTTGATATATTTTCTATATTTTTGGATGCATAGAATGCACTTTTTGGTTAAGTTCTATTGGAAGATAGCATGTCTAATTTTTTATTTTATTTTTAATGCACAATAAAAAAAATTGTGGAGAATAATACTTGGCTATGTGTTTTACTTCAAATGACAGTTTGGGAGTAGGCAGTTACATTTTATAAAATACAATGTAAAATTGACAAGGGACACCAACATAGTTGTATCTTTGATCTTATAAACTACGGGATAATGGTGTTATGGTAACTTACACAAATAAAAAAAATAAAAAAACATAATATTATTCTTGATATCACTAGAAAAAAAATCCTTTGAAAATGTGTTTGCAATAACTCCATCAGGGATCAGTATCACCAGCAAAGCAGCTTCATTATTATCCCATTAAAGAAGAAGAGAATTGTGCGCTGCATTTTGAGATTTCATAATTTGCAGCGTCACCAATGTTAATTCTCCATTACAAAATGCTAGTTTACTAGACCGACCGCTTCTGCTTCCAAGCATGCGTGTTTGTACTTTGGACTTTTGTCCAAAAAACTTGTGTACACACGATTTGAAAATCCAACACCACACATTTGTTGGCAGAAATTTGAAAACATGCTAGCCAACATTTGTTGGCGGAATATCCGATAATTGTCTGGCGGAGCGTACATACAATAGGATTTTCTGACAACAGCCTGTCATTGAACATTTCCCATCGGAAAGTCCAATCCTGTGTACGGGGCTTAACACCATGCTATGTCATATTTGGAATATGGTCTCTGGAGGATCACCTACCTGCTAACAGTGACACCTGGAGGCTAAAAGTATATACTACGCTAAATATACTTGTTCAACAAATTGTGCATAACATGTTGCTTTTTACCAAATTTAAGATAAGGAAAATGAAAATGGATGTATAAAAGGCTGTTTAGGCTTAGCCTGAATTGGGCTTTCTTTCTTTTATTTTCACTTCGTGATCGTGTTAGTAAGTCTGTTGTTTTTCAACAGAACAAGCTGCTCTGCAGTTGAGGCATTTAGAGGGTTTAGACAAAACATTTAAAACTGACATGTGGTGCTTAAAATGATCAGCTTTTATTTATGTAACACATTTAGGCTCGGTTCATATATATTCGGTGCAGGAAATGAAGCGAACCCTGTACGTTTCCCGCAATGCATTGAAATTGACACCACAAAACGGTTAGCAAACAGCAGTGTGATTGACAGAACTGGATTGCATAGGTGAGAACACCCATTCAATCTGATTCCAGTGCATGGGAAAAAAAGTGTCCTGCACCTTTTTTGTGCGGATTAGGTGCGATTAGATCCATACGAATGAATAAGCTGTAATATATTAGATTTGATTTTGGGTTTCATGCTGCTTTAACTGTAAAAATATTCTTTATATAGACATCCAAAAGCTCCAAAATTTCTGCTGATTGCTGCCATCTCATGGTGTATGGTTTGATACGGCCCCATGTAAACAGCTGGATAAAGATCAGTAAACTAATTTTACACATGTAAACATTCGTGCTCAGTGTTGGCTGTACTTCCTCCCCAAACACATACACACGGACATGCATAAATTGGGCCTCAGAATGGGATAGGGCTAAAGCCAGCAAAAGAGGTGCTTTTAATCCTCAACATGACTACTGACTAGAATGAGACCAAGTGCTTTACATGCACTAGGTTTCCTGGGGAATGAACTAAAAAAATGTAAATAATTTTGGCCAAAGTTCTTCTTTAAGTGGCTGTGGATCGAAATGATAACACGATTGCAAACTGTTTACAGTGTTTTTTGCAATGTTACCCCAAAGGCTGTACAGGAAAATCTGGATGGGATACCACTGCTGTCATTCAGAGTCAAGGCTTGTCTCTCATATTCTGCTTCCACTGCAATAAACTCACCATATAATTTGCCAATGTCGGGCAACCACCAACCTTAGCGATGTGGGTGCGGTGTGCCAAATAATTATGGAGTGAAGAAACAATTACAGAAAACATGCAATCTGTGGTCATCACCAAAGCTAAATGGCATGAGTGACACTGACAGAGAAACCAAAGCATGCATCAAGTTAGTACTCATTTTCAGCTGTTACTGCAACATCTACCTGCAAGAAATGTTTTATGTCTTTTACATTTTTACATGATTCCCTACTCTGATCACTTAAAACAATAAACAGCAAGTTCTCCCTCTAGTGGTCATTTGTATAAGACACCACTGGGACATGAGGGGAACAGGTTAATGCAGGCCTCCATAGGAACCCATAGTTATGAAAATCGCTTTGTATGCAGTACGAGCTGCCAAGTCAAGCTTACAACAGGGCAATTGACGCCCCGTGCAGGGCAGAAGAGACAGCCACTCCAGAAAGAAGAGGGTACAAAAAGTTCAGGACTTGCAACCTCTCATGCAGATGTAGTTCACAGCTCATTGGGGGGGGGGGGGGGGGTGCACTTTGGCCTTGGGTGCTAAAGGACCCCATGACATGGTGCTGACTGGCACTGTCACATAGCAGAATCACATGTTCTTCCATACTTGGAAGTACCCAGTATTCCCTTCAGCCCACAGAACGGAGGATCAGAAGTACTGCAAGTATAAACTGGGAGCATATAGGCAATTATAGCAAACTTGTTGCTTTGCCCTAAATGGGTGCAGGGTTGCTTTAATGCAATTCTGCTACACAAAAAAAAGTGCTAAAAGGTATAAAATACAAAATCACCACATGAGGGCGCATTTACATTTACACTAATGCAAATATGGAACAGCAAGTCCAAACCTGACTTTTTACAAATGGTACAATAATAGTTCAAAATAGTTTCCCTTCAATAATTTTTACTTTGGTATCCCTGCCTTGTAAATATATAATCCACCCTTTTTCTGTTTTCACAAAATGATTCTGTGGTTGTAGCGCTGCCAATTCCTCACTAATAAAAGGTCAAAGGGTCTTTCTGTCAATCACACTGACAACACCTCGCCTGTTGTGGTGGAGATGGACTCGGATGCAGCACAATACAAAAACAAAATATGAATCCATCTCTGTCCTAGAACACTGATAAAGATCGGGGGTCTGCGCAGGTTCCAGTTTTAGCCTCTATGGAAAAAAGAAGTATGAAAACCAAACGCCAGCAAAACGTCATGACGCAGATTGCTATCAAGCTCATCTCTTCATTTGGTCACTGGACGTACTAAGATAACATTATTGCTTTTTTATTGTTAACTTATCTGCCGTGGGTCAGGTTGACCTAAGGTCTCCAGACAAAGCTGAAGGTTGGTGGGACAATAGCATTACTGTACAATTCTCTGGAGTAACGCATCCAGAATGGCTTTGAGATGAGTAATGGTGGAGGCAGCACCTCATTGTCAGAAACAAATTGGCCAGTTTTTGATAGCGCTGCTGAAGTACGGAACCATTTTATCAGCTTAAAGAGACCCTGTCACCAACCTAAAAAACTACAGACAAAAAGGATAGAGGAATCAAGTATTTTAAATGTTTGCTTTCACTGTTCTTTCTTTCAAGAAATTATTTTGAACTCACTTGTAGTGTGCCTTTGAACATGCTAGAAAATTTGAGGAAGTGTCAATTCCTTCACACGACACCTATTCCCTCCTTGCACATCATA
Source organism: Lithobates pipiens (assembly GCF_037356315.1). Lineage (NCBI taxonomy): Eukaryota > Metazoa > Chordata > Amphibia > Anura > Ranidae > Lithobates > Lithobates pipiens. Next base: position 70,428,640 of record NW_027507785.1, on the reverse strand, counting down.
GCCCTCTTCTCCTCTGGGAGTGTCTAACTATTCTCTGTGCTGGCCCAGCTACACAGCCACTCCCTATATAACCTTTTATGTAGTTCCAAGGGGAGGAGCGAAGGGGAATACTATATAGCAGCAATTCTCAAAGGGTTTTGTGGCACCCTGGGGTTCCTCTGGAGATGGTGAGGGGTTCCTTGAGCTGTTAAAGTGGAAGTAAACCCTTCTATCGTTTTCAGTCAAGGAAGCTGCCATCTTGGCCTCTAATGATTCTTCAACTGTCATAATGCTGCACATGTGATCAGTTATGAAACCAGCCATTGGATGGTTTGAAAGTTTGGTTGAGAGCACAACCAATGTGAAAGTTAACATTTCCGGCATGCCATGAACGTAAGTGTTTTTTGAAACTGGGTTTACTACCGCTTTAACAGAAGTGAATAATTTCCTGCGAGTCCAGCATCACTCAGCAGGGAGAACTACATTGCTCATCAGTCTAACAAGGCATTCCTTCAATTCTTTTACTGACAACCAATGTAAGGTGGAGCCTCTCCCACTAACCACCAAGCTAAGGTGGAGTCTCTTCTACTGACAAACATTGTAGGTTGGAGCCTTACTTACTGACCACTAATGTAAAGTGGAGCGTTTCCTACTTCCACCAAAGTAAGTTTGGAGCCTTTCCTACTTCCACCAAAGTAAGTTTGGAGCCTTTCCTACTTCCACCAAAGTAAGTTTGGAGCCTTTCCTACTTCCAACAAAGTAAGGTGGAGCCTTTCCTACTTCCACCAAAGTAAGGTGGAGCCTTTCTTACTGACCACTAATGTAAAGGGACAACTTCTCTTGATTTCCAGTTTAAGGGGACACAGTTTATTCTGACCACCATTGGTGCACTTTCCCACTATACTCCTTTGTAAGAGGGTCACTTTTCCACTGGTCACCTTTCCCTATTCCTTTATTATTAAATCTACAACATACGGAACATACTAATATACCAGAAGCTGTACATATAATCTTTAGCGGAGGTTTCCTGAGGCCCATAAATGTATTTTATTATTTCAAGGGTTCCTCAAAAAGGTTGAGAAAGGCTGCTGTTGATGTGTGTGGCTGTTACTCATCTACCATAGCACAGAGAACTGGAATAGTAGAGCAGGAAATGCAACTCTACTTAGAGGCAGGGGGCCTAGGAAGTTTAAAGCTTTTACAGTAAAATCCTTTTAAAATCATAAATTACAGTGGTACAGGCATTTTTGCAGGCCACATTTGTGCGGGCATGGCAGCCCATTCAAATGAATGCGTTTCCGCAAAAAAAGGTCCATGCACCTTTTAAAAAATGCAGCCACAGGGAAATCGCATGATCTTTTAGACCCTGGTCTTTATTTCTCTGCGGTTCCTGCACTCACGCTGCAATTTTACATGCATTATGGCAATTACATGTCATTCAGACACACAGAGCAGTGTATTTTTACTGCAGGTGGTCTGTGAGTGTGGGAATTGCTGCTATTCTAGTACCCACAGCCACACGCAGAAATGTAAACCAAGCCTTAAACATTGCCTTACTTGGCGGATTTTTTTTTTTTTAAACCTGCGGTGGTGTGCAAAAGCTAAAGCTCTTAAGTGTATAAAAAAGTGCATGTGAAAAAGCACACAAAAAAAGTGCACTTAAGGGTCTTTCTCCGCCTCCTGAAGTAGTAGGACTCTACCCTGACCCCCAAGACACAAGGCTCCTGACAGGGGCAAGGTTCAACATGGTCCACCTAGTCAAAAGACCCCTCTCCTCATGGTCAGCCAAAGCAGACCACCTAGTATTTGGTGAGAGGCTCTCCCAAAGAGAGACTTCCCGGTTCAGGAAAAAAAGGAACTTGATGGCCACACATCTTCCCCCTAGGTTCAGGGTAGGCCTGAGGACCCACACCCTCCATCCTAGTGAAAAAAAGAATCACAGGCAAAAGTGCAGTGACAAACGTGAAGAAAAAATAAATATAATAAAATATTGCCAATGCTAGTACATAGGCTGGGCCCTGCAGCCCAATAATAAAGAGTTTACCCCGACTTAGCCAAAAGGCCTAGCCCAAAGAGGTGCAGTGCAGAAAAAGATTTAGTGCCGTGGAATTGTGCTCATTCCCAATGTGGGGTACCCACACCCGAAGAGCACCCCTGGGGCAACCAATTCTCAAGGAGCACTGACGGGCTCTCTGCCTTCCCAGCCCATGACCAGACTAGGTAGGCTCATTGAAATCAGGAGGCACTGGGCCCCTTCAGTCTTCCTGTCTTACTTGACTGATGTGATACTGCACTAAGAGTGCTAACCACTACACCACTGTGGATGGCACAGTGGTGTAGTGGGTAGCACTCTCACCTAGCAGTAAAATGGGTCGCTGGTTTGAATCCCAACTACGACACTACCTGCCTGGAGTTTGCATGTTCTCCCTGTGCCTGAGTGGATTTCCTCCAGGTACTCTGGTTTCCTCCCATACTCCAAAGACATGCAGGTAGGTTAATTGGCTTCTGTCCAAAATTGGCCCTAGTATATGAATGGGGACCTTGGATTGTGGGCACCTTGAGGGTAGGGACCAATTAGAGTGTGCAATGCACAGGGATGGGGACAATTGTAGACACCTCACACTGGATGGACTGGTGTCTTTATTCAACCTTACTAACTATGTGATACTGCACTAATAAAGAAGTGTATATTTTTCCCGGTGACGTCCCAACATTTCATTGTGGTTTCTGTGTCCCATTCCAGTACAGTCACTGTGAGCACCTGTCTTATCAAGGTTGAACACTGCAAGGAGTGCAGTGCTCATGCTCTGATATACAGCTTCTTTACTAATGTTATCTGGGGCCGGCTGTCTCTTACGGGTTCTTGCAGCTGCAGCATCAGGGAGCCAGCTGGAAGATCCAGGAAGAGACAGACAGCCCCCTAATTACCTACAGCAGCATATCCGCTGGGGATGCATGACATATGTATCCCATAAGGCTGCATAACTGGAAATACCTTCTCTCTTAGGCGAGAATCCCAGTTCTGGAGAGGGCAAAAAAAAAAAAATGTAAAAAAAAAAATTCGGATTCGCATTTCGGAAAAAAATTAAAAAAATAAAAAAGTCCAATTGTGACAGAGGAGGGGAGCACTTTAAGGATAATTGAGGAAAGTGAAAATATAGTGCTGGACCCATAAGGTTATCTTGTTAGTATTGCCATCTTGAAGTAGATAGAAATAATCTGGTTCCCAAGCAGGCGGCTTCTACACCCCAGATCTCCACGTCTCCTCGTAATGTAACAAAAATGGAAATTGGACGCGCCACACCACTGCTAAGCGGTCCAGATACAAATGTATTCTAATCCCCTGACTTTTATAGGAATAAAAGTTGTATCTGGACCTCTTAGCAGTGGTGTGGCGCTTCCAATTTCCATTTTTGTTACAATATACTTTAAAGTGGTTGTAAACCCTTACAATACACTTTGACCCACAGGAAAGCCTAGATTAAGGCTTACCTGTAGGTCCAAGAAATATCTCCTAAACCTATACGGTTTAGGAGATATTTGCCCGAAGACAGGCACCGCTGTCTACGGCACATGCGCAGTAGACAGCGGCGCGCAGGCGCACTGATCGCGGCATCATCAACAACGCGTGTCGGCTCCCGTGCGCATGCGCAGGAGTGACGTCATCGCGGCTTCACGGAATGACAGAGGCGGAACTGCGAGACGCCACCGAGAAGATGGATGCGCCGGACTACAGGGGACAGCGGTGACTTCGCTGGCTCCTGTGTCAGGTAAGTGACACATAATGGACTACTATGCGATGCATAGTAGTCCATTATGCTTTGCCTTTGCAGGGAATGAAAGAGGAAGTAAACCCATCAGGGTTTACTTCCTCTTTAAAGGATAAAGCTGGACATTTGTACACACAAGAGGCCACTGGACCAGCTTCAAGGGCAATGACTCGGGAGTTCAGCCTGCCAGGGTCTCCACCCATTATAAAAACCATCAAGGCTGGGTGGGCCGACACTTTAAAAAACGAAAAAAATAATTATCCACGTTACATCAATACATTTAGAAAACAATATTATGAACACCAGGGAGGGTGGGGGGGTTTACACAAATAATAACAATCCTTTTCAGCGATATAGGACATATCTCAGTTTATAAAACAGATTGTCAATTACAAGTGAATGTTCATCCATCCCATGGGGAGGCAAGGAGGGGGGTACCATGCATGCATGCCAAGCCTAATTGTTTACACTCACAACAAACTTTGGAGGTTGCTAGGCGACAGCGAGAAACAGGATTACAGAATTAAAAATACAAGAATGAAGAAATAAACACAAGCCTAATAAATATAGATTTAAAAAAAATTCACACAATAAACAAAAATATAATAATCCGGATACATTCTACTGACTGTTTAAAACACCTCCAAGCAAGTCTATAAAATCACCCCTTAAGTCCACCTACGTCTTCTTTAAAATGTCATTAAATGGTTTTCAGTGTTTCTTTTGTCCTACCATCATTAACTGAAATCTGTATACCATGTTAGACCTGCAGTAGGCATTCCTGCTCTGTGGGCTCATGGGCAGCAAAGTGCTTAGGTGGGGGGTTTTGTGAAAGAGAAACTTGGGTCAAGTGTCACCAGATGTAGTGCTAGAGAACACTGGACAACAGGACTCAGCTGTTCAATTTCTCCCTTTCAAGATCTCCACTCCACCCAATGTATCACTCAGATACGGGGTTGATCTCCGACATTATTCAGCTATTCCTCCACTTCATGTATCATGTAATCAAAAACACAGCAGACATAGTGCTCTCTGCTATAAAACTTTTACTTAAAACCCTGCTAAAAGAGAACACTTACTAGGTATAAAAAGAAAATTAGCATGTTACATGTATTGAGAGTGTGCGCTCGCTCACCACTGTGATTGAAAGGAAAAAAAAAACAGACAACCTGGTTGTACTGTAGTCAATTGATAAATCGACTTCAGTACAACCAGCCTGCCCATAAAATCAATAAAAAATTTGGCTGGTTCCTGCTCAAGCAGCCAAATTTAAGTCTGCCTATGAATGTCTTTAGTCAAAACAGGTTGCATGTAGCACACCTATAAGGTATAATTGAGGGAACTAGTGACTTAATATAAGCTTGAATTTTCAATTTTTGTTTACAGAAAATGAGAGCCTTGAGCACACAGCTAAGAGTCCATTAAGCATTATGTCAGTGGCCAGAAAGGAACTTCCAGTTGTGAGGTGGAAAAAAGCTAGTAAATCTGAATAAGTAAAAGTAAAAAGTAAGTACCTAGGTTGCATTCAGTGTTTTGTAGCCTGAGGTTGTAAACCTTAGAATAAAATAAGAAAAAAAAAAGACCTGTAAGACAAAGACATAATGAGCTGGTTATGAAATAGTCTCATTATGAAATACTTACCTCAGAACAAAGCCCGCACACTGCTGACATCTTCCCTGTGTTTCTTCCGGGTTTGTGGGCTCCGGCACTGTGAGTCGCTGGAGCCGCAATGATGTCACTCCCGCACATGCACTCGGGAGTCGCCGGTCACGGCACAGGGCTCTGAAGAAACGGCACATACGGTCGCTCCTTCAGACCGCATGCGCCGATTACGTAATCGGCGGCGTCTATAGTAAATATCTCCTGAATGGTAGCAAGTTTAAGTGATAGTTACAGTACCTACAGGTAAGCCTTATTATAAGCTTACCCGTAGGTACAATAAAAAAAGAAGAAGACTTTAACCTCTTTAAAGCTCAAAGATGCTAAACAAGCAAAATCACATTTATTTCAATGGCCCCTCTTCACAATCAGATGAGAACAGGGGCCATAGAAACGAATGGTATTTTACTTGTTGAGCATCTTCAAGCTTCAGGTGTAAATGCAGAGAAACAATGTAACCTCATAAGCCAAATAGTGAGACAATATATGTAGGCAAACACTAAAAGTGCAAGTCCCGCTATGCCTGTGCCCTTGGTGCAGCTTTTCTGCGTAGTACTGCAGTATGTCTTGTAAAAAAAAAAGAATGAAACAATGAATGAAAGAAACAATATAGAACCTTCAAGACAACAGTAATTTTGAAGCCATGAGAAATAAAAGTTTTTTTCCCAGTTTTCTCCAGAATTTTTTTTTACATTTTCAGAAAAATGTAAAAACAAAATTCAGTGTGAAGTAGTTTTAAAAATTGAAAGTCATTTTGTAACATATAATGCAGTGTATATAAAAGTATTATTCTTGAAATAAAAGTATAGCTTATTCAGTAAATAAACTGAACTTACTTTTTAAAAAGTTATTTTTTATTACAAATGGAATAGCAAGGAGTGCATATATTCATAACATTTCAACTATGAGAACAGATAATTCCCCCTCCTCTTTTCTCCATAATAAATTAAACGTTTCCTGCCAATATGTATTTTCAGTTATTAACAATGCTGATCCAGAAGCATATATTGCTCTTGCAAGAGCATAATCAATGTTCTTATTTTTAAGTGTCATTTTATCTATAAATGAAGGTATTGTGTATTTTTGAGAGGCAGTGGTTTGCAACACTTGCTTACTTAAAGATGCTGCTGGAGAAGAAACACCTTGTGATGATCCAAAAGAAAGTGTTTCTGGAATGAGAACCCTGAAGAGAAAAGCTACCCGCACTTTCATTATGGTCCTCATTATTTAACCACTTCCCGACCAGCGCACGACGATGTACGTCGACAGAATGGCACGGGCAGGCATATTGGCGTACAGGTACTTCCAATATTCGATGCCGCCCTGCCATCCTTGCAGCTTCAATTCCTGGTTCCCTACTGCGCATGCACGAGTCGCACTGTGCAATCTGAATGGTCCCTGCTGTCCCTGGGACCTGTGTGTCTCCCAGCAGACAGCGGGTGGGGGGGACAGGAAGTGTCGTAGGTCACCGCAGTGTTCTATGCTCAGAAGTGGGTGAAAATATCAGGTAACAGGTATCTGCACCCCCCTCCCCCCTGAAAGGTGCCAAATGTGACACCGGAGGGGGGGAGGGTTTCCAAAAAGCGGAAGTTCCATTTTAGTGTGGACCTCTGCTTTAACTTCATAAAGTATTTGATAATGTCTTTAGGGCACATCTGGCATGCCAGGATGTGTTTTGTCATCCTTGTACCATTTTTAAAAGAATATTTGCAAATTGCAGCTTTGCTCTCAGTAGAAATTGCACTGTGGTAATGTTTCCAAAATCTAGATGTTGGTCTCACTATTTTTCTGAGAGGAAGAAAAGAAACTATTTACTGACCAGCCTTCATTCTAAGTTAAGTTTCATAATATGCTAGCAGTTTTATTTTTTAAAGGCTGTGGTTTTGTACCGCTTTAAGGCCTATTGTCTATTGTATCCCAACGATCACCCAACTGTAGGAGGTACAAGATAGAGCCCACAAGCAAACTAAACTGGAGCCTTTCCCCTGCAGTGCCCCCTAGTGCCAGAAATGCATATTTCTCTTGTTTGAGAACTGCATTGAGAAGTACAGTGTTTGTACAGGATTTGCTTGTTTTCAGCTGAAAGAACTTGCAATAATTTAAGACTTCTCAGAAATCTTTCATTAAAGTTGAAGTCCATGCTAAAACTAAAATCCTGCATCTATAGACACAGCATTCTACCACTAACCTCTCTAACCCTGTAAAGAAAAAATTTGTAGACATTTCTGAAGGTGATCCAGCCTGATCTCCAGCGGCGGAAGCTCTGTAGAGGACACGGCCGACAATGGCTGTGAAATGAATGGGGAGTGACGTCACCCATAAACTTACTATAGGGCTTCCATTGTCGGACGTGTCTTTTGCACCCGCCCACACAGCGAAGCCTCTGCTGACAGCTCAGCATGCGATCGGCTCATTTTTTCTTTACAGGGTTAGAGAGGTTAGTGTTAGAATGCTGGTGGCTATAGATGCAGGGATTTTAGTTTTAGAATGGACCTCCAATTTAAAGTCTTCATGTTATATAGTTTGAGTATCATGTGATAGATATAATTATTTATCATTGTAAAAGAACATATTCCACACTTCTGTTTTTTTACGGAAATAAAATAACTTTAAAAATATTGAATATTCCCCAATTCTTCCATTTTTTTTCCCCCAGGCCTTCCCATCTCTAATCATGACATATAAAAGCTAGGGGTGCAACAGATCGTCACCGATCCATGATCCAAACGGGTCACCCTGTTCGAATCGGCACACCACACGATCCATGGAGCACTCTGCTGATCTCGTGGCTTTGGAAAGGCCGCGGCTTCAACCTAGCTTTGGAGCGACGGCCATCTTGGTACACCCCACACTCCTGCACAGTAATGATAGAGTGAGAAGGGGGCAAGCGGACATTTTGTTACACCCACTGGAGTTTTAGATTTCACAGTTATTTTCAACACAAAATTGAGCTTATATGCTTAAATACAGTATTTGTAAATCCGCCGAACTGTTTAGATGTTAAATTTTAAAAGCAGCAGCAAACCTGCTGACCTTACATGGTTGCTATTGTGACAGAACACCTCTCATTTTCACATTTAACATTTAGTTAAATCTTGATAGAAGTGTCAGCTAATTAAATCTGGTAAAAAGATAATACCGTGTTTCCCCAAAAATAAGACCTAGCGTTATTTTCCAGGATGGCTGCAATATAAATCCTACCCCGAAAATAAGCCCTAGTTTAAAATGCTTGTAAAATCCTATAATCCACTTTATTACAGTAGTATATAATGTACAATGTGTGTGGTTTTTATAATGAAATTGCGGGGAGAGCTCCAACTGATCACAGAAGCACAGAGCAGTGCTATAACGAAGGTATTTGGCACAATTATATTACAGAAACACACACATTGTACATTATATACTACTGTAATTGAGTGGATTATAGAATTTTACAAGCATTTATTTTAACTCAGTTCACACAGGGGATGCCTGTAGCCAAGCAGGGAGAGAAGACCGCACATTATATGGTAAGCCCTGCCCTGAAAATAAGCCCTACTGTGTCTTTTGTTGCCAGACCCGGGCTTATTTTCGAGGAAACACGGTAGGAAATAGTCTTCAAAAAGGAGAAGGCGTTTATCACCTAGAGTCATTAGCAAAAAACTGGCACCTCAGGGAATGGGTTATATGGGGACACGAGGGGGCTGATCCTAGTACTTCCTATATTTGTGATCCAAAACCCAGAAGATGCTCTAGCAATTAGAGTGCATTCTAATAGGACTTCTGCTTTCCTAGAATCCCGCAGGAAGACCTTAGTGATGACAACCTCACCTGGGTAAACGTGTTCAGACCTGGAGTGTAACATAAGTATTTTTTCTATTTTTCTTATTTTTTTTTTTCTTTCATTTAGCATTTTTTTTTTTTTATTATTAAGGGGGTAGTGGGGCTGCAACATAAGCAGGCCCTATATGTTCATGCAAGATCTGCTTTAAGAAGCCCAAAGAAGAAACATGGGTATTCCTGATACATTATAAATCTAAAGCCAAATTATCCTCAAAGGGTATCAAATAGTCCCCGTACAGCTTCTTTATTTCTTTAAAAAAAAAAGTTTCCATGCTGCTCTCTGCATCAGTCATGCGGCTGTTGGAAGCAGATGTTGGTTGTTAAATTTTGCAGACGATACAGTTCATGACTTCTCCGGGAAGGGCTGCATGCCACATCTGTAGCTGATGAAACAGAGTGCAAAAGTGTGGCGGACGAGAGGAAGAAAAGTGTGAGCAGGAGACACAGACGGGGCTCGGGCCAAAAAATGAATTGTCTTCAGCACTCGACTAAAAATAGACTCACGCACTCGCACACACACTTCGGTGGGGCTTCCACTGACGCCTACTTTATAAAAAAAAAAAGAAAAAAGAAAAAAATTTCTACTTAACTATCAGAATAAAGACCCAGCCTATCCACAGACATCCTGCAAAGATCTTCATGCTGCACCCAAAGCAAGACAATCCAGGAAACCGATAAAACTCATGTGACAATATGACCAACTCATTAAGAGCTTGTTTATACTACAACGCAAAAAATAAAAAACACCCAGAAAATGTTAATACATTGAAGAACCTTAAAAGTGCATTAGCATGTGTTTTTAATAAGCTGCACTGAGTTTTATTTCACGTTGTAAAGAAAAAACACATTTAAAAACACAGTCCATCATTTGTCAGTATGCAAACTTCTGCAAATTTTTTTTTGTTATTTTGTTATGGGCGCTGCAGTGAGATGACATGCGTTAATATATTTTTAGTGTGTCCAACTACATAAAAATGCAGCATGTCCACATTTTTCTTTAACACACACCAACATACTAGTATGGTGTAAACGGGGCACATGGACAGCAATTGTTTGTTGTTGATCAGCACAGATTAAGGAGCCTTTCATAAGGATTGTCCGATCAGGTTTGCAGTTTTTTTAGGCAGACCTGATCGGACCTTGCAGTCTCCCCTATAGAGCAGGGGTTGTCATCCGCTGCTATCCAATCTGATCCTGCACGCAAAATTTAGACAGATGGTGGTCCTATTTTCCATCCGTCTGGTTCATCTGGATCGGATGAAAAACGGACAGATGGTCCGTTTTCAACCCCGATTTCCCCATAGAGGAGAGCGGGACTGTGCCCATGTCTGCTCTACATAGCAGACAGGACATGTCATCCGCCTGCTCAGCGGAGATCAGTGGAGCGATCCCCCGCTGAGCAAGCAGAAAGCATTCCATGGAGGCACCCGTGTGAAAGGGGCCTTAAAATGGATGTAAACCCAATGTCATCCTTTCTAAACTACTGCCATAGGGGTTATCTAGAAGGATATACATGCCTCCTGCATGTATCCCTACCTGTCAAATGTCTCCTGTCTGTTATGAGACGGAAAAACTGCAGATTCTGTGGGTGGGTCTGTTGTCTGGAGCTCATGGGTGGAGTCATGATGTCAGTAGACTCCCCGCCCACCTCTACACTCCCCTTGTCAATATGCATTTTTTCCTGTGTATTTCTTACACTGAACTTCTGCTATGATCTCTAACATCCAGTGAAAAGACAGGAAAGTAACCCCATGACTTCAGCATGCCAAATTATGCTGAGGAACATTATGCTGGATTGTGCTGGGGAACATTATTCTGGGGAACATCCAATCCTGGCAGAGCAGAAGAAAGGAGTGGGAGGGAATTCAAAAATAATGCATGTCTCTTAGGCTAGTGCACAGGATATGTAAATCACCTGTCCCTCACAGCAAGGGGGAGGATTTGACAAAGTTTTTCTCTGTTTGTCAAGATTTATCTCACGGAACAATAGAAGATGATTGCTCAGAACTGGATTAACTCTTTATGGCAAGACTGGGCTCAAATGATAGGAAATCGTATACTCTACATTATGACATCAAAAGAAAAAATTCGGGTTTACATCCACTTTAAGCAGCTCAACAAAACTGGTGTGAATGAACCCTAATTGGAGAAAAAAATAAATTAGCACAAAAGGAGTTGTTGGCCATATCAACCAATTAGAGGACGGTTGAGGCGGAGGAGGTAACGTGGTGGTGAGCAGGTACCTGAAGGATACATTGGTGGTGTGTGGGGGCTGGAGGGGTACAGTGGAGGTCAGCTGGGGCCAGAGAGGTAAACTGGTAGTCAGCAGTGGCTGGTGGAGTACACTGGTGGTCAATGCAGGCTGGAGGGGTACACTGATGCTCAGAGGGTACTTAACCTTGCAGTAGCCTGTGCCCCATGCTGCTGCTCTCTCCCTCGGCCTCCTCCTGGAGTCGTTGGCAGGAGATCACTCGGTAAACAGATTCTGCACAGAGCAGGAGGTCAGCACTGAAACAAGCATTTCTGTGCTTCACTCTGGGACACATCCCAGATCCAAAGGGTGGCCAGGATTGTGTTTAAATCCTAGGGCAGTCCTGAAGAATCTGGGACAATTGAGAGCTGTGGAGTAATGCATCTCAATATTTACAGCAGAAACACTTTAACTGGCCAAACATTTTAGATTTTCAAACAAACATTTGTACGAACATTGGTGCTGACATTTGTAAGAAAATTCTCACAGTACATTTGAATGTCAGTCAAAAGTAATTCAAAATTTCATTTGCTTTTAACATTCGATTTAGAAATGATCGAAATTTCCACAACAAGAAATACATTACAAATAATTTCCACCCTGCTCCTTTGAATTTTCTCGTCACTGCAGTCAAAAACAACCATCAATTTGAACAATTTGAAAATTGAATGAATGGTCCTGAAATGAAAGTTTGCAAACTAAATTGTTCTAGTGCATGGACAGCTTTTCACTTTTAATAACTCAGTTCATTCTGTTCCCCCTCCCAGTAGTGACCCGGCAGCCTGCCAGCATTCAAATCTCTAACGTAAACACAGAGCAGGAGCACAGGAAGAGGAGGAGAGCAGGGAGTCCTGAGGCAACTTCACTGCACCTCTTATAAATTTTGAGTAGATGTTGCTCAGTCCAAGTGCCTGCAGCTAGAAGGGGCCACTGCTGACTTGTAAGAATATGAATATATTTGAAGCTATATAGACTGGTCACAGGTCCTTTTGAGGCTACCCAAGGCACAAGGTTCTGAGTATTCCAACTGGTTTGTGGGATGGAGGGGAGCGAGTGATGACTTTTTAGAAAATATATGTTACTTCCAAGTACTTAAAATTTGGATTTCATTTCCATTTTTAAAGGATCTACAGGAATCTGAATAATACATGAAAAGTAATTTTGCCAGAGTTAGCCAAGACAAGAGATAATTTTGTATCACAACCTATGTCAGAAAATTTTTCAAAGCCAAGTCCTCATTGGCTGACAGTGCTGGCCCTCCCTCCCACAATCTGGATCCCAATGTGCAAAGGATGACAAGGGGCTGGTTGGAATATTTTATGACTCAATAACTTTAATTAAATTTGATTCATTAAAAATGTTTGCCTGAAACTCGATTTGTTAGGGGATCTTTTTGCAACTTTACCAGTTTGCATGAATTCATTCAAGGGGTGAACTAGAATTAATTCATGAATGGCATATGATACCTGCACAAAAATGGCTCCATCCATCTGGAGAGAAAAGCAGATGAAGGCACTGTCATTGGGGAGGCCTGTGATCTCGATGAGGGGTGATATATATCAGTAAGCCTTACACTTACACATTACTTAGTATAACTGCACTTAACAAGAAAAAAATATTTCTAATACTAGATCCACTTTAAGTATTTGAAATGGGTGGCAACCCTACCAGCCGCTTCCATTATAAAACCCACAACAAGCTTTTTACATCCAAGTATCGACTATCTACACACGTAACAGCAACAAGCATCCTTCCTCAGCTGACCCGCAGCTTGTAGCGACTGCTGAGTAATTTGGGCTCTGCGAGAAACTTGGTGTCATGTGTGTACCATCTGGGTACCACTTATTGAAAGCTGGCAGTCGTTCTGTTACAGGCAAGCTGGCAAAGAGAAAAGGAATAAATTGCATCATTTACTTAACATCCACTCGCTTTGCGGCCGTTAAAAAGCCGTGACTGGATCATAATTTGGTTATTACTTCAGTCAGATGGAGCAGCTCGCCAGATTCATCCAACGCTGCCTGAAAATGAAGGAAAAGGAAGGGAAAAAGAAAGCAGGCTGTAATATTTCCATCGCTTAACAAATTGCTAAAATTAGAAGTTAACAAGCTCCCGGAGAAAAGTTTTCTGAGGTTCAATAGGAACTCTGAACACGCGTCAGGTGAGGTTTGGGCCATTTCACTGTTACCGGAGACGAATGAGTCATCGGACTTTTGGCTACAGTTCTGGCTCAGAACTATTTGCTGCCCTGAGAGATTTCTTCATCGTTTTTAATAATCCCACAGCATCAAAAGCAGACTTGTATTGCAACATCACTCACTGAGTCATCTCCGTGCAATCTATTGCCAGGGCATGTCAAGCTGCCGGATAGGAAGAGAGGTCACAGCGGTTGCAAATCCACTGAGGACCTTCATGGTGTTCACCACCTCAGAGCCCTTCCCCACTTTTATTCTGGAGAAACAAATTACATCACTGGGAGAGGGAGGTTGGGGTAGATAACAGTCATTTATTTACATCAAGCAGGGGTGAAAAACTTAAACCATTTCTAGGCAAAATCTTATTTTATTTTACATTTTGGATAGTGTGGGGAAGGGCCAGGCTTACAAGCTTTTATTGTTGTCAGGATCCCATTGGGGAGATTCACTCACTCTATTTGTACTGGTGACTAGTGATGGACTTGGCTTCGGGCTTGGGTTCGGTCCAAACCTGGAAGTTATCTTACTTTGCTGGACCTGATATATACAAGGGCTTCTCATGACGTGCTATGAGGAAGGCTGCTACAAGCAAAATGCGTTAGCATGATCCAGTTGCATTTCACATGTAGCTAATAAACATTTGCATTTCTATGGATGGCACTGAGTAGCTGGCTTAAGTTTACTACAAGTTTGTCATTTGAGTGCAAGACACTCTAGCCAGAGCATTGATTTTCAGCCACAAGAATTTGTGATTGGGTGTGGGTATTGTTTGTTTTTTTGGGTCTCACGACATTAATGATCTTATATGGGCACCTGCCCATATTCATCAATCTCATTAGGGCAATGACATGTGGCCATATTGGGTCAATGAAGTCATGAGTATTGCCGCCCCTTTATGCAAATCAGCTGCAGGGTAGGGAATCTCCAGGTTGAAACCCAGAACAAGAGAGAAGGGAAAAATCTTGTAAGGAGGATATTTGTTCTGGGGCAACTGTCTAAAAGGGGAATTCTCCTCACTTTGGGAGATGTCCACTAACTTCCTCTTGTGCCTCTGGGACAAGAAGTGAAGGGACATTTTCCCATTGGTACATACACTAAAAACCCTTAAATGTTACCAACTCTACCAAGAACATTTGTTTAAGCTACAGTACACATACACTTTAAGAGGAAACCTATACGGAAACAAATATATAGGCCACCAATGCTAACCTGTCCTAGTGATCAGGCAAAGCTGTATAAAATTGAAATCCTAAGAATGGTCAGGCAGGGGGAGATAATACAAGAGCTGGCAGTGTAGTACCAAATCAGCAAGCTGTTCAAGAATTCAGGCAGAGGTTCAATATATGGTAGTCAAAATCACAGAGCTATCGCTCTACCCAGGGAGCAAGTCCAAACAAACGGGCACTGAGTAACAGGAAGTGTTGCTATTTATGGGCTGCTTGTCCACAGCTGGCAGCAAGTGGGGCGAGTGAGTTCAAGGCAATGCATCAAACTGGGAGAACATTGCAACAACTCCAGAGCTCCTCTGTGGCACAACAGGTAAGACTGCAGCTGTGGGGCCAGGAACATCCCCGTTCGAAGACACCCAGGTACATGACAGGGCCCCCTCCGCAGTGCACTCCCCTGGGGGGGCCTAGCGTGACTTAGTTGGAAAGTAGGCATGGAAGTCTTAAATAAGCAGGGGCATGCAAATCTTTTTCTGGAACACAGGAACGGTCTGTGACAGGATATCCCTTCCAATTAACCAGACACCATAGGCCAAGACCCTGCCTTCCAGAATCTAAGAGACTTCAAACTCATGTTGTCCATCAACAAGAACAGGAGGAGGTAGCTGTTGGGTTTTGGATTTGCAACTGAAAATAGCCTTTTTGAGGAGAGAAACGTGAAATATGGGATATATCTGGAGAGAGGAGGGAAATTTTAATCGATAGGAGACTGGCCCGAGCCGAGCAATAATTCTGTAAAGACCGATGAATCAAGGGTCCAATTTGGAAGAAGGTTGTTTCAGTCTCACATATTTGGTTGATAGTCAAACTCTGTCCCCCACCACATATGGAGGTATAAGGCATCTTCGTTTGTTGAAGAAAAGTGCATACTTGCCTACTAGGATGCCTTCAAGGATGCCAAAATTCAAAATGAAAGACAGATTGCAAAAGATAGTAGGACAAACCCCAAAAAATTCTTCAAATATATTAATAATAAAAAGGTCTGAGCATGTAGGCCCTTTGCAAAATAATCTGGAGTGGGTGATTGGGGACAAAGAGAAGGCTAACTTATTAAATACTTTCTTCAGCTCTGTGTATACAAAGGAGCATGGGGGAGCTCATGTCCATAATGGGGGTGGTACTGACACAGCCCCAAATCCACAATGGCTCAAAAGTGATATGGTCCAGAAATATTTGGACAGAATAAAGGTGGATAAAGCACCTGGACCTGATGGCATCCACCCACGGATCCTAAAAGAATTTAGCTCTGTAATTTCAAAGTCATTGTATCTAATTTTTAGGGACTCATTAATGACAGGAATAGTACCACTGGATTGGCGCAGGGCCAATGTGGTCCCTATATTTAAAAAGGGAACAAAGTCTTTACCAAGTAATTATAGACCCGTTAGTTTAACTTCTATAGTTGGGAAGATACTGGAGGGATTAATAAAAGACCACATAGACGAGTTCTTGCAGGATAAAAATATTTTGAGCAACAGACAGCATGGATTCATGAAAGACAGAAGTTGTCAGACAAACCTGATTTCTTTTTATGAGGTGGTAAGTAAAACCTTGGACAGAGGGGTGGCGGTGGACGTGATATATTTGGATTTTGCAAAAGCGTTCGATACAGTTCCGCACACACGGCTCATGTGTAAGGTAAAGTCTACAGGTTTGGAAATATCAGTTTGTAAATGGATAGAAAACTGGCTAAAAGACAGAATTCAGAGAGTAGTGGTTGATGATTCTCTAAGGTTATCAGTGGTGTACCCCAAGGTTCAGTGTTGGGACCCTTACTTTTTAATAACTTTATAAATGATATTGGGTCTGGGATCAAAAGTAACATTTCTGTCTTTGCAGATGACACCAAGCTATGCAGTGGAATAACATCCTTACAGGATGTCACCAATTTACAAGCCGACCTCAATGCTCTGTCTAATTGGGCGACTATGTGGCAGATGAGGTTTAATGTTGAGAAATGTAAAGTTATGCACTTGGGGGCTAAAAATTTGCATGCATCATACATGCTAGGGGGAGTACAACTGGGGGAATCCATAGTGGAGAAGGATCTGGGGGTTTTGGTAGATCATAAGCTCAATAATAGCATGCAATGCCAAGCTGCAGTTTCCAAGAGAGGTATGTACTCCAGAGAGAGAGATATCATTTTGCCCCTGTTCAAATCATTAGTAAGACCTCATCTGGAATATGCAGTTTTGGGCACCAGTTCTCAAAAAGGATATCGACGAACTAGAGAAAGTGCAGAGAAGGGCAACCAAACTGATAAGAGGCATGGAGGAACTCAGCTATGAGGAAAGATTAGAGGAACTGAATTTATTCACTCTTGATAAGGAGATTAAGGGGGGATATGATCAACATGTACAAATATACAGTGGTGTGAAAAAGTGTTTGCCCCCTTCCTCATTTCCTGTTCCTTTGCATGTTTGTCACACTTAAGTGTTTCGGAACATCAAACCAATTTAAACAATAGTCAAGGACAACACAAGTAAACACAAAATGCAATTTGTAAATGAAGGTGTTTATTATTAAAGGTGAAAAAAATCCAAACCATCATGGCCCTGTGTGAAAAAGTGATTGCCCCCTAAACCTAATAACTGGTTGGGCCACCCTTAGCAGCAACAACTGCAACCAAGCGTTTGCGATAACATGCAATGAGGCTTTTACAGCGTCCTGGAGGAATTTTGGCCCACTCATCTTTGCAGAATTGTCCTAATTCAGTTACATTAGAGGGTTTTCGAGCATGAACGGCCTTTTTAAGGTCATACCACAACATCTCAATAGGATTCAGGTCAGGACTTTGGCTAGGCCACTCCAAAGTCTTCATTTTGTTTTTCTTCAGCCATTTGGTGGTGGACTTGCTGGTGTGTTTAGGATCATTGTCCTGCTGCAGAACCCAAGTTCGTTTCAGCTTGAGTACACGAACAGATGGTCGGACATTCTCCTTCAGGATCTCTTGGTAGACAGCAGAATTCATAGTTCCTTTTATCATGGCAAGTCTTCCAGGTCCTGAAGCAGCAAAACAGCCCCAGACCATCACACTACCACCACCATATTTTACTGTTGGTATAATGTTCTTTTTATGAAATGCAGTGTTCCTTCTACGCCAGATATACTTGGACACACACCTTCCAAAGAGTTCCACTTTTGTCTCATCGGTCCACAGAATGTTGTCCCAAAAGTCTTGGGGATCATCAAGATGTGTTGTGGAGAAATTGAGACGAGCTTTGATGTTCTTTTTGCTCAGCAGTGGTTTTCTCCTTGGAACTCTGCCATGAAGGCCATTTTTGCCCAGTCTTTTCCTGATGGTGGAGGCATGAACGCTGACCTTAACTGAGGCAAGTGAGGCCTGCAGTTCTTTGGACGTTGTTGTGGGGTCTTTTGTGACCTCTTGGATGAGTCGTCGCTGCGCTCTTGGGGTAATTTTGGGCGGCCGGCCACTCCTGGGAAGGTTCACCACTGTTCCATGTCTTCGCCATTTGTGGATAATGGCTCTCACTGTGGTTCACTGGATTCCCAAAGCTTTGGAAATGGCTTTATAACCCTTTCCAGACTGATAGATCTCAATTACTTTCTTTCTCAATTGTTCCTGAATTTCTTTGGGTCTCGGCATGATGTGTAGCTTTTAAGGATCTTCTGGTGGACCTTACTGTGTCAAGCAGCTCCTATTTAAGTGATGCCTTGATTGTGAACAGGTGTGGCAATAATCAGGCCTGGGTGTGGCTAGAGAAATTGAACTCAGGTGTGGACAACCACAGTTATAGTATGTTTTAACAAGGGGGGCAATCACTTTTTCACACAGGGCCATGATGGTTTGGATTTTTTTTCACCTTTAATAATAAACACCTTCATTTACAAATTGCATTTTGTGTTTACGTGTGTTGTCCTTGACTATTGTTTAAATTGGTTTGATGTTCCGAAACACTTAAGTGTGACAAACATGCAAAGGAACAGGAAATGAGGAAGGGGGCAAACACTTTTTCCCACCACTGTATAAGGGGTCCATATAGGGAACTTGGTGTCGAGTTATTCACTTTACAGTCAACAAAGAGGACAAGGGGGCACTCTTTACGTATAGAGGAGAAGAGATTTCATCTCCAAATACGGAAAGGTTTCTTCACAATAAGAGCTGTGAAAATGTGGAATAGACTCCCTGCAGAGGTGGTTATGGCCAGCTCAGTGGATTGCTTTAAGAAAGGCCTGGATTATTTCCTAAGTGTACATAATATAACTGGGTACTAACATTTATAGGTAAGGTTGATCCGGGGAAAATCCGATTGCCTCTCGGGGGATCAGGAAGGAATCTTTTCCCCTGCTTTAGCAAATTGGATCATGCTCTGCTGGTTTTTTTTTTTTGCCTTCCTCTGGATCAACTGTGGGTATAGAATTGGGTATATGGGCTGGTATGATATTTATTATATATATATATATTTTTTTTTTTTGGTTGAACTGGATGGACTTGTGTCTCTTTTCAACCTGACTAAATATGTACTATGTAACTACTAACTTCTATAGTAATAAGCAAATCTTTTTCCAGTGTAGCAGAATATGTTTCCACCTGCTGATCTGCTGCTGGTACACCAGAAGAAGGTTGAAGTAGGGTAAAAGCCTGAGGGTGATAGCCTAGGACTGCATAGAATGATGTGGTATGCAGAGCACTGTGCCAACAGGAGTTATTGGCGAATTCAGCCAAAGGCAAATACTCAGACCAATTGGTGTGTAACACATTGACATAATGTCAAAGATAGGTTTCCAGGGTCTGGGTTTGTGCATTCGGTTTGACCACCTGTTTGAGGGTGATGTGAGGTAGAGAGTAAATAACTCCCAGTTTCTTACAGAATGCTCTCCAGAATCGGGAAACAAACTGGGATCCGCGGTCTGAGACGACACTTGTAGGTATGCCATAAGGTTTCACAATATCGGAAAGGAAGAGGGTAGACAGTGCTTCCGCTGTAGGTAATCCAGGGAGCCAAACAAAATGAGATATTTTGGAAAAGTGATCCCCTATGACCCATATAGCAGTCATGCCCTCGGACTTGGGTAACTCTGTAATGAAGTCCATAGTCAAATGGGTCCAAGCTTGGCAAGGTGCAGGAAGTGGTTGTAACAGTCCTGTAGGCAATATGCGGGGTACTTTATTAGCAGCACAAGTTGGACAGGCAGCCACATAGTTAGTAACATCTTTTTTCATATGAGGCCATACATGACGCTGCCAGATCTTAAGAGTGACGGTGACACCAGGATGACCGGATAACACACCATCGTGTGCCCAGCGGAGTACAGGTTTTCTGAGGCTAGGGTCTACGAACAGGTGACCTGGTGGGATTTTCAAGCCTTGGGGAACAAGATTCTGGGTTTCTTGTAGTTGTTGGGAAAGAGCCGTATAGATCTGTGTGAAAATTTTGTGAGGTGGGATTATATACTGCTCGGTAGGTCAATCTTCTTCAGAAGTAGTGAACCGTCTCAAAAGAGCATTGGCTTTCTTATTATTATGCCCAGGGACACAAGAAAGAACAAAATTAAATGGGAGAAAAACAGAGCCCATTGAACTTGACGTGAATTCAAACGTTTAGCAGTCTGAAGATATAGCAGGTTTTTATGGTCAGTCAGGATAGAAAAAGACTTGGGAGCCCCTTGCAGAAGAAGTCGCCATTCAGACAATGCCAATTTGTTGGCCAGTAGTTCTCGATTCCCAACATCATAATTAATCTCTGCTGGAGAAAACTTTCTATAGAAAAACGCCACTGGAGGGATTCTACCGGCTTAGGCTGTCTCTGGGACAGCACGGCACTTGCTCCTACTTCGAAGGCATCAACCTCAACAATGTACTGGAGATTGGGATTGGGATGTTGAAGAACTGGAGCCTTGCTGAACATGTCTTTTAATTGCTGGAAAGCTGATTCCACTTTTGAGGGCCATACGTTGAAATTTGTACCTTTCTTAGTCAAAGCAGTACGCGGGGGCAGAAATGGAGGAAAACCCTTTGATGAAGCGCCTGTAGTAATTTGCGAACCCTATAAAGTTTTGGAGCCCTCTTAAAGTGGTCAGTTAGGGCTATTGCAAGACAGCAGAAAGTTTTTGAGGGTCCCTTTTTTTTAATGCAAAAAAAAAAAATGGGTTTAAAAGCTTAGCTTCCGAGTTTAGAGTAATTTCAAGCGCCAAACGCTTCTAAATGTGGCTAAACGTGGTAACTTGTGTTTAGCTGCATTTCGTTTAGAGGGCTTTTTTTTCTTTAACGCAAACGCAGCAAAACGCTGCTAAACACAACATGTAAATGTGGCAAAATGGACGTTTTAAACGTGGGTTACTATCTGTCAAGTCGTTCAGGAGAGGTTGTACAATATCCTGTGTACATGAAGCCTATGAGCAGTGCAGGGAATGTTTCTCCAGTTTTCAGAATTGCACGAAGACAATGATTCCTAAGCCATGTCTCTGCAAAGAACTAAAACTTCTAAAGCAGGGGTCTCAAACTGGTGGCCCTTCAGCTGTTGCAAAACTACAAGTCCCATGAGGCATTGCAAGGCTGACAGTTACAAGCATGACTCCCAAAGGCAGAGGCATGATGGGTAGTTTTGCAGCAGCTGGAGGGCCTCCTGTTTGAGACCCCTGTTCTAAAGAGCTCATGGAAGAAACAGGGAGAGTCTAGCTCAGACTGAACTAAAGCAGGATATACACAGTGCAAATTTCTTTCCTGCAACCACAGGAGAAGACAAGGATAATCCAGCAGGCTGGTTGTACCCAAGCTGATTGATTGATTAAGTTGGTACATTCAGCCTTCACATACAAGGTTACATTTGGCTGGTTCCTGCTGAACAGGACGAGATTTAAAAGTATAACTAGCACTAACTAGGAGGGGAGGAGGAAGGGAGATACCAATTCACGTATGTAAACAAGTTAAGAGGCAATATACAACCACTAGATGTCCACATACATCAGATCAATGGTAGCCTGTGTAAAAGGTTAGCCTATCCCATCTTAACATCTCATAAAGTTCAATACAGCAACATAAAAATACATTTAGGTGGGACAAAACATTAGGACTTGTATGTAACTACTTGAATGTCCATAGGCTTCCACAGACCTTCACTCTGTTTTGCAGGATCCTCCATTCAAAGAGTTTTAATGAAGTTCCTTTGACAGCCACTGATGGCGCCTTAAGTCAACAGAAGGGTGTATGCTTGAAGAAGATCTCACCCTATTCTATGCAGACTAGTCAACTTCGAATCTTGCAGTGCATTTATGCCAACACTAGCAGGCAGGCTAACTGGTAGCATTTGCTGCGTCCCTGAGTTGTAGTCTGCAGTGAACATATAGATCAATCCAGCTTGCAGGAGGAGTGGGGAGACACTTCATGCCAGATTTGTACTTCACCTAAATTGGAATTCCCTGGATAGCCTAAGATAAAAAGGTTTACATCATGAAGGGAGCAGCTGGAGGATACGTTGTTATTTTCTATTTACAAACCCAGTGAAGGCATAACATACGCAGGGGCTATTGTTACATATACAATGCCTGCTCCAAAGGTCCCTACAAATTTAATTTGAGCAAATACTGATGCACGCACAGATAGCTTTGACTTTGAGATCCTGCAAAAAAAAGGCTTCCCGAGTTGGAGGTAAAAATGAGCAATAACATGAAACATTAAGAGAGGAACTCCATCTGACAAAAAGAAAGAAAAAAAATGTTGTTATCCTTTAAATTATAATAGCTACTGCAGTTGTGTAACCTTCTCCCTTTCTGTGTAGTAAGACCTTAGTGCCATCGCTATAAACGGTTTTATAAAGCAGTTTCACCATGAAGAGCCATAGAATGTAAACATACCATACCACTTTCATGACACCAGAGGACAGAGATATGAGAGCTGCCATTGCTGACTTGTTTACAAAAGGTGTAAGTTCCAGGGCTATCATCCTGATACTGGCTTTACTACCCAGTGAGCTACAGATCTGCAAAAAAAAAAAAAAAAAATCACAGGGCTATGGAATCTCCTTGCCCCAGTTTGACAGTGCTGGATGCTAGAGCAGCAAACAGTACTTCCTTGTGAGGAAGTGGGAAGGGGAGCGAGTCGCAAGCTGCCCATACCCAGGAAGGAGGAGTGGGTCACATGCTGCTTTCACGCAGGAGGAATCCTGCCCCTACATAGGAGGAAGGGGAGTGCGTTGCATGCTGCCCAAACCCAGGAGGAAGGGGAGTAGGTCATATGCTGCACCTACCCAGTGTTAAAATCAAGTTTACAACTGATGATATCTGCCATCACAGTACAGACAGAGTTAATTATGATAAACAGCACCCTCCCTAAAAGTGAACCATGGCCACAGCTTTTTTGGCCACAGTTCTCTTCTGGATAACAAGAGTGCACTTATTTCTCCACTCCTGTGACCCAGATTCAGCTGACAGTGGGCTACAGCAAGTACAGGCTCTGCATTATCCTGACAATAATGTTGGGAACCACACAGGTGACTGACCGGCAGCTCAACCTGCCTCTCAGAAAAGAGAGCTAGAGCAGCGCCACTCTGAGAGTAGTATGTCTATTAAAAGATGGCTTTATTTATAATTTAAAAGATGTGCACTCACATTTGAATAGATAAAAACAGGTCCCACCAGCGCTCCATTCTCCCACCAGCTCCCACCAGCGCTCCATTCTCCCACCAGCGCTCCATCCTCCTTCTTTTTACTAACCTGTCTCTCAGCATGCTGGTGAGAGCCTGAGCCAACTGCTCTCACTTTCTCTGCATCCTGGCACACCAGTGAGCGTTGGAGGGGCAGAACAGAGAGCCAGTGACTGACAGTCACTGTCACTGCTGCCTGCTCAGGAAAGATCGAGAGCCGAGTGATCACTCAGTTCTCGGCCTTAAAGACAGTGGGGGACAGCCATATAAGGGAGTATGTACATTTATTATTTTGCTTCCCCACACTTCTTTAATTACAGAGAAGTGAACAGCTAGGAAAAATTTTAAGCTATATATACAAACACACACACATATACAGTGCCTTGTGAAAGTATTCGGCCCCCTTGAACTTTTCAACCTTTTGCCACATTTCAGGCTTCAAACATAAAGATATAAAATTTTTATTTTTTGTGAAGAATCACCAACAAGTGGGACACAATATCTATATACACACACATACATACATACATACATACACACACATACATATATACACACACATACACACAGATATTGTACAGCAATATGAAGGAGGAGACATTGCTAGCAGAGACTAAGCTACTCAGAGCCAAGTATACCTAATCCATAGTGCACGCTATACTGCATTATACCAAACCTTTACAGCATCTGAACCACATCTACCTAGCATCTATACCAACCCTATACCACACTTTTAGTGTATCTGAACTATATCTACCTTGCACTTTTACACTTGTACACCTTGCACTTGTGCCAAGACTATACCATGCATATACTGCATGCAGGTTAACTTGGACTGTCGTTAATTGCAAAGACGCCCCTAAAGGGGCCCCAACGATGGCCGGCAGAAGGACATTCAAAAGGACTGCCTCTCCCATACTAATTATTCTGCAAGCCCCATTTGTTCCCCAGCTCTTCCACTACTATCCTCCTTTCTTTTTGGAAAGTGCATATCTGGTTGGTCTAGGATTAGCATTGCCACCATAACTGCGCTCTGGCAGTATAGTTTCAGCATTCAGTAGATTAAACTTTACTACTGCTCACTGCTGCACTTGAGGTGGGCTTGCTACGGTTTATGGTGTTCTGCATGCCAAATGTCATCTTATGCCTAGTCCTTATTGTTGATCCATTTTATGCTTGCCTAGTTACCAACCATATTGGGTAACAATATATTAAGTTCGCTTTTACTACCCAGTTTGGTGCCAATTTTCTTTCATATAGAACTGCTATTGGGTACTAAGTACTACTATCAGAGATTTCCTGTGATATTGTATATTTGTATGCTCAACCTAGTGTGTCAGAGGGGCTGAGGTGTTTGATAAGGTCAAGGCAAAGAACAAAGGACCCATTCTATCCAGTGGCTCCTACGTGGGTGGAGATACATATATATTATTTTAATTATGCTATCTGAGGAGGAACACATAACATATATAAAAGCAGGTATTATCCCAATTTAGCTTAGCAATTTAGTTTGGCCGTCAAACCAACTGCAGGCAAGGCTGATGCTTGTCATTACATTGGTAACAATACCATTGACAGATAAATTTCAGTTTTAGTCCATATACACCTTTTCCCTTTTTTATATTCTATCTGACCTTATGATGACATAAAATTGCATCTGGATTATTCAATTGATTGCAAAGACTCACATTTTTTTTTTTTAAATGGCAAAACACATTTTATTTACAAGTACGAGTAGCCTTTTCTTGGGTCCCCCACTGACAGTTCGTGGCCACCCCCCCGCAGAGTGCCCACCATAGCCAGCCACTTGCTATGGGGGCATTTGTGCAGGCTCGCTCCCGAGCCACCTCTGTGTGTCTATAGACACACAGGGCGAGGCTCGGTGCTGCCCCTGGGGTCCTCGTCACTGGCTATAATTGACAGCAACATGAGCCTTTACAACCACCACTTCCTGCAAAATCACCTACCTGTACATCATTTTGCTGAAGTGGTTGCACCGGGGTGATGCCTAAAGCTACAGGCATCACCCAGTACCATTGTTTAGAGTGAACAGTTGGCTTTCTAGTAGTAACAACCAATGCAGCTAAGCAGCAGCTCGGCTTTTATTACAAGGAACAGGAGGGGACATCCCCCCTCCCGTCACCTTCTGCTGCTCCGCCCGGGTCTCCCATCCCACTGGGAGACCCATGCCACCAGGGGCACATCCGCCAACTGGCCAGAGTCCAGAACAAAGCCGGATTCAGCTTTGAACAGGTCTTCAATGTAGAAACCCGGATGTGACATCACTTCCGGTTTACTCGGCAGCCAACGGCGCCAATTAAAAAAAAAAAGAATGACAGTATTTAAAAAACGCAGATATTGGCATTTTGAATACTTTTAAGTGCAGAGGAAAATAAAATAAATAATAAATAATTTTTAAAGCACCCAATCCCTCTGTGCTGGCACACCAAAGAAAAGATATATGTAAGTCGCGGCCGCAAATGTGAACAGTGTTCAAATCACACATATGGGGTATCGCTGCAATCGTCAGAGCAAGAGCAATAATTCTAGTGCAAGACCTCCTCTGTAACTCTAAATTGGTAACCATTAAAGATTTTTAAAGTGTTGCCTATGGAGATTTTTAAGTACCGTAGCTAATCACCATTCCACGGGCGTGCATAATTTTAAAGCATGACAGGTTAGGTATCTTTTTACTCGGTATAACATCATCTTTCACATTATACAAAAAAATTGAGCAAACTTTACTGTTTAGTTTTTTTGTAATTC
The DNA here is from genome assembly GCF_037356315.1 of Lithobates pipiens. NCBI lineage: Eukaryota > Metazoa > Chordata > Amphibia > Anura > Ranidae > Lithobates > Lithobates pipiens. Next base: position 70,402,372 of record NW_027507785.1, on the reverse strand, counting down.
AATGAAGTGTATTTCTTCCCCAAAAAAATGCGTTTGAAAGACTGCTGCGCAAATACAATGCGACATAAAATATTGAAACAACCGCCATTTATTCTCTAGGGTCTCTGCTAAAAATATTTTATATTATATATAATGTTTTGGGGGTTCTAAGTAATTTTCTAGAAAATACAGATTTTAACTTGTAAACAACAAATGTCAGAAATAGGCCTGGTCTTGAAGTGGTTAATATGGGGTGCAGAAGCTGCCTGTCCAATAGCCAGACAACTTGTACCAACAGCATTATACTATTGGCCAATAATACAACCGTAGGGTCCAGCACTACCTATCCACTTTTGGAAACAACAAAACAATAGAAATCCAGAAGTCACAAACATTTCAAAACACTAGAGTTCAGTTGGTAATGAGCTTTAAATAACAGATCTAAGTTACTGCAGTCAATGCAAGCTTAAAAGGTATTTACGACCTATGAACTTACAACACACACAAAACTTTTTAGCTATCCACTATTTGTTTTAAACAGGGGACTTCTTCAAGATCGCTTGCACTTTTTAACGTGCTGACAATATAAGTCAATTTAAAAAAAAAATGCTATTACTTGAAATAAAATTTGCTATGAGATGACTGTAAACCTAGAAAAACAATCAAATCATATTAAAACTTGGAAACAGGAGGTAATAGACGCTGGGGAAATTTAAGATACTAGATTCATATTAATTCGGAAAGCTGTTGGAGAAAATAGAATGAGCTGTTTGCACAGGGCAGGAGAAGATGACGAACGTTTTATCTGGAAAATTACTTAATCTTGTAAATTTCATTAATAAAAGAAATATGTTCTGCGCCCATCACAATCCTGCAAAGAATGCTTAATAGTTCGACTTGTGGAATTCAGAAAATCAATAACATTACAGGTAACTTTTCCTAATTTTAAAGCAGAAGCCCAGCAAAAAATAAACAAGTTAAAAAAATTACAATCAATTAAAGAAAAAAGAAAAAAAAAAAGGAAAAGTAGCTTTGTTTCAATATTCACAAAATCAGGAGGACGCCCTGTGCAGTACTTTTTTCCACTACAAGTTGTACGCAGTCTGATAGCAAGCATCACTTCCTGTCCAGGTCATTGTTGATCTGCCCCAGCTTGCAACTCGACAATGAAAAGAGAAGCAGCACAGCAAGGAGCTCATCCCTCTGTCACTCTGCACTATCAGCATCCTTTTTTTTCAGCACATGAACTGATTGGCTTCTTGTACTGCTTCTTCCTCTCACACCTAGGCCCCTTTCACACTGAGGCGTTTTTCAGGCACTACAGCGCTAAAAATAGCGCCTGAAAAAAGCGTCTTCTTTCACACTGGAGCAGTGCGCTAGCAGGACGGTAAAAAAAGTCCTGCTAGCAGCATCTTTGGAGCGGTGAAGGAGAGGTGTAATAATCGCTCCTGCCCATTGAACCCTTTTTTCGGCCGCTTGCGGGGGTTAAAACCACCCCGCTAACGGCCGAATACTGCCGCTAAAACGACGGTAAAGCGCCCCTAAAAATAGCGCCGCTTTACCCGCCGACGCCCGCACTGCCCCAGTGCGAAAGGGGCCTTAAGCCCTGCTACACAGAGACTGTAAGAGGGTGATATCAGGTCACAGTCAGGTACTTGAACTACTTCAATAAAAAAAAAAAATGTAATGATATATTAATTACTAATAATTATTAATGATTACGGAGCTGCATTATTCTGCGTACATTATATCTATCCAAAGTTTATCTTTATTGTAGAATGGCAGATACCTTTTTTTTTTTTTGCCGCGTTTGGTTCTAATTCCTCTTCTTTCTCCTCTCTAGTCCAAAAGGCTAAAATAAAAAATAATTTTTTTTTTTTTTTTTTTTTAAGTCTGAAATTTTACCCAAAGTATGTTCACCCAAACAGGCAGGAAGTTCTTCAGCAATACCTTGTGTTCATAACTTTCCTCTACTCCGTATCAAACACTGGTGTCACACTCCCCCTGCTGGATGCTTCATAGGAATAAATGTAGAACAGGGCAGGGAACACATGGCACCACTGCTGTCCATAAAGGGAGGTAGAAATGGTTATCTGCAATGATGCACGCAACCAAAGATCAGCTATATTTGTTGTTTTGTATACAATTTTCTTTATTTTAAGATCAGGATTATCACATAACAATGTTTTGTATTCCTACTTGAAGCCAGGAGATGGAACTCTGGACGCCTTTCCAGATATTTTCTTCTGTCACCTTACCATTTGTTACAAAAAAAAAAAAAAAATGTCTGTTGCTTACAGAGTTTAATATCTCAAGCTGAAATGTAAGCAGACTGTTACACAATCTCTAAACAATACAGTGAATATTAGGCCTCCTTCCACTATTTCAGCGCTAAAGATATGTCAGGTTTCATACAATAAATAGAGCTTCCACAATTGTAACAATAAATGTCATCACTGTGTAATATTAACAAAACAAGCTGCAGCTTAAAATGCAAACGCATAAATATCAAAAAAGGATAACAACAATTGTACAGCTCCAAATCAGGTGCCTATAATGGTTATAGCAGCGCTACTATCATAAAGTTTATGATCAGCTTTCATGTGTATATGGTACACATAAGTGGTAAGTAGTTCACAGATGATTTTAAAAAAGTCCCAAAAACCTCTGATGGAAATCTTGCTATATTGTAACAGTAAAAACACCCCACACCGCAGTCTGTGCATCACACTCTCCTTCAGGGTTTACACTCACCAGAGGGTTGTATACATCAGGCATGGATTGATAAACCACAAATCTCCTCAGCAACAGGGAAGGTGTCAGAGCATATCCACCGGTTAATTGTGAAGGAATAGCTGTATGATGTATCCTGTCCTTCCGCACACTGAGTTGTGGATGGAGCGTTAAAGGTCCAGACCCTTTGTCAGGTTATTGCCATCCGTTTCCCTGTGGGCGGATTTACTCCTCTATTTGTCCGAATGACCACTGTCATTAGGGCAAGCCATAGATGATGTGATTTTCTATTCTGCAGCCACAGGTTGCAGAGAAGAAAAAAAAAACACAAAAAACGCTCTATTCCCCATCAACGCAATCAGCGTTGATAGGGAATCCCTCCCGCGGCGCTATTGTGTTCTTCCAGCAGGGGGGCGTGGGAAGACATCCCTGTCAGGAGAGCACAATAATTATTGCCAGTGGCTATAGCCACTGGCAATAACCACGTGCTGGAGATCCAACATGCTGGTTATACCCAATCGATCAATCAACTTGGGTACAATCAGCCTGCCCTTAGATGAATCTCAGAGTGTCCCTGCTGAATCGGCCGAGATTCAAACCATCTATGGCTGACTTAGGACAAAAAGTGAGAGAAACTCCAAAATGTTAGAGTCGTCATCACGGCAAGAGGTGAAGATGGGGACAAATATTGCAACATCTACCAATATCTACCAAAAGAACATTTGTGAGGTCGGGTACTGATGTTGGATGAGAAGATGTGGCTCACAAGTTCCTCCACACCAAACTCATAAAACCATCTCTTTATGGAGCTGGCTTTATGTACAAGGGCACAGGCAGGCTGGAACAAATAAAAGGCCTTCAACCTTTTTTTTCTTGGTTTTAGATAAAGTAGAGAAGGGTTCGACCCCCTGTCATGTTTTTACTGTAATTGGATTTTTGAAAAGGGACCTAATTTTAGAGGTCTACTTTAAGGAAAACCTTTCACAAACCAGAGCAATTCAAAGAAGCATAACCAAAAAAAGATACACAAGCAGCAATTACCTTCAGTGGAAACCAAATGTAACAATAATTAGTATTATTTATTGTTTGTATGAAATTCTTGACTTTTCCTGTGTGTAACCTTACTGAACAATAGGAAGGGATGGCCCCATGCTCAACTTTTAACCAGTTGTAGACCTGAAAGAGGAGTTTTTTACAGACCTATGGTTTCTATACACTTTGTGGAGGTGATAGTGATGTCACCTGGCCTCGACGCTGACTCCAAGGAATGATGGCAGCTCAAAGTTCCTGGAGAATATATTCTAGCACATTGTTTAAGCCTCGTACTCCCTTGTCCTTTTCCCTCATCCCCCACAGCCATTCTACCTGACCCAGCTATCAAAAGGAGTTACTCTTGTCACTACTGTATTAAAAGTACCTACAAACAGTATCTAAAGGCATTAATAAATTGGTTGTATTTATATGTTTTCCGTAAAGCGTTTGTAACTTTAAATGCTTTTCTTTAAAATACCAAACATGTTATACTTACCTGTTCTGTGTGAAGGTATTACACAGAGTGCCCCATCCTCTTCTTCTGTGCCCCCCCCCCCAGCGCTCCTGGCTCCTCCTCTTCTGTGTGCCACCCTAGAAAGCTGCTTCCTATAATGGAATACCTGTAGACTCCTTCAATAAACACAGACAATGAGGCTTGGCCCCACCCCCTACTCCCTTGTCACAAAATTTGACTGACAGCAGCAGGAGCCAATGGCTCCCACTGTTCTCAGCAAAGTCTGTGAGAGCAGGGAGAAGAGGAGAGAACCGATGTACGATGCAGACGGGCACAGCATTGGATCGAGACTGGGCTCAGGTAAGGATAAGAGGAGAGAGAGGGGTGATACACATACTGAAATTTTTTTTAACTATAAAGCTGAATCCCAGAAATTCAGCACCATTGATCAAAGCGCAGGCACAATATGAGTAGTGAAGTCGAATTTGCTGCATGTCACCTCTGGGATTTATCTCTATTACTCAAATGTGACAGGTTTATTGCACTACCAGTGAACACACTCTGGCTGAAGGAGGAGAAAAGCCCATACAGCAGCCTGCCCCTCCCCTCTGCTTCCCATTTACAGAAGTCTTTGTATTGCGTGAATACATTCACATAACACAAGGGCTTCTGTGAATGGGCAGAATGAGGGGAGGACATAGCAGTTCCAGCTCTTGAAGGAACTGAGACCACAGTGAGCAGAGTTGGAGCTGCAGAGGTTATCTCCCAATAAATCTACAAGGTGGCAGGCACCTCAATAGACTTAACTCATGGTATGACTGCAGATTTTCCACAGTAGCTGAATTTCGCTTCAATGTGGGGAATGCATTAAAGTGGTTCAAAACCTCAGACATTAAATTTGAACAAAGCACTCTCCAAAGCACTGTCATTTCTCTCTGCTGTCTCTTTCCTCTACCATTGGCATGAGTCACTTCTGACAAGTTTTCCTGACACCAAGAGGTAAAAAAAAAAAAAGGTGACAGGGGAAGGAGCTCCAGTACACAGCCGGTGATTGACATCCTCAGCTCTGTTCCTATGTGCTGTGTGAAGAGTGGAAGTGTGTCCCTTCCCTCCAATCAGCTCTTAGAGCTTTGTACAGCGTGTAACCGCAGCTCTCGGCCCCCTGTTGTCGGTTCAGCAGGTACCAGACGAATTTCCATCCATCTATGGGCAGGCTGATTATATTGACGTAAACCTCCAGAATACAATAGCACAGCAAGAGGGATTCCGCCATCAAAACTGAGGGTCTATGCACATTGGACTTAAAAAATGCTGCTTCTACAGGAGTTTTGGGGTTTTCCAGAAGAAGCTCAATATTATCCCATGGGGATGATTTACTAAAGGCAAATATACTGTGTATTGCATATTTTTGCACATATATATTAACATATATTTACACATTTCACATTGACGGTACTCATACTCGTTGTAAAAAAAATGGTATCGGTGCATCCCTAGTTCTCACAAATCCCAGAGTGGAGAGCTGCTGACTGTCAAACAGCAGCTCTCTTCTCTGCTCCTCCACACTCACTGGAGCACTGAGCTGTGGAGGAGCGGAGAGCGGCTGTCTCAGGCTCTCAGCGGCTCATTGAGAGGCTGAGACAGGCATCAGTCCAGGCACCTGGCAGATCCAGACATTGTTGTGATGACGCGGTGCCTGGACTGATTCCAGTGACGTCAGCAGAAAACGAATGGACTTCAGACTGCTCTCTGCTGAAAACGCATCACAGGAGTGCAAAATGAATTGCACTACTGTAACGCATAGGAGAAGCCCAGCCAAACAAACTTAGGCTGAACTTCTTCTTTAACCCCTTGCCGCCGAGCATACGCAGATGTGCGTACTCGGCTTCCGGGGGTTATACTGGGATGATGCCCGCACCTGCAGGCATCATCCCAGTACCGTTTTTCTTAGCGGGCGATTGGCTTTCCAGCCATAACAACCAATGCGGCTACAAGCCACTCGGCTGTTATGCCGGAGGAGCGGGAGGGGACGTCCCCCCTCCCACCGCTCTTACCGGTGCTCCCGTTCAATCGGGAGCACCGATTTCACATCCGCCGCTTCCAGCGGCTAGGGAGGGACTGGAATGACGGCATCATTCCAGTCTCCTAATTGTAAACATGGAAGAGACGTTACTTCCCGTTTACTCGGCTGTCAATGGCGCCGGATTTAAAAAAATATACAGTATTCAGAATCGCCGTTTTCTGTGATCTGAATACTTTGAAGTGTAAAGGAGGGATCGAGGGTCTTTTAGACCCCCGATCCCTCCATAAAGAGTGCCTGTCACCACCTATTACTGTCACAAGGGATGTTTACATTACTTGTGACAGCAATAAAAGTGTTTAAATTATTTTTTATTTTTTTTAAACAAATTTATTAATTTTAAAATTAATAAAATAAAATAATTTTTTTTTTAAAGCGCCCCCCCCGTCGCCACGAGCTCACGCAGCAAAGAAAACGCATACGGAAGTCGCGCCCGCATATGTAAACGGTGTTCAAATCACACATGTGAGGTATCGCCGCGATCGTCAGAGCAAGAGCAATAATTCTAGCACTAGACCTCCTCTGTAACTCTAACCTGGTAACCGTAAAAAATGTTTAAAGTGTTGCCTATTGAGATTTTTAGGTACCGTAGTTTGTCGTCATTCCACGAGTGCGTGCAATTATAAAGTGTGACATGTTTGGTATCTATTTACTCGGCATAACATTATCTTTCACATTATGCAAAACAATTGGGCTAATTTTATTGTTTAGTTTTTTTAAAATTCATGAAAGTGTCACTTTTCCCAAAAAGTTGTGTTTAAAACACCGCTGCGCAAATACTGCGTGACATAAAATATTGCAATAATCGCCATTTTATTCTCTAGAGTCTCTGCTAAAAAAAATATATAATGTTTGGGGGTTCTAAGTAATTTTCTAGCAAAAAATATGGATTTTAGCTTGTAAACACCAAATGTCAAAAATAGGCTTAGTCATGAAAGGGTTAAACGCTCTTAAAAGTCTTACGAAAAGTGAAAATGCTCTATATGAGCTTTTTTTCTGCCAACTGGCTTTTTTTTTTTTTAAGCCCAGTGTGCATGGACCCTGAATGTGTTGAAGGGGGAATCAAATGTATTTTCTTTCCTTAAAAACAGTGGTTGAAGAACAGAAAATTGCTTAACCACTTTCAGACCGGACCATTTTGCTGGTAAATGACCAGAGGTCTTTTTACACTTTGGCACTGCGCTGCTTTAACTGGTAATTGCGCGGTCATGCAATGTTGTACCCAAACAAAATTTGCGTCCTTTTCTTCCCACAAATAGAGCTTTCTTTTGATGGTATTTGATTGCCTCTGCGATTTTTATTTTTTGCGATATAAACGTAAAAAGACCGCAAATTTTGAAAAAAAATGATATTTTCTACTTTTTGTTATTAGAAAAATCCAATAAACTCAATTTTAGTCATACATTTAGGCCAAAATGTATTCAGCCACATGTCTTTGGTAAAAAAAAAGTCAATAATTGTATATTTATTGGTTTGCGCAAAAGTTGTCACATCTACAAACTAAGGTACGTTTTCTGGAATTTACGCAGCTTTTAGTTTACGACTGCCTATCTCATTTCTTGAGGTGCTAAAATGGCAGGGCAGTACAAAACCCCCCCAAATGACCCCATTTTGGAAAGTAGACCCCCTAAGGAAATTGATAAGAGGCATGTTGAGCCCATTGAATATTTTATTTTTTTGCCTCAAGCGATTGAATAATGACAAAAAAAAAAATTTTTTTTTTTTTTTACACAAAGTTGTCACTAAATGATATATTGCTCACACATGCTATGGGCGTATGTGAAATGACACCCCAAAATAAATTCTGCTGCTTCTCCTGAGTATGCGGATACCACATATGTGGGACTTTTTGGGAGCCTAGCCGCGTACGGGGCCCCGAAAACCAAGCACCGCCTTCAGGCTTTCTAAGGGCGTAAATTTTTGAGTTCACTTCTCACTACCTATTACAGTTTTGAAGGCCATAAAATGCCAAGATGGCACAAAACCCCCACAAATGACCCCATTTTAGAAAGTAGACACCCCAAGCTATTTGCTGAGAGGCATGTTGAGTTCATGGAATATTTTATATTTTGCCACAAGTTGCGGGAAAATTACAAACTTTTTTTTATTTTTATTTTTTTTAACAAAGTTGTCACTAAATGATATATTGCTCATGCATGCCATGGGCATATGTGAAATGACACCCCAAAATAAATTCTGCTGCTTCTCCTGAGTACGGGGATACCACATATGTGGGACTTTTTGGGAGCCTAGCCGCGTACGGGGCCCCGAAAACCAAGCACCGCCTTCAGGCTTTCTAAGGGCGTAATTTTTTGATTTCACTCCTCACTACCTATTACAGTTTTGAAGGCCATAAAATGCCAAGATGGCACAAAACCCCCACAAATGACCCCATTTTAGAAAGTAGACACCCCAAGCTATTTGCTGAGAGGCATGTTGAGTCCATGGAATATTTTATATTTTGCCACAAGTTGCGGGAAAATTACAAACTTTTTTTTTTTTTTTTTTTTTTCACAAAGTTGTCACTAAATGATATATTGCTCACGCATGCCATGGGCATATGTGAAATGACACCCCAAAATAAATTCTGCTGCTTCTCCTGAGTATGGGGATACCACATATGTGGGACTTTTTGGGAGCCTAGCCGCGTACGGGGCCCCGAAAACCAAGCACCGCCTTCAGGCTTTCTAAGGGCGTTACAGTTTTGAAGGCCATAAAATGCCAAGATGGCACAAACCCCCCCCAAATGACCCCATTTTGGAAAGTAGACACCCCTAAATTTAGGGGTACACTAGTGAGACTAGGTAATAAATGGCGGGTGCCCTGAAACTATAAAAAAATAACTAACCAACCAGCGTCACCTGTAACAGTTATATGGTGATCACTGGTGAAAGGGTTAACTAGGGGGCAATCAGGGGGCTTTATGCGGTAGTATATGGGGGTCCCTGGCGCTATAAAAAGCTGCAGCGAACCTAAATACCTACCTGCCTAACTAGCGTCACCTGTGACACTAATACAGCGATCAGAAAAACGATCGCTTATTAGGCTGGGTTCACACTGGAGCGATGCGGGAACGCCACGAATGCGCGGCGGGTTCCCGCATCGCATGCCTCCCGGCGGCAGTTCACACTGCCCTATGCGAACTGCTGGGAGTGTCAGTGAAATGTTACTGACACCCCCAGATCAGTTCGCATATCGCAGTGCGATCTGCAAACTCGGATCGCATGGTGTGAACACCCATGCGATCCGATTCTGCTGCGGGCCAAAAAAAGGGTCCCGTGCGAATTTGCGGCGGGTGCGGCGGGTGCGGCGAATGGCTGAACTCGAATCGCACAGAGATCGGATGTGATTTGCACTGCAGTGCGGTGCGAATCACATCCGTTCTCATAAACCGCTGCAATGTGAACCCAGCCTTAGTGACACTGGCGACGGGGGGTGATCACGGGGTTAAACCTTTATTGGGGGGGTTAGGGGGGTACCTTAGAACTAAAGGGGGCTAACCCTAACTGCCCTAACAGTTATTAGTCACAAATGACACCCGCCGGGTGATCAGGGGGTTAAACCTTTATTAGGTAATAAATGGCGGGTGCCCTGAAACTATAAAAAAATAACTAACCAACCAGCGTCACCTGTAACAGTTATATGGTGATCACTGGTGAAAGGGTTAACTAGGGGGCAATCAGGGGGCTTTATGCGGTAGTATATGGGGGTCCCTGGCGCTATAAAAAGCTGCGGCGAACCTAAATACCTACCTGCCTAACTAGCGTCACCTGTGACACTAATACGGCGATCAGAAAAATGATCGCTTATTAGGCTGGGTTCACACTGGAGCGATGCGGAAACGCCGCGAATCCGCGGCGGGTTCCCGCATCGCATGCCTCCCGGCGGCAGTTCACACTGCCCTATGCGAACTGCTGGGAGTGTCAGTGAAATGTTACTGACACCCCCAGATCAGTTCGCATATCGCAGTGCGATCTGCAAACTCGGATCGCATGGTGTGAACACCCATGCGATCCGATTCTGCTGCGGGCCAAAAAAAGGGTCCCGTGCGAATTTGCGGCGGGTGCGGCGGGTGTGGCGGGTGCGGCGGGTGCGGCGAATGGCTGAACTCGAATCGCACAGAGATCGGATGTGATTTGCACTGCAGTGCGGTGCGAATCACATTCGTTCTCATAAACCGCTGCAATGTGAACCCAGCCTTAGTGACACTGGCGACGGGGGGTGATCACGGGGTTAAACCTTTATTGGGGGGGTTAGGGGGGTACATTAGAACTAAAGGGGGCTAACTCTAACTGCCCTAACAGTTATTACAGTCACAAATGACACCAATGCAAAAAAAAAAAAAAAAAAAAAAAAAAATGACATTGGTGTCACTGTGACTGGGGGGCAGGGGTAATTGGGGGGGTGATCGGGGGGTAAAGGGGGGGTGTGAGTGTGCCTGGCATGTTCTACTGTGTGTGTGAGTGTTGGTGCAACTTACTGATCCGCTCTCCTCCGTGTCGGAACGGAAAATACCGACACGGAGGAGAGAATACATCACTTCCTCTCCTGTGTTTACATTACAGGAGAGGAAGTGATGTCACCGGGGATTTCTATTCGTCGGGAGCGATCGCGAGGGGGTGGCCATGAATGAATGGCCGTCCCCTCGTCCGGGATCGCTCCCGTACGAATTCCGACCGCCGCAGGCACCGGGCGGGGGCCCGATCGGGCCCCCGACCCGCGGGAGGCAAGGGACGTACATGTATGTCCTTATGCCTGCCCGTGCCATTGTACCGACGTACATCGGCGTGCGGCGGTCGGCAACTGGTTAAAGTGATTGTAAACGATCACCTTGTAAAACAACCCATTCAGTTTAAAATAGAAATGTAATGCACTACATTTGTGCATACATATTAAAAAGCATTATAAATACCTTTTCTGACTTTTTTTAATAAGTGATCACATTCCCTCTGTTCTCAGCTGCATACGCTGGGGAGAGGATAAGCCACAGTACACTAAGCTTCCCAATATATGGTTGAGCAGCGGGGGTGTGTGTGGACAAGTTTGATGATTGGATGAGGGTACACCGAGTTCCCAGAGAATTGACCATGGTGTGCTCTCCTGCTTAGTGTGGTCAGTTTTTAATAGGAAAGTAAGGGGACTGCCAGGGAGTTCACATAAAGGAAACAATACAAAGAGAACAGGATACTTTCTCATACAAATACATGGTACAGCAGGCACACATCAGGAATATGCAATGTTGGGGTAAAAAACACTTTAATGTATGTCCAGCCTTAGTAACCCTCATTAGCCCTAATTAACTTCTTACTTTCCTCTCCTCTCTCCATTTTATATTGTTTTTGCATACAAAACTTTTGTTTGTTTTTGCAGCACCACAATATAAAAAATAAAAATGATGTACACAAAATTGAAAAAAAAAATCTTTATTTCATTTGTAATTAACTTTGCCAAACTTTGTACCAAAACATAATTTTAGTGTCAATATAATATATACAAAATAAATTATTCACTTAATATAATCTCTGTGATGCTCATAACACAGACGTGAACCTAGCTGTCCTCTTTTCCTGTGAATCCACACATACAACAATAGATATCATATATCTCAACAAAAAGAGAAAAAACAGAAAGCAATAAAAGTAACGTTTATAATAATACATATATATATATATATATATATATATATATATATATATATTCCATAAGAACTTCAAAGCTCAGCAAGCCCTAAATAAACTGAATATATATACAATATAGTCGCCATCTGGGCACTGGTTTGTATTGTGTTGTAAACTGGAAAAAATTTCAATAAAAATTACCTGTTGCAAAAAAATAAAACAAACAATTCAAAATCATAAACTATACATAGAAGTTATAGAATAAATACTTTTTCTCAACAGGCTTGCTAGAATTTGACAAAAAAAAAAAAAAAAAAAAGGTTATTTGTTATGCTTCAGCACTGCATATTATAAACAATGGCCATTTTATATTTTAATGAAATACTATTTTCATCTACTTTCTATCCTTTGTTGCATCTCAGTGTTGTGCATCTCTTGCAGCCTCTTTGCAACCACTTCCTTTCTACATGCAACTCCAGTTTTGACCGCATGGCATTTCTCAAGATGGGTTCCCTGATGGTGCCAAAAATCCACCATGCCTGCATAATTTCTACTATCAAAGGCCAATGTGACTGGATAACAAACACAAGAGCACGATAAGAGACCTGCGAGATAGGGACGGAGCGTTGTCACCCTATAACGTGAAGTGCCTGAACAAGGACCTTCACAGCAAAATCACAAGATATTATTTTATTGAAATCTACAGATTTTTAAAACAGTACTTTTGAAATTACATGAATATATTAAAGTTTATAGGACGTTTTAGTGATAGTTTACATCGAGTCAGTATTAGTATGTAACCTTAGCTGCCTATAGCTGTGGATTTTGAGTAATAGTAGCAAATAACAAATTTGCCAACAATTATAGATGCTGTATAACCACCTACCAGCACTAAATACATAAAACTCACATCGCAGTGGAAAAAAAAAAAAAAAAAAAACACTATTCTTCAGAAATAAACCCCATGTGAGCATGATATTGACTTCTTGGTCACTCTCAAATTAAACTCAATGAATACATTTCTAGGTGGAAGCAGAGCAATATTTTTCCACTGTGCACAGCCACTGAACACCCAGCAGTCACGGTATGAATTTTACAGCCCCGGGGCAGAAGGCTGGAAAGCTTCTTTTATAACGCAGAGCTTGGCCGGATCGAGAAGGTGGTGGGATGTATCAATACCACTGCCATTTTTTTGTTCCACTTGCTGGTTTTCCTGTCAGAGAGAACATCAAACATGGTTGCGTGAAGTTTAACATCGCTATTCAGGACATTAGACCTAATGTAGTTGAAATTATGGACACAGAACCCTAGGCTGGAGGAAGGGGAAATGCAAGAGAAAGAAAAAAAAAAATGAACGCTGTAATGTACAAAACTTCCCAAGAGCGCTTAGAAATGTTTTAACCACCCCGCATCAAAATTGAATGTTTGTTAAATCAAATTCACATGAGAGCGAGTTTATTAAACATTGTTTTATTTTTATTTTTTTAGAATTTTTTTTAGATATTATGTACAAATTAAATCCTAACTTTAAGTTAAGCAAACAGAATACAACAAAAGCAATAAGGCCTTAAGCGGAACTACACTTAAACAAGAACTCTACTGCTACATGCATATCCTATTTAGAGTCTCGTGAAAGCCTACCCAGCTGTGTATGTTCAATGTCGGATGGCATGAGGAAGAGGTCACATGCATCCCTATGCCTGAAAGCAAAGGGTATTTCACAGGGGTTTGAACAGAGCAACAGGGGAATATGGCAAAGGTGCGTAAAAGTGGGTAATATGTGTCCTCGGGAGGACCTCTCTTAAGGACAGACAATCTCACCAAATACCATCCCCTCTGCCTGAGGGAATATCACTTCGTCCTATACCATCATCTCCTCCTGAGGAGACCCTGCTCCACCTAATACCATCCCCTCCATCTGAGGAGACCTCACTTCATCCAATACCATTCCTTCCTCTTGAGGAGGGCCCGTCTCACCTAATTCCATCCCTTCCACCTGAGGAGATACCATCTTCTCCTATACCAGTGATGGCAAACCTGGGTACCCTAAATGTTTTGGAACTACATTTAGCATGATGATCATGCACTCTGCAGTGTAGTTGAGCATCATGGGAAATGTAGTTCCAAAACATCTGGGGTGCCAAGGTACTGCCCTATACCATCTTCTCTACCTAACGAGACCCCGTGTCACCTTATATCAGAGGAGATCCATCTCACCTAATTCTATACCCTACACCTGAGGAGACCCCCCTCCTCATATAAAATACTATCCCCTCCACCTGAGGAGACCCTGCTTCATTTAAATACCATCCCTCCACTTGAGGAGAGCCTGCCTTACCTAACATCGCCTGCACCTGAGGAGATCCCATCTTCCCTTATATCATCCCCCCCACCTGACAAGACCCCTAAGTCACCTAATACCATGCCCTCCATCTGAAGAGGCCCAACCTCGCCTAATACCATTTCCTCCACCGGAGGAGACCCCATTTCTCTGAATACCATTTCTTACACCAGTAGATACCACCTCACCTAACAGACCCTTCTACCTGAAGAGACCCCCCTTACCTAATACCACCCCCTCCTTCAAAACAGACCCAAAAACATTTCTAATATCATCTCCTCTATCTAAAGAGACACCACCTGAGTCTTGACCTATACCTTCCTTTCACCTGAGGGGAAAAAATTAAAAAAAGTCAAGATGGACTTTCACTTTGCTCTAGCGGATCAAAAGGGACAAAATCTCTTTAACCAATGACTTTGGACGTACGATGTACATCCTAACCAAGTTAAAGTACCTTAAGTCAAAAGAAGACAAAAAAATAAAAATATCTAGACGGCAGACAGAGTGGGGAAGAGCACATCGAAGATGAGCATAACTGGGTCAGTGAGGAACGCGGGTTGGCATGAGCTTTTGAGGTAACCTTTCACTGCCCAGAAAAGACAAATCGATAGATTTCCTTTAAAAATCTAAATTAAGGCATTTGGAAAAATATACAGACAAAATAGAGAGAAATCTGAAGTTCCTTAGCCACTGATGCAAAAGCTCACAACAGACTTTACTGGCTATTTAAAAATATATATATATAAAAACATGCCCCTGAGGCTTCATCTCCACCAATATTTTGATTGTTGTCAAGACAAATTTCTTCCCGTCGACGAGATGAAAATAATGTTTATTTCTGCATTTTGATTAGAGCACATCTCAATTAAAATGCAGCTGATTTTATTTCACACGTCCCGCCGCCAACGAGCTCATCCTTTAATCTGCGCTAATAGGCTCTGGCACTCTCAGCTTCCCGCTTTCAAACGAATGGCAGGCCTTGTCCGGTCATATAACGCTGCGGCGCGTTTTCTCGGGTGCCTAGGGAAATGTGACCGTTTTATTTCAGAGATGTGTTAATAGGCTGGATTTACTAATTAATGAATAAACAGCACCGCTTCTAAAAAAAAAAAAAAAAAAAATACGAAGGGAAATAGGAAACGCTGAAAGGCCCAAGGATAAATAATTTCAATCTAATAATTAGCAACTGCAAAAAAAATACACACAAGTAAACGGGAAGAATTTAACCAAGAACATGCATCGGAAAGATAGAAAGATATTTTGCCCATTGTCTTGTTATTCACTTAAAGGGTTTAAATCAGAACTCAAGTGCTTCAATTATAAGAGAGATAGACACACACACACACACACACATATATACACACTATATTACATGCCATTCTTAGTCAGTAGGGTTCAATATTGAGTTGGCCCACCCTTTGCAGCTATACTAGCTTCAACCCTTCTGGGAAGGCTGTCCACAAGGTTTAGGAGTGTGTCTATGGTAATGTTTGACCATTCTTCCACAAGCACATTTGTGAGGTCAGGCACTGATGTAGACGAGGAGGCCTGGCTCGCAGTCTCCGCTTTAATTTATTCCAAAGGTGTTCTATTGGGTTGAGCTCAGGAATTTGTGCAAGCCAGTCACGTTTTTCTCCACCCCAAACTCACTAAGACCCCTTTCACACTGGGGCGCTTCGGGCTGCTACAGCGCTAAAAATAACCCCTGCAAAGCGTCCTGAAACAGCCGCTGCTGTCTCTCCAGTGTGAAAGCCCCGAGGGTTTTCACACTGGAGCGGTGCTCTGGCAGGATGGTAAAAAAAGTCTTGCTAACAGCATCTTTGGAGCAGTGAAGGAGAGGTGTGTATACCGCTCCTCCACGTGCTCCTGCCCATTGAAATCAATGTGGCAGCGCGACTATACCACTGGCAAAGCGTCGATGCAGCAGCGCTTTGCGAGTGTTTTAACCCTTTTTTCGCCCTCTAGCAGGGGTTAAAACCACCCACTAGCGGCTGAATACCTCCGCAAATATGATGGTAAAGTGACACTAAAAATAACGCTTTACCGCCGCCCCCGCCCCAGTGTGAAAGGGACCTCATCCATGTCTTTATGGACCTTGCTTTGTGCACTGGTCCAAATTGTTTCATGGAGGGGGAAATATAGTGTGGGGGTTTTTTTTTTCAGGGGTTGGGCTCATTTCAGTGAAGGGAACTCTTAAGGCATTAGCATACCAACACATTTTGGACAATTTCATGCCCCCAACGTTGTGAGAACAGTTTGGGGATGGCCCCAGGGTCCTGAATTCAGACCGATAGAACACCTTTGGGATGAATTGCCAGTCCTTCTCGTCCACATCAGTGCCTGACCTCACAAACGCGTTTCTGGAAGAATGGTCAAACATTCCCATAGACTCCAAACCTTGTGGACAGCCTTCCCAAAAGAGGTGAAGAAGTGAGTGGAATTATGTTGGCTGTGATTAAACCTGAAAGACTGCTGATATCAGTGGCAGAGAAGACACGCTGTGGAGAACAGCTCTGGGTTGAAGGTGAGTTCTGAAGCAAAAACTTTTTTATATATTCTTTTAATGAGCTATTACAATTTTTTAGGTGGAGTCCTGCTTTAGTGTAGAACTAAAAGACAAGATTTGGGGAATATTTTACTTTCACTCTTAGAATGATAAACAGGAAAAAAAATAAAAAATTGTGTCCAATTATGATTAATGGTACATTGCTTCACAATGCGATCACATGATTACAATGTATACAAAACTGTTATAAATGAGTTCCATTCAGCTGTGCTTTCTTTAGTAATGCTGTGATTGGCCCACAGCTATCACATGGTACCTAGGCCAAATCCCAGCACCCTGTATTATGTGATTACCCAATCACAGCATGTCAACAGAAAGTAAGCTATCATGAATGAAAAACCCTTCATGACAGTTCAAAGACTGCAGTTAGTGTGAAAAAAAAAAAATTATATATATATATATATATATATATATATATATATATATATATATATATATATATATATATATATATATATATATATATATATATATATATTATATACACACACACACTTTTTTTACATTTATTTTGTTCTTTCAAATAATTTATTATTATTAATAATAAATTATATATATATATATATATATATATATATATATATATATATATATATATATATAATTTTTTATTATTAATAAATTATTTGAAAGAACAAAATAAAAAAAATAAAAAGTTTAAAAAATGTCATTAAACAAAAAAAAAAATAATAATAATATATGTCACCAGTCAGTATCCCTGATCACCGCTACACCACTCATATGACGACTCGCTATGCCTCTTACTAAATACCTCAGACTATCTATTTTTCCAAAAGGGGTCATTTGGGGATATTTGTACTGTCTTGGTATTTTAAGGAGCTATAGAAATGACATAGAACATCAGTACATCAAGATTGATCAATTTTCAAATACTGTATATACACACCATAGTTTGTAGACGCTATAACTTTCATGCAAGACCAATTAATATACACCTATTGGGATTTATTTTTCATGAAAGACATGTAGCAGAATACATTTTGTCCTAAATTTATGACAAAAATTTTTTTTGTTGGATATGTTTTATAACAGAATTATAACAGGGGGGGGTCTTCCAAATTTTTGGTCTTTTTTCATTTATATCGCAAAAAGTAAAAAAAAACAGTGGTGAACTAATACCACCAATAGAAAGCTGTATTTTTGTGAAAAAAAATAAAAAAATTATATAAATTTAATTTCCGTACAGTGTTTCATGACCATGCAATTGCCAGTTAAAGTTGCACAGTTCTGAATGGAAAAAAAATGTTCTAGTCCTGAAGGGGGTAAAATATTCTGGAGGTCAATTGGTTAACTGCTGAAGAAGGATCCAGTGTTATCTTTTTCTATGGGATGAGTAACACAACGGAATACCTACCTTTAAAGTAATTGTAAATACTTGTTTTTTTGTTTTGTTTTTTTATTAAAACAACAAACATGCTATGTTAGTAAACATATATACAGTGCTTGACATGTGCATCAGAGTATCATACAACAAAAACATATTAAAGTGTCCTTGCATAAAAAAAAAAGTGTCCACGCAAATATATTCAAAAAGTGCTCAATTCTGAGCGAAATTCCTCCATAGATAATATGCCATTTTCTTTATGTGCTTATCATCTGAAGAACAGGCGGGCGATTCTCCATGTCCATACCAGAGAACTCACCAGATTAACCTGACCACCTGTGATACGGTGGGTCATTAAACGGTTATGTTCCCTCAGGGGTTGCACCTTCCAGGGCCACTTTCAGGCCAGGACCTTCTCCACTCTTTTTACCAATCCATCTCCATATAAGAAGTTTCCATAGAGAAAACAAGAAAGGCCTCTACAGTGTAAAACCTTTTTTACATTTTATGCTCATTTTACAACCATGCCCATTAAAAACAGATAATGCCCACTCATATTAATGAGTGCTTTTCCCTACACAAAGTTAACAAAATGCATTATCACATGCGACTGGCTCCCTGTTCAATCCTGACTTCCGGGTGTACTTCCTGTCACTTCCGGGAGTACCGCGGGGGATGTTGTCACTTCCTGCTCTGCCCCTCTGTAAGCAGTAGCAACCATAATAGCTACTGGGCTACACTTCCTGGTTTGGGGAGCAATTGCTTCAACTGTCGGTCAATAAAATTGTAAAACAATTTTGCCATGGAAATTCAAATGCAGCAATTGACAAGAAGTGTTCGTGCATATTCCAAAAGCAGGAACAACTTTTAGAAAAAGAAAGGGCAACCCTATCCCACCTTTCTTCTTAGTACATGTATAGTCCTTTATGAGGGTCACCTTCATTTGTCACTGTAGTAGTTATGGGATCACCAGAAGGGCACATATAAAGTATGCCCTATGCACAACTGGGTGGGTTGAATCAATGCCAAGTACTATAAGCTTATTGGAAGAAGAATTCACAGAAAGCAGCACTCTTCACAGCAGTGACATCATCAAATCTTACTCCATATCTGGTGACACTGGCAGTCAGAGGTAGTAGTGCCTTAGTTCAGGGGTTTCCAAACTTTCTGAACTGTGGCCAGAGTAGAAAATGCCCTGGCATCAATGGGAGTAAAGAATGCCCCATCACAGTTATCAGCGGGATAAATATTGCCCCATTGTTGGCATTAGGGGAGGGAATAGTGCCTCATCACTGGTGTCATTTCTGCCCCGGATCAGGACTATGCATGCATACATCAAACAAAGTGAGTTTGCTTTGCACATACAGCTATGTACCTGGTATATGTTTCATACGCTTTTTTTGAGGAATGTATGAATAATTCAACTACAAATATGAATTTGCATCTTGCATTGAGACCAGTGATTCTGTAGAGAAATGGCTTTATAATTGTGCGTCTCCGAAAAAATACAGTGTAATGATAACACGAAATACAAATGAGGATTTGCTTCCAGCAGCTAACCAATTCTGCCATAGCCCACTCTCAAAATCTGGTACCAAACCTACGAGCCAGACCAGTGTTTCCTGCCTAGGTGCTTACTCAGGCCCGTGATGGAAACATTGGGGGTTATTTACAAAAGGCAAATCCACTTTGCACTGGAAGTGCACTTGGAAGTGCAGTCGCTCTAAATATAAGGGTTAGATCTGAAATGAGTGGAAGCTCTGCTGATTATATCATCCGATCATGTGCAAGCTAAAATGCTGTTTTTTATTTTCCTTGCATGTCCCCCTCAGATCTACAGCGACTTTACTTCCAAGTGCACTTTCAGTGCAATTTCAAGTACACTTGCATTGCAAAGTGGATTTTCCTTTAGTAAATAGCCCCCATCGTGTTAAATGGTTCAGTTTATTACTTTCTTCTGTGATGCCCATTAGCCTCTTTCTCTTTATGTATTTTTTTCTGATCTTTTATAATGGATCTGGTTGTTGGGAATGTCAAATGTGGTCACAGTAATTTTTAAGAAGCCTATAGGGGATACCGGTAACCAAGGCTTCAAAAATGG
Source organism: Lithobates pipiens (assembly GCF_037356315.1). Lineage (NCBI taxonomy): Eukaryota > Metazoa > Chordata > Amphibia > Anura > Ranidae > Lithobates > Lithobates pipiens. The sequence goes on along the minus strand of NW_027507785.1, from coordinate 70,382,123 downwards.
CAGTTCTAACTAGCATATGCACACTGGTGGAACTATAGGGACTTCCTTCAACTAAAGCTAAATTGGCTTGATTTCCTCATAATCATCAATTTTGCCCTGCTCTCCTCTCAGTCATTCTTACTAGTGCTTTTAAATGTCCATTATTAGTGCTGCTTAAAATTTCCCTGCTACGTTTTTCCATCTCCCTTTCTGCCTCACCGATATCTTGGCCTGTCTTTGCATCACCCTGCAGCTTGTATCAGTCCTCCACTTATGCCCGATGTCCTCATTTGTTCTCCAGTATTTAATGATTCCTTTAAATATGTCCCGGGTCAGGAGCTCAAATAGTTAGGGACTGAATGTTGCAAAGGTACTTGATAGGTATGGCATCAAATGTATTTACAATTGTATGCAACACAATCCTGTTTTTAATCGTAAATGTGCTGTTACAGTACTCCCAGGTGACATGGGCTAAACCAAAGTGAGGCATCTAAGTGACAGTGTCTTGGTCTCTGGTTTTCTTTGCTGCAAACTGGCCCCAAGTTGCAGTTCTCGGGATCGCCCCTTTGAGGGGTTGCTGGACAGAAGGACTAGAAATCAGAGATTGTTAATAAGGCGTCAGACAAGAAAGTGGTCAAGTCAGAGGTCACAGCAAGCAGACAAGCAGATAGTCAGGTCCAGGTAGAGGTCAAGGCAGGTATCTGGCAAAAGAGTAGTCAGGTCCAGGCAAAGTTTGAGGCAGGTGGTAGGAAAGAAAGTCATCAGGTCAATGCAGAGGACAAGGCAGGTGGCGGGAAAAAAAAGTAGTCAGGTCCAAGCAGAAGTCAAGGCAGGCGACAGGCAAATTACAGTTTTAGGTCCAGGCCATAGTCAAGGTAGGCAACAGGCAAGTCAGATTTGTAAAGTCAGGCAATCCAGGTCAGCAATAGGCAGGCAACAGCAGGTTTAGTATTACAGCAATCTAGCTCCAGGGTACCTGGTGATAAGACATAGCACCAGCCACGTCAAAGGATGCAGCTTAAATAACTTCCTGGTCAGAACACATGCCCAGTATTGTCAACACGTGCTGAAAAAAAAGGAAAAAAAAGGAAAAAAAAGGTACCCTTGGACACCTCAAAATCCTGGAGGTCCTGTAACTCCTGTAGATCCAGGAATCCTGGACCTACCATAACATGTGTAAACTGCTTAAATAGCAATTTTTATGTTGACGAGCTAGATCAAGTGGTGGGAAAGTTTTCTATTGTTCAGTACAAAACAAAAATTAGCTTATCCCTAAACATAAACGAACCATCTGAATAAACAGGTGACCTTCAGTCAAACAATTTATCTAATGGTTGTTCAAACAAAAGATCTTTCTTATGCCGTGTACACACGAGCGGACTGTATGGCGTACTTAGTCCGTCATACAATCCGACGGACAGTCCGTCACACTTTCGACTGAACGGACTTGACCACACACGGATGCACAAACAGTCCGTCGAAAGCTTGCGCGATGACGTGTGCAGCACGTACGACGGGACTAGAAATAGGAAGTCCAATACACAGCAATGCACCCTTCCGCCGTGTAAATCCTTTCTGAGCATGCACCATTCTTAGTCCGTCGAACTAGCCTACTGACGAGCGGATTGTCCGCTGAAACCAAAGTACGACGGACAGAATTTCGAAAAATCCGAAATACTTAGTACGCCAGACTGCAGGCTGAAAAAGTCAGCTGAAGCCCACACACGAGCGGACTGTCCGCTGAAATGTGTTTCGACGGACTAAGTACGCCATACAGTCCGCCCGTGTGTACGCGGCATCAGATGGACAATCACCACAATCATCAATCTGTAAAGCTTCAACGTCATCAAATTTCTTGTATTTGTTTTTCCATGTTAAAATATTTAGACAATTGTATTAAAATAAACCCCTGTGTTACCTGCACCTGACAGCAAAATTGTAACTACATTTCATACAGTTTCTTGTGTATTTTTCAAAAGAAAAATTTAGCACAAAACCACATTCTTTTACACGTCTGTTCACATGTCTGGTGTACGTTGGTAGCTAACATAAAATGTGTATATTTCACATACATAGTTGTGAATGTCATCAATAGCGCTCTCATATAGAGCATACTATGTCACTCTTCTCCTTTTGGTACAATGAACTGGCGACAGTAGAACATTACGGTTGGGACTAAACCATGTGGATCTCTGCAGGAAGCACAAAGCCACAGTCCTGCCAGTAAGACACACTGGTATCAGTGGCGGGTTGGCTGGATGCTCGGCCTGGGATGAATGGCCGTCACACTCTCGTAACTTCTCTGTCACCCATCTTATGGGCACATTTCCTTCCTCATTTTTAACACCTGCCATAACATGATTACCCTCTACAGCTCCTTCACAGATGTTGCATAATCCTAGGCTTCAATTACCAGCTTACAGAACATATCTACATTGCCTTCAACTCTTCTAGTGACACAATAATTGCAATTAGTAACACCAGCTATTCTAGGGAAGTGCAAACCAACTGAAAGTTTTCTTTCTCCTTCAGAGGAAAAATAAAAAACAAGTACCCATATAAACACCTAAATGTTCCTTTCAACACCACTCAAGACTGACATCTCCTCCTTTTACTGCTCCAGGCTGATTCATATGCTAAGTTCTTATTTCTATTGGGAAATCCACATAAAACAAAGATAGAAAGATATCCCCACCAACATCCCACTTGACAAATGATGTAGTTGTGTTACCTGATGGGTTCATCCATAAGGAATATCAACATCTTAGAGGTCAGAGATTAATGTTCACCAAAAAGTTGAAATACTAGCTTAGGGAGGGGCTCGTTTTTTTATAAGCCAAAAAGCTGGTCATACACATTTAGTTTGCTTACCTACCTGCCCAATTCTGACACTTCTCTCCTACATGTAAAAATATTATTTTTTTTGAGCAGAGACCCTGGAGAATAGAATGGTGGATGTTGCATATTTTAATGGCATGCAATATTTGAGCAGCAGTTTCTCAAACGCAGTTTTTTTTTGATGAAACACAATTTAATGACTGTTATTGCGCAAAAGCCCAATATAATACCCAATTGTTTGGGAGTATATAAAAGATGATGTTACGCTGAGTAAGTGGACATCTAACATGCCACACATTAAAACTGCGTACACCCATGGAAATGCATCAAACTACTGTACCGAAAAAAAAAGAAATCGCCATAAGCGATGCTTTAAAAGCCTTTACACGTTGCCACATGGTTTGCTGAGATACCGGTTTGCAGAGATGTGTGGTGCAGACACCGTTAACATATGCGTGCACAACCTATACATGCGCATGCCTTTGTGTGCAAGCACGGGGTAACGGGGGCATTTTTTTTTTTTACTTTTATTGCAGTCACAAGGAAACATCCGTTGTGACAGCAAAAAAATAGCCGGGGAAAGCACTGGTTGTGAATCCCAACACTGGTGGTGGTGGTGGTGGTGGTGTGGGGGGGGGGGGGACCGTGGATGGCAGTGGAACACCCCTTCCTGCCATCTACAAAAGCAATCCAGGATCAAAAACTAGAATTTCCACTAGAAACAATGATATCGGGATATTAAAAATGGGGGGAGGGAGAGAGGGGAAGAAGGTGGGACTTTAGATGAAGCACACAGCAAGTAAAAAAGTTGGTCAAGCGACTAGAAAGTTACATTTATTCATATTTCATAATCCATGATCCACCATAAAACATTTTGGGCATCAAGCCTCTAACAAACATTGTGGTATTAGCTTAGCAGGTGGATGACTGGCCCATGTCTGCTCTGCTAATGCAGAGTGGACACTGATGCAGCCTGCTCTCCTCCTATGAGCGGTCGGATGTAAATGGGCCACCTGTATTTTTACACCTGTCTGGCTTCAATGGAGGCTTCAATGGAGTCCACCCCATGTGTAACGGGCCTTATGCCTGGTACACATGATGAGATTATCGGACGAATGATCGTCTGTTTTTTGTTGCATGATAGTCTCCATATAGAAAATGAAGAGGTTACTAAACTTACAAAAATTCTCGCATGACAGAATACAACTTTGAAGTGATGTAATGTGTTGCATTGTAATGTATTATTTTGTTTCTGAGCATTCTTGGTCTTCTGATTTTTTTCCCCCGACTAATACTGTACTGATTAAACAAAAATCGGATAGTCTGGTATCTTACTAAAAAAGTTTTCGTGCTCGCTCCCTCCGGATATTGTTGGATGAATTGTCATGATCGGCTCTCGAAAGCAGTGTACAAACAATCAGATTATCATATGATCACTCCAAAAGTGATCGTGTATACTAGGCATTAGCATCCCTCTCTCCAGATGAAGGAGCACATGGGGAATCTTTAAAAAAAAATAAAAAATCCTTTTTAGATAAAGGTTTTGCATAAATAAATAAAAGCTTATAATTTCAAGCACCCCTGGAAGTATTAAATGGTCTGCATCATCCCTGCAACTGCAAGAGAGCTTTTCTCTTGAAAAATAAAAGACTTGCTGGCTGGATCTCCAGATGAAAACAGAAAAAAGAAAGCCGAAAAAAGAAAAACGAATGCAGCTATCACATTAAAGAATTGGTAAGCTGCAATATAATAAATGTTTTCTTTTGGGTTTAACACTGCTTTAAGACTGGCTATATAGGTTAAAAAATTTCTTGGGCCGAACAAGGGGAAATCACTCAGTTCCCCCATCCACATTAAAATGTGGACATTCGTAGCACTTACACCTGTCTAAATACCCGAACAGTAACTGCATGTGATTTGATGCAGTCGTTGCGATACTGAAAAATTTTCACTGAGCTCACCTGATTTTTCAAATGAAGTTTGGATTATCACCCACAGTTCACATTTTGGCTGATTCCATAGGAATTGGCTGGAATTTGAGCTGTGTATGGTTTGCATAAGTCACAGAACCACCCTAAGGCTGGTGTCAGGACAAGCTGGTGATTGGTAGCAAGAGGCTTCCAGTTTCGCTCTCTTACACCGCGAACATCTCAGCTCTGTTTCTCTGCAAAGAATTCAAACCACTGGTACTAAAACAACTGAGACACATAACATAAGTTTAGATGATGGGCGATTTAAATTAAACATATATACTGTTTTTAATAGGAAGTGTTACATTTCCATCCATATGTACAAAGAAGTTTTCAGTATCTGGAATACAGAGTCAAAGTGACACACCCAGGGTGGCAGGGAGTAGACAGCGGGATTTAAACCCAGTTCTCCTTAAAAAAAACAATCTGTGTCAGTGTTACACAGCTGGCGACCTTAACTCCGAACAACTCCTACACCACATTACCCAACGTCTATTCATCAGAGGTGCTAGAGCTCTCTGCAGCCAAAAATCACTTGTGACATCATTATCATCATCCTCGCATTTGGTAGAAAAGTGCGCCCCCTACTGCAGGCAAGCATGAAAAAAAAAAACACATCAGCAACAGAACTTTTAAGCACCTTGCAAAATCTACAAAAAAATAAATAAAAAAAATCATCAAATTAGGTAAATTGTCCCAATTAGCCTTTAATTACATTTCTCACTTTAGTATTAGCTTACAACTTTTTTACAGTCTGAACTGTGGTTAAAAAAAATAAAAAATATTTGGGGAAAAGTGTAAAAAAAAAATACAAAAAAAACAGAATAAAAGAAGAAAGAAAAAGAAAAACATAGCACACCGATAGAGGGGGTTTAGAAATTTCTTTATCCCTTGACAAAAAATTGTTAGGGGTTATAATTTAGGTTTTCACATTAGAAGCAGCAACAATTTCAGTGCAGTATGACAAAAAAGGAATAAGCAGAAAAGAGACAGAATGTGAATTTTTTTCAGCTATTTGATAACTTTTGTCTACATGGAACATAGATCAAAATAGAACAGTTATCCTTTTCTCCCACATACTGACAGGTGAAAGGCCAGACCAGACCTGGTATAAAAAGTAATTGTTCACAATGACTTACTTGCCCCTTGCCAAACCAGTGTAAGCTCTCTCCAGTCAGTTATGTACAACAACATTTTGGAAATTAAGTGTTGCAAATTTTTACACCCTCATTCAAACTTTTAAGCATGAGTCTCCCTCTCCCTTTTGGCTACTAAAAACAAAAGTACCAAAAAGGGGGACCAGCACAGCACATCTAAGTTGGTCCAGCTAGTGAACAAAAAGCAAGCAAAAGGTTCAGACAGGGGAGTGAGCCAACACAGAGCGAAGTCTCAACTCCCTCATCTCAGGCCCTCGAAAACCCATCCCTTAGAGGTACAGTTAAATCTCAGTAATTTAAGATTATTGCCAAAGAGCAAAGGGTAAAGAAGGCTTTTTAGAACCTTCATTTCTACACTTAACAGTCTTTATTATGAGGGCTAAATGAGTTTCTTCAACCCAAGTACTTAAAGAAGCTTCTATCATAAACAAAATCTATGATCCAACCTGACAGCCACTAATATATCTCGACCATAGTTAAGGAAAACTATAAAAGTTTAAATATACAGAGTACTGCTTTCACACCCTGAAATTATAATGACATATTTGATAAGATGGTAAAAAAACAAAAAAAAAAAATGCAAAACTAAAAATGATGGCGTGCTGCCTCTATAATTTTATGCTTGCAAATAAAATCGCCATGTTTGGACATATAATCATACAGACCATAATTTTTTCAAATACAGATTTTAAAATTCACCAGTAAAATTTTTTTTTTAAATAAACCTCTCGTATTACTTTGTGAAACAGAGTTAACAACTGTAACAACTGACAAGCACACCCAATGTATTACATTTTATTGTAATTATCTTTTCTTTTTTTAATCCAAACCAAATTACGTGACTGCAGATATAGTGCACAGAACACCGCCACAGTTACAAAGGCACGGCTTAATTAGGAAAAAAATGGAAACATTTCAAAATCATCTTTCCATAGGTCCTTGATTAAAAATATATATCACACATTCAGTCTGAGTGTGTGATTTTTCTTGTTAACAAATGAAAGATGATAATTGCAAAGCCGCAAGCCGTCCAGGGATTAAAAAAAAAAAAAAAAGAAAAAAAGGAAGAAGGACAGCTAATGGCACTAAAAAGATAAAATCATATAAAATATAATTGTACGACTATAAACAACTAAAAAAAAAAAATGTTAAAAAATTAAAGGTCAGATGTATTTCTTATAGACTGTTTTTTCACGTTTCTAAAATATATTTACATAATTGACATCAAATTTAGATTACATAACTGTTATTTTTTTTATCGCAGCTATTTATAAAGGGTGCCCAATGAAGTGTAGCCCTTAGAGCTAATAACAATTATTAAAATGACTTGGAATGGACAGTATTACAATTCTGGGAAGTTTGGATGTTTCCTTTTCAGATTTGTCTGCAGAACTTAACATTTGCACATAAAACAGGAAGCTCTAGTAATAATTTTGCACCTTTAGTCTCCCAACAAAGGCCAAGGTTTGTAATAGTCCCATTTCTGCATAAGTGAACTTGTAGGCTTGCTAACCCTGAGCCAGCAGCCATCCTGCTCTTGACAACAGCACAGCAGAAGCTGTGTTTGATCTCCACTGCACTCCTTAATCTATGTTGTCAAGGTTCACTTGTTGAAGGCTGTTTACTTATTCCCCTCCAACCAACTCACCCCCCCCCCCCCCAACAACCCAAAAAAAAAAAAAAAAGGGAGGAAAAAAATTCTTTCCCTCTCTTACTCAGACAATGCCTAATCCTGAGACTACAGAAAGAAAAAGGAGAATACTTTCACAGCAATATATCAATCATGCAACTCTTATTTTTTGTTTACTCAACAACTCATGTTTTAAAATGATGCTGTTATATTTTTTTTATTATTTAGCAAAAAATTTTAAAACAGTGAAAAACATCAAAATGTGATGTATTTATCTGCATATAAAATCAAAACTGTTAGTCAAAAATACATAGAATTTCTACACACCTGGCAAAAGTCCGGTTGACTTGGTTTCTAAACCCAAATGCTGGATTATTTTTCCACCTTCATCGCTTGCTACCAAAGCCTGGAAAGAAAAACACAGGATCATAGAGCAGTTTAATATGACAGGAAGGCTGAAAAAGTAATCTCCCAAAAAAAAAAAAAGCAGAGGGGAGAATAGACCAGGTGTCTCTACACACCTAGGTATGAAAAGGAAAGTGCAACCTGTCTGCTCTTCTGCTATTTTCAGTTTTGACACATACCAAGCTCAAGACACAAAAGGAAGAATTGTTAGGGGTTTTAGACTAAGTACTAAGCACACAATTACACGTGTAAAATTTGCAGGTAACGTAACATTCTGTGTTGCTGACACATCAATGTGGTTACCCAATTTGTTTGCTTTTTTTTTTTTTTTTTATGTTCAGCTCACACAATATAACATGAGACAGAAAATATATGATAGATATATATATATATATATATATATATATATAATTTAAATATTTATTTATTAAACACATTTTTATTAAATGTGCCGGATTTTGTAAGCCCTTATTAGATAAAAAAAAAAAAAAAAAAGAAGGATCATGTCAGATGGTTCAAAGCCTCAGCGTTTATAAATTATAATCATCTTACAGATGGTATTTGTAGAAAAAGACTTGGAATGTATTATACCAGCAGTTACAAGAGAGGGAAGGCTGTCAACTTGCATTGGCATTTGGAATAAACTTTGCTAGGATTTTTTTTTTTTCTTATGAAATGTTATTTTAGGCAACAATTTATCTGCTCGCTTTATTTATTTATTTTAACATTTTCCTTCCGCAATGTGTTACAGAAAAAAAAAAAAAAAAAAAATTATATACAGCCAGCATGCAGGAACAGATAATGGAGAGATGAAGTGAATCTTTATTTACACAATGAAAAAAAAAAGTGCAAACAATGTAAATACCATACAAAACCAGCAAGGCAATCTGAAATTGATAAAGCCACTTGCATTAAGGGGGAGGCACAGAATAGATAAATGAGTTAATTAGCTATGAATAGAAGACTATTTGTGATGAAGCTAAAGTGGGTGGCTTGAAGAATTGGGGATTTTTAATCTGTAGGTTTGCAGCAGGGGACTTTTTTTTTTTTTTTTTTTTTTTTAACACTAAATTCTCTAAATATGTTTGTAGGAAACCTGGAAGGAACTAAGTACTTATTTTAATCAGAGTATAGATTAGAAAGCATTTCAGGAAGTCTTGCTAGGCTGCTTGTTCCTGAAACTCTCATTATAATAAGTCAGCCAACTAGACTTGCAATAACAAGCATCTTCAAGTAAGGAGTAAGGACTGTGTGTGTGCATCCTCCTAGCCCCTGCGGCCAGCAGCAAGAAGAAAGCAAGGGCATATGCCATCTTTACTGCTTGCATGACCGTTGGGATATAGTGCATTGCATAAGATGCAAAAATAGGAACCCTGGATATAATAGAGGGTTTACTCCCTTCTCTCTGAGCATCTACAACAGTTTTCAGAAGACTGCTGAACGCTCCGTGGCGTGGAATAACAGAGCTGCAGGTACTTGTAACATACTCCAGTAACACAGCTAATTTGGTAAAAGGAGACAGATTCATTATGGGCAACAGGAATAGCCCAAAAGGATATAATGGGTTGATTGGGTAATAAAAGAAAAAGCAAGCTTACTTTCTTTATTAATTTTAGTAAGAAAGTTATTATATTCTCAAAAAGTTTCAACTGGAACAAAAGTTAGAGTTGAAAATAATTTCAGACTAAAAGAAACTAAAGTCACAAGTTTTGTCTAGTACTTTGCTGATTGCTTAGTTTTGACTACTAAACTGGGTACTTTAGAAACTTTAGCAAACTTTGGTTCCAGGTCCAGTTGTAATCATTTTTTTTTTTTTTTTTAGAGGTTTCTACATGCATAAATGTATCAAGACTGTGTGCACAAGTTGGAAGGGGGAGGGGGTTACTAATGGTGTTATAAGTTAATGAAAGCAGCTAAGTCTTAAAACTAAGGGGCACTTACTTTGGTGTGCCTGGCACATGGGCATTTGAGCAATAAAAAAAAAAAATGCTATGCAAAAGTGTTGGAAACGACTTGCAAATCCCTCCACCACAGCAGGAGAGAAAATGCTTTGCCGGGGCATCCAAGTCGATGCCCACCGGCATATGGATATCTGGGCACTGAATAAATAAAAATTACTTGCAGCAATGATAAAAATATTGCTATATTTACATAGTGCCCCAGGACATGGGCATCTGTAGACCAGGGTTTTCAGGTACTAAAAGTATAACATTTTACTATTGAGGGGGAGGGGGGGGTGAAAACCACACCATTATCACCTTCTAGCAAACACAAAAATGCAATGCCAGGTTTATAGATATTTTAAAGCTAATGCCAAGCACATGGACATCTGGGTACTGGAAGAATAAAAGTTCACAAGGATAAAAAAAAAAGTCTGTGATGGCAGCTTTACAATTACTTTAAAGGGGCACTTATACTGATGCCCTCAACATCTGGGCACTGCAGGAAAAAGGAAAACAAAAAGCACATACTAAACTTTAATAACCAGTGGCAATAACTGTCATGCCAATGTTATAATTATTCTAAATGGGGACTTAGGTTGGCACGGTCACTATATGGGCACCTGAAGAATTAATGTTCCACTCTAAATAGATGGAAGAAATACTTTGCAGGCCCTCTCATCACTCCCAGAGTACTGATTCCCATGCTACTCCATGCCATTTTGCCAAGGGCATCTGGACATCCAAGCTCCCACTGTAAAAAAAAAAAAAAAAGTCCTGCCGGTCCTTTTCACTCCCCTAATAATGAATGAAATCATTGGCAGCAGGTCCTAAAACTACTTAAAGGGGCACCTAAAACCCTAGTACATGGGCACCTGGGCACTCAACTCACTGAATAAAACTTGCAACCCTCTCTGTTCCCCTAACAACAAATTACACTATTGCCAGCAGGTCCCAACACTACTTCAAGGAGGCATTCAGTTTCCTGCCCAGCACATGGGAACCCTCGCACTCCACCCGCTGAAATCTTACTGGTGCTAACTGCTTGTAGCCTTCTTACCCCTCCCTCCCCCCCAACAGCAAACTAAACTATTCTGAGCAGTTCTAAAAATTACTTAAAAGGGGCATTTAAAGCCCTCCCTAGTGCCCTGGCACCGAACCCACTGAAATCTAACAAGGAAAAAGTGGTGCCAACTACTTGCAGCCCTCCATGCTTCCCTACTAGTGAATGAAACTATAGCAAGTAGATCCCAAAACAACCTTAAAGGGGCATTTATAACCCCTGTCTAACACACTGGCACCTTGGCACCCAATCCACTGAAATTTCACTGGTGTTGAATGCTTGCAACTTTCCCTTTTCCTCTAGCAGTAAATGAAAAAAAATTCTGCAAACCCCAAAAACTACTTTAAAGGGGTTTTAAACCTTTGCCCAGCACATGGGCACCCTGGCATCTAACTCACTTAAATATAACTGAGAAAAGTGATGCCAGCTGATTGCAATCCTTTCTGCTCCCCTAACAGTAAATTAAACTACTGTCAGCAATTTTGAAAACAATTTTAAAGGAGTTTAAACCTTTGCGCAGCACTTGGGCACCCTGGCACCAAACCCACTAAAATATAATGAGAAAAAGGTGATGCCAACTGCTTGCAGTCCTCTTTGCTTTCCTAACATTAAACTATTACCAGCAAGTTTCAAAACTACTTTAAAGGGGCGTTATAAATCCCCAGCACATGGGCACCCTGGCATCTAAGTAGTTGAATTCTCTGTTTGCAGCCCTTAACAGTAGATGAAACAAGTACCAGCGGGTCTTAAATCTATTTTAAAGGGTCATTTAAAGACATTGGCATCCAACTATGAAAAAGTGGTGCCAACTGCTGGCAGCCCTTCCTACTCCCCTAACAGCGATTTCAACTAATGCCAGCTGATCCCAAACTACTTTAAAAGGGGTATTCAAATCCCCAGCACCTAGGCACCCTGGCATCAAACCCACTGAAATATAACTTGGGAAAAAAAGTGATGCCAACTGCTTGCAAACCTTCCATACTCCACAAACAGCAAATGAAACTATTGGCAGCAAGTCCCAAAACATCTTTTAACTGGGCACCTTGGCATCCAAGCCATTGCAACCTTTTCTTGCAGCTCTTTCTGTTCCCCTATTTGAAACTACTGCCAGCAAGTCTTAAACTAACTTGAAGGGGCATTTAAAGCCCCAGCACATGGGCACCTTGGCATCCAACCCATTGAAATCTAATTGGGAAAAAGTGATGCCAGCAGCTTGCAACCTTCTCTGTTCCCCTAACAGCAAATCAAACTATTCCCAGCAAGTCCCAAAACTACTTTTAAGGGGCATTTAAATGCCCCGAATAGCACACGGGCACCCTGGCACCTAGCCAAGTGACATCTAACTGAAGGAAAAGTGGTGCCATCAGTTGGCAGCCCTCTCCTCCATCCATCCCCAGCTGAGAGCTGCGCTAGCAAGTCTTCAAACTACTTTCAAAGGACATGGAAGTGGGTGCCAACTGGGCACAGCACCCAGGGCTGGGGAAAGGGCACACATAAAGTACTTGTAGAAGTGATCAGAAGAAAATGCAATAAAAAAAAAAAAGCAGACAAGTAACAATGGCAGTGGGACATGAATTGCCTGCAAAGTGCAGCCACAGCCGCCCAACACTCACCCGCAGCAGCAGCAGACCCCCGGCAGTTGAGTGTGGAGGGTGTGTTGGGTGAAGTTGTTATTGCTTTATCCTTTTAAATGCACATGAGATCCCGGGCAGCAAGTACAGCATGCAACAGCCACACAATAAATAACAATAGATTCCTCCGCTGTGGAGCTCACTCCTGTCTCTCCCGGACTCTCTGCAGCTCTCCAGGGCGCAGCCAGCACAATGCTCTCCTCTCTCAATCTGCCTTGTTTGTTTATTGTTGCCTCCCTCCTCTCTCTCTCTCTTTTTTTTTTTTATTCCTCTCCCTCCCGCGTGCAGTCTAATCTTTTTTTTCTGTTAAATCTCTCCTCCTGGCTCTCCTCTCTCTCTGGGCTCAGGCACTATTTTCTCGCTCCCCCTTCTTCTTCCACTTTGCAAGTGGTGCCCACGCTGGACCCGGCGGATTGAGCTGTTGTTATTTTTTGCTGTGGTGAGTCCCTGACGTCACATCCACCTGCTGGGTAAACAAGACAGAGCAGAGCAGAGGGAGCATGCTGGAGAAAGAGAGAGAGAGAGGAGAGGAGAGGAGAGGAGAGGGGGGACAAGAGGGAGAGGAGGAATAAAGGGGAAAAGAATCAAAAGAAGAAGGAGGATGGGGAGGGTACCGCTGGGCAGAGGGAAGAGCAGGAGGAGTTGTGTGCACCAAGGCTGGCAGGGGTGGGATTGGGAGTGTGGCTGGGAGGGAAAGGGTTAAGAAGATCACGCTGTGGACATGGGGCGAATTCCCCTCGGCGGTCGGCTCCTTTGCTGTAGGGACTGGTAAAGTGGCAGACGTTTGTGATGAGATCATTGACCGGATATAAAGGCCTACAGACCTGGTACAGGGCGACTTCTTTAAAAAGTGTTAGCAGAATTTTGAGGATCGTTTCGATTGTCGCATGGTGATCGTTTGCACTTTACAGTGGTCGGTCTGTCTACTGTAACAACTGGTAAAGAGGGAGATGTGCTCATGTTCAGGGAGTGATCATTGCCCATTCACAGGATATGAATGTGTATGATTGTACGGGGGGCAACGTCTTTAAAAAGTGCTAGCAGAATATTGAAGATCGTTCGATTGTTGCTTGGTGACCGCTTGCGCTTTACAATGGTCGGTTCGTGTGCTGTAACAACCGGTAAAGAGGTAGATGTCATGGTGATATTCAGGGGGAGATCATTGCCTATTTCGTGGGATATGAATCTGTATAATTGTACAGGGCCACATCTTTGAAATGTTCTAGAAATCATGAACGGAATGATGAGGATGGATCGATTGTCACATGGTGACCTCCTGCGCTTTACAGCAGTCGGTTTGAACTGTTAAGGAGGCAGACGTCGTGCTGATATTAGAAAGAGAAACTTCACCTATTCACGGGATGTGATCTCGTATGATTGTACAGGACAACATGTTTGAAAAATGCTAGCTGAATGATGAGAATGGATCAATTGTCACATGGTGACCTCTTGCACTTTAAAGCGGTCGACTCCTTTACTGTAAGGACCGGTAAGGAGGCAGAGATCGTGGGAAAAACTTTGCCCATTCACGGGATATAATCGCGTATGATTGTACAGGGCGAAACATGCTAGTAGAATGGTGAGGGTGGGTTGATTGTCACATGGCAATCAGTTTGTTTACTGTAACAGACATCAGGGGTTATTTACGAAAGGCAAATCCACTTTGCACTGCAAGTGTACTTGGATCTGAAATGAGGGGAAGCTCTGCTGATTTTATCATCAAATCATGTGCAAGCTAAAATGCTGTTTTTTTAGTTGCCTTGCATGTCCCCCCCGGATCTACAGCGACTTTACTTCCAAGTGCACTTGCAGTGCAAAGTGGAGTTTCCTTTAGTAAATAACCCCCATTGTTCTGATATCCCAGGGAGGTGGTAAAATCATTGCCCATTTATGCGATATGGATACAGTCTTTTAACCACTTAAGCCCCGGAACAAATTGCAGCCAAAGGACCAGGCCCCTTTTTGCGATTCGGCACTGTACCGCTTTAACTGACAATTGCGCGGTCGTGCGACGTGGCTCCCAAACAAAATTGGTGTTCTTTTTTCCACAAATAGAGCTTTCTTTTGGTGGTATTTAATCACCTCTGCGGTTTTTATTTTTTGCGTTATAAACAAAAATTCTTCTACATATTTTTGGTTAAAAAAAATCGCAATTAGCGATTATTGATTGGTTTGCGCAAAAGTTATAGCATTTACAAAATAGGGGATAGTTTTATAGCATTTTTATTATTTATTTATTTTACTAGTAATGGCGGCGATCAGCGATTTTTATTGTGACTGCGACATTATGGCGGACATAGCAGACATTTTTGACACATTTTTGGGACCATTGTCACTTATACAGCAATCAGTGCTATTTAAATACACTGATTGCTGTGTAAATGACACTGGCAGTGAAGGCATTAACCACTAGGGGGCAGTGTAGGGGTCATGTATGACGTGATGTGTTTTTTTTATTGTAGGGGGGTGTGGCCTGGCTTGTGATGTCACTGATCGTCTTTCCCTATAAAAGGGAACAGACGATCGGTGACAGCCACACAGGGAAGCACGGGAGAGGTTTGTTAACACAGACCTCTCCTCGTTCTTCAGCTCTGTGACCCGATCGCGGGACACCAGCGGCGATCAGGTCCGCTGGTCCCGTGGCCACGGAGCACAGGGGCGCATACTAGTACGTGATTGTGCCCAGCCGTGCCATTCTGCCGACATATATCGGTGTGAGGCGGTCCTTAAGTGGTTAAAAAGTTCTAGCAGAATGGTAAGGCCTCATGTACACTGCTGTTGCTAAATGGACGTTGCAGTTGGGCATTTTTTTTTTAACTGCCCCTGAACTCTCCTCTATGTTATCTTATCAGTACATGTATACAGGGGTGTTATAGTCGTTTCTAGGCAGTTGAGTTTAGAGGCCTTTTTGGAAAGCAAAAAAATGGGTTCAGAAGCTGAGTTTAGAGGCATTTCAAACGGTAAACACTTCTAAAAGCGTTAACTCGAGTTTAGCTACGTTTCATTTTGCAGGCGTTTTTCATTTTTGTCTATTTTGAAAACGCAGCAAACCAGACGTTTTAAAGGTGGGTTACTATCATGTACACATCATGTGTACATGAAGCCTTACAGTCATTTCTAGGCAGTTGAGTTTAGAGGCTTTTTTTTTTTGGAATGCACAAAAAGGGTTTAGAAGCTGAATTTAGAGGCATTTCAAGCACACAACGCTTCTAAACGCGTTAACTTGCGTTCAGACGCGTTTTGTTTGCAGGCGTTTTTCATTTTTTGACTATTTAAAAAAAAAAAATGCTTCTAAACGCAAATGCGGCAAAGCAGAAGTTTTAAACGTGGGTTACTATCTGTCAAGTTAAATAGTTCAGGAGAGGTTGTAAAAACGTCCCGTGTACATGAAGCCTGAGGATGTCAGTTGATGATCACTTGTGCTCTACTGCGGTCTATATGTTTACTGTAACATTTAAGTGGCAGCCACCCCACTGATATTCCAACAAGGCAGTAAAAACATTGCCCATTCACAGGATATGAATGTGTACGAACGTACAGGGTGGCACCTTTAAAACGTGCAAATGGGTACAGGTAGAAAGGCATGGGTGGACTAATTCTCAAATTTTGATCACTTCTGCTTTACGGCAGTCAATTCATTAGCTGTAATGACTGGTGAGGAGGCAGACATTGTGCTGATGTTTGGGGGGGGGATAATTAACCAGATATAAATGTGTATGATAGTACAGGGCGACATTTTTAAAATAATCTAGCACAAATGATTGGCTAGACGGGGAGGGCTCAATTGTCACATGGTGATCATTTGCACTTTATAGCGGTTGGTCCTTTTACAGTAACAACTTGTAAAGAGGAAGATGTAGTGCTGATGTTCCAGCGAAAGTCACTGTGCATTTATGGAATATGATTGCTTATGATCGTACAGGGCGAAATCTTTAATAAGTGCCAGCAAAATGACAAGGATGGGTCAGTTGTCACATGGTGAACCCTTGCGCTCTATGGCGGTCAGTTTTGTTAGTTGTAATGACTGGTAAGGAGGCAGATGTCGTACTGATGTTAGGGTTGGGGGGGATAATTGACCAGATAGCGATACGTATGATCATACCAGGTGACTTCCTTAATACGTGTTATCAGCCATGATCAGATTGGCAAGGGAGACAGTTGTCACATGGTGATCGCTTGCACTTTACAGCAGTTGGTTCTTTTACTGTATTAACTGATAAAGAGCAAATTGTAGAGCTGATATTTCAGATAAAATCAATCCCAGGACATGATTGCATACGATCATACAGGACAGCGTCTTTAATAGATGCTAGTAGAATAGCAAGGATGGGTCAATTGTCATGGTTACAGTGAGGGGGAAAAGTATTTGATCCCGCTTTTGTACGTTTTTAACCTGACAAAGAAATGATCATTCTATAATTTTAATGGTAGGTTTATTTTAACAGTGAGAGACAGAATAACAACAAAAAAAAATCCAGAAAAACACATTTCAAAAAAGTTATATTGATTTTCATTTTAATGAGTAGAATAAGTATTTGATTCCCTATCATTTATCAAGATTTCTGGCTCCCAGGTGTCTTCTATACAAGTAACGAGCTGAGATTAGGAGCGCTCTCTTAGGCTGGGTTCACACTGCTGCGGCAGCGAGAACCGGATGTGATTCGCACCGCACTGCAGTGCAGAATCGGATCACATGGGTGTTCACACCATGCGATCCGATTCCTGTCTGAGTTTGCAGATCGCACTGCGATATGCGAACTGATCTGGGGTGTCATTAACATTTCACTGACACTTCCAGCAGTCCGCATAGGGCAGTGTAAACTGCCGGCGGGAGGCATGCGATGCGGGAAAACGCCGTGGATTCGCGGCATTCCCGCATCGCTCCGGTGTGAACCCAGCCTTAAAGGGAGTGCTCCTAATTTAAACTTGTTACCTATATAAAAGACACCTGTCCACAGAAGTAATCAATCAGATTCCAATCTCTCCACCATGGCCAAGATCAAAGAGCTGTCCAAGGATGTCAGGGACAAGATTGTAGACCTACACAAGGCTGGAATGGGCTACAAGACCACCGCCAAGCAGCTTGATGAGAGGGTGACCACAGTTGGTGTGATTATTCACAAATGTAATAAAACACAAAATAACTGTCAATCTCCCTCGGTCTGCGGCTCCATGAAAGGTCTCACCTCATGGAGTTTCAGTGCTCATGGGAACAGTGAGGAGTCCACCCATAACTACATGGGAGAATCTTGTCAATGATCTCAAGGCAGCTGGGACCATAGTCACCAAGAAAACAATTGGTAACACAATACGCCGTGAAGGACTGAAATCCTGCAGCACCCGCAAAGTCCCCTTGGGCAAGAAAGCACATGTACAGGCGCATCTGAAGTTTGCTAATGAACATCTGAATGATTCAGAGGAGAACTGGGTGAAAGTGTTGTGGTCAGATGAGACCAAACTCAAGCTCTTTGGCATCAACTCAACTTGCCATGTTTGGAGGAGGAGGAATGCTGCCTATGACCCCAAGAACCCCATCCCCACCATCAAATATGGAGGTGGAAACATTATGCTTTGGGGTGTCTTTCTGCTATGGGGACAGGACAACTTCACTGCATCAAAGTAATGCTGGATGGGGCCTGTTACCGTCAAATATTGGGTGAGAACCACCTTTCTCTCAGCCAGAGCATTGAAAATGGGTTGTGGATGGGTATTCCAGCATGACAATGACCCAAAACACATGGCCGAGGCAACAAAAGAGTTCCTCAAGAAGAAGCACATTAGGGTCATGGAGTGGCCTAGCCAGTCTCAAGACCTTAATCCCATAGAAAATATGTGAAGGGAGATGAAGGTTTGAGTTACCAAACGTCCGCCTCAAAACCTTAATGACTTTGAGTGGGCCAAAATCGCTCCTGAGATGTGTGCAAACCTGGTGGCCAACTACAAGAAACGTCTGCCTTCTGTGATTGCCAACAAGGGTTTTGAAACCAAATACTAAGTCATGTCAAATACTAAGGGGTCAAATACTTATTTCACTCATTAAAATGCAAATCAATTTATAACTTTTTTGAAATCCATTTTTCTGGATATTTTTATTGTTATTCTGTCTCTCACGGTTAAAATAAATCTACCATTAACATTATAGACTAATAATTTCTTTGTCAACATACAAAATCAGCAGGGGATCAAATACAGTGAGGGGAAAAAAAAGTATAGCAGCAGTTATCAGTTCATTTTGCTGTAAGGAGGCAGGTGTTGTACTGATATTCGGGGGGGGGGGGGGGGGGAATAAGTCAGTACCTAGGACATGATGCAGAGCAATTCCCCCTGGTGAGCAAGTTCCACTGAGTCGCCCGTGTGATGCAGGATGCAGAGAGACTTACAGCAAATCAAAGCACTGGACAAGGGTGTGGGAGCTGCCAAAGTCAACCTCCCCCTCGATCCGGTTCCACACTCTTATTTCCACTCGCCTAATGCGAGCAGGCGATTGGGAATTTTGAGGGCTGTTTTGGAGCATCAGGCATCAAGCTAAAGCAAAGCTCATATGAACAGTCACCTTTGAAATACATAGAATTTTGGATGTTGAGCCTACAAAAGCTGCTACAAAACGCTCAGGAGTGAATGGGGCCTCAGTCTTCATTGACTAAACAGGAAGGGCCGGTTCACACTGCGGGCGATGTGAGGCGACACGACTTGCCTCGCCGCGATCTGACAAGTCGCCCCCGTTCTGTACAATGGAACCGTTCTGAGAGGAGCGACTCGAGTCGCTCCGACTCAGAAAAAAGGTTCCTGTACTACTTTTGGGCGACCTCGGGGCGACTTGCATTGACTTCTATACAGAAGTCATTTGCAAGTCGCCGCTGAGGTCGCGGCAGGTCGCGGCGAGGCAAGTCGGTGTCGCCTCGCATCGCCCGCAGTGTGAACCGGCCCGAACGGTTGCCCACGGCGAATAAACATTTCTGTTCAATTGCCTGGCTTGCAGGGAGTGAAGCAGTAAAGTTGCCCAAAAGTCAGACAACAGTCAGTTAATTTACTGTAACAACTGTTAAAAAACAGATGTTGTGCTGATGTTACAGTGAAGTGGGATTGTCACCAGACGAGCGTTCTCAGGATATGAATGATCATACAGAGTGACGTCTTTTGAAACATGCTAGCAGGCATGATTGGAAAGGTGACAGTGGCCCAGTTGCTTGCTTTTTAGGGCTGTAGACTGAGTAGCAGATGTCTTGCTGATTTTCCAGTGATGTGGGATTGTTGGCCGACCATCATTCACGGATATGAATGCGTACATTCGTTCAGAGCAGCGTCTTTCAAATGTGCAAGCAGGCACAATCAGAATGGCAAGGGTGGCTTGATTTTAGAATGGTGATTGCTTGCACTTGCAGTATTTTTGGTTAAAATCTTATTGGCTTTGGATGTAAAATCATCTGATCTGCAAAGTGTTTGAGTGCAGTGGCCGTCTGACTACAAGGAGTAATCACAACACACTGACGAACAATTCTTTTTAAGCAGACTGATTAGAAATCTGTGTACAGCCACTCCCTTTGCTTCGTTTGCGTGTCTAAATAGCCAAGTAATGAAAAACGTCTGTAAACAAAACGCGGCTAAACGTGAGTTACCGCGTTTAGCCACGTTTAGAGGCGTTTGGCACTTGAAATGCTTCTAAACTCAGCTTCTGAACCCATTTTTTGCATTAAAAAAAAAAACCTCTAAACTCAACTGCCTAGAAACGACTATAAACGACCCTGTGTACATGTACTGATAAGATAACATAGAGGAGAAAAAATGCATATCTGCTCCTAAACGTCAGTTTACCAGCAGCAGTGTACATAGGCCTTAAAGAGATTTTAAAAAATTATACTCCTTTAGGCTGGGTTCACACTGGAGCGATGCGGGAACGCCGCGAATGCGCAGCGTTTTCCCGCATCGCATGCCTCCTGCCGGCAGTTCACACTGCCCTATGCGGACTGCTGGGAGTGTCGGTGAAATGTTAATGACACCCCCAGATCAGTTCGCATATCGCAGTGCGATCTGCAAACTCGGACAGGAATCGGATCGCATGATGTGAACACCCATGCGATCCGATTCTGCTGCGGACCAAAAAAGGGTCCAGTGCGAGTTTGCGATGGGTGCGATGCGAATTCAGCCATACTATCTGTATGGCTGAACTCGCATCACACAGAGATCGGATGTGATTTGCACTGCAGTGCGGTGCGAATCACATCCGGTTCTCGCTGCCGCAGCGGTGTGGACCCAGCCTAAGCTGGCTATACAATTTTCTTGTACAACTTTCCTTTAGATTTACCAAAACCATAACATTTTTAAAACCTGAACATTTTTGAATTGTATGCAATCTGGCAGGCCCTTGCACTGCATAGTTGAAGGTAAATCTAAATGAAATGAAACAACAAAAATTGTATAATTTTTTTAATTAATTTTTTATAATAAACATGTAATTCTTACCTGGACCACAGAGCAGGCCTCCTTTTCTGGGGTCACCCACCGACACTCCTGGCTCATCCTATTCTCAGTGTGCCACCATAGGAAGCCACTTCCTATGGTGGCACACCTGCAGGCTCAATCCCGAGCCATTCTGCATGCGTCTATAGACACAGTGCGACTCTGCCTGCCCTTTACTCCCTCATCACAGGCTTTGATTGACAGTAGCAGGATCCAATGGCTCCCACTGCTGTCAATGTGCCAAGTAAGGAGGGAGAGAGACACTGCTCTTGGGCACAGCTCTATTTTGAGATTGGGCTCAGGTAAGTATAAGGTGGCGGTGGGTGCTTTACATAGAGTCTGGTTCGGGGTGGAATTTCAGTACCGCGAGCGATAACCCCGAGCCAGACTGGGATTGCATTGCAGGATACAGGGAGACTTCTTTACCTCGTCCCCTGGATCCAGCGATGTCCTCCCCGATGTGTGTTCGAGCCGTCCTCCGCTCGATTCACACAGTGCTGCTGAGCTCCGTTCCCTGCAATGTTACGACGCACGGGAGCAGAGATCGGCGCCAAATTCAAAAAAGTCAAAACACATACAGTATACTGTAATCTGTAAGATTACAGTACTGTATAAAAAAATGCACATCCCCTTTGTCCCTAGTGGTCTGTCCAGTGCCCTGCATGCACTTTTATATTATAAATACAGTTTTTTTCTGCCTGGAATTTGAAGATTGTCCATAGCAACCAAAGTGTCTCTTTATGTCAAAAGTCATTTTAGACCAGCTAGAAAACAGCAATAATAAATTAGAATCACTTGCAGAATTGAGCGATAGTGATTTGTGGGGAGATCCGTCATACAACACTCTAATGACAGCGACAATTCTGCAAATGAGCAAATTTCAGTGTTTTTGGATTTGATTACATTATTGAATAATTTTTATTATTATTTGTTATCATTATTTATAGTTATTTATTATATTATAAACTTTATCATACCCAGGATGTCTACTAGACTCTGGTTTGAACAGATTTAAGAGAGTTATTCCTAAGACTTGCAGGCCTACAATATAAAACGCCAAATTTCCATGCAAAATAGTTGTACCGCTTTCAGCACCTAAAATCAGAAATAACCATACCGCCAGGGAGGTTAAGTTGACTATAGACAGCTATTTTTTTTCATACAGGCAGGGGGCTAAACAATAAATAATGAAGATTACGCCATCCACCAAAAGGAGGTAGCTTGGGGAATCTCCCCTGCTGGGACTTGGCATTCAGACAGCAAGACCCATGCTATCAGGATAACTGATCAGTGGCTCCAGCTACTGATCAAGAAAAGTTTTCCACCATGCATTTTTGACAGAAGTAAAACCCTTTTCATACTGGGGCCACGATAGCGCTAAAGTGCCACTCTTCAATTTACCACTGTTTAAGCAGCACCTTTCGGCCGGTAGCGGGGTGCTTTTAACCCCAAAGAATGGGTTAAAAGCGCCTGTGTTGGTGTGCTTCCAAAGCACTTTTTAGGTGCTTCGGAAGCGCTCCCCATTCATTTCAATGGGCAGGGCATTTTGGGAGCTAAATACAGCACTCCCAAACCACCCCTAAGACCCCATTCACACCTGAGCGTTTTGTAGCTTGAAGCCTGAAGCTACAAAACGCTAGAGGGGAAAAAAATCTATTATTCTCAATGGAGATAGTTCACATCTCCATTCCATGTCGCCTGAAGCCGAACGCCTGAAGCTCAAACAAGTTCCGGACCCTTTTTTGTCGCTCGAATTGAGCAGATTTGGGCGTTTTTCTTCTTTTAACATTGGTGACCTTTTGCCCTGCACAAAATTGCAGCAAATTGCGGTAAATTTGCGTGATTTTCTGCTTGAAAACGCTACGCTCAGGTGTGAATGCAGCCTTAGATGCCGCTTGCAGGATTTTTCCTAACGTCCCACAAGCGCACCGCCCCAGTGTGAAAAGACATACTGAAATGAATGGGAGGCGGTTTTCAGGCGCTATTTAGAGGCTATTTCTAGTGCTAAAACACCTGAAAACGGCCTCATTCTGAAAGGGGTCTAAATCAACTTCTGTTAAGCAGGGACAGCCACACAATCAGTCCCTGCTGAACCAGCCATGTTTCAATCAGTGTATGGCCAGCTTAAAGTGATTGTAAAGAATCACCTTGTAAAACAACCCATTCAGTTTAAAATAGAAATGAAAGGGAAAACATTTTTTGTATAGATATAAAAAAAATAAACATTATAGATACCTTTTTTCCCTTTTTTTTTTTTATAAGTGATCACATTCCCTTTGTTCTCTGCTGCATAAGAGCAGGGGGGGAGGAGAAGCAGCAGCACACTGAGTTTCCCAGTGAATAGTTGCGCAGCAGGGGCGTGTCAGGGCAAGGCTGATCATTGGAGAAGAGTACACTGAGTTCCCAGCAGAGCTACAGAAATTACCATGGTATGCTCTCCTGCTTAGCGTGGTCAGTTTTTTAATAGGAAAGCAAGGGGACTGGCAGGATCACCAGGGATTTCACATAAAGGAAGCAATACAAAGAGAACGAGATACTTTCTCATATAAGTACATGGTACAGCAGGCACATATCAGGAATTTGAAATGTTGAGGTAACAAATGTTTTAAGGCTACACAGGAACAGTTTGCTCATGGTGATGGCAAACTAACTTTTGTGTTTTGTTATCCATCAGATTGTCCAAACACATTGTAACACATTGGGGGTTATTTACTAAAGGAAAATCCACTTTGCACTGCAAGTGCACTTGGAAGTAAAGTCGCTGTAGATCTGAGGCCGCGTACACACGCGGGGACTGTTCGCCCAACTTTGTTCGTCAAACAGTTTGAGCGGACAGTCCGCTCAAAATTAGCATGGACGGACTTGACCACACACGACGAACGAACAGTCCGCTGAAACTTGTGCGATGACGTGAACGGCACGTACGACGGGACGAAAAATACGACGTCCTATACACTGCAATGCAACCTTCGCCGTGTAAATCCTTTCTGAGCATGCGCGGAACTTAGTTTGACGAACAAGCCTACACACGGGCGGACTGTCCGCTCAAACCAAGTTTCAGCGGACAGTTTTACGGAAATTCCGAAAAACTTTGTTCGTCAGACTGTCCGCTGAAGCCCACACACGAGCGGACTGTCCGCCGAAACACTGTTCAGCGGACAAAGTTGGGCGAACAGTCCGCCCGTGTGTACGCGGCCTGAGAGGGACATGCAAGGAAAATAAAAAACAGCATTTAAGCTTGCACATGATTGGGTGATAAAATCAGCAGAGCTTCCACTCATTTCAGATCGACCCCTTAGATTGAGAGAGACTGCACTTCCAAGTGCACTTGCAATGCAAAGTGGACTTGCGTTTCATAAATAACCCCCATTGCATGATCAGCTTTACACCATCCCTGCAGGGCTTAAAAGGGTCTCACTCTTTGTATTATCAGGTTGTCAGTAGACTGACTGTTTATGTACAGATAGATGCCTTGTGAAGAATGAAAGCATCTGTAGAGTATTGAAAGAATAAGCGCAATTGGATAAATCCAGTAGGATTTTTTTCTATTTTTTTATTTTTTTTTATTATAAAAACGATGAGAAATCCAATGCATTTCAGGGTCTCACAACTCTATCACATTTCCGGTTTGTATATCTAATTTGTATATAAACTCTCTTGTATTATCTCATTTTCCAGCCCTGATAAAGGATACGTTGTGAGCTACCGAAATATGTGTTGACTTTATTTTTCTTTTCCCGAGTGTGGCTCGGGGTTAAATTTCAGTGCCATTAGCGGTAACCCCGAGCGGTAGTAAATTAGAACACTTGCAGAATTGAGCCATAGTGAGTCGTGGGGAAATTCATTTTATTATTATTTTATAATTATTTTTTGGAATTATTTATAATTATTTATTATATTATAATTTATGATTTTGTGTTTCAAACTTTATCATACCCGGGATGTCTACTAGACTGTTGTTTGGACAGATTTAAATGTGTTATTGCTAAGAATTACAGGCCTACAATATAAATATATATATCCTAAAGTGTCACACACACAAACGGGGCCTTCAATATCATGGGATCTTAAAACTGTACCTCCAGTAATGTTGTGTACCTCATCCAATGCAAAAGGTGCAGCAAAGGATCTTATGTTGGTGAAACGGGACAGAAGTTGCAAGCGAGGATGAATTTACACAGACATACCATCAAGGAACATAAAGAAGACAGTTTATGCACACCTGTGGGACATTACTTCTCACAACCGGACCACACTATAGAAGACCTCAATGTTTTAGTTCTTAAAGGAAATTTCAGAACTATCCAGGAAAGGAAAACCTTTGAACTAAGAATGATAATTCTTTTTGACACAAAAAATAATGCCTGAATTTAGATATAGGTTTCCTTACCCATTATACTAAAGTTTTACAACCCCCTCTGTGACTAGCAACCCCTCCCCCCCCTTCCATTCCATAGCTCTCCCTCTGTCTTATCTCACTAACTCTTCTGTTATCTTTATTGCCATTGATTTGTATGTGTTTTTTTTTTCTCTCCTTTCCCTCAGAGGTTTTTTTTTTATTTTTTATTTTTATTTTTTTGTTTTGTTTTTACATTCTGCTTAAAAATTTGTAAATCAGTACTGCTTGGACCTTGAAGAAGGGGACATACCCCGAAAGCTTGTGCTGAAAAATTGTATGTTAGTGCAATAAAAAAAAGTATCACGGACAGTACTCAATTTTCTCTGTCGCAATTGCACTAATATGGCTATAATCACATTAAGTAGGCCTACAATATAAAACGCCAAATTTCTATGCAAAACAATGTACCGATATGAGATGCAAAAATCTGACCTAATCATACCTCCAGGGAGGTTAATATAAAAGAAAAGATACTTTACTTATCAAATTGTCGTGGCGCTCTCATTCTTTCAGTATTCTACAGACATTTTACAAGGACCAATAGAACACAGATTAGTTTCAGTGGATCTTTAGCATGGTTACAGTGCTTTCTGCACCTAATCACACCACATTCCTGTTCAAATCACGTGTGATTCTTTACAGTGCGATTTGAGCCCAATCATTTTGTATTTGTACTTGACCAAAAGTATTGGTACTTGTACTTGCCGGTAAAAAAAAAAAATTGCATTGCTGCAACCCTACCTCCAACATTTCAATATGTCGATTATCTGCTAAGATATTGTTCAGGGGAAAGATTCAGAATGTGATGTTAAAGCATCAGATTGTGTATGCTGTCATTGTGTGTCCCCCCCGAACAATTTGAAATTCCATAAGTCATACATTATTTGCTGTTATAGGTGTGTTTGTTAAAATTTTTAACTCTGATCTAATCCAGGTTTGTCAAGCAGCCTGAATAGTAGCTGTTGGTCGTGACCTCAATTCCCAGTTTGCACTGCCAGCCACAAGTTTTCTTATCAAGTCTAATGGCCCATACACAAGTTCAGAAAATCATATGATAATCTGATCATTGGTACACAGCTTTCCAGAGCCAATCAAGACAGTTCATCTGATATTATCCGATGGGACAAGCAGGACATTTTTTCTTGGAGGATTTTTGTATAATCAGTACAGTTGTCTTTCGAAAATCCAATACAAATACACTACAACATAATACATCCCTTCTGAACTTTTATTCAGTCGTACGAGAATTTACCTGACTTTAGTAACCTCTTCAGCTTCGATATGAGATTAGAATGCAAAAAAATAATTCGTCCAATAATCTCATCGTGTTTACCAGGCATTATTCTGGTAATTTTCAGGCAAGTGTAACCAGATTTCAATTACAAAAAAACCCAACTAAATGTGAATGGAATCTGCCAACAACTTTTGCAGACACCATGAATTGATCTAAAATGTTAGTGTAGATTACCCCGATCCTTTCTATTGGTACTACAATTAAATTGCCTGAAAACTACTCCATGTGTTCAGGAATTAGGAGATTTAGATATTAGTTTTAATAGTCAATCCACTCATAAGTAAATTTTTTTGTTACATGTGGAGTCTGGTAGGCTCTGTCGTCTTATGTCTGGGAAACTTTGACTGTGAGATATCCCTACAATAATTCCCATCTCTGTTCCTGTTCACTTGTGGTTTTGGAATGTTTGCGTGTTCCAGCTCCTCCTATTGCATTCTCCATAATATATCTAAAAAATAAAAATCCAAGAGGCAGAGTGGGAACTCTCATAATGGGCACAGCAGGTGTGCAGACCCCGGAACTTAAATCAGGGACCTCACTAGATTCTACAAGAGATAGAAGATACTGTGGGATAGTTAACCCTCCAGCATCTACCAAACACTGAAAGATTACTGTTCAGTAGATTCACCCTTTAAGTGTTAAATGTTGGCTAGGGGTTAAGTGTCCGTAGTGAGATTAGGTTAAGAGCCTACTGAAATTAATGGGATTTGGCTTGGTGAGTGTTTTAGAGCTTTAAGCAGAATATCGCTGAGGTGTGAACAGGGCCTTAGGGTTCAGGCAGGGGCTGTTTTAGTGTTAGGGGCACTAAGTTACAGATGAACAGTTTGGTTAACTTCAGGCTGCAGCGTGTTCAACAAAAAGGAGTTACCATAGGAGATCCTCATGCACAAATCTGTATCTTTTCCAGGTAGCAAACAGGGTCTCAGTGCTCTCTTGTATATTTATTCCATATATAAGATTTAAAAGAAAATCTCACAAAGGGCACTCCTGGCTTCACCCACTCCTCTTTATGTATTATGTAAAAAAAAACTACCATATTTTAAAGGCTAAGTTCACCTTTGGAACATGTTACACCTTCCACCCCATATTTAGGATAGAACATGTAACATGTACCAGCTCCTGCATCCCCTCACCCAACCCCCTGATCCCTCACCTCCTGTGACAACAGGCAGGGGATCTTCTCCCCTCATCCGCTGTCACCCTTTAAAAACTATTCGGATTTGCGGGGTTCCACCCACACGGCCATGTTATTTATTCACAGAGTTCTGTGAATGAATGAACTACAACTACCATCACCCACCAAGGCCAATGGCTTGTAGATGTCAATGAACTGTAAGGGCATTGGTGAACGCACTCATATTTGATTGATTCTTCCTGCAATTCAGTAACTGCCTGCCTCTATCAGTTATAGGTAGTATACTGAGAGTCTGTAGGAGCCTGGCATTGCACTGGTAATCTGTTGATCATGGGTGCAATGCTTTACAGGCTCCAGTGTAAAAAAAATAACTGCACATTATTTTTAACCTGTAAAAGGTGTGCATTTATTTATTTTTTCTATAAAAGGTGAATGTATCTTTTAAAACCCATCAGGCCAATGACTGTTTTTCTTGCTATTTGCAAGCTTTCTCATCAATTTCCTTGAGCATGCAGATAGCAAGTGAAACAGTCATTGACCAGATGGATTTTAGCTGATTGTATATGTTGTTTTATTGCCACAAATAAAATAAAGAAGAGTGGGTGAAGCCCAGACTGCTCTTGTGAGATTTTCTTTTGTGCCTTCATGCATGCTCCCAGCACCAAAACCACTAAGGTACCACCTGCCAGGTTTGAGATTCCCTGAGAAGGCCATGATGTCTAATGCCGCGTACACACGATCAAACAAGCGGGTGGAAAAGTCCGGCAAACTCAAGTCCGCCAAACAATCCCCCCGTGTGTGTAGCCTCCGGCATACTTTTTTGACCCGAAAGTACGGCGGACTTAGAATGTAGTTTTACACTCCAATCTTCCCGCCGGACTCGCATTTCGGCGGACAATCCGGCCGTGTGTATGCCAGTCCGCCGTACTTTTGAAATGAATGGACTTTTCCCGCCCGGAGAAAAGTCCGCTCATTTCGAGCGGGTCTCCAGGTAGGCGGGGCCCGCGAAGGAGACGTCGCTGGCCCCGCCGCCTGGTATGGACTTAAAGGGGAACCCCAACGCCGAAAAAAATCCGCGTGGGGGTCCCCCCCAAGTCCACAACAGACCCTTGTCCGAGCACGCTACCCGGCCGGCCAGGAAAGGAGGGGCGAGCGAGCGCCCCCCCTCCTGAGCCGTACCAGGCCGTGTGCCCTCAACATGGGGGGTGCCTTGGGGAAGGGGGGGCCCGGATTCCGATAAGCCCCCCGCCCACAGACCCCGACAACCAACGGCCAGGGTTGTCGGGAAGAGGCCCTTGTCCTCATCAACATGGGGACAAGGTGCTTTGGAGTGGGGGGCCGCGCGGCCCCCCCTTCCCCAAGGCACCCCCCATGTTGAGGGCACGCGGCCTGGTATGGCTCAGGAGGGGGGGCGCTCGCTCGCCCCTCCTTTCCTGGCCGGCCGGGTAGCGGGCTCAGACAAGGGTCTGTTGTGGACTTTGGGGGGATCCCCACGCCGATTTTTTTCAGCGTTGGGGTTCCCCTTTAAGTCCATACCAGGCGGCGGGGCCAGCGACGTATCCTTTGCGGGCCCCGCCTACCTGGAGACGCGCTCGAAATGAGCGGACTTTCCTCCGCGTGTGTGGGCGAGTCCGTTCATTTCAAAAGTAGGGCGGATAGTACGGCGGACTTAGTACGCCGTATTAGTCGGCTGAAAAAGTGCCGTGTGTGGGCAAGTAGCCCGTTCGGAAAGTCCGACGGACAGTCTGGCGGGAAGTCCGCCAGACTAAGTACGTCGGACAGACGGCTACGTGTGTACGCGGCTTTAGTCTGCCCAGATGTGAGCAGGTATATTTCTTTTAACTATAAACATCTTCCCGTCATGAAAAGACTTGAGCAGCGGGACCCGCTACAGTTTTTGGCCAATAGTGGGAGCAACACACAGTAGTGCTTTGATTAGTCTTTACAGAAGAGTGCCAATATTATTAATAATATTGACAAGGAATGAAATGCAGAAATTAAATTTGTAGTGGGCCTTTACATTGGTGGTCAGTGGAGAAGGGATCCCTTACATTGGTGATCAATGAAGGGCTTGTTTACATTGGTTACCAGTGGGAGAACTGCCCCTATATTGGTGGTCAGTAGGTGAAGCCCCCCCCCCCCTTACACTGGTGGTCAGTGAAGTGCCAATCTTCCCACTGCTCAAGTAATCCCTAGCAACCTCTGGAGAAACCCTAGGGTTCCACTGAACCCTGGTTGAGAAAGGTTTCTCTATATTCATGTTATGTAAAACAATCATTTTTCAGGGGGCGTTCAGCAGCAAAAAAGTGGGGAATGATTGGCACTCTCTGGTTTATAATTATACCCCTCCATCCCTGTATGATGACAGCTCCCGACCTGTGAGATGTTCATAATTGTTCTTTAAAAGTTCCTTAAAGTGATGGTTATGGACTAGGCATAAATTCAACAACAACGGCCCACTGTTCTAAAAGTACTTGCATCACATAAATATAACTTAAGCTGGAAAGCTTTGTTTTTAAGTACCCAGTTTCTGAACAACAGCACTGATTGATATCTGTGGTCTAAGATGTTCTGCAGCAGCCTTAGGGTATTAGATGTGAATTCTCTGAAATCATTAAACTCACACAAAGACAGCTGCTCCTTACCGCTCGACCTGCTAGCATTAGATGTATTTTTTTAGAGCAGTTTTGCTTTATGCATGTAGCGTCACCCTCTTTTAATTCCATTAACTCTGGCTATGAAGGTTGTATCAGTGCTGGAGGTGATGCTTTTGGCTTGAACTCTCACAAATCTCACTTGTGGGTCTGTGCCTGCAAGAGAGGAGGGGGTCACTAGAGAAGAAATGGCGGTGACACTCCTAGGAAGCCCTCCTCCTTTCCATTCTCTGCTTCCTTTTTTTTTTTAAACTCCATTCCCCCTTTTCTTTCAAGTCTCCAATAAAAGAAGAGCAGAGTTCGCAAGGTGAAAGTTCATCCACAGGACAACACCCATTGCTCCCCTCTCTGGATCCTATGATGAGAGGCAGCCAAAGCCCAAGGGAGTCCCTGGTCATCCCTTTGCTGCTGCTAGAGGGGACCCCCTGGCCCCTCATCTTATGTGTTTTAATTCTCTTATTGCATTATTTAGGCTTGCTTATGTTTAGAAAATAATTAACCCTTTAAATACAGTTGGCTGGACAGGACAGCAATACAGAAAGTTCAGTATCATGGACTGGACCCATGTCCATTATCATTCTTATACAGGATTTACTTTATATAGCGTCAACAGTTTGTGCAGCTCTTTACATTATAGAGGTATGCCAGCTATGTGTTGTCCAATAAATAGTAAAGGGCCGCTGTTACAAAGAACATTGTACTCTAATAACTGTATGTGTTATACATGAAATAATGGGAAAAAATAACTTGCTTTAACTGTGGAAGCACCCCTGGTGGAGTTATAGATTGTCACAACTCTAGTCATTGCCTTTTGTTGCTAAAATAAAAATGTGTGTGTGTATATATATATATATATATATATATACAGTATATATATATATATATATCTACCAGCCCTGCTGCCCTTGACTCTAATCTTCCCTTTCTTTAGCGCTAAACACTTCTGGGTGTGTTAGATGCCTGCACTTTGGTTCCAGCTGCCAGCCACTACAACGCTAATAAGAAAAAAAAAATTGATATGTAAAGATTTAAAGTCATGAAATAAAAAAAAGAATAGCAAAATACAAACATTTTCAAGATCTTGGTCCTTCTGGAACATTTTATTTGTTTGCACACATGTTAAAGTCTGCATTTTTAACTACAAAATTACTTAACCCCCTCCCCCCATCCAAATACTAAGGGCCGGTTCACACAGCGAGGCGCGGCGAGGCGTCTCCGACTTACCTCGCCGCGACCTGCGGGGAGCTCAGCGGCGACTTGCAGAGGACTTCTGTATAGAAGTCAATGCAAGTCGCCCCCGAAGTCGCCCCGAAGTAGTACAGGAACCTTTTTTCTGAGTCGGAGCGACTCGAGTCGCTCCTCTCAGAACGGTTCCATAGTACTGAATGGGGGCGACTTGCGGGAGCGAGGCGAGGCGAGCCGTGTCGCCTCGCCTCGCCTCGCTGTGTGAACCGGCCCTTAATATTTTCTGAAAGCCTATGCAAAGATGGTAGTTGCATTTTTTTTGGCGCACAATATTTACGTAACTGTTTATCGCATCTGTATTTTTTGTGAAAATTAACATTAAAATTTATTTTAAGCTCACAAACACAATATAATCCACATTTTTTGTGCAAAATAAAAGATGAGATTGTGTTGAGTAAATAGATACCAAATGCTTCAAAACTGCATGCACCTGCAAAAAAGCAGAAATTAAGAATACCCAAATTTATCAACAGGCAAAGGCTGTAAATACCTTTAGGCTACATTCACACTTAGCTGAGCAATTTTTTTTTCAGGTGTTTTTGAGCATTTATTTGCAGAGTTATAGGCGTTTTTCAACTATAAGGTGTGGAGTGCTGCTGAAAAAAAGGGGTGGAGAGCATAAAATCGTGCAACATAACGATTGAAAAAATACTGATGCCACATTTTTCAAAGCGTTGCCATTCGAGTCTATGGAGACCAAACCGCTCAAATCTACTTTTTTGAGTGACAGGTGATTTGCTACAGGTGACAAAACTCTCAAATGTGAACAGGGGCCGTAGGAATGAATGGAATTTTTCTTGTTGAGCATTTCTGAGCATCAAACTTTAAGCATAAAAATGCTTAACTGTGAACAGGTGCTTACAGCTCATCAGTCTAGAGTTAATCATAAATGAACGACCTAGAATTGTTTCTCTCGCTCCAGTGTGCACAGCAATATCCAATATGTGCTGCATACCTATATTTGTGGAGTTTGTATATGTATGTATGTATATTTTTTTCAGGCTCATACTTACCTAGGTGGGTGCAGCACCTGTCCCCCGCTGGCAAACACTGATCGCTTGGTTTTCAGAGCTCCCTGAGCAGAGAGCTGGTGACTGTCTGTCACCACTGTCTGTTCTCCCCCGCCCCCCCCCCCCCATGCTCACTGGAGCGCTGGGCTGTGGAGGGGGTGGAAGCGGCTGGCTCAGGCTCTCACAGAAGCTGAGCTGGGTGCCAGTCCAAGCATGTGGGCAGATCCCGACTTCATTGTTGCGCTCTTGACTAAGCCTGGACCAGCTCTGTGACTGCAGCCCACTGTCTGCTGAAAACAGGTCACATTATTATTATTATTCACGATTTATGTAGCGCCAACAGTTTACGCAGTGCTTTACAATGTATAGGGGGGGACAACACAATTACAGTACAATACAAAAGGTACAGGAGGGCCCTGCACGTAGAGCTTACATTCTAAAGGGAGGGAGTGCAGAATGATCCAGAGGAGAAGTACAGCCAAGGGGGTAAATTGCCCCCTATGGAATAGCATTGCTCAGGTGATAGGTTCTCTTTATGGCAGCTTTAGGGGTCTATTGTCTAATGTCTCCTTTGACCTCTACTCCAGCTGATAAAATACAGATTAGAATGGGCATCCAATAAGTCCTCTAAAAGTGATTGAGGGGCTGCTCAGATCACTTTTACCTTAAAGCTCTGATCCTGCTGTGAAAGATAAAAGCAAGCCCATGGCTGCTGCTGCAACTGTTAGCTTGTCCTGACCCTGTAAATGCCTACCTGTATGGGACATGCCAGAAGAGCTGAACAGGTTAACATTCTTTGTCGTTCTTTTTTTTATTTTATTTTATTAATGTTTATTAATGCCTATGATCCATGACTGATCACTTGTTCAAACCATGGCACCATGAATGTCCCTGGAAATGTCTGAAACATACCTGAAATATCATTCAGTAGAGTCACATGCAGTTGACAAACAGAATATTTTTGTTTTGTTCAGTAAATATAAAAGGAAGTTGTGAACAAAAAAATTCTAAAAATGTCTTCAAAAAATGTGTGTCATTTTTCCTGTCACATTATTGTGGCTCAAGACTGACATAAAAAAATCATCAGCCTGGGCAATTACATAGTTACATATAGGAGGTTGAAAAAAGACACAAGTCCATCGAGGCCAACCTATGTGTGTGATTAAATGTCAGTATTACATTGTATATCCCTGTATGTTGTGGTCGTTCAGGTACTTATCTAATAGTTTTTTGAAATTATTGATGCTCCCCGCTGAAACCACTGCCTGTGGAAGAGAATTCCACATCCTTACCGCTCTTACAGTAAAGAACCCTCTACGTAGTTTAAGGTTAAACTGCTTTTCCTCTAATTTTATTGAATGGCCAAGTGTCTTATTAATGGCTTCCAGACTGCCCGCCGTTGTTTAACGGCGGCAGAATGGCTCCCCTGCGTGAATCGCCATAGTTGTATGGCGTCTGTGTCACTGAGGAGCCTGTGCGTGTGACCAGCGGCTGCGACGTCCGCCGGCGCACTCGCGATCGCTCCTTACGGAGCAGAAATGGGGATGTGTGTGTGTAAACACACATCCACGTCCTGTCAGGGGAGAGAAGGCAGATCGTGTGTTCCTAGTATATAGAAACACCGATCAGTCTCCTTCCCATGTCAGTCCTATCCCCCCTACAGTTAGAACACACACAGGGAAACAGTTAACCCCTTGATCGACCCCTATTGTTAACCCCTTCCCTGCCAGTGTCATTTATACAGTAATCAGTGGCTATTTAAAGCACTAATCTCTGTATAAATGTCAGTGGTCCCAAAAAGTGTCCAATCTGTTCGCCGCAATGTCGTAGTCCTGATAAAAATTGCAGATCGCAGCCATTACTAGTAAAAAAATAATAAAAATGACATAAATCTATCCCGTATTTTGTAAACGGTATAACTTTTGTGCAAACCAATCAATGTACACTTATTGTGATTTTTTTTTTTTTTTACCAAAAATATGTAGAATACAGTAAGAATACACACTGGCCTACACTGAGGACAAAATGTGTTTTTTGGTTTTTTAAATTTGGGATATTTATTATAGCAAAAAGTAAAAAATATTGGGTTTTTTCAAAATTGTGGCTCTTTTTTTGTTTATAGCGCAAAAAATAAAAACCGCAGAGGTGATCAAATATCAAATACCACCAAAAGAAAGCTCTATTTGTGGGGAAAAAAAGACATAAATTTTGTATGGGTACAGAGTCGCACGACCGCGCAGTTGTCAGTAAGGATGAGCTATGGCGTGTTCACACACCCCACATGCAGAGCCCGCCAGGAAGTCAGCACTGCGCTGATCACAGGCAGTGAGACGTTTCCTGATCTCTGCAGTGCCTGTGATTAGCGAAGCGCAGTGCCAACTTCCTGGCAGGCTCTGCACGTGGGGTGTGCGAACATGCCGGAGCTCATCCTTAATTGTCAGTTAAAGCGACGCAGTGCCGTATCGCAAAAAATTGCCCGGTCAGGAAGAGGGCAAACCCTTCCGGGGCTGAAGTGGTTAAATTCTTTTGTGGAAAACTGTTATCCCTATTGTGGGCTCACCAATAAGGTATTTGTACATTGAAATCGTATTCCCTCTCAAGCGTTTCTTCTCCAGAGAGAATAAGTTCAGTGCTCGTAACCTTTCCTCATAACTAATGTCCTCCAGGATTAATCTTTCTTGTAACAATTGTTCGTTACGCTCTGTTACTATTGTTTGCATGCAGGTGGTGCACAAGGTATTGCCGCCCTGCCACACATCTTTAGAAATTGACCAGCACACTGGCCAAAACGTCCCCAATATGGTAGCAACCATAAACAACACATACAGGCTTATGTCCAAGCTGTCACAAATACTATACACTGCTCTCACTAGCAGTTACAGGTTAGCTAAACCAGGCAATACCTCTTATAGAATTGCAAATACCAGTTATAGAGTGCAAATGCATGCTCACAATTTCATACCATCCATCCGCCAGTAGAGGGAGACTCTACCAAAATCTGTTTGGCTGGACATACACTCTGGAAGATGCAAACCTTGTATACAATCTGTGTACTCTAAGCCCCTGTACACACGGTCGGAGATTTCGACAACCAAATCCGTATGATTTTGTCCGTCGGATCTTGTCCGAAACTGTTGCATACACACGGTCGGACAAAGTTGTCGAAAAATCCGATCTTTCAGAACGTGATGACGTAATTTCGTTACGATGGGACTACATTCAGGTTAGTAGCCAATAGCTTTGATGTAGGAATTTGATCTGAGCATGCGTGGCACTTGGTCCGATCAAAATTCTCTACACATGATCGGAGTATGTCCGATCGGACCAGTTTGTCGGAAAATATTTCCAACAAGTTGGAAAATTGGGTCAGATGGATATTCCGACGGAATCAGTCCGATGCATACCACACACAGTCGGATTATCCGACAACACGGTCCGATAGGACACATTCCGATGGATTCTCCGACCGTGTGTACAAGGGCTAATGGTTATGTAGCAACTAGGCAATTCCCCCCACACTTCTGAATTTCCCCAAACAATCCTGTGAGCTGGGATCCTTATGTGGTCAACTTTCCCACTGCCATACACACATCTCAGATGCATCCCTGTTGTTAGTAATGAGATCTGTCTCTGCCAATGACAGATACAATAACTTCCAAACACTGACACTAATCTGCATGAACCAGATTGGTCATCTCGTTCACTGTCAGCCAACTGTTGCAGCACAGAGAACACGCAGGGGCAGCCATATGATGCAATCTCGCACAAATTGCCGGTGATTTACAAGTTTATAGGCACTGATGATACAAAATTACTATACTCAAAAATATCTATATATCTATTTAGATTTATGCATTCTTTAGAGCAATCAAAAAACAGCTTATGAGTCTTATATTTAGTATCCCTACACAAGCAGTGCATACAAAAAAATACAGAGAGTTCTAAAAAAAAACTGAAGTTACAACATGAGACATACATATACAAACAGTTTTTTAAAATAAAAGAAAGGAAAAAAATATTTCTCCTGCTCCTGGGGTTGGATGCAAACCACAGACCCATACCCCCACATAGATGGAACCTCTCATATATCACCAAGATTTGATTGCAGATCTGCATTTTTATACCTTTGAGATCAAAGTGAGTTTCCACTCACTAAGGCTGGCCATACATTATACAATTTACTTCTACAACTTTCCTTTAGATTTACCAAAACCATATAATATGAGGCCACACCCAAACACTTTACATTTTGTATGTGATCAGGCAGGCCCTTGTACTACATAGTTGAAGGTAAATCAAAAAAAAATTGAACAAGAAAATTGTATCATGTATGATGATGCTTTAGACTATTCATCAGGGTGGATGGGGCTGGGCGCTGCATATTACATAATTAGCACAGGTAGGACTTTGGCAACCACAATCTTCAAAATCTCATAACAGTCTAGTATCCGAAAGTAAGAGTAATGGTTGTAGCTGTTGTTCTGCAATGTTTGGATACCAAACCCTAATTCGTTACTCCTAGTAGAATATTTTACCATAAAGAGAACACTACTGATGTATAACATATTATCTCTGCATAACTAGGCTTTTGCGGGAAGTTTTCTAATTGTGCACTGTATGAAATATAAGTTATGGGTTATTACATTTTTCTGAATTTTGGAGATTGTAATAAGCACGATTGTCTCAGAGGCTGGGCGAGAACTTTACACCTAGTCTGTCCTACTTTGGGATGCAGACACATCTATTGGTGTCCAGCGAGGAACACACAAGATCTATACAAATCCCTGCTGTGCTGTCACAGTAATCCAACATTTGGATCCTCATCAACACTGTATTGTTCGAATCCTCTGAATATTCCAAACTACCTGTCAGGGGAATTCATAAAGAGTGTTGGTGAGGGAAACAGATTCATGTTCCTACAGAAAACCTGCTTTTAACACTATTCAAACCTTCTTTCTTTTCCTCCTTACTCTTCTTCTTTTTCTTCTTTACTTTCCTCCTTACTGTCTTTCCTTCTCTATTTAACTTTGTTGCTTTCCTTTAATTTTGCTCATTTTCTTCTTTCCTTCCCTCTTTGTCTTCTTTATATCCTTGGCTCTTTACCATCCTTCTTAGCTTTTTTTTTACTTCATTATTTTCTTCCATTCTTACCTTTTCTGCTTTCCTTTGTTCTTTATCTTTTTTTCTTCCTCTCTCCTTACCTTCCTTTCTTTTGTTATTTTATTCCCTCCATACCTTCTCCTTTTCTTCTCTCTTTAACTTATTTTCTTCCCTTTTTACCCTCCATGATTTATTTCTTCTTTCCCTTTATAGCTTTTTTCCTCCCACCTTTTAGCTTCTTTGCTTCCTTCATATCTTCCCCGTTTTTCTTCTTTCATTCCCTCCATACCTTCTCTCCTCCCCTCTTTATCTTCTTTTCTTCCTTTTTTTACCATCCATCGTTTACTTTTTGATTTCCCTTCATACCTTCTGTGGCTTCTTAATCCCCCTTTACCTTCTTTCTTTCCCTGTTCTCATTCCCTCATTTTCCATTTTCCTTACCTTCATACCTTCTTTCCTTCCCTCTAACTTTTTTTTTTTTTTCCTTCCTTAATTTCCTCCTTGCCCCTTTTGCCTTTCTTCTCTATCGTCTTTCCTTTCCTTCTCATTCTCACCTTACACTACTTCCCTCTCTTCATGCCTCTTTACCTTTCTCTGTTTAGAATAATGGGTTTAGGAAGTGGTCAGTGGCAGGTTTATATTGTTTCTATACTCTGGGCTTTTTTTAAAGGTCTCCCAGCAAAAAAAAAAAAATGTCAAAGAGCACGCCATTGACATGCTCACCTCAGTGTCTGCATCACTGCTGACCGCCCTGCCCAGAGAGGAATAGGACCTTGCAGCATCACTTCGCCAGCCTGAAGACTTTGGTTGGTTTCACACGGGTGGTCCGATCAGGTCCACCTGTCAGTTTTTCCAGCAGACTTGATCGGAGCACCCATTGTTCTTCATGGACCGCTGGGCGTCAGCGTACATGTATTGGCTAAAACCGGGCAGCATCTGATTCTGTCTGCCAAAAACAGACGGATGATGAATCCATTCCGCCATCCATCGGGCGGATCGGTTTGGATGACAGTCGGATGGAAACGGACAGGTGGTCCGTTTCCATCCGACCACCCCATACAGAACAGTGAGGCTGTGTCTGTGTTGGCTCTGCATAGTGGAGCAGACACGGACTTGTCACCCGTCTGCTCAGCGGGGATCAGCTGACGGGTCTGTGAAAAAGTAAGCATTGAGGAAAAGTATAAGATACCACCTGGGAAAATGCTGGGAGAGATAGAAGCTCAGAATTGGACACCCCCCCCCCCCCTCCCCTAAGCTGTGTGCCTTTTGGAGAGTACTCCTATAATTCTTTAAACAGTACTATTCATGTTGATAAACATTTGTTTCTTTTTTGCAGAAGGATTATTATGCAACCTATTCTTCTGGCTAGGTGTAACATTCAGTTAACACAATTACAGTTTATAAAGATCTGCATTTCATTAGCATCATAAAAATACACCTCAGCACTGTAATTTTCTATCATTTATATGTTATACGTTGTGCAGCGATATTATCACTATATACTCTTTGGAAATACTTCAGATCGTAAAGTAAGGGAAAATGACACCTTTTACTCAAGACTTTCACTGCTCTTTACATATAAATTATTCATATTAAAGGGTCACCCCACTCTAAATTTTTATGTTGTTATACAGTGCCTTGAAAAAGTATTCACCCCCATTGGCATTTTCGTGCTTTGTTGCCTCACAACTTGAAATTAACATGAATTATTTGAAGCTTTACACAATTTAATTTACAGAACATGCCCACAACTTTAAGGCCCCTTTCACACGGGGCGGATCAGTAATGATCTGCCCCGTGATGATCCGCTCGCTCAGCGGGGATCGCTCAGTTGTCCCCGCTGAGCCGGCGGCAGACAGGGCGGTCCCTGCACACTGTGCAGGGACCGCCCTGTCAGCTCTCCGCTCTCCTCTATGGGGATCGGATGAGCACGGACCGTCTGTCCATGTTCATCCCATCCGCTCTGCAGACGGATAGAAAAATAGGATTTTCCTCCGTCTGCAGAATCGGACAGTAGCGGAGGCGGACGATATCGGGTGTCTGCGGATGTTCATCCGCAGACACCCGCTATCCCATAGGGATGAATGTATGCCCGTATTTCATCCGCAAACGGATGGATGAAATACGGACATATCGTCCGCATGTGTGAAAGGGGCCTAAAGATTTTATTTTATTTTTTATTGTGAGGCAAACAACAAATAGGACAAAATAATAAAAGTCTCTATGAGCTTGCCACACTTTACCACTGGGATTTTTGCCCATTCCTCCTTGCAAAACTGCTCCAGCTCCTTCAAATTGGATGGTTTGCACTTGTGAACAGCAATCTTTAAGTCTGACCACAGATTTTCTATTGGATTGAGGTCTGGGCTTTTACTAGGCCATTCCAACACATTTACATGTTTCCCCTTAAACCACTCAAGTGTTGCTTTAGCAGTGTGTTTGGGGTCATTGTCCTGCTGGAAGGTGAACTTCCTCCCTAGCCTCAAATCACACACAGAGTGGTACAGGTTTTGCTCAAGAATATCCCTGTATTTAGCACCATCCATCTTTCCCTCAACTCTGATCAGTTTCCCAGTCCCGATGATGATGTGATGTGTTGGGTTTGCGCCAGACAAAGCGTTTTCTTTGATGGCCAGAAAGTTAAATTTTTGTCTCATCAGACCAGAGCACCTTCCTCCATACATTTTAGGAGTCTCCCACATGGCTTTTCACAAACTTAAACATGCCATTTTGTTTTTTGCTGAAAGTAATGGCTTTCTTTTGGCCACTCTGCCATAAAGCCCAACTCTATGGAGCGTACTTCTTATTGTCGTCCTATGTACAGATACTCCAGTCTCTGCTGTGGAACCCTGCAGCTCTTGCAGTGTTACCTTAGGTCTCTGTGCTGCCTCTCTGATTA
Organism: Lithobates pipiens; assembly: GCF_037356315.1. Taxonomy (NCBI): domain Eukaryota; kingdom Metazoa; phylum Chordata; class Amphibia; order Anura; family Ranidae; genus Lithobates; species Lithobates pipiens. The sequence continues at coordinate 70,341,317 of NW_027507785.1, read as the reverse complement.
ATGCCCTCCTTGCCCGGTCGGTGAGTTTTGGTGTGTGGTCCTCTCTTGGTAGGTTTGCTGTTCCATTTGGTTATGCTAGATTTGATGGTGCTCCTAGAGATCATCAAAGATTTGGATATTTTTTATAACCTAACCCTGACTTGTACTTCTCAACAGCATTGTCCCTTACTTGTTTGGAGAGTTCCTTGGTCTTCATGGCAGTGTTTGGTTAGTGGTGCCTCTTGCTTAGGTGTTGCAGCCTCTGGGCCCTTTCAAAAAAGGTGTGTATATGTAATGACAGATCATGTGACACTTAGCTTGCACACAGGTGGACATCATTTCACTAATTATGTGACTCATGAAGGTAATTGGTTGCACCAGAGCTTTTTATTGGCTTCATAACAAAGGGGGTGAATACATACGCACATGCCAATTATCATTTTTTATTTCTGAAAAATAGTTTCATGTGTATATTTTTCAAATTTTATTTCATCATCTTATATTATTGTGTTCCAATCCATCACATATAATTCAGATTAAAAAAACATTGAACAGGCTGTAATGTAACAAAATAGGTAAAAAGCCAAGGGGGTGAACACTTTTGCAAAGCACTGTAGGTGAGATATGTATGTGTAGGGTATGTAATAGTGAGATCTCCCTACCATAATTCTTGACTCTGATCCTGTCCACCGGGGAGATTTGGGAATCCCCAGCTGGCTTTATGTGTTCTGGCTCTTCCTGCTACATTCTCCATTATATAAAATAAGTAAAAAATCCAGTAGAGATGATGGTATCCCCTCATAACAGGCACAGCAGGTGTGCAGACTCTGGAATTTGAATGTTGAGATTTCACAAATAGAGCCCTCAGTCCCCAATATATAAAGGACACTGTCAGGTGCTTTAGCAAAAGGCAGGGTACTGTGATTGTTTTCAGGGGACTATTTACAGCACCCTGCCAGCCCCTTTTACGAGCTATGATCTGCCTGCTTGCACAGAGAGAAGCACGGGGATCCAGTGATAATGTCCCTGGATCTAAAATAAAGTATATAATGATAACAGAGAGATTTTATTTAAAAAGTGTACATTTTACATGATATCATAGCACCCAGCTGTCCCTGATTTTGAAGACTCCCTCATTCGGAAACACAGTCCCTCGGTCCCTCTTTCCTACTCATTTGTTGCATACAGTGGCAGCTGTTGCTCAATATTTAGATATATAAATAATATGTAGCAAAACAACGCCAAACCCCCCCTGCAGAAGACGGACATGAATGTGGCGTTCCCCCCATCCCCTGTGGGAGACGGACGGAAATGCGGCAGAGATCAGAGGCCTCCTTACCTTAGGAAGGAGGCAGATCAGACAGACATGGATGCGGCCTGCAGCTCCTTGCTCCAGGGCCATCGTTTCTCCTCCAGGCCGAACAGGAATTGGGTCCTGACTGAGATTGGCTGGGAGTCCTAAGACTCTCTGGCCAATTGGGTCTCAGAAACTGCTTCCTGATTGACCGGGAGGAGAATCAGGAAGACAATAGCGAAAGTTTATTTGCTATTGTTACACAAGTGGGTGCGCCCCAAGCTCATCCTTTTTTTAAGCCAATTAGAGCCTCAGGCTCTAATATGGGGTTCAAGAAAAAAACAAAAAACTTGAAATCCATGTATCCGGCGCCCAGCATGTAGATTAGGGGGCCAGATGCATGGATTGGGGTGCCCCCTATGGACGGGCCGCCACTGGTTGTTTATAAAATGCACTTTTTATCTTTCATAAAGTGTTTCCCAGTGCTAAATCTTTCATGTAATTTCTAAATTGCTGCATTTGTAAATTCCAAAAGATAGTATGAAGGAATAGTAGTGCTAAAAAGCAGTTATGGATTTAACCAATCAATTTTTTTTACAATTTTCCTTTATGAGGGGCGTGGCAGGGGGCTGTGTCCTATGCCTACATACTTTTGCTAATAGGTGTCACTCATTCCCATCTCAGAAAGTTGGGAAGTATATTATACTGACATGACATTCACTTTTTGCTACTTTAATAAATACGTCTTTCTGATTGCCACTATTTGCATAACCACACCCCATTCCCTGCCTACCACACAGCAGGGCGCTGCCTATTAATAGGTTACTCAGTCACGACACTGAGCGACAGGGATCTGAGTGAAGGTTTCAGTTCTAATATCCAGAAGGATAACTACTACCCCTGATGTAAGCATATAGGCTGGGTTCATACTATTGCGAATTGGATGTGGGTTCCACGCATCCAATTCGCATAGCAGGAGAATGTGACCAGCTCTTTATGGAGCCGCTTAACACATCTCCGCAGCGGCTCCGGTGTGAAATTCACCGGAGCCCTGTGCACCTTTTGGTCCATTTCAGGTCCAAATTGAGCCCAAAATTCAGGCTGAAATCGGGCCTGAAATGGTGAATGGAGACACACCGGACTCCTGCTGTGAGCCACAGCGTTCTCAAGTGTGAACCCAGCCTTATGGTTTGTTCAACCCATTAGAAAAAAAAAAAACAGGCAAAATATGTGTGCTATTTACAATTTCAGCCTCTTGTTGACCACATAATGCATATGTGGAGTGGCAAGGAGGAAGGGCCTTCATGCCTACACACTGCACATATAGGTCGATGGTGGCCAAAGTTTCTGTGCTCACTGCATGCTCCCAGTGCACTGACTGAGCTGTCACGGACAGCTCCCTGTCTGTGGTTATGAGTGAGAGCTTGTAGGATAGCCTCCTGATAAAGTGATCAGTGTGATTGCATGATCAGGAACTGTGCTGCCCAGGGTTAAGATATCTATTTAAAGAGCCCGCCGAGGGGACTTGAATGGGTTTACACACTTCTGTTTCTGCTAGGTGGTGCGTTTTTTTCAAAAAAACAAAAGCAAATGAAGGTTTGTGAAGACCTATAGTTTCATAAATGTCAAGATGACAGGATGTTAGAGGAAATTTCCCAAAATTATGGGAACACCCTCATCTTAGAAAACTGTACCTGGAAGATTTCACCTTACCCCTCGTTGTGAGAAAAGCCTGGAACGCCTTTTTTTCCAATCTCATGCTTTCTAGCCTGGAGGAGAGATGTGGGGTCTTATTGACCTCGCATCTCTCCATAAAGAGGACCTGTCACAAATGATTCCTATTACAAGGGATGTTTACATTCTTTGTAATAGGAATAAAAGTGATAAAAAAAAAAAGTAAAAGTAAGTCCTGCCCACATATGTAAAAGCTGTCAAACCACACATGTGAGGTGTCAAAGCGTGCGTTAGAGCGCAAGCAACAATTCTAACACTAGACCTCCTCTCTAAACATGTAATCTGTAAAAAAATTTAAAGCGTTGCCTATGGAGATTTTTAAGTACCGAAGTTAGGCGTCATTCCATAAGTGTGCGCAATTTTAAAGCGTGACATGTTGGGTAATTATTTACTCGGCGCAACATTATCTTTCACATTATACAAAAAATTGGGCTAACTTTACTGTTTTGTTATTTTTTAAATCAAGAAAGATTATTTTTTGCAAGTGTGAGATAAAACGTTGCAACGACTGCCATTTTATTTCCTAGGGTGTCTGCTAATATATATATATATATATATATATATATATATATATATATATATATAATGTTTGGGGGTTCTGAGTAATTTTCTAACAAAAAAATTATGATTTTTATAAGTAGGGGAGGAGTGCCAGAATAGGCCCGGTATGGAAGTGGTTAAATAGCGTATGTTTAGTATCACTTTAATGTCAAATCTAAAAGAAAGGAAGTGGGGGGGGGGGGGGGGTGACCAATCATTTAATAGCTGAGGCGGAGAAAAGTGAGGTCACAAACCTAGTGTTTAGCAGAGGTGCTATGATAAAAGCAGTGGCAGAACATATTGACAAATATTTCTATGGGTAAAACCAGCCATAGATGGATTTAATTTTGACTGGTGCAGTAGGGGTCTGCTGAAATTTGAACCATCTATGGGCAGGCTGATCGATCGATTTGGGTACAAGCAGCCTGTCTGATTTTTTTTTTACATGTGATTACTGCCAGCGGATATAGCCTCTAGCAGAAATCAATGTGTTCTACCAGTCGGGAAGGCTCCCCGAGTTCTCTGCCAGCAGAACACAAGAGCTCTTTGGGAGGGATTCCCCCATCAACACTGACTGTGTTAATGGTGGAATCAAGTGATTTTCTTTCCTTCCACCCAAAGTGGAAAAAAAGAAAATAAAATCATCTATGGCTTGCCTAAGATATACAGTATGTTTTGCTGCCATGAATTTAACTATTTTCCTGGAGTCCAGCTTTAAAAAAGAGAGAAACATCCAGCATCTCTTTGTGAACTAATTGATAAATTCATCAAGGAGAGCAAATATAATGGAAATGTAGTGGGGCGGAGCTGAGAATTGTGTTGAGATTTCATGGCTAGAGTTCCCAGAAAATATACAAAGCCAGCAGGGTATTCGTTAAAGGTGGACTGACCCTTTAATCACTCCAATGTCTTTTTTAGAAATGTTTATGGCCTTTTAATAGCACTTTTCATTAGCATAAAAAGCAGTCATCCATCTTTAAACATGTATCTTACCCAATGCTCTGACCTCATGTATCTTGTCTACTTATAATTTTTTTAATGTTTTTTTTTTTGTTGCTGCTTTATTGAGTTATTTGTGGCTGTTAGATTTCTTTGTTGTTTGCGGCAAACACTTTTCTAAGAGAATGCTTAATGAAAATGTCATCAATCTACGGCAGCCGTTTGGCATATTTAAATGACTGTTCATTGATGCTCTGAAAGACGCGAGTGTCCATTTGGTATACATTAGCGAGGAATTTAACTGCAGACTGACATATTGTTCATTTTCAACACTGTCACGTTGTGTTCTTGCCGAGCACATTTTAATTTCTTGATCAGTAATCAGGCAGAAGTTTCTTTTCAGCATATTAAAGACTTATCTGTGGCTAGCTACAGAGGCCAAAAATACAAGGTCATGGCGCCATCTTGTGGCATAATGTGGAATATCACTTTGTCTATGTAATCCATCACTGTTTCCCAAAGTGTGGGATGGGGACCACAGATTTACATACTCATTCTAGGTGGTGCAAAGCAGGTGTCAGCATAAAAAAAAAAGGATGGGTTCTATGGAAAAGAATAGTTCTGATCCAAATTTTAGGGTTGCTTTAGATCTATACCTGTGTGTGGAGGTGTAGCGGTGCCATGCGCCAAAGTGTGTTTCCTTTGTGAGTTAACATGTATACATGTATACATGTATACATGTATACATGTATCCAATGTATTTTTTGCATTAAGATTTGGAGTGGACAGAGTTAACAGCCAGTGACTAAGGCATCTAATCATTGGCCAAAGCAGCCTTTCTCAACCTTTTTACCCCTGAGGAACCCTTAAAAAGTTTTCAGGCCTCTGAGAACCCTGCTAAAACCAGTTAATTGGAGATCAGTTGAAAAATAAGCATCTTATAGTGGTGGTAAGTTTTGAGGAATACAACACTTAGGCTGGGTATTGGCAGCAATCAACTGGTACAGTAGAAACCGGCTGATTTTCGGCCCGTGTGTAGAGCTGCCTGTTCAACAGAAGCCAATCTCACAACCGGCTTCTGTCAAATAAGCATGCTGGAAAACCAGCATGGGTTTAGAGCGCACGCATGTGCACTCCGCTGTCAACACCCGCTGTGATTGTGTTCACAGAGGAAGTCGGTCAGCAGGTCCCAGCCAATGATTCATGGCAAGCTGACCAGCTGGGTACAATCACAGCCCAGAGCCCAATATTGACAATCAACACAGAGCTCTGTACAGAGGGAACAATCTCTCTGTTTCTTATCCCTGCAAAGCAGGGACAAGAAACAAAGAGATCTTTAGTAAAATAGCAGCACACATTACACATTGTTAGGCACACATTTAACGCCCCTGATCGCTGAAGATGTCAACCCCTTCCCAGCCAGTGTCATAAGTGCAGTGACAGTGTATAGCATTATCAGTGATCACTGTATTAGTGTCACTAGTGATGTCAGTGGCTGTTTGGCAGTTAGTCAGTTCTCCCCCAGCGTCAATTAGTATCAGATTGTCCACCACACTATCGCAGTCCCATTACTAGTATAAAACAGGGCTTTTTTTCAGGGGAAACGTGGGGGGACGCAGTTCTGGCACCTCCAGCACTAAATTTATGTAATGGCAAGGGGTGCTGGGGATGTGCTGGGGGGGTCTATTGATGATTGCCGCTGGGGGATCTATAGTCTATAGCAACTACACTGGTGAGATTCTATTTTTGCGCATGGGTCTTTTGTTGCTGGTGGAGGATCTATTGTTGCTGGAAGGAGGTTTTATATTCCTGGGGGGGTCCGTTGTTGCTGAGAGGAATCTACTGTTGAGAAAGATGCCTATTGTTGCTGGGGTATCTATTGTTGCTGGCTGCAGGGGATCTATTTTGCTGCTAACAAATTCTATACAAATTACTTAGCGCCACAGAATAATACTTGGTTCTGTATTCTCCAAAAGGGGCGGTACTGGGAGGTGGGTAGGTGGTGGAACCAAGGGATGGTGCTCGGAGGTGGGTAGGGGTGGAGACAAGGGGTGACTTAGAAGGGGGATGGAGTTCGTGCACCTATTCTCTGCGAAAAAAGCCCTGGTATAAAATGAATAAATAAAAATTCCTATATTTTTATATATATATATATATATATATATATATATATATATATATATATATATATATATATATATATATATATATATATATATACTATAGTTTGTAGACTCTATAACTTTCATGCAAACCAATAATTATTAACTTATTGTTTTTGTTTTTTTTACCAAAGACACATAGCAGAATACATTTTGGCCAAAATGTATATAAAAAAATAGATTTTCTACATTTTTTTATTGGATATGTTTTATAGCAGAAAGTAAAAAAATATGTATTCTTTTTCATTTATATAATAAAAAATTTAAAAAACCCAGTGGTGATCAAATACCACCAAAAGAAAGCTCTATTTGTGTGAAAAGAATTGTATACATTTAGTTTGGTTACAGTGTTACATGACTGCGCAATTACCACTTAAAGAAGCTCAGTGCTAAATAGCTGAGCTCCAATCATTCAGTAGGATCCCCTCCTGTTTGCTTTGTGTAAGTGGTAGCATATAGTGAGGTAGTAACCAATCATTTTATTTTTTTTCAGAAATGCATATTACCTGCTCTCCTTTTGAAATAAATTATGTTACAGAAGAATTGCAGGCATGGATATTTTATACATAGTTACATTAGTCTAACTTGGACCATTGCTATTATGCATATACCTCACCTGTGAGATCCCTCTAGAAGCTGGAAATCAGTGTAGTAGACATCGCTACTCCAGTGATTTCCACTTGCTTCCAGGTCCTGTGCTTAGCGGCTAGTGTGCTGCATTCTAAACACAACAGGCATGGGCACCATTCAGGGAATGCTTTGCATTTTGTTGAATGAATGAAAAGCTTTCGCTGATTGGATAAGGTGGGGGGCATGACATCACTGCCCCCCCCTTCACCTTGTCCAATCAGAAAAAGCTTTGCATTCATTCAGGAAATACTAAGCATGTTCTGAATGGCGCCTGTGCCAAGTTGTTAAAACTCTGTGTTCAGAATGCAGCAGGGCAGCCGCTCAGGACCTGGAAGCAAGTGAAGATCCCTGGCATAGCTGTGTCTACTTCAATGATTTCCAGCTCTCAGGGGCATCCGCCAGGTATTGTTCAGTATCTATCTATATCTATCTATATATATCTCTATCTATCTATCTATCTATCTATCTATCTATCTATCTATCTATCTATCTATCTATCTATCTATATATACATAGATATAGATATCTATCTATATATATGTAGTTACATTGGTCCAACCTTGACCAAAAAACTATAGTGGAACCTTGGATTGTGAGCATAATCTATTCCAGGAGAATGTTTGTAATCCAAAGCACTGGCATATCAATGCGAGTTTCCCCATAGAAGTCAATGGAAACTAAGATAATTCATACCGCTTTGACCTCTATTGCATGCAATACCGCATGTGGCGAGAGGTGGGGGGGGCGCCGGAGAGCCTCAGAAATACTCAGGGACAGCTCGGCTGAACTCGGAAACCCTCAGAAAGGCTCAGGAATGGAGTGTTTCCGAGTATTCCCGAGTGATTCCGAGTATATCCCAAAGGCTCCAAACCGTTCAGAGTGTCACCGGCACCTCTGCACCTCTGCACACCACATTAGCTTGAATTCTGATAGTTTTGCAAGACAACACTCACAAACAGAGTCAGGATTTTTTTTTTTAAGGTTGCGCGTCTTTCAAAGCGCTCATTAACCACATTACTCGTTAACCAAGGTTCCACTGTATATATAAAATATCCACATCTGGAATTCATCTTTAAAGTTGAACTCCAGATATATAAAAAAAATACTCAAATAATGCAGATATGCATTCATTAACCACTTTCAGACCGGACCAATTTGCTGGTCAAAGACCAGACCATTTTTTGCGATTCGGCACTGCGTCGCTTTAACTGACAATTGCGCGGTCGTGCGACGTGGCTCCCAAACAAAATTGACGTCCTTTTTTTCCCACAAATAGAGCTTTCTTTTGGTGGTATTTGATCACCCCTGCGGTTTTTATTTTTTGCGCTATAAACAAAAATAGAGCGATAATTTTGAAAAAAACACATTATTTTTTACTTTTTGTAATAATAAATATCCCCCAAAAATATATAAAAAAACATTTTTTTCCCTCAGTTTAGGCCGATACGTATTCTTCTACATATTTTTGGTAAAAAAAATCGCAATAAGCGATTATTGATTGGTTTGCGCAAAAGTTATAGCGTTTACAAAATAGGGATAATTTTATAGCATTTTTATTAATAATTTTTTATTATTTTTTTTTTTACTAGTAATGGCGGCGATCAGCGATTTTTATTGTGACTGCGACATTGTGGGGGACCCATCGGACATTTTTGACACATTTTTGGGACCATTGTCATTTATACAGTAATCACTGCTATATAAATGCAGTGATTCCTGTGTAAATGACACTGGCAGTGAAAGGGTTAACCAGTGGGTGGCAGTGTAGGGGTTAAGTGTTCCTAGGGGTGTGTTACTAACTGTGGGGGGGTTGGGCTTTCATTTAGTGTACACTGATCTCTGCTCCAATCACATGGAGCAGAGATCAGCGTCACTAGTTGCTAGGCAGAATGGGAAAATGTTGTTTACACAGCATTTCCTCCATTCGGCCGCTCCGTGAGACGATCGCGGGGATGCCCGCGGCGATCGAGTCCGCGGGTCCCGCGACCGGACTCACGGGGGTCCCGACCAGCGCGGGAGCGCGCCGCCAGCGGCGCGCTCCCGATGGCACGGCGGCATCTAATATTGGACATACATGTACGCCAATATGCCTGCCCGTGCCATTCTGTCGACGTACATCGTCGTGCGCTGGTCGGGAAGTGGTTAATACATCCATAAATGTATTTTATTAAATGCTAGCAGTACATTTAAGTACCTAAATGTATTTTGGTATCAGCCTCTTGCTGTTTCTGTACAGCAGAACTCAGACTTGGAGAGGAAAAAGCAGCATAAGGAGCCAATCAGTTGCGCTGCAGTTTTCATGTGTTAACAAAGAACATGATTATAAATGAATAGAGCAGAATGAGAGAGAGATGAGACCATCAATCTGGTGCTTTTCTTTTCACTGTCCAGTCACAGGTTGGGGGAAGGACAAAACCTGGAACTGTTAGTGAACTGCAGCAGGTAAAAAAAAAACAGGTCTCCTGTCCTGCTAGACAGGACTGTGCTGTGTAGCAGAGCTGTGTAAAACCGAAGGCCGGCTGAACAGAAATACAAATCTTTTGGTAAGTCAACCATCTCCCAGTAAAGTATTATATCTGTGAATGTAACTGGAGTTCACACTTGGATTGTAACTGGTTATATTTAGTGATTTCAGCAGCTCTCTATTATTTGCAATATCCCGCTTTGTCACAAGGTCAGAGTTCTTCTTTAAAGGATAATAATCAGTCTTGTTCTCATCCCACATTAGCCACCAACTGTCCATTCGATGATAAAGAGCGCTCGCTGGACGGTGAGTGATGTCACCAGCATAATCTCAAGGTAAATTATCGCGCAGAAGTGACAATTGTCGCCAGGGAAAGACGTGTGAATTATACCGTTATTAGCAGCCGCCACACACCTCCTAAGGAAATTTTACCATGTAATTACATTAAAGTTGACTATGTATTTGATTTGTTCTGCGGAAAGGGATACTGTAAGACAGTGATGAGTGATCGCCCATGCAGACACGTTTCTAAGACACACTTATGAATACATTTATAAACACGTTTGTCCATGGGAGATATTTTTACAGATCAGTATCTATTATCTAGAGACATTAATGCGTATCATACTTTTTCTTGCTTGGGCACAGGCTTACCCAATAACGCACAAGGTGAGATGAAATGCTGAGTGCAATGACTTATATCAATCAATCTGATTTCATTTTCCTACAGTCAGGTAAGTGGAGATGAATTTTGGTCGTTATTGGGCATTGTAAATATTGATCTGGATTGTACATTTGTTAAAGTAGAATTCCCTTTTTTTTTGTTTTTGTTTTTTGCTATATATTATTTAAAGTTTAAGAGACAAGCATTTTGTGCTTCAATGCGTATTTAAATGTAAATGAAGGGTGGATTGTTCCTGGAACATTACTATCTATCGTTTTACTAAGTAATCATGCATAACTTTTAGAATATTTATCTATAATCCAGAGCTCTCACCTGCAGTAAAACCTTTTCACCACTAGCTGTCCTCAAGCTTCTGGGTTCAATGACAGTCAGTGTAATTCTCCCCTCTTCCTGTGAGCCCAGGCTGTCATGGACCCACCCTAGGTAAGTGTCATCATGTAGCCAGGGCTCAGAGTATAAGTGCACTACAGCATTACATTATTAACCTGGCACCGCACTGTGCACCAGAAGACCAGTGTGGACTTGTGATATCATTTTACCGACTAGAAACTCCTAAAAAAAAAAGGTATGTATATTTATTATTGAAAATAATAGGAACCAAGGAAAGGGAGGGTGTGTGTAGGGGGTAAGGAGGGGTAAGTGTGCAGGAGACTATATAAAAGGAACCAAAGGCAATTAGACAAGTTTTTTTTTAGCTTATCCAATCACTTGCACCTCCACAAGAGTGGCTGGCCAACAGGCATCTGTTGAATACATAATACATAAGCAGAGGATTGTCACCCAATCCAGCCCGAAACAGCCATATTATGAGGTATCTTCCATCTTACAGGATTATCACCAGCCAAATGTAACAATTCAATGCCTGTAGGCACGTGTAATGCGGCCTCACTGCACAGGTGGCGCTGTGATGGCTACTGCCATGCAAGGAGGACAGGAGGAACTCTTGTTCCTCTGAGGCCTCTGAAGGTGTCATCAAGGGAGCAGCTGTCTGACCGGAAGGCTGCTGCCCTGGATGATCCTGGTGACCATCTTAAGTGTAGGCAGTGCTAATAAATGGCACTCTCTCACTGCAGTTGGTGCACATTTGCAAAGTAGAGGTCAAGGGCAGGAACCTGCTAGTTAGGGACAGAGTGTCTAGTGTAGGGAAAGGTTCCAGTGGAGGAGGGACAGAGTGGGAACTGCACACCTTTGTCGCCAGCCAGGAGCCCTTCCCATCTTCAGTTGCGTTGCCGCCAGAGCGTCTTCCAGCCACCTCCTTTGTCAGATGTTGCCAGGCATCTTAAGCTGTTTAGAGTGTCTTCTGTAATACTGAGACTGCTGTGCCAGGCTCCCCCATGTTACACAGATCCTGTAACCAAATTGGCACTATGTCAGTGAAGAGTAATTGGGAACAATTCCAATCAGTACCTGTTTTCCAGTATGCCAGATTGATGTTTCCCCTGAGTGTAATTGGCCAACAGGAATTTGTCTGCCCTCTAGACATGGGGTCACTACATGATATAGCCACAAATAACCAGATTAGGTAACTGTCATCTCCTGTCTAAGGGCAGCTTAAAGTAGAACTGTGGCCAGGATATGGGCATTCAAAAATGTGCACATTCTTTACAAGCAGTGAATACAATTTAAAATAACTCCCCACTGACCTCTGTAGCTACAAATACTCTGGATCAATTCATCTTTGAAGTTCACAAGAGGGCTCAACACAGTATAAAACTTGGATGAACAAGTTGGAGAAAACAGAGTCCATCCAGGTTTTATCCTGTGCTGAGATGAAAGAAGAGTGGTGTTTTCACCGAAATACATTGACTGTTTCTATATCATTTATTTACCAACAATTCAAATTATCTTGGACACCTTCATCAGTTTTTGGTCTTGTGGTCCTTTCTGTATTTCTAAGTTGTTGGGTGCCCATTGAGGTGAGCCTTCCTGTGTGGGCATCACCTCACCAGAACTACTGAGCTTGTTTAAAGATTTCCTTTATTTGAATGTATGTACAAGTTGTTGGTTTGACCTATAGTGCAAATTTTGGTATGGGACCTGTAGTCATTTCTATTAATCTAGAGCAGTAGTTGTTAACTCATGAGGTATAGAGAACCTCAGCTTCGGCCCTTGACATCACCAAACATACATATGTTGAACATCACGTTCAACATATGTAACACTACAGAACCCCATAAGTGGACATACCATAGGACAGTGATGGCGAACCTTGGCACCCCAGATGTTTTGGAACTACATTTCCTATGATGCTCAACTACACTGCAGAGTGCATGAGCATCATGGGAAATGTAGTTCCAAAACATCTGGGGTGCCAAGGTTCACCATCACTGCCATAGGAAATGGTCAGAGAACTCATGAGGTATAGAGAACCTCAGCTGCGGCCCTTGACATCACCAAACATACATATGCTGAACATCATGTTCAACATATGTAACACTACAGAAGGCCATCGGTGGACATACCATAGGAAATGGTCAGAGACATGCTATGGGTGTGGCTGGAGACTGGGGACATGGTGCAGGATACAACAGAATTTGGCTACATGTTACAAGAGACTGCTAGACATCACTGTCATTGCCGTTCCTTTAGAAATCAATGCTCACACTACCGACTGCTTGGGTCAGCAAGTATCAAAAGGCTATATATGGCCCTTGGGCCACAGGTTAGGCATCAGGAATCTAGAAGTTTATTTCTTTCTTACTTACACCAGAAATGTTTTTTTACAGGTAAATTAATTTCCAATCTAATTACTGTGCGTTTGCCTCGGCAGTCACAGCAATTCAATCATCCCCTCTACTGTACCTCTTCCCTGTAGACAGTAGTTAGTAGCCATTTTGTTCAGCTGGAGCTAGGCGAATATCCATGAGAATGAAGCTTATCAGCTCCCCATGAGCCAGTATCTCACGAGTGCTATTCATGTCAGATTTCACGTTTCATGAATATTAGCTCTTTTATATCGCTTCCCATTGTAGCGAGTCCTTGTTCGTCTTCTACTGCGCTGCCAGGCGCACAAATCCTGTGCTGTTTGTGATGTATTATTTAGAAAAAGCCCTTGTTATTGTTTAGTCAATACGTATAAAAAGGCTTTGTGTCCTTTATCGAGGTTCATGTTTAACAGCGCGGTCTGTGGGAGCCGCGCACGTCTCGAGCACCGACTCCTGCAATTGTCTGGCCCGTGCATTTGATACTATTGATCTCCTGCTAAAAGATGTTCCTTTTCCTTTTGGGTTTTAAATCTTATTCAATTATTCCCCTGGAGCCGATAGGTCTGAAGCTCTCTTAGCATTAACTCGCACAGCGAGGGGAGCGTCAGGAGGCTGTGTAACCTGGCACCGAGCACAGGGGTTACCACACTCTCTTATACCTCTGGGGGCCCCGGCGGGCTGAGTGTGAAAGACGATCACATGTCAACATATCTCATGGATTTCTCTCTAGCTTACACCATCTCATTCATCCAGAGACGGTGAAATAAAACCAACTTTCAAAGGCAGAGGGTACTGTCTCTGCTTTATCAAAATGTCTGTGGTACAGATTACCTCAGAAGGCCTGTGTTGCTCATGGCAACCTGAGCTTCCCCTGCAGTCTTCCATTGCAGAATATGAATGAGGGAATCCGAATCTGTTGCTATGGGCAACATAGACTGTGAGTGACAGTTCTTCCTGAATATAAAATCTGCTTTTTTTGGCAGCAAGTGAAATAAAACCAACTTTCAAAGGTGGAGGGTACTGTCTCTACTTTATCAAAATGTCTGTGGTACATATTACCTAAGAAGGCCTGTTTTGCCTATAATTCAGGGTTGTTCTGCTATAGCAGCCACATCACCTCTTAAAGGCTCAAAAAGTGTTGGTTTATCTTAAAATCTATACATTTTTATTATTAACTACTTCAGCCCCGGAAGGATTTACCCCCTTAATAACCAGGCCATTTTTTGAGATACGGCACTGTGTTGTTTTTGACTGAGAATTGCACGGTCGTGTGATGCTGTACACAAACAAAATTGATGCCCCTTTTCCCCACAAATAGAGCTTTCTTTTGGTGGTATTTGATCACCTCTGCGATTTTTATTTTTTGCGCTATAAACAAAAAAAGACAGACAATTTTGAAAAAAAAAACTATATTTTTTACTTTTTGCTATAATAAATATCCCAAAAAAGAAATAAAAAAATGTCTTCATCAGTTTAGGCCAATTTGTATTCTTCTACATATTTTTGTGACAAACAGCCGCTCGGACAAGCGGCATCACACGCTAGGCTTGTGCGTTGCGCTCCAAGTCTCTCGTCACGCCAGGCGGACGCCTACCTTGCGTCCAACTTCGATCCACACCACTCAGCGTGCACCGCACCTCCGTCCCAGAGTCTGATTCATCACACGGAGTAGGACTGAACACCTCCCCTCCACTCCACAGGCTCAGCGCGGCGGCGCCCCAGTCCCGCAGTCCACCCATTAACAGTGAGTGACTTCAGGAACACAGTTCCATTTATCTGCATTTGATTAACTCCTGCTTTTCCCCTTTCTGGGGGAGGATTGTTCTCAATCACCAAGTCCCCATGTTCTAGCTAATTGGTGGCAGTGCAGCTTTTTTATTATCTTAAAGTCACAAACAAAAGACTTCAGGGGTGATTTATCGCTAAACATCTGTCAGTTTACATTCTTTACGATCGATGGATTTTGTGCTTTTAAGATCCCAGGAGGATCAGATGTCTTTGTCATTGTTTTTTTTATATTTAATAAATGATCTTTATGTGTTTTTTCATATCATATCACAAGTTTCTTTGTTGCGCTGTTTCTTGATTGTTTGTTTTTTGCATGTTTCTAAGTGTCTGGGGGCGTGGCTGTGTGTGACATCACACTAATCGCTGCTCCCGATGACAGGGAGCAGACGATCAATGTGCTGTCATTAGGCATAACGGGGAGATGCTGTTTACATCGGCATCTCCCCGTTCTTGAGCTCTGTGACATGATCACGAGTATCCCCGCGGCAATCGAGTCCGTGGGACCCGTGGGCACGTTCACGGAGCTCGTGGCAGGCACGAGCGCGGTACGTTACTTTGCCCAGCCGTGCCATTCTGCCGACGTATAAGTACAGGAGCCAGTCGGGAACCGGTTAAAGGACCATACCCGCCCCCACCAAGATGTACATAAGGTGGGGTAGGTGGAAGCTTTTAGCCCAGTGAGGCCAGCCAGGCATACACTGAGACCACCTTAAATGGATATGTTAAATCTACCTGACAGGTAGTTCAGGATAAGCCAGAAGGACAGGAGTGACCAAAAGTAAACAAAACTCATAGGTACACCAGAGAGTATCTAGAATAACTTTTGGCTTAAGGTCCCATGTGGTTGCTGCAGCATTCCTCCATAGGCTGACCATTTGGAGGGATGCCACATGGGACCTTAAGCCAAAAGTTGTTCCTGGCTGGCCTTACTGGGCTAAAGCTTCCACCCCCCCCCCCCCACATTATGTACATCCTGGTGGGGGGTATGGTCCTTTCACAGAAACGATGGCGGCTGAACATTTTTAATGCTTTTATGTGATGTGTCCTTTTATGCTGCAGTTTGGGAACACTATCACATTTATACTACCTGCAGAGCTATCCTTGAAGAAGGAGCTAATTGACTCTGAAATGCGTCAGTAATGCTTACGCAATCTCTATAACTAGATATACATATTGTATTGATTTTGTACCCTTTTTACTGTGTATTACTTTTCGTATACTACTTTTATATGAAGTTAATAATAAAAATGTATAGATTTTAAGACAACCCAACACCGTTTGAGCCTTTAAAGTCCCACTCAATGGGGGAAAACCTTTTTACATAATTGTGTTGCCCATAGCAACCAGAACTTCCTGTGTCATCTTCCATAAGAGAATGTGAAGGGGAATCCAATATGTTGCTATGGGCAACACAGACTGTGTGTTCTTTCCCCAGAAACTTTCATTAATGGCTGTATGTTTTTACCTCAGAAAATGTACTTTTTGTTGACAGGAATATTGATGCACAATTTTTTGTGCCAAACAGCTTTTACTTTTAAGACAAAAAACAAAAATTGTATGCACAGATATATCAGCTTACCAGCCCTTAGATGAGGTGGGTGTATTACCTTTCTTTTTTTATTCATCCAGAGACATCGTGTGTGGGCTCCATCGAACTTTTTCCGTCAGAATTTACGAAAAACAAAGTTTGAGAGCAGGATCTAAAATTTTCCGACAACAAAATCCGATCATTTAAATTCCGATCGTGTGTAGACAATTCCAACGGACAAAGTTCCACCCTGCTCAGAATAAATTAAGAGACCACAGCTATTGGCTACTGGCCCATTTATAGTATTGTAGGTCACTTCGTTAAGAACGATCTAATTTTCCAACAACTTTGTCCGACCGTGTGTATGCAAGACAAGTTTGGCACAAAATCCGTTGGAAAAAAATCTGATGGATTTTGTTGTCGGAATGTCCGACCGTGTGTACAAGGCATTAAGCATTTTTGTGGTGCTTTTGCTGTGCTTTAGTGCAGTTTTCGCTGCGCTTTTGCGCCATTAGCGGTGCGCTTTTTTTAACCTCTGACCTTAAAAAAAGGAAAATAGAGCCATTTTTGCAGCGCTTTTGAATCGCTTTGGAAGCGTTTCCCATTAATTTCAATGGACAAGGGTGTTTTTGAGCCGCTTTTTAAAGTGCTCCAAACATGCCCCCAAAGATGCTGCTTGCAGGACTTTTTGCACCGCCCCAGTGTGAAAGCATCCATTGAAATGAATCAGAAGCAATTTTCAGGCGCTTTTAAGGTGCTATTTTGAGTGCAAAAGCATATCTAAAGCCATAAAGCAAAAATTGTATGTAAAGCTATATCAGCATACCAATCCTTAGAAAGGGTGGCTAAGGTACATGGTACCTTAGAAGGCCCGTATTGCCCATAGCAAGCTGAACTTCATATGTAGTCTCCCATAGCAGACTGTAAACAGGGGAATCTGATCTGTTGCTATGGGAGACCCAGACAGCGTGAGGTAATTTTTTCCTCAGAAACGATGAATGATGACTATATGTTTTTACCTAAGAAAAAAATTGCTTTTTAGGTGACAGGAATATCAGTGCACACATTTTGTGATAAATAGCCTTTACTGTATTC
Source organism: Lithobates pipiens (assembly GCF_037356315.1). Taxonomy (NCBI): domain Eukaryota; kingdom Metazoa; phylum Chordata; class Amphibia; order Anura; family Ranidae; genus Lithobates; species Lithobates pipiens. Next base: position 70,323,774 of record NW_027507785.1, on the reverse strand, counting down.
ATAAAGCCAAAAAGCAAAAATTGTATGTAGAGGAATATCAGCTTACTGGTCCTTAGATGAGATGGCTGAGGTACATGTTACCTCAAAAGGCCTGTATTGCCCATAGCAACCTTAACTTCCTGTGTAGTCTCCTATGGCAGACTGTGGGCAGGGGACTCTGATCTGTTGCTGTGGGCAACACAGACTGTGTGAGGCAGTTCTCCCTTCAGAAACTTTAATTAATGACAGAATGGTTTTGCTTGTGAAAATTAGCTTTTTGGTTACAGGAATATAAACTTGTGTATTTTTATGAAAAATGTTTTTTACTGCATCTAAAGCCAATAACCAAAAATTATATGTACAGTTATATCAGCTTACCAGTCCTTAGATTAGGCGGCTGAGGTACATGTTACCTCAGAAGGCCTGTGTTGCCCATAACAACCTAAACTTCCTGTGTAGTCTCCTGCATAGTTTTTACTGCAGCTAAAGCCAAAAAAAAATTGTATGTACAGTCATATCAGCTTACCAGTTCTTAGAGGAGGTGGCTGAGGTACATGTTACCTCAGAAGGCCTGTGTAGCCCATAACAACCTAAACTTCCTGCGTAGCCTCCTGCATAGTTTTTACTGCAGCTAAAGCCCAAAAAAATTTTTATATACAGTCATATCAGCTTACCAGTTCTTAGATGAGGGGGCTCAGCTGTATTACTTTTCTTTTTTTCGTTCATCCAGAGACACTGAAATAAAACCAAGGGTTCTTTCTTTTATATGAAGTTAATAATAAAAATGTATAGATTTTAAGACAAACCAACACTTTTTGAGCCTTTAAAGTCCCACTCAATGGGGGAAAACCTTTTTACATAATTGTGTTGCCCATAGCAACCTGAGCTTCCTGTGTCATCTTCAATAGGAGAATGTGAAGGGGGAAATCCAATATGTTGCTATGGGCAACACAGACTGTGTGTTCTTTCCCCAGAAACTTTCATCAATGGCTGTATGTTTTTACCTCAGAAAATGTACTTTTTGTTGACAGGAATATTGATGCACAATTTTTTGTGACAAACAGCTTTTACTTTTAAGACAAAAAACAAAAATTGTATGCACAGATATATCAGCTTACCAGCCCTTAGATGAGGTGGGTGTATTACCTTTCTTTTTTTATTCATCCAGAGACAGTGAAGTAAAACTAGCTTTCAAAGGTGGAGGGCACTGTCTTTGCTTCATCAAAATGTCTGTGGTACATGTTACCTCAGAAGGCCTGTGTTATCTATAGCAACCCAAACATCCAGTGTAGTCTCCCATAGCAGAATGTGAATGCGAAAGCCAATCGGTTGCTATTAGCGACACAGATGGCGTGAAGTAATTTTCCCCTTGGACACTTTCATTAATGACAATATGTTTTTACCTCAGAAAATTTGCTTTTTTTTGGTAACAGAAATATCAATACATACATTTTTTAGATAAATGGCCTTTAGACCCCTTTCACACTGAGGAGCTCAAACTGCCCATGAAACTTTATGCCCTGTACACACGGTCGGACTTTCCGACGGAAAATATGTGATCGGATCGTGTTGTCGGAAAATCCGATCGTGTGTGGGCTCCATCAAACTTTTTCCGTCAGAATTTACGAAAAACAAAGTTTGAGAGCAGGATCTAAAATTTTCCGACAACAAAATCCGATCATTTAAATTCCAATCGTGTGTAGACAATTCCAACGGACAAAGTTCCACCCTGCTCAGAATAAATTAAGAGACCACAGCTATTGGCTACTGGCCCATTTATAGTATTGTAGGTCACTTCGTTAAGAACGATCTGTTTTTCCAACAACTTTGTCCGACCATGTGTATGCAAGACAAGTTTGGCACAAAATCAGTCGGAAAAAAATCTGATGGATTTTTTTGTCGAAATGTCCGACCGTGTGTACAAGGCATTAAGCATTTTTGTGGTGCTTTTGCTGTGCTTTAGTGCAGTTTTCGCTGCGCTTTTGCGCTGTTAGCGGTGCGCTTTTTTAACATCTGACCTTAAAAAAAGAAAAATAGAGCCATTTTTGCAGCGCTTTTGAATCGCTTTGGAAGCGTTTCCCATTAATTTCAATGGACAGGGGTGTTTTTGAGATGCTTTTTAAAGTGCTCCAAACATGCCCCCAAAGATGCTGCTTGCAGGACTTTTTGCACCGCCCCAGTGTGAAAGCATCCATTGAAATGAATCAGAAGCAATTTTCAGGTGCTTTTAAGGTGCTATTTTGAGTGCAAAAGCATATCTAAAGCCATAAAGCAAAAATTGTATGTAAAGCTATATCAGCATACCAATCCTTAGAAAGGGTGGCTAAGGTACATGGTACCTTAGAAGGCCCGTATTGCCCATAGCAAACTGAACTTCATATGTAGTCTCCCATAGCAGACTGTAAACAGGGGAATCTGATCTGTTGCTATGGGAGACCCAGACAGCGTGAGGTAATTTTTTCCTCAGAAACGATGAATGATGACCATATGTTTTTTCCTAAGAAAAAATAGCTTTTTAGGTGACAGGAATATCAGTGCACACATTTTGTGATAACTAGCTTTTACTGTATACATAAAGTGAAAAAGCAAAAATTGTATGTACAGGAATAACAACTTACTGGTCCTTAGATGAGATGGCTGAGGTACATGTTACCTCAAAAGGCCTGTATTGCCCATAGCAACCTTAACTTCCTGTGTAGTCTCCTATGGCAGACTGTGGGCAGGGGAATTTGATCTGTTGCTGTGGGCAACACAGACTGTGTGAGGCAGTTCTCCCTTCAGAAACTTTAATTAATGACAGAATGGTTTTGCTTGTGAAAATTAGCTTTTTGGTTACAGGAATATAAACTTGTGTATTTTTATGAAAAATGTTGTTTACTGCATCTAAAGCCAATAACCAAAAATTATATGTACAGTTTTATCAGCTTACCAGTCCTTAGATGAGGCGGCTGAGGTACATGTTACCTCAGAAGGCCTGTGTTGCCCATAACAACCTAATATTCCTGTGTAGTCTCCTGCATAGTTTTTACTGCAGCTAAAGCCAAAAAAAATTGTATGTACAGTCATATCAGCTTACCAGTTCTTAGAGGAGGTGGCTGAGGTACATGTTACCTCAGAAGGCCTGTGTTGCCCATAACAACCTAAACTTCCTGCGTAGCCTCCTGCATAGTTTTTACTGCAGCTAAAGCCCAAAAAAATTGTATATACAGTCATATCAGCTTACCAGTTCTTAGATGAGGGGGCTCAGCTGTATTACTTTTCTTTTTTTCGTTCATCCAGAGACACTGAAATAAAACCAAGGGTTCTTTCTTTTATATGAAGTTAATAATAAAAATGTATAGATTTTAAGACAAACCAACACTTTTTGAGCCTTTAAAGTCCCACTCAATGGGGGAAAACCTTTTTACATAATTGTGTTGCCCATAGCAACCTGAGCTTCCTGTGTCATCTTCAATAGGAGAATGTGAAGGGGGAAATCCAATATGTTGCTATGGGCAACACAGACTGTGTGTTCTTTCCCCAGAAACTTTCATCAATGGCTGTATGTTTTTACCTCAGAAAATGTACTTTTTGTTGACAGGAATATTGATGCACAATTTTTTGTGACAAACAGCTTTTACTTTTAAGACAAAAAACAAAAATTGTATGCACAGATATATCAGCTTACCAGCCCTTAGATGAGGTGGGTGTATTACCTTTCTTTTTTTATTCATCCAGAGACAGTGAAGTAAAACTAGCTTTCAAAGGTGGAGGGCACTGTCTTTGCTTCATCAAAATGTCTGTGGTACATGTTACCTCAGAAGGCCTGTGTTATCTATAGCAACCCAAACATCCAGTGTAGTCTCCCATAGCAGAATGTGAATGCGAAAGCCAATCGGTTGCTATTAGCGACACAACCTGAACTTCCTGTGTCATCTTCAATAGGAGAATGTGAAGGGGGAATCCAATATGTTGCTATGGGCAACACAGACTGTGTGTTCTTTCCCCAGAATCTTTCATTAATGGCTGTATGTTTTTACCTCAGAAAATTTACTTTTTGTTGACAGGAATATCGATGCACAATTTTTGGTGACAAACAGCTTTTACTGCATCTAAAGCCAAAAAACAAAACTTCTATGTACAGGTATATCAGCCTGTCAACAATACCTCAGAAGCCCTGTGTTGCCCATAGAAACCTGAACTTACAGCGCAGTCTCCCATAGTAGAATATAAATGGGGGAATCCAATCTGTTGTCATGGGCGACCCAGACATTGTGAACCATTTTTTCCCTTGCATACTTTAATTATGGGCCATCTGTTTTTACTGTTTTTATTAATGTTTAATATTGATACACAAATATTTCTGATAAATAGCCTTTAGTGCATATCTAAAGCCAAAAAGCAAACACTGTATGCACAGGTATATCAGCTTATCAGTCCTTGGAAGAGGTCTATTACCTTTCTTTTTTTTATCCATCCAGAGCCAGTGAAGTAAAACTTTCAAAGATGGAGGGTCCTGTCTCTGCTTTATAAAAATGTCTGTGGTCCTGTGTAGTTTCCCATAGCAAAATGTTAATGAGGGAATCCAGTCTGTTGCTATGGGCAACACAGACTGTGTGATACAGTTGTTTTTACTTCAGAAAATTAGCTTTTTGGTCACAAGAATATTGATTTTGTCACAATTGTTTGTGACAAATATCTTTTACTGTATATAAAGCCAACAACTAAAATTGTATGTACAGGTACAGTACATCTTAGATGAGGTGGCTTTTTTTTTTTTTTGTCTCAAGCCTTTTACCTTTTTTTTCCGTCCGCAGGTTGTTCTTAGTGCTGTTAGGAGATGCTATTCTCTATCAAGACGTAATTTAGGTCCTGTACTGCAGCGGCCTCCAACCTTTTTGGCACCAGGGATCTCTTTTAGTGTAGCCAATTCTTTCACGGACTGGGGGGGAGGGGGATGCCGGAAGGAGAAGGCGTTCACGGAGTCTCACAAATATAAAGGAGACTGCACTATAATGATTACAGTGCCCCTTTACAGTGCAGTCGTCTTTATAGTCCCTACACTGCCCTTTGTAGTCCCCCCCCATACACACATCGCAGTGCCCCTTGCAGTCATTCCCCCCCCCCCCCCCCCCCCCGTTACAGGCCTATTTGCAGTCATGGCCCCCATCTCAGTCCTCGCTGCAATCATGACCCCCATCACAGTCCTCCTTGCAGTCATGACCCCCATCACAGTCTTTCCTGTCTTGCCCCCCTCTTTCTTCTTTAAAATCACAGTGCCCCTTTTAATCCCTGCCTCCCCTGCAGCGCTTTATCTTTTAACCAGTTAGCAGCCTGTGTCTATTCTCTCATGTCTCCTGACTGGCCGCCAATGTCAGCCTATTGGCAAGGCAGGGGGTGGAAGCAGCTGCAGATCAGGACAGAGAGCGGGAGCGGCCACACTTATATTAACAAGTGGGTGATTACCCGCTTGTTATTATGAAAAGTCTCTCTGTCCCAATCTGCAGCTGCTTCCGCCCCGTCTTGCTAATAGGCTGACATGGGAGGCTGGTCAGGAGACATGAGAGAATATTAGAAACAAGCTGCTAAATGGCCCTGTGTCCATGACAGGACTTTTTGCTGTGTGATGGTGGCCTGCTTAACAACAGGCCATGGACCGGTACCGGTCTGTGGTCCGGTGGTTGGTGACCCCTGCTTTACTAAATTTCATAGTGATTCTAATAACAGCCATTGCTTAGGCCTTGAAAAAGGTGGGAGGCTCTTATTCCCTGAAACGCGTTGTCTGCATCTGATGCTGTTAACTAATACATTTTTCGAAAAAAACTTTTTTTAAGTGATACAATCCTTTGTACCAGGTGCTCCATATACATCCAAGAGTTGATCGCCCGTTGAATGAATTGTTTATCGTGATCACAAAGGTAGGGGCCTAGGACATGGTCCACATACCCTGAAGGAACTTTACCAAGACTGGAGTAGCCAGAATCTATAGCAGTTGTCCATTGAATTTGCAACCAATCAGCTTCTGGCTTTCATTTTTATTTGATTTCATTTTGATGTTCTAAATGCAGGAAAAATGATCTGGGAAGTATCTGGGTTTGCTTCCCATTTCACTTTTTCTTGCATTTAAATGTTCCTGCTTTAGACGCATTTAGGCCCACTGGGGTGCATGGGGTTCTGGCGTTTAGCTGCAGGGGGAGGGCACAGGTACACCATCCACCACGGCTGCTGCTGCCACCTATAAAACCCTATTAGAGGCTGACAGCTAGAAAGTGCACCCAGTGGTATATCCATTTAGGGCAGTATGCCCAGGGAGAAACATGCTGAATGCAGACTCTTTGTATTCTGGGCATTTGTCCCTGGACGCACACTGCATTAAATGTACAGCTAGGTGCACCATCCAACCACAGCAGCTATCAGCAACTGTCAGCTGTCAGCCTCTCATAGAGTTTGACAGGCCACTGACAGTGGGCCTGGATGTTTTCCGTGTCCTTTGCCCATGGCTAAATGCCAGAGCCCCACGCATCAGGGCTAAACACCGTGTATGCATGAGGCTCAAATATGTCTAATCGGATCCTGGCTGCACAGAATTCTATTCCTTCTTCTTCACTAGGCAGAAAAAAAACTGGGCAGCAGGAAGCAGGCTGAGGGGTTATAGCCAGAGGGACTGCCCCCTTGGTGAAGCTATACAGTTCTGCTGTTTTTGCATGTATTACATGTTCTGCCAATCCTCTCCTGAAGGTGGCGTGATAACCTACGGTCAAGATTTAAAGGAGCTGTGTCCATCAATGAACTACAGAGAAAGGGATTTTACGGTGAATACAAAATCCTATTTTTCTCTAATTGCAGGTAAACGCACAGTGTGAATGATACCATTGAAAAAAAACATTACATGCATTTATTGTCAGGACTGGGCTCAGCCTTCCACAGTTACTCAGCTGTTGATGATATCCTGCTCGTCAGTCTTGCCTACTTAAGCTGTTCAGCCCAGTGAATCTCTGCCTTCGCTTTGGTCAACGTCACAGAAACTCCTGCGATCCTGTTCAAGACTTGCTTTGCTGACATCCCTTCTGGCTCCAGATCCTGCTTGCTATTCCACTACATTGATCCCTAACTTCTGGCTTGGCTGACTATCCGTTCCAGTTACTGAACTTTGGCTATGTTTTGACTACGTTTGTTCTTTTTACTTTTATTATTAAACAAGTGTGATTAACTGTACTTCTGTCTCAGCCTGATTTAATGGTTTCTGATATTTATATATAGAAGTGTCCTCTAAACTCAAATAAAAGCAGGTTTGACAATGTCAGCATGAATGAGGCCTAACTGAACAAGCTTAAGATAGAAGCTGAATGGTTACTATGCACAGATACTTCCATTTTAGAAAATTCCCCCCATTATACTTTCACCATTGATCTGTTTCGTTAAAGCAAAACACACTTCACTGTCTATCCATCAGAACCAATTCTCACTTCTATCAATCCAGCTTTATAGCACACATGTTAAAATGTATTTTGAACCTGGTGATTCTGCCAGTAACGTGCTAGCAACAGGGCAGGACGGGTGAATGCTGGCTATGGGAGTTTTTCAGGCAGGCTTTCCGAGTAGTGAAAATGGTTGTTCAAGGAAGCACAGTTCATTTTTATCCACTGGTGCCCCTTAACTGCATAAGTAGTTTTTTTGTAAAGGTGAACTAACCCTTTAAAGTCCAACTTTTGTCTCCAAACCCCTGCCTAAAGGCCCCCTAGTGTTTATTACATGCTTAATATTTTTAAAACTTTATCCAGTCATATGACCCACAGGATCCATACATGTATTATTAAACTGTGAGTGCAGGTTGCCATGATGATGCCCCCTCAATGGATCTATGGCCCCCTGTTCTCAAAACAGGACTGAGGACATCTTGTGGTAAAGAAGAGGTACTGTGGTGGGAGACAGCCCCTGAGTGAATGTAAGTACTGCAGCCAGAAATTATTATTATTATTTAGATGGAAAAAAAATCCTCTGTTTGGACTTTAACCTCTAAGGCTCTGTTCACAAATAGGCAGCCGCGGGTTTGTGCCTGGGGTCTGGTACATCCCTGTTCACCGTTTCAGGTGCGAATCAGGTCAGAATGTTTGCCTGAATTTGCACTTAAATCGGACCCAAAAATCGTATATCAAGTATAAACAGATCCACTGTCACAGTTCAGACTTGTGTCACTGGTTGCTAGGATGCTTGCAGCCTACATCCTAGCAACCAATGAAATAAATACAAAATGCAATTATAAAGTTAACACACAACACGCCTCCTGATAACTCTGACCTGTCTCTGTACGCCAACTAAAACTGGGTACACAGTGTTTTTTATTTTCATTCAGCCAGCGGGCTGCAGATTCCTGCATCAATACAAGTGATTACATTGTTTTTTGACAGTGAGGGCTCTCTGCTGTCAGAATACACGGATCAGCTCTGCAAAGAAATTGACAAAAAGTTATTAGTCTGCCATATTCCTGCCAGGTTAGTACAAAAACATTCTACTAGTGTGTGGCCAGCTTCAGGCTTATGTCACATTGGCAGTTCATCCCCTGGCAACACTCATTGGTGACACCTTGCCAGGGGCAGAATTAACAAGTACAGCTCCAATTTACCCAATGGACATCCCTCCCTTGCTAGCAATTGAGATTTTGCAGTGTTCAACACGGGAGCAAAGTTGCTCCTTTGCTGGCCAGAACTTTGCAAACTCTCAATTGCTAGCAAGTGAGTGGCCTTATGGGAGAAAGTTAGTGAACTCATAGTGATTCTACTAATAGAGAAGTATAACCAAAGCTATTTTGGCTGTAATTTTCCTCTACTGTAGGGCACACGAGTGCAGTTAATTTGGCACTCCTCTGACCCGCTTACAGCCTACAGTGGGCTAAAGTCCGCTGTTGGTTGACATCACTCAGCCAGTCCAGGCTCCGAAAAAATCCCAACCATATGGTTGGGATTCACCCGCGTGCCTGGACCAACACCTGACTCAACCTCTCAGTGATCTGCTGAGAGCCCGAGCCAGCCCCTCCCGGCACCTCCACAGCTCAGTGCTCCATTGAGCATTGGAGGGCCAGAGCATAGAGCAGTGACTGACAGTCATAGCTCTCTGCTCAGAGCAGAGGGGAGAACTGAGCTATTACTGGTGGTGGTTCTCACTGCAGAGTTGTGCATCCACCTATAAAGAGTATAAATGTTTGTTTCAATACTTCTCTTTTAATAGTGATTTGTTGCAATGGCCTTCAGGATCTGTGTGGCATTGTGCAAGGTCAGACAGTCAACACTGCAACAACTGTCAGGCTTTGAGTGACCTATGATCCCTGACTCCTAAGCTGAAGAATCAGGCTCAAACATGCTTGCCTTAAGGCTGGTTATTTTGAACTTGTACGATTGATAGCCCTCTGAACTCTTTGGGAAGAATATAAAATGTTTTGTGATTAAATACAAAGATGTACATTATATAACACCCAAATATACTCTTCCATAAAAGTTATAAAGTAACAAATTTTTGTTAAGCTTAAGAAACCATTTACTCTTCGAAACTTAATTAGAGAACTATTGTGGTGCTTGAGCATCGATGTTGGACAATGCTTGGCCCCCGGGCTGACAAACACTTTGAATTGTATGGGATTTTGCAAAGCGTTGGGTTGAAAATGTCTTGCCAGATATTAAATCTCATTCAACAGGTCTGTTTTGCTGTGTTTATATTGTGCTGTGTTTACCTCCAGGTAATTTCCATCCAGCAACTGACTCAGAGCCCAGAAGTTATAATTATGTGTACAGAGTCACTTTTGTTACATCTCTGCTGAGCTTGACGTTTTGTGGAAGAAGGATCCTGGTCTAACTAATGTCCCTTTGTGCTCTTTCCTAATCCTCTTGTTTATTGTATACTGCTGAGAAAGAAAAACACGCTTTGAAACACTGTCTTTATTTTCTTATTGTATTTGTGTGATAATTATTAAAGAGGTTGTGTTGACCTGTCTGTTATGCCCATGATCTAAAAGGCAGGCGCAGCCACTGGCAACTGATCAAGGGAGGTGACATTATTGTAGGTTTTGTTGTAGTTATTGCCACCTGCCTTTCTGAGTGTGACGACACGCATAAGTAGGGTTTACATCAGGGATCTTCAAACTACGGCGCTCCAGCTGTTGTGGAACTACACATCCCATGAGGCATTGTAAAATTCTGACATTCACTGACATGACTAGGCATGATGGGAACTGTAGTTCCTGAACAACTGGAGGGCCATAGTTTGAAGACCCCTGGTTTACATATTGTCAGTACTTTACATTGAAAGCCCTTCGGTTTAGTGATCATGAGACCATAACAGAGAACAATGGCAGGTCAGACCCTTTTTAAGGTATTGATGCAGGCCTCAGTTCTTTTTTGTTAGTCCTTAATGCTTCCATGATATTTATATGGTGACAGGTCCTACAGCAAAGGGAGAGAATTCTGACACACTTAGGAAAAAAAGAGGGTGTCAACAACAGCTTGACTTGCCTGATACACAGTCAGTCCTAGCTCCTGCAGTCCATCTCTGTGTAGTTCCTGCAAGTGGTGGTGCTTACTTAGCACATGTGTCCCTCACCCTAAGGCCTCCTAATTGGTTTTCACATCACACTGTTCTCAGTGAGGCCAACCAAGCAGGACGCAGGGTCTTTCCTACACTCTGCCTTTATGGGAAGCCTCCAAGCTCTGTTCATGCTGACTCATCACAAGACATGCCCTTCCAAATTAAGTCATCAAATCAGGACATAGGGTATCTCCCATGCTTTAAAAAGGCTTCCTGAACATAAATGTCTGATGCCCTTTGCATCCCTATGCTGCTGATTGTCATTGTAAGCCCTGTACACACGGTCGGACATTCCGACAACAAAATCCGTCACAGTTGGACAATCCGATCGTACTTAACGTGATAACGTTATTTCATTACGACGGGGCTACGTTTAGGCTAGTAGCCAATAGCTTTGGTCTAGGAATTTGATCTGAGCATGCGTGGCACTTTGTCTGATCGGAATTCTCTACACACAATCGGACAAAGTCCGATCGGATCATGTTGTCGGAAAGTTGTATAGCCCAGCTCTACAACTTTGTCCATCAGATATTCTGACGGAAACAGTCCGATGGAGCCCACACACAGTCGGATTATCCGACAACACGGTCCGATCGGACATTTTCCGTCGGAATGTCCGACCGTGTGTACAAGGGCTAAGAGTGTCAGGACCTGGCTCTGAACCTGCAAACGCTGCTGTATCTGGCAATGTCACTTCTTGCTGAGCCACCTGTGATGCTGGACAGCTCCCTGGACAATTCCTTGAATGATCTTGCCTTGAATCCTGTTTTTTATGAACCTTGAACTCTGCTCCTCCCATGAACTTCTTGATTTAAGCCATATCTCTGGACTTGAAACAAAATGTTGCCGCGCTAAACATTATTGAATAAACAAGTGTCCATAAAGTGTGAACAACTGGTGCTGTTCTTAATAGTGCAGATGAATTCCTTGATGAACATCCAGTAACAATTAGTATAATTGATGTGCGTTTTGATCACCCAAGTGCACCTCCACTGATATTGATATAAAATGTCTCCTTACCAGAGGTCTAGACTTCAAATTATAAGAGTCTAGACAGACGTGATATGAAAGTATAGAAGATCCAATCAGCTTCCTCTATTATATTGCAGGTGGTGGTACTGTCATGGCTGATGTTAAAGTTTACGCCACAGTAGGGCCCATGAAGGAAAGATAAAATAGCCACATAGTGTAACATTGCTTAACATTTAAAAGGCCACAGTGGTATAAAATATAATGTACAATCGGGGAGGACTGACAACTCATGGGGCCCCCAGGCAATCAGAGATTATGGGGCCACACAGTATACACACACACAGTATACAATCACATAGTATACACATACATGTACACACAGTATACACAGACAGGTTTCTATTGGCTGAGAAGGTACTGGAGAGGTAGGCCAGCTATAATCTCGGGATTCTAGACCAAAAGGATGTCGGTAAGGGACATTTTAGAGACAGATGTAAAAAAACATACTGTCCCTGGTTTTACTGAGGCTGGCAACCCTGATGGGGCCCCCCTAGTGGCCCGGGGCCCTCGGGCAGTGCCGAGTGGCTGAATGGTCAGTCCGCCCCTGTGTACAATGATGTTGCCCAATGTGAACACAATAGATACATTGGAAACAGGTGTGTGCTCACATTGGGCAACATTATTGTGCATTATATTTTATACCACTGTGGGTTTCACTCTTTACATAGAATCAGTGCACCATTACACTTTCAGTCATTTTTCATTCCTGGTATTCAGGGTTTTTCAGGTGCAGCATACTTAATTAATTGCATTGCCAGCACTTTCCTTCACCTACACACAAATATCTCCCTCTTGTCACTCCTGCTTCTATCCGTATCTTCAATACCACTAGTTGCCGACCTTTGAATTGATTGTCTCTTTGCTGTGCTTCTGCTTGATCCCAACCTGCAGCCACTTGTTGCTGACCTTTGGCTTGTGGCCTGACCTTTATGGGCAGGCTTTCAATGAGTATAACAAATATCAGCAAGGACATTTGAAATTTGCTGCACCAAGGTAGATGGCCCATATGTTTTTCCCTCAGTCGGCAGCAGACACATTGACAGGGAACTGAAACGAAGACCCCAATCATCAGGCAAGATCACAGTCTAAGAAAAAACAGAAGTTGAAGATGTTTGACACTGTGTGGTTGATTTTATTTTAAGGCAAATAGACTGCTTTTTGCAAGTGCAGTTGCTCCAGAAGCAGGGGTCTGCAACTATGGCCCTCCAGTTGTTTAGGAACTACAATTCCCATCATGCCTAGTCATGTCTGTGAATGTCAGAGTTTTACAATGCCTCCTGTGACGTGTAGTTCCTCAACAGCTTGAGGGCCATAGTTTGGAGATCCCCACTCCAAAGCTTAGTAAATGAGGCAAGTTCTGTTGGCTTCCATCATCCAATCATGTTGTGGTGGCACTATACCACAACCTGGAGGTAAGCAGTGGTCAGAAACAACAGAAACCTGTGGGCAGGTGTCATAACCAGAAGAGACATCAGGGTATGAGCAGCAGATTACTGACACCTTTATAAAAGTACTGTCCCTGCATACTAAACAAAATTTATATCTACTGCAGGATGATTTCACAGGACGCACTCAATCCTTTAGCAAAGGTGTACAGAGAAGGACGGCAGAATGGAGCTAGCTGTAGGAGGCCCAAGCTTTTACATCTGCCCCTCATACTGATGACAACCAGGATGAATATTTTTTTAGAAAACAAAATATGAATGTGATATATTAAAATTGGTGCCATTAATAAAACTGAAATACTAAATTAGTCAATTGTTTGAACCTTCCTTTGTTGAATTTAAAGCTGTCACAAACTTAGGCTATTTAAACCAAGCATATGTGTTGGTCTCTTTTGGTGGTTGGGGGGGGGGGGGGGGGGGGGTATGAGAAATGGCTCTCCCTACACAGAATATTTCACTAAACCTGTAGGTTCTCTGTGACAGGGAGACCAAAGGGGGTTCCCTTCCTGGGAAATTGATCAGTAATCTAAACAAAGTAATTGGGAGCAGGGGAACTACTGCAACCGGCATATAACATTAACCCTAAGCATATACACACACACCAGTATTGTAATAATACAAGTTATATGAAAGAAGAGATTAATAACAGTACATTAATACAATGTACAAATGGGTAATACCATCAAAAGAGCCCAATAGAGGTTCTGGTGGAATTGTGAATATACTGTACACCTGGGTGTATATACACAGTGCATCCAGAAAGTATTCACAGCACTTCACTTTTTTCACATTTTGTTATTCCAAAGTGGATTAAAAACAGTATTTTCCTCAAAATTCTATAAACAATACCCCATAATGACAATGTGAAAGATGTTTTTTGGAAATTTTTGCAAATGTATTAAAAATAGAAAATGAAAAAAATCACATGTACATAAGTATTCACAGCCTTTGCCATGACACTCAAAATTTAGTTCAGGTGCATCCTGTTTCCACTGACCATCCTTAAGATGTTTCTACAACTTGATTGGAGTCCACCTGTGGTAAATTGAGTTGATTGGACATGATTTAGAAAGGCACACACCTATCTATATAAGGTCCCACAGTTAACAGTGCATCTGTCTTAGTGTCAAAGACCCAGAGACAAGATCAGTAGTCAGTAGTCAGTAGTCACGAGGATATCCTTTAACTGTTGTCCGACCAGCCTGGAATGGAACTTCTCACTGGCAGGAATTGTGGTAAAGCACTGTAATTCAGAATCAGCTGCTTTAATCCCTCCATAGTAGTGTCTATAATAACACGGTGCTAGCTATCTGGCACTGTGCATGTGAAATAATAACAAAGAGAGGACAGAGATATTTTGTCACAAAAGTATTTAGATGTACACAGCAGTTGCCGGTAAACTCTTAGCTCATAGGAAAACTTACACATTTGCTTCTTTAGGTCCAGGATTTAGTAGCAAGGTCAGGACATGTGGCTAAGGCTTTCTATCTCTCTCCACTTTCTCCTTCTGGGGCTTTCAAGCCAACAACCAGGAGCAGGAAGTGCATACATAATATATATACAAATTCAGACAGTAGAGGGAAATAGATCCCTACATATGACAAAAATGAGAGTTACTTTAGAGGTTACTTTCATAATCATTCATCAGTAAATCCAGAGATACAGGCAGCTGAAATTATATGCAAGTCCAGCTTGACCCTGTCCTGTTCCAACTCCAGAGCCTTCCTGCTGGTTGTTAAATGTCCAATAGAGTGGTTCAGGAGATGGGGTCAAGTTCAATTCTATGGGAACAGTTGATTGTTTGACATCTGCCTATATCTCCAGATTGATTCATCGTTTGGCATGCAAGTTTCACACCTTAGATATTTTTTTTAATCACGTTTATCCACATTTAACAAGTACATTTTAAGGATATCAGTTACATGTTCTTTTACATGAATGCATGTCACAGATATAAGATGCATATATATATATATATATATATATATATATATATATATATATATATATATATATATATTGTATACAGGTGTGTGTCTAGCTTTGTAAACTGTGTGACAGAGCTGTTGGAGCTTGCCAAAGAAAAGGGGTCACATACCATGACCTCTAGTCTGTTGATTTAATTAAATAGCTGAAGGATGGATTTGGTTAGCTCCAGGCACCAGCAAAGAATCAAAGGTTTGTTTGCACGTGTTGTTCTGCGAGAGGAAGAACAGGGACATTTTTATAATGTCTCAAACAAAATTAATTTTCATACACAAAACATAAGTCTTTCTAGCCAGGCCCAAGGGGCCGATCTCAGGCCGCCTCTCACAGTATATCACTGTGATCTTCTGCTGGATTATTAGGTTTCAACTTGCAGGGAAGAGAACACCTGTAGATAAATTCTGATTTAGAAGTTTTTCTGTGTACATATATGAACATATGCATGTGTAATTTCCAACAAGGCCTGCCCCCCCGACTCACTCAAGCGCCACCTTCTGTTTAACCCTTTATGGGTGGATCAAGCCCATAGCTGTTTTTAAAACCGATTTCTGGTTGTAAAACAACACAGACAGTTTCTATTTCAGAAAATTATTTATAGCAGGAGTCATAAAGCATAATCTTCTGCCTGGACGTAGGATTGAAAGATCCTAAATTCCTAGCTGATCTTACTGACCCAGGAGGGTAGTATGCCCTGCACCTGCAGTAGTTCTGTTATGGGCCGTACACACGATCGGATTTTCTGACAACAAATGTTGAATGTGAGCTTGTTGTCGGAAAGTCCGACCGTGTGTATGCTCCATAGAACATTTGTTGTCGGAATTTCCACCAACAAATGTTTGAGAGCAGGTTCTCAAATTTTCCCACGACAACAAGTCCTGCAAGCTGCATCTTTGGGGCAGTTTGGGAGCGGTGTATACATCACCCCCAAACCGCCCTGCCCATTGAAATGAATGGGCAGCGCTGCCAGAGCGCCTAAAAAGCGATTCAGCAGCACTGCAACACGTGTGCTTTTAACCCCTTCTTTGGGGTTAAAAGCGCCCCGCTCCCACCCACAAAGCGGCTCTGCCATAGAGCGCCGCTAAAACCAGTGGTGCTTTACTGCGACTGCGGGGGCCATCTAGGTGTGAAAGGGTACTGTTTGCTCTCATGTGCCCAGTCGGGGAAGATAAAAGAAAACTTTTCAATTTCTGTGGCTTGTGCATCATATAGAACCTGGATTTGTTACTTGTTTAGACTGTCATATAGGAGTCTTTTAGCAGTACTTGAAATATTTTTTAAATAAACTCTACCCCTAAAAAAAGACAATCAGATAATTTCAATAAGTGTTAACGCTTAATACCTTGTTTTATGTTTTGTTTGCAAGTATATACGTGCATTTGGGCAGCTATATTCAGTTATACGACACAACGCAATCACTTTCAGCCCTAAGCGATCCTCCACAGGTGGATAGGACTATAGGACAACAAATCCAAATGCTTGACAGATGCAGCCCTCCGCCAACAGGGGAATACAATGTGAAACTACAAAAACAATCAAACAAAAAGGCGCAAGCACCTAGTGCATTACCAGAAGTGTATTGAAGCAATAAAAACTGGTAAAAATTGATACTCACAAGAGTGCAACTAGTAAAAGCCAATAAACCGCAAGATGCCATAAAGTGCAGGATATGTGTACTACAATTACACTCTGCTGTGGTGCCAAGCTGATGCGTTCCGGGGGCGCACCCCCTTCCTCAGAGCTATATTCAGTTATCACATACACAGGGTATGATTCCTGCTTTGAAGAACTACACAATGATTGTGTTTTACTGCTCCTTCCCACAATGCAACACAATAAATCCGTGCTACCCCCTATGTGGCTGATATCTTTGGACTGAATTTATTTATTTTATTTATTACAGGTACTTATAGAGCGCCGTCAATTTTTTGCAGCACTTTTACATATATATTGTACATTCACATCAGTCCCTGTCCTCAAGGGGGTTACAATCTAACGACCCTAATTTACATTCATTCATACACTAGGGCCAATTTAGTCAGGAGCCAATTAACCAATCAGAATGACATTGGAGTGTGGGAGAAAACCAGAGTACCCATAGGAAACCCACAGAGGCACAGGAAGAACATGCAAACTCCATGCAGGTAGTACCTTGTTTGGGATTCAAAACTGATGACCCTAGTTCTGCTAGGCGGATTGCGAAAGGACTGGAAATTGTTCACACAATGAATTGTGTGAAAATTCACTTAATTTATCCAATCACATGAAAAGACAAGCCCTCTTTGCTAATTTCATGTGCACATGACTGGATAATGAAAGTAAATATTCACACAAAGTATTATGTGAACATTCCCACTTAAAGTGGTTGTAAACCCTTACGTGGAGAGGGGGCTTTGATCTAAGGTAAGTATTTCATAATGAGCTCGTATGCTATGCATACAAGCTCATTATGCCTTTGTCTTGCAGGTTTGTTTTTTTTGGTGGGTTTACAACCACTTTAACTACTAGTAAACCAGCCTACTAATCCCAACAGTTGGTAAACAGGGAGGTTGAATAATACTAAATCAATAACAGAGCTCCCTCTAGTGGTTAATTTGAAAATGTCTCTATTTAGCACAATAACAGACATCAAAAATATAAAAGTAATATCAAAATTGACAAAAATAATAATAATAATAATAATAATAATATATAAAAACAAAAGCTAATGTATCCTACACAAATGTTACCAATTACTACAATCAGTATATAATATTGTTTACCACAATACATATATGCTAATATGCAAAATACATGTATACTAATTGCTAAAAATAATAAATATAAAAGAAAAAAGAAGGAGACCATAGTAAATGACAATAAAAGTCATAGATAACCCATGACAACTTGTCATGTCTAGAATGTCATACTGAGCGTATGCCCGCAATGGCCGACTGACATATGTAGGCAATCATATGTATAAAAAAAAACCTGGGAAAAAAAAAATACCCTATAAGACCTAGAAAATTGCAAAAAATCTGTTAGATGAAATCGGAATCAACCCTTAAGATTTATTAACAAATGCATTGATGTCCCAGTCAAGGTTCAACCCGAATGGAGAGTAGCATTTGAGTTGGTATATCCAGAATGTTTCTAACTTTGAGACACCCCTCACTCTTGATTCACCCCTCCAATGTGGGGAAAAACAAGGGGTAGGCCATTGGCAAATTGTCACTTTTTTCCTGTTATGGATGATGTCTTTGGAATCTGGTCTCTGTAAAAACAGAACATTCCATACACACATCAGCAGTTTTTAAAATATAGTTTAGACCACTAATGTTATCTAGAAACAGTGACCTTACTGAAGTCAGAAAGTCTATTCAAATTCATTTTAGGGCCAGTTTACACCACATGCAGTCCAGTGAGTTTTTTTTCTGCATCAAAAACGCATGGAAAGTAGGTTATATGGTTTACAGTGGCATAGTTCACACCAGTGCTTACTGTTCCAGTGCATTTCAGTTCCAGAAAAAAAAGTAAAATGCATCAAAAACGCACTGGAACACACCTGTCATTATTTAAGGTTAAGAAAAAAATAGGGGGAAAGATGCACTGGGCTGCAACAAAAATACACTGGAATGCATCTGGAACACGTTACAAACACACATGCAGAAAAGCATCTGAAACGCATCCGGACTGCGTTTCTATGGTGTGAACTGGCCCTTAAGGTGTTACTAAACCCAATTGCCTGCAATCACTATATCTGGTCTCACACAGTACACAGAACATGGAAATGCAATTATTTCAGTAAACAAACTGTTAAATACATTTTCTCATCAGCAGTATTTAGCAGTCTTGTGACATCTATCAATGTCCAGCAGAGCACTCTGTAAAGCTTATAGGAGGTGTTTTCATTCACCCTGGATTGTCCTATGAAGCTGTAGGAGCGCTCCAGATGACGTCCGTGTGACGAAACGCGTAGGGCGTGGCCAGGCAGCGTACACCTCGAGCTCAGACGGAGATTGCAACAGCGGGAATTTTAAAAGCTGTACACACCGCACTTTTAAACCAGTTGTTTGTGAGTAATTTTTTAACTATTTTCTGCAATAAAATTCTTTAAAAACGGTATCACACTATGGTTGTGCCTCTTCTCTACTCCATATAAACGGGGCTTATTGCTACTCACGGAGGAACGAGGGATCCCTAATCTTTAAAGTGGAAGGAAGCCAGAGAGCCGCACAATAGCTAATATTGTGAATGTTTATCCACCCCGGATGGGGTCCTCCTTCTGGTGAGAGCATAATAATTTTAACACCCTTTTAAGCCACCGAATGTGAAGAACACAGTTGGAAAACATCACCCCCCTCCTTTTCTGCACCTGCGGTTTTTTCCGCCACCCAATAGAGACTTGCTCCATCACGTCCAATGTTTAAAATTTGCCTGCATTGTTTGCACATTTTCTTGCACTAATTTTGCACGTTTTTTTGGATTTTTTAATTTTATTTAATTTTTCTGTGTTTTATCATTTTAGCACATTTATGCTTCATGTAGATGGTATTTAAATTTTTAATTTTTAATTTTTATTAATTTTATACTAATTTATGTAAAGCATCACTATCAGACCAGTTTATGCTACCACCGTGATATTTCATATATGTTTATTTATTATAGTTTGGCACCACAGTAATATACTTTAATATTCTTTTTTCACGACTAATCCACCAGCTATCACAATTAGTCTTCACCTATAGGTCTGTAAGAATTTATTTGCACGCGCACTTTAATAACTGCATATTGCCATTTAGATTAATACTTTAATAACTGCATATTGCTATTTAGATTAATAAGTTATATGGTTTGCTACATTGTAACCTGTTGCCATTGGCGTGCACTTTGAGTTTATTGTATTTTTATTTTAATTTTCATTTAATTTTAAAATTTTGGGTTTTGAACCAGCACGCTGGAAAATATATATTATATACACTTTGGCCCAAAATTAGTCAGCACTTTAAGAATTATATATTGCCACACATGTGAAAATTGACCTATACAATACAATACATTTTTATACACCAACACACTACTAGTCCCCACATATAGGTATAAGCGCCATATCTATTACCCCCCTTTGTCTTTGCATCGTTCCACCCGTGGGTGGAAATCAATAGAGGCTGCTCTTACCTTTTAACTTTTCTTTTCTTTTCCTTTCTACATTCACTCTTAAGGATCCATAGCGCAACCCACCCCCCAGTTATACCTCCATTACCAGACACCCCACTGGTCTGATAAGGGGAGGGGGTTGGTGTTTTTGCTTCTGGACACATAGCGACACCACGGCCCTGCACAGCAGCTTTGCACAGTGCTGTCTGTGAACATACTAAGGAGTGTATTTATACAAAAAAAAAATTGCAGAGTTTGTCATCCTGTGAAACTGCATGTCCATTTTTTTCTCTGAAAATGGAGGCATGATTAAATAGTATTAGGCCATTTTCTCTCCAGATCAAATGTTATTCATTCATACAAATTAAAGTGAATCAGGAAATACTGCATTGTGGTCACTATATGGAGATGACTAAGCAGGTCTGTCCTTTACAAATTGAGAGTATTAAAGAGAACTTGTTGCCCAAAAAGCACTTTTTTTTTTTATTATTATAAGGAAAATGAAACTGTAGTTATAAACAAAATTCTTCCCCCACCCCTATCCTCCATTATCCTTATATAATTTGTAAATGCAGTGCATGTGACATTACCATGGACAAATTCCCAAGACCGGACACCTGTCCTGAAATTCAGGACAGTTTACAACCATATCTATACATATGCAAGAGGACTGTCATTGCTGTGAAATACAACATGTTTACTCCATTCTGAGAAATGCATAACACTTGGATCAAAATCTGAATATATACATTACTAGGCGATTCTTAGGCCGCGTACACACGCGGGGACTGTTCGCCCAACTTTGTCTGCTGAACAGTGTTTCGGCGGACAGTCCGCCCGTGTGTGGGCTTTCAGCGGACAGTTTCAGCGAACAGTCTGCTGAACAAAGTTTTTCGGAATTTCCGAAAAACTGTCCGCTGAAACTTGGTTTCAGCGAACAGTCCCCTCGTGTGTAGGCTTGTTCGTCAAACTAAGTTCCGCGCATGCTCAGAAAGGATTTACACGCCGAAAGTTGTAATGCAGTGTATAGGACGTCGTATTTTCCGTCCCGTCGTACGTGCCGTTCACGTCATCGCGCACGGTTTCAAAAAAAACTGTTCGTTCGTCGTGTGTGGGCAAGTCCGTCCATGCTAATTTTGAGCGGACTGTTCGCTGAAACTGTTTGACGGACAAAGTTGAGCGAACAGTCCCCGCGTGTGTACGCGGCCTCACTGTGCCCACTTGATAAAATAAGAAGGTATTCAGGCTGTTGAAGGTTAAAATGAAACATGTTTATTGATATCCCCAAGTTAAATAATAATAGGGATCTGTGAATATTTTATAAAATGCTTTCCTGCTGTCTGCAAATGTCTGGTCTTTACTGATATGCCAATTCATCATCCCGGGGATAGCTGTTCCCAGCTCTGGTATATTGATAAATTAGAAAATGATGAGATTTCACAGTGAGAGCCCTTAAGAGACTGTGTTGGCCTGCCAACAACTGTTTTGAGCATTTAGTATAAATAGGATTCCTTCCTGCAGTTTAATACAGTGATGTCGCTTTTTTCCCCCCCTCTGGAAAGCCTTTAGCAGGTCTATGTTTTTTTTTTTTTATTGTTTATTTTCCTCTTAATTGTATAGCATCTATAAGGTCTTGGGGGTGGATGCTGTATTATAGTTTGTCCACTAGATGGCAGCAGTTGATACCTTTTCATTAAAGGATCACTGTAGAAAGATTATTGGTTAACTTAAAGTGGTTGTATTTTTTTTTTTTACCCTAATGCACTCTCCCTAGATTAAGATAACAAAAAAAACGTTTCAGTATGTGTATCCATTGCACAGAGCAGGTAAGTATAACATGTTTGTTATTATAAAAATAAAATAAAAAAAAAGTGACTTTACAAATGCTTGGAAAACTTGGGGAGTGCTTTGGCCATCTAGTCATAAGCCCCATACACACTATCAGATTTTATGCTGATTTTTGTCTTCAGATTCACCAAAACCATGTAGTGCAAGGGCCGACCTGATTGTATACAAATTGAAACTCCTAAGGTTTGATCTCATAGTATATAGTTTTGGTAAATCTGAAGGAGAAAATCTGATAGTGTGTACGGGGCTTTACAGATACAACCGACCCTTTGAGGGTGACCATAATGCTGATGCGGCCAACAATGAAATTGAGTTTGACACCCCTGTGTTAAGACATCCCCGTTAATAAGCTGCCAACACCTTACAACGCAGCCAAAAGTGGACATGGCACAGCACTACAATATTAGTACATTGGGGTGCCATTCAACGCCCTCTCATTCACGGTCTTACCCCCTGTGATGGACAGTGTAAAGGTAAGAAAAATACCCAAAATAGGGCAACATGACCATCTTAACTTAAAAAAAAAAAAAAAAAAAAAAAAAAAAGAATAGAACTAAACTGCATATCTTAGAGAATAATAATTTTAGGACTAACCAAGCAAATACTAAAATGTAAGTGCGGAAGTTGTACATATTAATCGGTGAGACATCGGAAATGTTTCTGAAACCAGGTATATGCATGCTATACTAGACATCAAATTTCTAAAAGAAAAAGTAAGAGACTTAAAGCGTAATAAACTAAAAACCAAAAATGTATTATATTGAAGCTTACCAAATCAGACATGGTGGCTGCATTAGTTAAGAGTTTTCCCTCTGTTTTCACCTAGTGCTCTGACCAGTAACAAAATGAATGAAGGAGCACCAGGGCACCTTGGGACAGCAGCATTATCAGTCTGAGGAGAGGGGAGTGTTAGATGTACTAGAAAGTTTAAATACACTAACAAATTGACGCTGAACTCCTGCTCACACTTTATAAGCAGTTTTTTTCCCTTTTGGGATAAAGGTTTTGGATAAACAACAAAGCTGGTCATTGTAAGCAACCCTGTCAGTGTTAAATGGTTTGTCTAATCTCTACAACTCACACACTTGTTTGGGGAGCGCGTTTTGGTGAAAAAAACAACAGACTTAAGCCCCATACACACTATCGGATTTTCTGCTAATTTTTGTCTTCAGATTTACTAAAACCATGTAGTGGGAGGGCCTGCCTGATTGCATACAAACTGAAACTTCTAAGGTTTGACCTCATATTATATGGTTTTGGCAAATCTGAAGACAAAAATCAGCAGAAAATCTGATCGTGTATATGGGGCTTTACTGTTACATAGTAGGTGAGGTTGAAAAAAAAAGGACACAAATCCATCAAGTGTGTGAATGGGGCCATAGGAAAGCATTGTGAGAGTTTAGCTGCGGTAGATAACTTGATCTACGGCTAAAAGCTGAATTCTATCCGCCCGTGTGAAAGGGGCCTAATAGTTTTATTTGTTTTGAAATTATCAATGCTCCCCGCTGAGACCACTGCCTGTGGGAGGGAATTCCACATCCTTGCCGCTCTTACAGTAAAGAACCCTCTACGTAAGGTTAAACCTCTTTTCTTCTAATGTTCAGTGGCTACGGGTCTTGTTAAAATCCCTTCCGCAAAAAAAAAAAAAAAAGTTTTATCCCTATTGTGGCATGGGGCTCCCCTTAAAATTTGAATCAGCTTCTACAATTCGCATGAGAACCGTGTCTAAATTGCAGCTGAACCGCTACTTTGGAGAACCGGACTGCACATGCGTGAACCCGGCGGAAGAAAGAAAGATAATGAATGCAGCCATCACAGCTAGGAATTGGTAAGCTGCATTATAGTAAATGTTTGCTTATGGGTTTAATTCCACTCCAGATTGTAGTCAATGCCAATTTTCAATCCACAATAGTAGGTTGACTTTGTTAAAAGTTATTTAATGTGGAAATAAATAGGATGCAGCAGGTAGAATACAACTTTCCTCACTCATAAGCAATGGAGAGAGGTCTTTAAAGCAGAACTTGCATCAAAATGCAAGATCAACTTATTCATCACCACCAGGAAGAAATGCACTTGTCTTATATCCCAAGGCTTCAACCCATTGCATTTGGGCAACAGTGGCATCATGGGCCATATACCAGGATCCTTGGCACATCTAGGATCTCAAAACTCATAGGAAGACACTCCTGCACTGTGCATTTGTTGGATACCCCGTTTTTTTTTTTTTTTTTTTTTTTTTTAAAAAGCCTTTATTATTTATTTTAATACAGGTTGAGAATATGCAAAGATTAATTTTTTTTAATATTTTGTAAATCCTGTAATTGTATCGGATTATTACAGTACTAAACAGATGAACACTGCCACCTCCAGGCAGCAGTGGCATTTGCAGTGCCATGTACAGGGTGAAAGCTTATTTTGTAAATGGAGCCAGCTTATAACTATGTCCTAGTAAACACAAGATTGACAACATTCCAATTGTCAGTAGGGACCAGAGCCATCAGTGACTGTTGGGTTTGAGAACCACCAACCATGCAGTGTTGGCTTGGGAAGGATGGGTTTACAAAGGGCGGACATGTATTAGTTATCCTCACCACAATGTCCAAATGTGCAGTAAGAGCTCAGTAGACAGCTCTTAAAAAAAGGGTCTTCCGTCCCATGATGTGATGTCAAGGGTCTTCTTCCTGCTCTGGAGATGGGCTGCTCCTGAATGCTGCAGATTAAAGACTCATAAAATGATGTGTCACTGTTCCAAATGGTATTCACCTGTGGGCCCAGGATGGCCTTAATGTGGAAATACCAGGACCCCTTTCTTAGAACCTGTGCACCCCAATTGTAGTGCATCCACATGCATTCATTTTGATTTGTTGCATCAAAACAACCCATTCAGCCAGCCCCTAGTTTTAGTCCTATTTAAGAATGCCTTGAAAGCTTAGTTCGATTTTGTTTCTAAATGCACAGTAGAAGTGACTTGTTATACAATAATAAAAATGTATGTGCATTTATTTTTTTTTATTTTTTTTTTCAAGTACCCGCAGTTTGTCTACATTAAGATACTGCCAGATTTTGGTTTATTATTGTAATTACCGGATATAAATTATTGTATATAAAAAAAAAAAAAAGCAAAAGCACAAAGGGCACATGTAGCATTTTTGGCAGTGCACAGTAGTGCATTGACACTACTTGTGCTGCACTGCAACACACATCCATTGGCAAAGCATATCTTTCTGCATTGCACCAATGCGTGTTACCACGCAGACTGTGAATGGGCCCTTAAAGGTAGATTACTGGAAAAGCTACAACCAGCACACCAATACTCTGAATTTAGCAGCAGTGAAAAGTTTTAGTATGCAGAACTGAAACAGCTACAACCAGCGCATCAATACCTTGAATTTGGTAACTACAAAGCAGTGAAGTTTTAGTAGGTTAAAAAAATAAATCACAAACAATATAATTTGTCCTTATTAGTGTGTAAAACAAAGGTAAACTCTTACCAGCAGATGGCGCTCTGAGTCCAGAGATCACACTTGAGATTGCAGTAATTACATAAAGTGTCACTGTATTATTAAATGGGGCCAACAAAGGCAATAGACTGCAGAAAAAAAATTCAATTTTAAAAGCCTGGAGTGCAGTGCAGTGTGCGCTGTAATATTTTTGTTATGCAAGGAAAATAAACAGCATTTTAGCTTGCACATGATTGTATGATAAAAAGCAGCAGAGCTTCCACTCATTTCAGATCTA
The DNA here is from genome assembly GCF_037356315.1 of Lithobates pipiens. Classification (NCBI taxonomy): domain Eukaryota; kingdom Metazoa; phylum Chordata; class Amphibia; order Anura; family Ranidae; genus Lithobates; species Lithobates pipiens. The sequence goes on along the minus strand of NW_027507785.1, from coordinate 70,298,059 downwards.
CCCCTTAGATTTACAGCGACTGCACGTCCAAGTGCAATTGCAGTGCAAAGTGGATTTACCTTTTGTAAATAACCCCCAAAGAAACCAAAACAAATACGTTTAGAAATTAAGTTGTGTAATAAAGATAGAATGACACAGGGAAAAAGTATTGAACATGGGCTCTGTGCATTAGTCTCGCTCTTTTCGGTTCATGGTCTCATTGCTAGTGCAGCCACATATAAATACCAATGGCACCCAAAGCCTCAGGGTGGCAACTACAGTTAGTAACGATCCAAGTGGGCAAAAACTATCAGTGCCAACATAAAGAACAGGCACAAGATCTTTCCAGAAGTCTGGAGAAAAGTAATGGTCATCTTTTTCAGAGTCTCCATCAGGTGTTTCACTCGCTCTTCAAGGATCTATATCACCAGTTTCATCTCCTTTATCTGCGTCTTGCTTCTGGGTCCTTTTTGGTACTTTTAACCTCTCTGCATGGATCCACACTCCAGACTGCTCTGTAAGGACAGTGGTTCTGGTCACTGCGATGACAGTAGCAGTAAGGGATAGTCTTGATTCTTGGTCTGGTGCAGCCGACAAATCAGCACCATGTCACCAGGCTGGAATTCATGCATTGGTTCCTGTGAGGGTAAAGGGAGAAAAGGATACTTTACTGTAGATGCTATTCAATTTCATAAATCAAAATGTCTGCAATATTCTTCTTGCATCATGCCCAGGCCACCTTATTCTATCAACAGGTCTCTTGGCCCTGTGGGTGGGAAATGGTAGACTCAGAATGTCAAAGGGTGGCAAATGATTGATCTTGGAAGGAGTCATTCTAATCTCGGAAAACCGCTCCCTGCAGTTTTAGCAATTGGCAAAAGTGCCACCCAGAGCTTACCTTGTCCTTGATCACCCTGTTCATTCTTTCCACTATACCCAAGCTTTGTGGGCGTTAGAGTGGAAATTCCACATTTGCAGGGTTCTGACCATCTCCTGATATACCTTGGAAACAAAGGCTGGACCCTTATCCGAGTTAATTTGCAACAGGCATCCCCACATAGGTATTTTTTGTGTCAGGAAATTACAACTGTCCTTACAGCCTCCCTAGTACAGACAAAAGCTACCCACCTAGAAAACATGTCTACTATGACAAGTAAATATTCCTGTCTGTCCCAACTTTGGCATGCGAGTAAAAGCAATTTGTAGGCGTGTGTAGAAGGTGAAGTAGAGGTTTGTGTTTTGGGTTTTTTGATACATTCACTGCAACTGGACACAAAAGACTTACATAATGACCGGATGTGTAGGCTGTGGAAATCTTGTCAACACGTCAACTGTGGCGTTCCATCCTCTATGGCCTAGGCCCTGGTATTGTGAAATGCATAAAGGTGCACTTGCTTTTGGAATACCTGGCTTGCCCTCTTTGGCAATGAGTCCAGTTTTGGGACTCTGTTAGACCCTCCTTATGCCAGGTCTTCTGATGAAGCCATAGCACAGGGGTCTTCAAACTATGGCCCTCCAGTTCAAAAACTACAATTCCCATCATGCCTAGTCATGTTTGTGAAAGACAGTTTTACAATGCCTCATGGGATGCGTAGTTCTGCAACAGCTGGAGGGTTGTAGTTTGAGGATCCCTGCCATAGCCTATAGGTCTTGTAAAAACACATTCCCAGGATAAAGTAAAAGAATCACACCACCCAAAATTGTTCAGTCATTTAAAGCCGTACACCAAAAACGCAATTGTGTCCAAAGCCAAATTTGCACCATTTTGGATAGTAGTCAAGGATTAAAATCCCTGTCAGGTACTCTACCACTGGATGCACAGGGAAAGTGCCAAAACCCAACATGTTTCAAGGGGCCCGTGTCCCTCACCAGGGCTTGGTACTGTTGAAGAAGTTGTGTACTTGGAAACAGCAATATGCACAAATCCAGAATATTGTTGCACTCAAACCATATGGTCAGTAAAAGCGGTAATATGGTTATAGCAAAAAAAAAAAAAAAAAATGAAGTGTTCTAAATATTCAGTGTTGTATTTAGAGCACTGCAATTTGTGATTTTAAGCTTAAGGGAGAGTATACTACCACTACTTGCTTTCAGTGTTTAGCACTGACTAACATTTTCTGCACTGTCATTTTAATGCTTCAATAAAGATAACAAGGAGTGTAGCAATATTCCAGATTCGTGCAGGTTACTGAATCTCAGACAAGCTGTAGCACCCTGGGGTCCAGTTCACAACTTCACCTACAGCAGCATTACTGGTCCAAATTCTGTAAATGACTGAAACATTTGGGGAGGGGTGCAGATGTCATTCGGATGATTGTTCAAAATGCTGGTTAAGCCAGAGTCCCATTCATTCTTGCATATACAGTCCCTACCCACACAAAGCCGACCTTCAGCCACCAGGTCTGGTAGTGCTGCCTTACAATTAAGTGTACAATCTGATCAACCTTAGAATTACCAAAACATTAACTATCAAATTAAATTGGAACCATCAAAGGCAGGTCCTTGAGCCTTATTTCTCAGTAGAGCTAAAGGTCATTTTATGGTCAGAGTGCAACATGGTGAGATTCAGGAGATTGTGCTCTTGGTTGCTTAAGACACGAGAACACCCAGGGCCGTCTTTAATACTGATTGGACCCCGGGCAAAATTTTTCTTGGGGCCCCCCCATGCAATTTCCCTTTCCACCTGCTCTGAGACAAACAAATAACAGCTAGACTTAAAATCAGTTTACTGTATCAGATCAGGCAGCAATTGCGATTGATTGCCAGCAGTTACAGCATTTCATTACTGCTTACTGACTGGTTGCTTGGGGTTACAGCACACATTGCGGCTCACTGATTAGTTGCTAGAGGTTACAGCACATCTCCTCACAGCAGGGGAGCATGATATACATATGAATGCCGCCTTTTACATATCATTGCCGCCGGCCGCAGCTATTTTTACTTAATATTGTCGCTGCTATTTACATATGAATGCTGGTTATTTACATGTAAACACAGGGTATGCAGATGAGTCATCTGTATACAATAGGGCAGAGCTGGGCAGTATTCGTAGCAGCACTTCACACCGAGATATCGGGACACAGCACAGGACTAAAACCTCAAGGGACAAGAGAATTTAAACCTGGATAGTTGGCAAGTATGAGGCAGCTGTTTTGGGCCCCAAAACAATGACAGGGCCCAGGGCAGCTGCCCCTTTTGCCCTGCCTTAAAAATGGCCCTGAGAACACCAATTGCTTTAACTGATCCAGGGCCTTACACCTTCACTTAGCCAAGTTTTTCTATTACAGTCTGCGAGATTCAACCTGTCCTGGTGTCAGCCGACATTCAGCCTGTGTCTACAGGTCCTTGTTTTACCAGGCTTCAGTCACTGACCCCTATCATTACAACAACCCTGTAGTATATCCAGTCCAGCAGTGTCAACAGGTGGAGCAAAAGCTCTGGGTTGATTACTTGTTTGACTTGCAATGCAAATGCATCTTAATAGGATTTGCTGCATCTAAAATGGAGTTCAAATGCATCTAGAGAATGGTGATCTGCATTACACTGAAGTAAATGGCTTGCATTTCAAATGCATGAAATCTGCCATCTACAAAAGTCCAAACAGCATTTAGCATTCAAACAGGGCTGCACTTTGAATGCAAAAGCAGCATTTGACAACATTCCCATCTACATGGACCCCAAAGTAACAGGATCTACAATATTCATAAATTACACATGATGAATTAAGAAAAATCTTTATTCACAATACAACTGAATACACATAAGCAGTTTATAAATACAGATGAAAGCATAAAAAGTGTTTTAAAAAAAAAAAAAAAGATAAATTAAGATCTGATGGCTGGATACGGTGGATGTCAGTGCAATCTTTTCCATACAGAGAACATAACTGTCTTTACACTGGATGCAGGTATAGCCAGAAATCACAAGGGATCATTTTAGAAACCATACCAGGATAATGTAAAACTAAGTGGACCTGTCACATGACCAATGAGCCATTTTGCCTAAACAGACTGCCAGTACTATGTTCCTCACATTTATGTGCTTATAAACAGACCAGTTTAAAAAAAATGAAGCAAAATAACTCTGATCTCGGATAGGTCCACCTAAAGTGATTGAATTACTGTAAATTTGCTGCTAAACTTTGAAGACTACTAAATCTTTGGTTCTACAAGATTAAAAGAGTTTGAATCCTGAGGGACAAAAATTGGCCTCAAAGCTTAAACATGTACAGTTAGCAAAGTCTGAATTTTTAAGACTGACATAAAGGGTAAATAAATGGTGACCCCTAAATCAAGTCAGACTATATCCAAGCAATGTCAATGGTCTTCATAGATAAGAAAAAAAAAATATATATGGATACATTAGGTTATATTGCAAATAGAACAATGATGTGTAAAGACAAAGTGACTTTGTACTGCATAAAGTTGGGCTTCTACATTGGCTGCCTTCTGTGAGGTTACACCATTCATCTGCTAAGTTACAATCATACCATATAAATTACTAAAAAATTTACTTCTAATAAGAAAAAAACAAAAAAAAAAACAAACAGTGTAAGTATCACTGGAATTCATTGCAATTTACAGTAGACTGAACAATGATTGGCTGCAATGACTTCCTGAACACAGCTGCTCTGAATACTACATTGAAGAGCTTCTCCATAAAATAGGTACGCTACTTTATAAAATCACTGGAATCCTTTTGCATTTATAGTTCTCAGCTTATTAACCCAGTGGAGAGCTGTGGGGCTGTGTAAAACATGGGTACTTATCTGAAACCATCTACACTAAGGGCTGGATGCAAGGGGACTGCTGTTAAAACTCTCCAATTAATTTACTACCAGGGCAGGACATCCTTCAATAAGTCACTTGAAGCTTAGCCAATTTCCGGTAAGGGCTTATTGTTACACAGCCTTTAATGGAAGCCAATGACTGGATGGCTGTAAATCAATGCATGCAAGTAAAATTGTGGGGTTTCATTCTCTCCCCTACCCTCTTTAAATAGGCTAGTTGCCAGACAGTATGGCTTTAATACATCCAAGTCAGACAAACTTAAAATCAGAATTCCTTAATACTTGTTCAGGGTCCGACAAGCTAAATATTTTCAGAAAGGGTCAGCAAAAGAGTCTTTGTACATTTCCCATGAACATAGGACATAGGACATTAAACTTTCAGGAGAACCTTTAAATCAAAATCTAACTACTAGAACTTTAAAGATTAAGGCTAAGCACTGCCAAAGCCCCAGTCAATGCTCCTCAATCAAAATGTTTCCAATGGTGCCAATGGCTTCCTGCAGTGAGAGGTCCTCAAACAGGAAAAAAAAAAAAAATGGGCACATGGCAATGCTTTGCCTTTGTCTGTAAAATGAGTTCTAGCAGTTAGAACAGACAAGTGTATTTAAATAAACCAAGGAGTTGAATGTTAAATTATAGCTACAGATTTGAGATCTTCCAACAAGGACACCATCTTAAATTACATAGGCTGGTAAAACACAACAGGTAAAAAGCTCAATGACTGAGACCTTATTAAAATTGGGCACTTTCGTGCAATACAGTCCACGCAAAACGCAATCTTTCATTAAATTACAGTGTAGCGATTCTATTGGGTTGGAAGAGGGGGGAACCATCACAGGAATGTCAGAGATGGAGACTTCCAAGAACTACAACATGATTGTGCATTCAGACCTCTGCATGATCAAAATTCCATGTCTAAAAAAAAAGGAGTTCCATCTATTACTGCAAAGCATTATGGGGAAAAGTGCTGGGTTATCACAGTACTTTGTAGAGAAAACTGGTTCATTCTTCTTGGAAACTTATGTGCGGGAAAACGGTTCCAAAATCTTGTCGTTTTTAAAGAAAAGACAGCTTTACAAACTTCACAGAAATAGCCCTGAGTTACTTAACAGATCCGAGTCTGTTTAAAGATTCGTAGGGCAGCAAGATTTGTTCTTTTATAGCAGCAAAGCCATCATACAGTTTCCAAAGAAAAAAAAGCCAAAACTGAAAATTGGACTTGAGTACTATTGCCCACTCAGAAGCGGTTAAACTTTTCTAAAAAAAAAAAAAAAAAAAAAAAAAAAAAAAAAAAAAATGACCAGTGTAGTTCAGCATTAAAACCAGTTCCTGGCCTTTCTTGCCACATTTTAACCCTCTTTGCTGTACGGTGGTGTACCAGCAACACTGATTTGTGGTTTCCTGTCTGATAGGTAAAGGGTTAAGGGCTGCGATGTTGCCAGGTCACTGCTAGTGTCTTGAACGGCCACCTTCGAATGCATGATGTTCTTCGTGAGCTGCAAAGAGAGACCCGGTTAGTTTGAACACAGGTTTTTTTTATAAGGTTATGCAAAAAAAAAAAAATTTATATATACATATACATATACACACACATGAAAAAGGAAAAACCCTTTATGTTATGACCGACTACATATTCAAAATACACTTCCTGCCAGTGTCAATTTCAACTAAAGTATTCTTAGTCGACTAAATACCACACTAGTCAAAAGAAATTTTAAAAATGAAGAAAAATAATAAATTTATCTCAACGGCTCAAATTGGTGTCTGTAGGGCATGGTCAAACCTTAATACCATAACAGATTTGATTTTTTATCTCAGGAGCATATAATGTTTGGCAGTTCTAAAGTAAATAAAAAAAAAAAAATGCATTCAAGTTCAACTAAACCCATTAAATTTTAGACTAAAAACTGATGACTAAACATTTTAGTCAAAAAAATAAGACCCCTTTCACACCACACCGCCCATTGCTTCGGCGCTAAAACGCCGCTATTTTTAGCTGCGTTTTATCACGCATTTCGGCTGCTAGCAGGGTGCTTTTACCTCCCGCTAGCGGCCGAGAGTGTTAAAACTGCCGGCAATATGCCGCAATAGCGGCATTTTGCTGGCGGCATTACAGTTGATTTCAATGGGGAGCAGCGGTGGAGGAGCGGTAAACACACCGCTCCAAAGAAGCTGCTGGCAGGACTTTTGACGTCCTGCCAGCGCACTCAGGCTTTCACACTACACACAATGGTGCAGACTTCTTTAGGGCGGATTGCAGGCGCTATTTCTAACGCTATAGCACCTGCAAAACACCCTGGTGTGAAAGGGGTCTAATGGCCCATCCACAATCTGAAAAGCAGACGAAAAATACAGCTTTCAACGCGATCATACGATAATCAGATTTTTTTTCTGTCATACGAGACTTTGTGACTAGTAACCCATTACATTTCTACTAGATACAATCAAGCAAAAAAAGTAGAGTGATCAGTTGTCCAATTTTTGGATAGTGTGTACAGGCCAGAAGGCCACTTTCACCCTCAGACCAGCCAAGTGTTAGCGGTAAAGCACTGCTAGTTTTAACAGTGCCTTGTGGGTGGGGCTCTTTTTTAACCCCAAAGAAGGGGTTAAAGAGGAAGTTAACCCAGATGGGTTTTATTTTGCTCGCTGCAATGCCCACTAACGAAAAAGCATAATGGGCTAGTATGCATCACATACTAGCCCATTATGTGCCACTTACCTGCAAAAGAATCCAGCGATGTTCCCAGTGTGAGCAGTGTCCATCTTTTGGCCCCTCTTTGTTCTGGGCCGCAGACTCAGGCTGATTCACCGGAGCTGCAATTAACGGCACAGGCTAGGGAAGAAACGGCACTTAGTTTTGTTTCTTCCCTGCGCATGCCCTGTTGGAATTTTCAGCAGATAAGTGAAATCTCCTAAACTGCACATTTAGAAGATATTTCCACTACCTATAGGCAAGCCTAGAATAAGGCTTACCTATAGGTAGAAGTCCAAAAAGTGGGTTTACAACCACTTTTTTTGGATGTCTTCCTGGTCCCTCAGGGCCGTCAGCCAAAACGGGTTGAGCCGCCAAGGAGGAGCAGGTGAGACGCTCAGGAGCTGGAGCGCAATCCAGTATGGAGTGTGATCCGAAAGTATTCTCGGAGCAAAGCCCACATCCCCTAGTTTCGGTGTTAGGGACCTTGAAATTAAAATAAAATCTATACGCGACATAGTGTTGTGACTGGCCGAGAAGCATGAGAAGGCTTTAGCGTGTGGGTGTCTGTGGCGCCAAGTGTCAACAATAGCAAAGTCGGTCAGCATGCGGTATAGCCTAGTGTGGGCTGGCGAGTCAGAGGGAGGGTCTGGTGCACCCATACGGTCCAGGGCAGGAGTGAGAGTCATATTAAAGTCTCCCATCCACACCGCTGGTACGGAGGGATATTGAGTCATAAAGGCAAGACCCTCACTAATGACAAGTGAATTGTATGGGGGGGGACATAGCAAGCTAGTATTAGGATGGGGGATCCATTAACGGTGGCGTGTATAAACACATATCTTCCCTGCTGGTCCGTCTGAAGTGACATTAAATCAAATGGGACCCTTTTTGCAACCAGGACCGAGACCCCTCTGGAATACGAAGTGTGAGTAGCATGATAGGCCCAGCCTATCCAAGGCTTTTTCAAAGAGGATTGTAAGTGACCCGTAACATGAGTCTCAACCAGTGCGATGACATCAGCACGCTGAGATTTAAGGAATGTCAGAACGTCGGTGCGCTTAATCTTATTGCGCATGCCCCTGACATTCCACGTCAGAAATTTTAGGGAGCTCATGGCGGATATAGGGCGTGCGTAATGAACCGCAGATGGACTAGGACCAGCCGAGCAGACATGGACAGAGCAATTGGTGGAAACCTCTGTATCAACCAATATCTATAGTGCACATGTGACAACAACATAGTACCTATAGCATAACAAAACATTTGTAGATAGGTTGGCATAGAAAAACAAATCCCCACAACATTTCCCATCCCTCCCAGTCCACTGCTTCCCCAACTCGGCACGGACATAGTATCCCACAACCAGGTATCAACGGGGGACATCCAACGGGCAAGGCCCATTGGAGGCAAGGGACTTCATTTTAAGGGAGCATAGATACCCATTATAAAAAGAAAAAAAAAAAAAGAAGAGGAACAGAAAACAGTCCAGCAAACGGACAAAGTTCACAAAAATCCTAGGGGGGCGACTCCTTCTCTGAGAAGCGCATGGGGTGCAGGAGCCACAACAGTGTGGCACCATTACAGTCGTACAGGGAGAGGTCCCGTTTGCCAACGGAGCAATAGTCAAGGTATAGCAGGAATCCACAACATCGGTCAGCATGTGGTCTTCAGCCAGTCTCTTTCAGGCGCAGAGAAAGCGAGGATAATGGATCAAAAATCACCCGAATGCGGCCGGAATATTGCAAGATCCGGGGTGGTATATATAAAAAGGAGAAGAAAAAAAAAGGGGGGGGGAGGGGTTGCCATTACTGTCCCGCCGCTCTGCCAGAATACACAGATCCGCACTGTGTTCATTAAGGGGATAGACCGTGGATGAAAGTCAAACAGCGTTGCGGGAAAAGGAGAGGAGCGGAAGGGGGGGGGGGGGTTAGAGCACTCACAGCTTTCAGACAGCATGGCACGTTCAGGCCCGGCGATCCCTCTGATCAATCCAGGTGGATGCCAGTTCGGGGTCTTCGAAGAAATGGGTTCGGCCGTCACATTCCACACGGAGCTTTGCAGGATATAACATGGCATACTTGAGGTGTAGAGTACGGAGGCGACGTTTAACCTCCTGGAACCTGGACCGTTGTCGCTGCACCTCATTGGAGAAGTCTGGGAAGACGGCCACATGGACGTTGGCATGGGGGATATTCCCCTTCTCTAGTCAGGCGGAGGATCTTGTCGCGATCTTTGAAATTTAGGAATTTGGCTATCAGAGTACGCGACGGAGCTCCTTGGGGAGGAGGGCGGGCAGGGATGCGGTGAGCTCTTTCAACTGCAAACATCACAGAGAATGCCTCTCTACCAAAATTGGTTGTAAGGAAGTTCTCAAGGAAGCTTGCCGGGTCGTTACCCTCAGCATGCTCAGGGAGGCCGATAAAGCGGAGGTTACACCTCCGAATGCGATTTTCCATGTCGTCCTGCTTTGCACTAAGCTGCTGTAGCTGACGACGCATCTCATCAGTAGTATGTTGCAGGGGGTGTAAAATATCTTCCACTCTGCCGATGCGGGTCTCCGCTTCCTCCACACGATCCCGCAGGGTGGAAAGATCCTGTCTGATAAGAGAAACATCAATTTTGACCTCCTCGATTTTGGTGGTAAGCGTGCTCTGGCACATGGCAATGGCATCTAGGACCTTGTTAGTGGCCGCTTCGGAGCGTTCCATATCCGGGGATGCGCCTGCACCGTCTTTATCCCGTAGGTCTTCTCCGAGCCTGCGGTACTTGGCAAGTTTGTCAGCGGCTTCAGAGCTCTTTTTTGGTGGAGACATACTGCAGGAGTAGAGCAGGAGTATTCCCGGGTGTACCAAGATGGCCGCTGTTCACCAGGCAGGATCGTTAATATCCCCCCTCCTACCCAGTCCAGGGGTGTCCCAGAGGAGGCTGTGGGATGTCAGACAATCAGTGGCAAGGTCCAGTGGCACTAAAACGAAGGGAAGCAATACAGGAGATCTGCGAGTCCTCACCAGGGCAGTCACAGGGTGTAGCAAGATGGCCGCCAGGAACTAGGCCGAGACCGCTGGACCGTCCCTCAGGCCTCCACCGACCAAACAACTGCCTCAGCATGTACCCCAGATCATCCGGTGGGCATAGGGGGCAATAAGCAGGCTCAGGGCTGCCTGTACAGAGAGATAGAGCTGCCGGAGCGGCCGCCGGGTGAACCAAGATGGCCACTCCTCCAGGAGGTAGGCCGAGTCCCCAGTCTTTCCTGCACAGCAAGCCCGGATGGAAGAGGAGAGCTTCGGCGGCGGCCGTGGGCGGTGCTTTCGAGCACTGGGTGGCTGGATGGCTGCCCAGGGAGAGTGGCAAGGTCCCTGGCTGTGGAAGCAGAGATAATTTTAGCAGGATAGGCGGCAGGATACAGTGGGCAAATGGAGGACTCACCACAGACGTCCTACTCCATTGCTGTCCAGGCCACGCCCCCGGTTTACAACCACTTTAATAAGGGATTAAAAGTGTTTGAAAAGGGTTGCTCCCGATTGATTTCAGTGGCAGGGGCGGTGTATACACTGCTCCTGCACCACCCTAACCTCTCATCCTGCAAACACAATGCCCCAGTGTGAAAGCTTTCACGCTGGGGAGGCTTGAGCGGCGATTTACAGGCACTATTTATAGCGCCAAAACTCCTGAAAAGCACAGTGTGAAAGGGGTCCAACTAAAAGTTAAAATTTTATGTCAAAATTAACTTACAGGAACACAGAAAGGCAAAATACACGCCCACTTTATTGGTTACACCTGGTCATATAAATTCCCAATCACATGGCACCAACTCAATGCCTTTAGACATTTAGAGGTGGTGAGGACAACTTGAAGTTCAAGATGCTTCACAATGGAGGAAGAAAGGGGATTTAAAGTGGTGTTGCCAGCAAAAAATTCAAAGTGCTAAAAAAAAAAAAAAAAAAAAAAAAAAAGGAAATTTACACTCACCCTCTAAACGCCTGTTGCTAGGGGGTCCCTCAGTCTGCCTTCATTGCCCGGGCTGGTGACATCACTTCCTCTCGCCGCACAGTCATCTGGGACCTGTCATGTGTCCCAGATGACTGCACGGCGTATCACGGCACCCTGCGCCGCATGCGCAGTGGGTGCCCGGCTGTGCAGCCACAGCCAGGTGCCCACAGAACAAATGACGGCGCCGGGGCCTTGTTTGTGCAGGGAAAGTAGCTATTAAACCACAGGTCCCAGCAGGGAACCAGGTCCTTACACTAGGCAGAAATAACTGGCTAGTCTATAGCAAAGAGGGCTTTATACCAGCTAGGTCTGGCCATAAAGTAGTGCTGCGTACTTTTCTATCTAGTGTCCTCCTGTATGTGGCTTTTAAACCCCATGATTGAATAGAACTGTGTCCATCAATGAATGTAAAAGTAAAGTATGTGAACCCTTGGAATTAGGTTTTCTGCAGTAATTTTCCTCAAAATGTGATCCAATCAGCCAAGTCACAATGGGGAGATTTGCTAGAACTGGGGCACTAAAACTGGTGTAGCTGTGCATGGTAGCCAGCTTCCAACTTCAGCTTGTTCAATTAATCTTTGACAATAAAGCCTGGAAGCAGATTGGTCTGTATGCAGAGCCGCACCAGATTTTGCACTGTGCAGTTTTAGTAAACGCCAACCAATGTGCTTAAGCTGATAAACACACAAACCATTCCTCCTGAACGCTGTGCAGGTCTGGTCCAGAGCCATCAAAAGCACTTGCTTGAAGTCATAGCTGGTTGCACCTCTTTTGGCAGCAAACACCAAGGGTTCACCTCTTCCTCTAGCACGGTGAATGTTTAATGAGTGTGTTCAGTAAAGATAAACAATTAGAATTGTATGTTTTCAGCTTAAGCACATTTGGGATTTACTAAAGGCAAATCCACTTTGTGCTGAAAGTGCAGTCACTTTAAATCTAAGGGGTAGATCTGAAGCGAGTGGAAGCTCTGCTGATTTTATAATCCAATCATGTGCAAGCTAAAATGCCATTTTCCTTGCATGTCCCCCTCAGATCTACAGCGACTTTACTTTCAAGTGCACTTTCAATGCAAAGTGGATTTCCCTTTAGTAAATAAACCCCATTGTGTCCGTTATGGTTTAGATGATGATAAACAAAAACAAACACATTATGGCATATTACTACAGAAAACCAATTGCAAGGAGTTTATACTTTCTTGGCACTGTAAAATACAGATGGGTTTGAATGCCATTTATTGGGGGGGGGGGGGGGGGGGGGAGAAAAAAAATCCCTAAACTACATGCTACTTGTATGGAACCTGTAGTTTGTGAATGGGTATTTTTGTTCCTTCAATAAACTGTAGCAATACCATCTGGATTGCATTGTACATGGCCTTGGGATGGCTTGATTGCATACCTGCAACAAATGAAGTACAGCTCACAATCACCATTTGAGCAAGATGCATCAGTCACTGAAAACAAGACACACCTGAACAGCAGGTTGTAAACCAAATCAATCCAGTCAACTTAGAAGACAGTAAACACTTACGCTTATAAAATACAGCTTTAAAAGTTGTGTTTGGCAGAAGCGCGTAGATCTTTTCTAGGACTTTAGCTTCACCGACTACAGTAGCATTTCCATTCCAGACCTGGACGACATCTTCACGGTCACGTACACTCACACTGACACCAATCACCTCATCTTCTAAAAAGGTGGAATCAAAAAATTACAAGGGGAGGAGTTTAAAAGGTCATGTTTAAAAGAAACATGCATCAGAAGCCTCTAGAATAAGAGTATACAGTACAGGAGTCATGACAACTTTGCATTGAATGCTATTCTAGTGTTCAGAAATGGGTACTAGGATGCAAAGTTTGCTATACAGAATCAGGTGCTAGTTAAAGGCATATACTGTACATGAAATGCCCTATGTATGCATTTCTACTCAGTTATGCATTTAACTTTCCTGTAGTTCAACTTTAAAGCGTTGCAGGCTTTTATTTCTAATTTGTGCAATATATGCTGCAACTAGGACATTCAAACACCCTACCAGACTAATGCATGCCTACGTGCAGGAGGAAAAGTTCATGTTACTAAAAAATTTATAAACATGTAATATTCACCTGCTCTGTGCAATGGTATTTATCCTGTGGGAGTCTATGCCTGTAAGTGGGTGCAAATGCCTGTTTTAGTCAGGTATCTGCACCACCCTGGAAGGTGCCAACTGTGACACCAGGGGGGGGTCCTATGAGCAGAAGTTCCACTTTAGGGTGGAACCCCACTTTAAGATAAATTTGTTCAGCAGAGAAGTGTTCAGCAGGAGAGGCAAGAATATATTAGCTTCTTTACCAGGCACAGCTGTTCAGTTTAGGAACACATGCCCATGCTCTATACTTACTGTAATAAGTCATCTGAAAAGAACAAACAGGTAGTGCTGTTACTTTTGTACTTTTATCAGGAACAGGAGGCTTTGGGTCAAAAGCTTTCAAAACATTATCCCAACTTCATAAAGATACATAGCAAGATTGGGTCTTTTATTTACCTGCCGAACAGTGATCTGTAAACTGCTCTCCAATAGTAGCTAGCAACAGTTCTTTCCAAACCAATGCCTGCAAAACAAATGGGTAAAATTACTGCCAAGACCTTCATGCAAAGAAAGTGGGAACTATAGATCTGTAGTGCCAACAGCTGATATTCATTTGAGCCCATTGCTGCATGGTCTCCAAGGAATGACCATTCTAATTTATATAGCAACTGTGTAGCCAATGGTCTTTTACTGTGCCTACCACAGTCTCTACAACAATTTCAAAGGCAGAAGTTGAGGAACTTTATGAACCAAGACTGCAAAAAAAAAAAAAAAAAAGTCACTAAGTTCAGGGGCTGCCTGAATTTTGGAAATTTTAGTTGCCTGGCTGTTGCCTGGCTGTAATGCTGACCCTTGTTTGCCTCCAAGCTGAAAGACATGCATACTCTCCCTAGCTCTTCTGAAAGTCTTCACCAAAACAGTGGACCCCTTCTAGCACCATTCTGAGCAGTGCAAAAATCACTGCCAGACCCTCTGCTAGGATAACATGTAGTATACAGTGTATGTCTTAAAATTAATCTTATAAATCCATATTGCTCATCAGTGGTCACGTAACCGCCCATAGCTCTTCCTCCAATGTATGCACTACAGAGGGTGGTCATGTGACCACTGGGCAGATATCAGAGGGAGATCTCAGCCCCATCCCTCAGTACCACACACAGAAGGAAGAGGGCGACGGGCGGTTACATGACTGTTGATCTGCAAGAAAAAGGCATTTAGGTGAATTTTTATTAAAAAATAGAAAAAAAACTGTATACTACATGTTAGCATTGGAATTGAGCATACGATACAGCCTTGAAAGTGGCTACCATGAGACCCAGAACTCGCATGCAAAAAAACACAGCGACGTCCACCTGCAGGACATCAATAACTGCACTGCAGATTGAAGAGTCTGCAGCTTCTCCGAAGGGAGAAATACTCCTCGCCTCCAAGTCCAGAATCAACCCCAGGTAATCCAGTGTTGAGTAGCCCAACGTTACCAGTTCTCAGACCCACTAGTCGGAAAGGAGGGAGGTCCAACGGACTGTAAGTTTCCGAAGGCAACCCCCCACCCAAGAGTTGGGCAGGGGCAAACCTTAATGCAACAACAGATTTGCAGGCTTGCAAAAGCAGGGACGCTTTTGTTCCCGAGCAGGCAACTCGTTGGACCGGGAGTGCTTACCCGCCGACCCAGGCAGAAGAAAAATCCACTTCTGAGCGGAATAGGAGGTCCTCCGCCTATGGCATGGCTCCTTACCCTTTCTGGACTGTGGGAGCAAAGTACTCTTTTCCCCAGTAACATTCAACGACAAACAGATCTCCATTTTTTTAAGGAAACTCCTAAAAAAGGCACAACACTGCCATTCGTCTCAGGACTAAAAAGGCCTGCTGCGGGTTTCCCCACTCCTTGCAAATAAACGTATCAAAATAAGTTAAATACGGAAATACCTTAGCAGTGCAGCCGGCTTGTGGGACCCAAAAGGCGTCCCAGCCGTATCCTGCCCCAGTCTGATAAGTGCTCCTACTAGTGCTTTCTCCTGCACAGACATGGAGTCTTCCTCACTGTCCGAATGGACTTGGTCCGCATCCTCTGAAATGTCAGAACAGGGGCCGCCTGCCACAGCGAGACCCAAGTCTGAATCAGAGCCATCTACCTAGAGGTGTTTCCTAGACATCTAGGAAACTAGCATGATAAAAATGAGGGGTTATAGTGTCAGCCATGCTCCTCATGCTAGGATTCTTTAAAGTATTTAACATTTCAAGTGTTGCATGAGGTGTGCAGCAAGGTTTTTTTTTTTTTTTAAATTACCAAAACAAGTGAACTAAAGCCACTGATCTACAAGCTTTGTAGATAAATTATTCTAGGGACTTAAATACAGCAATACATGGTTTCACTGAAAATTATGACAAAGCATTTTGATAAAAACAAGTCATACATACTGTGCTGTCTTTAGAAACTTTCATTTTCCATACCCCTCCCTTAGCGTTGCATTCTTCCTCCCTGAAACAAAAGGTGAAATTGAGATGGGACACCAGGCAGCTAACAAAGCAGAGATCTAAATTTAATTTGTCAACTACAAGTTAATGAGATCACTTTGTACAGCAAGCGGTCTGGTGTTTAAAGGGGTTCTTTACAGACAAAATGGCAAGCAGTTAACTTACCATAGTGGTTTCCTTTCTCCCCGCATTAAGTGGTAGCTACATCTTAGAGGTAGGTTTGTCACAGGAGGGATATTGTTATACACACTCCAGAAACGCTGCAACAGAACAAGGACAAACAAAGCTCATGATTTACAATCCTTTTTAAAACATCCTGAGAATTGAGTTACCAGATAAGTATCCTACTCTTCTAGACTTGTGTAGCACCATAGGGGTGTAAGCTTAGCTTGCAGGCTGAAAAGGATTTTATTTTTTATGAGAGGCGGGCACAATGATTACATTCTCCCTTTGCAGATCACCAAATGCCTCAGATGATCTGAGCATGCGCAGTGTTAATGTCATGCCAACTGTTCATCAGCTGGAGTGCCGTTGTCCTGTGCATGCGCAGATAGTCTGGCATTATCGGACAGGGATTCACCATTTGATAGAACAATTAAAAACATTATTCAGCGCTGAAAGATGAGAAACACCATATCCTTCAGTACTTTTAGGCCTCTTTCACACAGGCTTTCTGATCAGGTCCACCTGTCAGTTTCTCATGTGGACTCAATCGGTTGCCCCATGCACTATGAAACTGCGGATGTCAGCAGTGACATGTCCACCGATATCCCATCTGATCCGGTCTGAAATCTAGACAGATGGAAATCCTGTTTTAAGTCTGGAGAATAGGATCAGATGAATAACGGACAGGCAGTCTGTTTTCATCCGATCGCCAAAGATGACGGGAACTTTGGCAGGTCAATCCCTGCACAGTGAGCAGAGAGATCTGTCATCCACCTGCTCAGCTGATCATTCCGATGAGCAAAGCCTAGTCTGTACATGGACAAGCCCATATGAAAGTGGCCTACACAAGATCGGATTTTCCAACAAAAAAAAAGGTGGATTTTTTTCCAAAGGATGTTGGCTCAAACTTGTCTTGCACACAAGTTTTGGCCCAAAAAGCAGAACGCAAGAACGCAGTGATGTACGATGAGCTGAGAAAAAGGAAGTTCAATAGCCAGTGCAGCTCCTTCTGCTCGATTACGAGCAAGCGTGAACTTCTGTGCAATGGACTTGTGTACATGATCGGAAATTCCAACAAGTTTTGTTGGCGGAAAGTTTGAGAACCTGCTCCCAAACATTTCTGGGAGAAAATTCTGACAAGCTCAAAGCCAATATTTGTTGTCAGAAAATCAAATTGTGTGTACGGGGCATTAGGTGTCAAAAAGGGATGAACTTTGGTCAGTAAATGATACACAGCACAGGAAAAAAAATTTAGACAGAATTCTTTGCCATTCACTGGTCTGAGTCAACCCCCTAGGCAAAACTGTTTTGCAAGGGCCCATGGCCTCAGGATGTTTGTGCTTTAGTACTTCAAAAAGCCCTGCGTGTCAGCAGCATGCTGGAAATCCAGATTAATGCTCTCCTACAGACTGGATGAGTCTAGACCTCCAGTGAGCCAACATGCGTCCAACATACTCCAGTTAATTGCCAGGCAACATACATTGGGGCACTGCAGGGGCATGCTAGAGATTCAGACTGTTTGCAGACTATGGTCAGATGCCCAATGTGCTGCCAGAACAAAAAAAAAAAACCCATACATTCCTACCTACACTTTTTTTTACTTTTAAGTAGGGCTGAAACAACTAATCGATTAATCGACAACTAATCGATTATGAAATTAACCGATTAATCGGCCAGTAACATAATGGGGTTAAAAAAAAAAAAAAAAAAAAAAAAAAAAAGCCCTTTATAGTACAAAAAGAGCAAATAATCGCTACTGTAAATATTACTCACTGTTCTACAGTAAAAAATTGAACCCCTTCCAGTAGTGATTATCTGCTTTTTTTCTACTATAAAGGGCTAATTTTAGTTTGTTTAACCCCATTATGTTAGTAAATGTCTTAGACCTGGTTCATATCTATGTGTTTATTGGTGCTTTTTGCAGAAATGCACTACAGTTCATTTACATGGTTTCCTATGGGACACGTTCACATCTGAAAGGGTCAGGGACTTTTAACACAAAATGGTTCTTTATTGGTTCAATATATTTCAATGGAGAAGCTGCAGAAAAGCATGTAATGCATTTTTGCATCAATTTTGTGTTTTTTAATCTGCCCAAAAAATACAGATTGCAGTAAAATCACGTGCACAAAACTTGTAGCAAAAAGCACTAAAGAAACAGATCAAAAGCCAACCACATAGGTGTGTACCGAGCCTTGTGCTGGCCACACAGATCAATTTTCAGATGAGAATATTCAGATGAAAAAACTTTGTACATTCGCTGAATGAAAGTTTTGTTTGAAAATTTCACTTGTTTTTAACATTCTGTTTTTAAAATGAATGTAATATCTGAACGAAAACCACATACATTGTCTGAAAATTCCTTTGACTAAGAAGTTTTCTATTTCCAAATTTTCCCATCACTGTGGTTGAAAATGAACGTCAAATTTGACCCACTTTTTTTTTAAAGTTATTAACCGATTAATCGAAACAATAATCGGCCAACTAATTACTAATGATTAAGAAAATCGTTAGTTGCAGCCCTACTTTTAAGCCAGCCTGAATGTATCTTACCCATTAAAAACAGGTTTAATTGGACTTTAAATCTAGCCAATAGAGATTTGCTTTTCACATGAGCCAGTTAAGAAATGGGATAGAAGTGTACCAGTAAAGTCATATTTGTGAAAAAAATGCATTTTAGGACAAGACATGGTCACATCAAAATTGGGTGGTGGTACAAGATTTTCCTATCAATACCCACCTGTACCGTGTGCACTGTGTATATCTTCTTCAGGTTTGATTCACATTCTGCTGCAGTTGTCCCAGGAAGAGACCTAAACAAAAACAAGGAAAGGTTAGCACAAACTGCCCAACTAAAGCCCAATTCCAGCCAAATGGTTGTGCCCCCCCCCCCGCTTCAATAAAACAGGAAATAGTTAGAGCATCTGTCAGTTTTTTTTTCCCATTTGCATACCAAAAGTGGTGGACTCTCCAGTAATAGGGCAAAAACTGGCTTTTTAGTAGACTGGAGAATAGTTAGAACTCGTTATTGAGGTCTGCATTCCTGTCCTGATGACTACACCACCCATGGACTAAGGGACAAGAAATGAGGGGAGGAAATCTCTCCAGACAAAAATGAAAACCTACACAATTGCAAAATACACAAACTGTTACACTGATCAAATTTAAGCAGCCCATAGACCAGTCTTTAAATCAACCAAATAGGACTTTATACCCCTTGCCACACTCAATGTGGACGAGGAAAGCCTCACGCCGAGCTGTTGTATTCTGACAGTGGGACAACTCCTGCTATAGCTTGCAGCACTGATTAAGCAGGGGAAGAAAAAAACCCAGGGTCGTTGTATAGAAGTCTCAGTAAAATCAACCTCTGTACAGCCACATTGCCCATAAATGGATCAAAATTCAGTTGGTCCCTTCTGAATCAGCTGAAGTGAGATACAAGTATTGCTGAAAATTGAATATGAACACACACTATACCAGCAATAATAAACTTTGCCCACAGATACAGAGTGCCCATCAATACAGCCTCACCAGTGCACAGGCATTAGAGGCTTGCCACCAGATCACACAGAACTGCTGGTAGTGGTAGCCTTGGGCTTCCAGTTTTAACAACTCCTAGGGACTTACCGCTGTCAACAGCACATAGATTAATAAAAGTTGCGGGAAGGCCTAAGAGTCGGCTCCACTTGTGAAGCTTTCCAGTGGTGGACTGTTAAGATGCCGAAGCAGGCTCCGTCTGGACAATGCCGGCTATAGGTCCCTTACCCCCCTATGGGGCTGGGTCCATTGGGATCTCTGCAGCTCGATAACTTTGGAGTCCAGCTCCAGGCTGTGCACTGTAGCCTGTGTGAAGGCAACAGGCACCATGCTGCCAACCCTTGCTGAGTGCAGACTGCTTGTTTTGGGGATCCAGTGCCCAAATGGTCAGTCCAGTGGGCCAGGTAAATTACCTTGGTGGGCCGTAGTTTGAGGACCCGTCCTACAGTAATGCGCTTTCAGCAAATCATCCATCACTTCCACCCCCAACTGCAGCTGACTGGTCAGATCAGATCCACAACTGCCGCATATGAGCACACAGCAGGAGTTACTGTGTCGAGACTGAACATTGAGCTGCATACCCCTGGATCAGTATATACACAAGCCAAAAGCCATGCTGAGGCAGAGGAAGCATCTATGACAGATGTCACTTTGGGCCCTTTCAGTGTGGAATCTACTCCCATTCCCTGCTAATCAGAGCTGAAGGGGGACAGAACATGTGCCCGCTCAGTCTTTGCGGATGCGCTGTTAGTTTATATCCGGCTACCGCCGATTCAGTCTGCCAAAATAGAAGGGGTAGTCCTTTTCCCTCTTTTACTGGACTCAAATGGCTACAGACCTTCCAATCAGGTCTGCCTGAAAAAACAGAATGACCTGATCAAAAATGCATATGTGAAAGGATGACTTTAGTATTGTCATTAAATACCTGTTAGCACTTTTTGAAAGACATTACATCTGCTTTAAAACCAATTTCCACATTTATACAAGGATTACATTTTAAAAGCACTAGTCTGAGAATACAGATAGGTCATCCCAGATCCTACAGCTATCCGAGTCATACAACAAAAATGAGCAAACATCATTACGTAGGCATTTATAACCGGAATTGAAGGATAGACTGGTAATTTAAGTACACCACCCAAAACTAAAAATACCCTTGGATGAAGTCCAAAGGGTTTAAGTGCCAACATAGGTTAACAACATAATGATCAATTGCAGTGCTGTGTCACTGGTTAAGCATTTTTCAGGATTTAATGTGTCTATACACTATGGTTGGGTTCAGTAGGGACCATTTTCCTGCAGTTAGACAGCAATAGAAAGTGAAACTATACAAGGGAGGTCAAGTGTGCATGTCTACGGTCCTGTCAGCAAGTGCTCACGTAGGCAGGTCTTGCTGTAAAAAACGTGTCCTAACCAACCACTTGACTACTGTCAGTAACATTTTAGAATTTTTTGCCTTCCTCTGGAACAACCATAGGTTAGCATACCCCTACCTCCGGCCTCCTTTCCATTTTTTACGCTATCCTAGGACGACTATTCCAGATCACAGCCAGACTTCTTTTCTAAGCGGAGATCTCCACCTTAAGTAAAGGCAGCTGGAACAGCCAGCAACCGAATACAACAACTCCTTCCGCATCCATATAGGCACCCCCTGATCAACTTGCGCGCTAATAGCCTCAAGCACAGCGGCAAGTCTGATACCTAGCCCCACCTCAGGATCAATACCCTGATCAGGATCATCATCTTAGGCCCATAGTACCATCAACAGCATCCACAAACCATGTGCTACTTCAAATACTCAGCTGAAGTTCTGCACAGACTAAGGAACATCAACACCACATTGCCATCTTCCATACAAAAAATACTTCAAAGAGAACAACTATTAAAAACCGGACAACAAGCAGCTCCCAACCACAGGAAGACATCTACTCGACCACTACAATTAGATTGCGCCTTGATTAACGCCAGGTCTGCAGTCAAACAGACTGGAAGTACACGACTTCATCATCGAGAACAATGTAGATTGTCTCTTCATCACCGAAAGCTGGTTAACCTCTGACTGCAACACCATCCTCACCGAATTGGTGCCGGAAAACTACAGGATCCTAACCGAACACCGGATAGGGAAAAAAGGAGGAGGCCTAGCAGTGATCTTTAAAGGTCACCTGGATCTCACTAAACCATCATCTCAGAACCCAGTGTCTTTTATGGAAACCCTGACGCTACATTTTCAACCAACACCCCATGACACCACTCATATTCTACTGTGCTACAGACCACCGGGACCAAAGTCCAATCTTCTTTCACCCCTCACGGAATCCTTTGCAATGCACACCCTAAAATTCAAAAATTTCCTGGCACTCGGAGATTTCAACCTTTGGGCAAACGAGCCTAAAGACCCCATCGCGACTGCCTGCATCAATCAACTAGAAGAACTGGGTCTACAGCAACTGATAAAGACTCCCACGCATGGGTCAGGACACACCCTGGACCTCATTTTCAAACAGAACATCGACGTCAACATATGCGACAACATAACTCTGCCATGGACGGATCACCACGCCATCAAATTCAAAATCACTACCAACATCACCAACGCAAAACGGAAACCTGTAACAACGCACTGGACCAGATCGCATAAAAAACTGTACTCCGAAGCCTTCAAAACCACTCTGTCCAAAAAAATATCTACAATAACCTTAAACCACTCTACGGAGGAAACACTCAACTCCCTGAACAAGGCATTACTGCAATCAGCAGACTCGGTAGCACCAAAACGCAGGGCTCTCATCAGGAAGAAAAATGCTGGATGGTTTAATAGCTCCCTCTCCGTACTAAAGCAAGAACGCAGAAGAGCGGAAAGAACATGGAGAAGAAATCCCACCGAGGAAAACCTATTTAACTACAAAGGTCTGACAGAGAATTATCGGAAAGCAATCTTCAAAGCCAAAAAGGACCACTTCTCATATACAATCTCAACGGCCGCAAACCAACCACGGGAACTGTTTAAACTGGTTAATCAATCAATGAATCCGGTGTGCCTAGAACCCCCAGAAAGCGAATCCCAGGATTACTGTGACAAACTGTCAGATTTTTTCATCGATAAAGTCAAAACCATCAGGGAAACAATTTGTCAGAAGAAAACATCCGACCTCAGCCAGCAAATACATAAAGAGGATGTCCGCACCAACATACCGCAACCGCCAAAATTTTCACTATCCCCAATTACCGTAGACACCGCAAAAAACATCATTAATAAACTGCGTGACAGTACCTCACCTATTGACATCATCCCCACAAAACTACTGAAAGAATGCTCCGACATCGTGGCTCCAACCATAACCCACCTCATAAACTGATCATTCCACGAAGGGATTGTTCCCAGCATCCTCAAACAAGGCATCGTCAAACCTCTACTCAAGAAACCAAACCTGGACCCTCAGGATCCAAACAACCGTAGGCCAATTACAAGCCTCAACACCATTTCTAAGATCATGGAGAAAGCTGTAGTACATCAGCTACAACTTCACCTGGATACTCACAAACTCCTGGACCCGCTGCAATCAGGCTTCCGCCCGGGTCATGGAACAGAAACAGCTCTCCTCAAGATTTGGGATGACGCCCTCGAAGCGGCAGATGACGGAGAGCCGTGTCTCCTCGTACTGCTAGACCTAAGTGCAGCGTTTGATACAGTAGATCACAATACTCTACTCGTCCGCCTCACAGAAGTAGCCGGAGTCCAAGACATAGATCTCCATTGGTTCGCGTCCTTCCTAGGAAATCGGTCACAGACAGTGAAACTAGGAAAATTCCTCTCCGAAACTCGGGCAGTCACCTGCGGAGTCCCTCAAGGCTCTCCGTTGTCACCCGTTCTCTTCAACATTTACATTCGCCCACTCCTTCAAATCATCAGATGCTCAGATCTCTGCTTCCACTCTTACGCTGACGACACGCAACTTTATTTCCGGATCAATGGGAAAAAAGATCACCAACAACAACTTGAAAACTGCCTCAAATCAATAGAGGACTGGATGACCACCAACTCCCTCCAGCTGAACCAATCAAAGACAGAGCTTCTTATCTTACACCCAAATCATAAGCCCGCAACCAAAACCTCCTGGTCTCCACCAACCGTCTTTGGGCAGACTATCTCCCCAAAGACCAAAGCGAAGAGTCTCGGGGTTATTTTAGACGCACAAATGTCAATGGATGCGCAAATAGGAGCAGTAGTCAGTCGATGTCACCATCTGCTGCGCATGCTTCGCAGACTCATCCCTTTTATCCCAAAGAATGACAAAGCAGTGGTAGTTGGAACAATTAATTCACGACTGGACTACGCAAACTCGCTTTACATAGGATTACCACAATATCAACTTGCGCGATTACAACTGATCCAAAACACGGCGGCAAGGCTGATAACAGGAAAAAAACCCTGGGAATCCATTTCTCCTTCACTGAGGAGCTTACATTGGCTAACCGTAAAAAAATCGGATCACGTTCAAGACCCTTTGCCTCACCCACAAATGCGTGCATAGAGAAGCTCCGCAATACCTAATGGAGAAAATAAATCATTACACACCAAACCGCAGTCTTCGATCAGCCAACAAAAACCTCCTCCTCATGTCCAAAGCCCGGTATAAATCCAAGGGGGATCGGAGATTCGCTGTCCAAGGGCCTCGGCTATGGAATGCTCTACCAATAAACATCCGCCTGGAAGAAAATCACCTGGCTTTTAGGAAAAAACTCAAGACCTTCCTCTTTTAGCAGATGATCAAAGCTCGCCACAGCGCCTAGAGGCGATTCAGTTCGCATTGTGCGCTATATAAGTATTTCATTCATTCATTCATTCAATGGTGGAGAGGTGGCCATGCATTTCTGGAGTCTGGTTTATAAATACAGGGCCTGTCAGCGCACCCATGAACATCTGATCTAAGAACATCAGACAGCTCAGAAAACAAAATACAGAGCCAAATAGAGCTGCTCTGTACCTTGTGATCAAAGTGAAGGCAATTCACAAATTGGAACACTTTAGTGGGGGTGTTCATATTGTCCTAGGCATACTTCATATGTTTTATAGCATAAAATGGTGATCTGGCCAGTAACCTCCTGTATTATGGTGCCCCCACTCTGGATGAAGAATCAGACACCTTTGGACAGCAACATCATTAATTTAATCTCAAGTTAACTTTTTATAACCAGTCACAGGAAGTTTTTTTTTGGGGATAAAAAGTTTTACACAAATTGTTGACCAATGTAAGTCTCCCTGTCATTGGTAAATGGCTTTGCAACCCTTCACCTTCTAAAGTGCAGCTCACTCTGTTCAGAAACACTTGTCGAAATCACCAAGTGAAAGACAGACACTTTCCCTGCAAAATAGCATAATGTGCATTGAATACTTACACATTATGAAATGCTTGTCTTAAAACAAAGCCCTCCAGCGGCTGGCTGTCACTCCTGAGAGTGCTTCCATTTCCCCCAGGCTTCATCCTGGGTCTGCGTACTCTGAGTGGCCGGAGCCGTGACGACGTTATTCCTGCACAGGCCCTTGTTAGAGCAGTGCTCTGAAGGTCTGTCAAACCTTCAGAACGCATGCAACGGTGACGTCACCAGCTGCATCCAGGGTGAATATTTTCTAAATGGTGCACATTTAGGAGAGATTTTACCCACTGGCAAGCTTCAGGCTTAACAGCAGGTAGAAAAAATAAAAAAAAATAAAAAAAAAGTGCGTTGTGTATATACACGCACACATTTTTTTATTAAAGCGGCGGTCCACCCTAATTAACAGTCCTAGGTCTATGATCCCCTTCCCTAATCGCTAGGTAACCCCCTTACCTTTCTGCTGTCTTCTGTTTTCTTCTTATTTCAAATTTTCTGCCTCTGGAGATTCCGGAAAGGGGCGGAGCCGCTGCGGAAATGGGCAGGGCTTCAGCGGCAGGTCACTTCTTGTTGGCCGCAGGGGCTCCTGGGATCGTTGTTTTTATTTCCCAGGAGTCTGTGCAGTGCCCAGGCTCGAGATCTCGCGCGACCTGAATGGTTGTCAGCGCTCGAGCAGATTAAAGATCGCAGCTCATAGAGGCGGTGCATGATGGGAGTTTAGGAGGACTGTGCCCCGGAAGACAATGCCTGTGGGCTTCACATGCCCACAGGCAAAATGGAAAACGCCTGGAGACTTTTTCCTAAGCAGGTTTGAACAAAAACACTTGAAGAGACTCGGACAGCACTTAGAAGTAAGTAAAGTATTTAGAATACTTAATTTCAAACATTATTGCGGGGAAAAAAAAAAAAATGGCGGTGGAACCCCGCTTTAAGGTGAAATACAATAAAAGGTTTGGATTTAATACCTTTAAGGAAAACCTTTTCAAACTTCGTGGTTTTACCTTGTATAGACAAAATTCAAACACCCACCGATTTTAACTAAAGCTTTGTCTCAAATTATATAAAATTTGAGTACAGTGCTGCATGATGTAATTGACAAACTATCACAGCACTGAATAGCCTGGTAATGACGGGGTTTATAAAGGCTGCATTGACCTGGAGCTCATCTACATCTCAATAGGACATGATGCATCTGAAGAAAACAAAACATGAAACCCGGCCTGTGAACGGTCATCTATATTACTACATTTAAGTGAATAGGAATTTTCTGCCTTGTGCTTGGCTTGTATAAAATAAAGGAAGAGAGTCTACACGAGCTCAAAACAGGTCTGGTAGCCTCACAGGGGTACAGACTTGTGCCAAGTAGGACAGGGAGGAGGGGGCACAGGCACACATGTTCAGTGTGACTTCTCTGCAGGAAAAAAAAAAAAAAATAGCGCAAAGATCACAAAAAAGGTATCCAAACCTGCTCAAGTGATCTCCTCTACAGTGCATTCGTCCAGGGGGCATCTGCTGCCATAGACAAAAAGCTAATCTACAGACAGTTTAATGGATTTTCAAACTCATTTTGAAAAAGCTAGTTGCCATAGTGATGTCCCTGTTTGACTACTGTACACTAACACATAAAAGCACACAGGTCAACACCAGAGACTAGTCTAAAGCGGGGTCAGCAACCCCCTCTTATCCAGCTGGTTGCCATGAGGGATCTTCAGGATGGAGTTGGGGGAGGGGAGCCAGTAAATAGGCAATTTACCAACCCTGTGCCTTCTAACTGAAGAGCAAGTGATCAGTACCAATCACTCACTGGGTTGATTCATAACCGAATAGTAAACTGCTTGCTATGCTTCAATTTATGAACAGGAAGCTCTGTACAAAGCCAATTTCTGTTTGTTTATTCTGTGCAGCGGAGGCATTCTGTCTCAAAAGCGAGGACTTTAGGGGTCTGTTTAGACATTTTTCTAGATTTTCTTAATATTTGTGAGGCCTTGCTAGTTAAAGTGGACGTAAAGGCAAAACCCAACTCTAAATCCATTTCTAAATCTTAAATCCAAGCCCAATCTATTTAGCCCTAAAAAAAAAAAAAAAATAAATAATAAAAAAAAAAAACACACAAACACACTACCTACCTATTCTGAAGCTACTCTGGTCTCGAGCTGCACCCTGTTTGCAGGAGAAAGTGTACAAAATCAGAGAAATGCCTAGGAAGGGACATCAACTCTATGGGGTTTCTTTCGTCATCTGCCTCTGCCGACACCTCGGCTTGGGACTGAACCGGAAAAGCTACAGAATAGGCATGTTCATTACAACGCTAGAAAGATTAGGCTTAGAGTAGGTTTTTGCCTTTCGCGTCTCCTTTAAAGTGTTGTTCAGGTAGATCTCCACAACAGTCCTGAGACTTAAGCCTCGTAAACACTACAACTGTTGGCAGGGGATTGTCTGTTGACAGTTTGTTGTCCTAAAATCTTACCATTAGTACGCTCTTGACAACTGTTGTCCAACTTTTAGCCAACAATCATTGGAGGACAGGCTAGTAAATTTTCGGCAGATAACGGTTTGACATCAGCTTTTCACATGGTCAGTACACAAATCCACCACACAAAAGTCGAAAGTACAAACATGCATTCTCGGAATGCATGCTCAAAATTAGCAGAGGGGTCCAAAGGGTGGTGCTCAAGAGCTGAAATTCTTTGTAGTACGTCACCATGTCCATGTTTGTGGCACAACAATTGTGTACTGTTAGCATGCAAGAAAATATCCTGGCACATGCCCTTTTGACAAAAATCAGATGCTCGGTTGGTCAACAATCATACCATGTGTACAAGGCTTAAGGCTGGGTTCAAACTAGTGTGGTGCCAGAGATGGCATGGGAGTCACAGCATTGTGGTGTACATCCCATGGCATGCAAATTCAGCTATACAAACTGTACGCCTAAAATTGCATTTGCACCAAAATCATGCAGGACTTTCTGGTCCGCACTGGAAACTGATTGCACGGGTGTTCACACTGCAATCCGATTTGAGGTTTGCATTAACTTTACATTGAAACCCACAGCAGTTCCCAAAGAGCAGTGTGAACTGCCTGCAAGAGATGCGAGAACCCACAAAGGAATTGTGCTGGTTCCCACATCACCTAAGTAAACCGGGACTAACTTTTAGAAGAGGCCAGCATTGGAAGCCTCCACATTTCTCGTGACAGGCTTTTTTCTTAAAGACCCCATCTGGTGAAAGTACATTTTTGCAATTATACTAGGAAATGTGAAATTAAGCCTCCATCTTGTTTTTTTTTTAAACAGCTGACCAGGTCAAACTAAAGAGTGTCTAATCATTAAGTGCCGGTTCACACTAGCGCGATGCCAGACACCACATGTAATTCGCAGCGCACTGCTGTTCACATTACATGCGATGTCAGCCATACAGAAAGCATGGCTGATATCGCACCACATTCGGTCCAAACACGCACAGAACCCTTTTTTCTGTTCGGACCAGAATTGGATCGCATGTGTGTTCACACATATTCGATTCATGTCCGAACTGTCAGTTCGCAGTGCGATACGTGAGCTGAAATGGGGGTGTCGTTAACATAATGACACTCCCCAGCAGTTCGCATATGGCAGTGTGAACTGCCGTGCATGTCGGGAGCGATGCGGGAACCCACACATGATTCGCAGGGTTCTCACATCGTGCTAGTGTGAACCGGCACTAAAGAGCAAGGCCAAGCTGCTAGCAAAGTGATCTAAAGTTTTCTAACAGAACAATCGCCAATAGTTTACAGTCTAAATACCTAGCTAATTCTATGTAGTTGCCCCATAGTCTTCCAATGGTCTCTCACAAACACTGTTTGAAACAAGTAGTTAAAGAAATACACTAATCAAAATTGAATGTTTACCAGGCAAATACTAAATACTCTGCTGCCCTTCCTATCCACTGACTAATGGGTGACCTATTTCTAAAGAACATAATATACCAGCTACACTTGCAATAAAACCTAAAAATATTCTGTTCATTAATGTTAGTTAACTCTCATGCTTTTCTTGTACGGTTTTCCCCAAGAACAGAATTTTATGACACCTGGCCTAGACATAAACTTAAACAATGCACAAACAATATCTCTAGTGCAATTTGCATCCAGGCCAAATTAGCTGCTAGACCACAAAGCTAACCACTTTAAACGTGAACCTGGCCAAAAGCTAAGGCAACACTGGAATTCAGTTGCATTGTACCACCAAGCACCTGGGTGAATGTTCCAAGAACACACAGATGCTCGTCAAAATCATCTGAGCTGGACTTGCACATGTGCCAAGCACGCTCATCCCCCCACACTTCCATTGGAGCCCTGCTGGATTATAGGCCCAGGTTCAAACTCCTCTCCAAGTTGTCAAAATCAAGTGCCAAGCACTCAGTCGGTGGTAGAGGCTCTGGCAGGTGACTGCCAAATTAAAGGGCGCAGGGATTTAAAGTGACAAAAAAATTCTCCAAAATAATCTATACACATTTACCACTGCGATTTTATGCCTCCTTTAGCACCCAAACTGTTACTTCCCCCTCCCTTCTGTGTTTGGAATGAGTGGTGTGCATTTGTTGTGGTCCTGTACACTGCATATCCTATAGTTTCTGCAACAGAGGATTGCCATTTTCAGAAACACAAGGCAAGCAGTAAGGCACTGCAAAGGTTAATGCATAACCTCTAGTTTTAGAGCTATAAGGCTGGCCATAGCTTATACAATTTATATGTACCAAAACCATATGCGAGGCCAAACCCTTTCAATTTATATGCAATCAGGCAGGGCCTTGCACTACATAGTTGAAAGTAAATCTAAAGGAAATAGCTAAGAAAATTGTATGTGTGGCAAGCTTAATTTGTAACAAAGAAACTACATAGCCCACAATCCCTGGTTCCATCAGTCTAGTGCAGGTGAGAGCCAATTAGGTCTGACAGACAGAGCATGTGACCTAGAACAGAAGTTGTCTTGTCCCCTTGGTGATTATGGTCAGGCTAGCTGTAGCACACCAATGACAAAAGGGAATTCATGCCTTTAAGGCAGTGTTTCGCAAACTGTAGGAGAATTGCAGGTGTGCCGTGGGTTCATTCATGTTTGCCTGTCCCAGTGGTGGCTGCGCTGGTGCCACACCTTTGCCCACATAGTGCTGTCCGTCACTCACTGACTAAGTGTGCAGGCCTCACACAAACACTCATCTCTGCTGCCTGGCCACAAATTGGATTGGTTGATGTTCACCGCCACCATACCCAATCAAAACAATAAGGCTGCAGCCTGGCTGCCAGCAGTGTGCCAGGTGCTTCCAGCCAATGAGGTGCTGAGCATGGCGCACCTCAACATGACATCAATCCCTCCTCCAGTCCCACCCACAACAGAGGAGGCCACAGTCCCTGGCCGTCCCACAGTGTGGAGCTGGCGAGAATAGATGGGGATGAACAGACCAGTATGATTATATCAGCAGCAGTCTAGTGTGACCCCCAATATTATAGATCAGTGATATAAAATATTGGAAATCACACCAGACTGCTGCTTTTGTATATATTATGTTTACTGCTGACCACAAAAATTGTAAATTTTCAGGTGTGCCCTGAAAACTTAAGATTTTTGGTGTGCCGCAATACAAACAAATTTGCAAAAAACGGCTTTAAGCACTGTGAAGACCAGGGCTTGCTATATCCAAATAAGAATTTGCATGGAGTTTGTATATGTGGATTTCTCCAGAGTCATCTTGTATCGTATGACCCAAAACACTGGAAACTATGCAGTCTACAAATTGTGACTGTATAACGATCAGGCGTTCAGTTGGCCAGCTGTCATGTGAATGAATGTTAACAGTCTGTATACTGCAAATGATTTCGTAATAGGTCAGCGCGTCATAAAAAAGGTAAATATTGCAGATGCAGCAATGACTTTGGAAAGCTAGGACGGGATATTTTTAGACTCATGCATATTAAGAGAACACTGACATATGCCCACTACCTACCCTGGGCATGTCACTCCATGTGTTCGCAAACACTACTTCATTTTATAATAAACAGGATGTATACAAACCAAGATCATAAAACACCACATTTTACATGCAGACTATGGGTCTGCTTAAAGTGATTGTAAAGTTTTTGTAAAAACACGTTGTCTCCTCTGCAGTTGGTTTTGTACAGAGCAGCAGCGATCCTCTTCTCTGGTCCCTCTTTGCTGCTCCTGGCACCTCCCTCCTATTGAGTGCCCCCTCAGCCAGCAGCTTTCTATGGGGGCACCCAAGCCAAAGCTCAGCGTAGCCATTCAGATACAGAGCCCAAACCCTGCCCCACACCTTCCCCCCCAGAATGACTGACATGACAGCCAATGGCTTTAGACATTCACGAGCATTGCTGGAGAGAGAAGGGGCGCAGGTAAGCAATTAGGGGAGTGCTGGCATGGCTGCTACACAAAGAAAAATAAAAAACTGCCTTTACAACTCCTTTAATCAATACTAAAGAAATGGCAGACTAACCAGAGTGCACCCAAAGCGAAAGTGCAGTAAGGCCTCTTTCACACAGGCACCTCTGGCTTGCATATTCTGCTTGCTCAGCAGAGGATCGCTCAGCTGGGCAGAGGACAGGTCCAGTCCGCTGTGCAGAGTGGATGCAGTCCTGCTCTCCTATATGGGGAAATCAGGTGGAAATGGACCACCTATCCGTTTTCATTCAATCCCATCTGCCAGAGAGATGCAAAATAGGACCCCCAGCCATTTGGATTTTGTGGGCAGGTCCTCCAACAATTCATTGGCATCCAGGTAGGGACGTTTCCTGCAGAAAGTGGGGGTATGAAAGTTAATGCAGACTGGTCGCTAAAAGCTTTACCACTTGACCTCTAAGATTTACCCCCTTCATGACAAGGCCATTTTTTGCTAGAAATTTAGAATCCTCAAACTTTAGCAGTGGCCATAGAGAATAAAATGGTTGTTGCAATTTGTTTTTGTATAATGTGAAAAGTTATGCCATGAAAATAGTGATCTTTATGCCAAAAAAATAAAAAAATTCTAATTTTAGCCAGAAGCTCTATCCAAAAAAATAATATCATAAATTTAGGTCAATACATATTCTGCTACACATTGTAGCAAAAAAAATAAAAAATATGTGATTTACCGTGCAACAATCGTTGCAAAATAGCAGTGTGATTGGGGATGCCATTAGAAGTAATGGCACCACATATACCACATATTCATACTGCATTTTGCAATCATTTGAAATCATGGGGTGAAATTGCAGCGATTCCATCTGCGATCAAGTGCGAATACAGCCTTACTGGAGATAAGGTGGTAACAGAACCAGATAATCTACCAGTTCCTGCTTTACTCATTTTGGGGATACTTCCGCCATCTCTCCTGCTGCTACTTGATTATCCCATCAGTCAAAGCCATGCTCCTCTACCAAGATGTCCACCGCCACACAATGACATGGAACCCAGTCAACAATTCCTAGTGTTAAGACTTTGTCAGAACAGCTAGCTTTCATATTTGCTTGTGCTCTGAACCAAACAGAAAACCATCCAATGGCTGGTGTCATAACAGATCACATGTGCAGCACCATGGCAGTTGTAGATTAACCCGAGGCCAAGAAGGCTGCTTCCTTGGGTGAAAATGATAGAGGGTTTAATTCCACTTTAAAAGTGGGAGTAAACTCCCATGCATGATGTTTACCTCTAGGTAAACCTATAGGTACAGTAAATATCTCCTAAATGTGCACCATTTAGGGGATATTTACTTTAGATACAGCCAGTGATGTCTCCAGCACATGCACTCAGAATGGCACACCCATGCAGTTCCTTCAGAGTCCTATGCCTCCTGCGTGCATGTGTGATGTCATCAGGGCTCCGACCACTCGCATCCAGAGTCTGAACCCAGAAGGAAGACCGGGTGAAGATGGAAGCACCTTTAGTGGTGACAGTGCGCCACTGGAGGGCTTCATTCTAAGGCAAGTTTCACACAATGTGCTAGTATGTGATGTAGGCTTTTTTTTTTTTCTTCAAGCCAGCGCTTTACTACTGCTTTAAAGAGGAAGTAAACCCTGATGGGTTTATTTCCTCTTTCATTCCCTGCAAAGGCAAAGCATAATGGACTACTATGCATCGCATAGTAGTCCATTATGTGTCACTTACCTGACACAGGAGCCAGCGATGTCACCGCTGTCCCCTGTAGTCCGGCGCATCCATCTTTTCGGTGGGGTCTCGCTGCTCCGCCGCTGTTATTCAGCGAAGCCGCGATGACGTCACTCCCACGCATGCGCACGGGAGCCGACACGCGCGGCAGCTCCGTTGTTAGAAATGCCGCGCTCAGTGCGCCTGCGGTGCCTGTCTTCGGGCTAATATCTCCTAAACCGTATAGGTTTAGGAAATATTTCTTGGACCTACAGGTAAACCTTAATCTAGGCTTACCTGTAGGTCAAAGTGGTTTGTAAGGGTTTACAACCACTTAAAGCGGGGTTTTCTATTGCATCTCATCACAATTCTAACAGCTACTGCTAAAGCCTTGAAGGTGGAGGCACCCCCCATACACACCCAAAAATGAATTGGCTTTGATGCTCTTAGGGCTCGTTTACACTAACTTCAAAATATGGCATTGGGCACGCTTTTAAAGCACACACACCAATCAAAGCCTCGGTCACCAAATAAAATGTTAAGCTTAGTCCTATTCACACATTGGGTTTGATTGAAAAATTATACCCCATGTCACTTTAGCGGCGATTCAAAGCCTTCATAAAAGTCTATGACAAAAGCTCACTTTAAAGCGGGATTCCGCTCTTTTTTTATTTTTTTCTTACCTGTCTCACTGGTGGGCGAGTGCTACCTTCGATTGGCATCCACGTCCGGCGTTTATTTGACCCCCGGCGCGACGAATCTTTTCCTCAGGATGACTTATAAAAACCTGCCCTGGCATTTTCCATTTTAACTGTGGGCGTCTGAAGCCCACAGGCATTTACTTCCTGGTATATGATGACGTCTGGCTCCCAGCATGCTCCGCTCCATCTTGCACATGCTCAGTGAGAGCAGTGACAAGGAAAGAAAAACTTTCATTGTCCCCCATGGATTCTTGGGAAATTTCCCAGGGACCATTGCGAGGGCGATAGCCACGCCTACTCCCACGGGAGGACAACCAGGAAGTCAGCTGAAACATCAGAAATAAAAGGTAAGTAAATAATATTTTTTTTTTTCAGGGTTCGTTTAGGTAAGTATGCTATCTGTTGATTTTAATAACATGAACTTTCATTTTTAGGTACCAAACCACTTTAAGCACCCGACGCTATGGAGATGCCTTTCAGCTTCAGAGTCTGTTTCAGATATATTGCAGGTATAATATATCACACAGGGCATCTGCAAAGTATCATTAAAAAACACTTTTGTAGATTCTTACTTACCTAGGTGGATGCAGCATCAGACCACTTCCCCTCACCATCTCTCTTTATTGAGAACTGAGCCAAAGTCGATGGCTCGGCTCCCTGAGCGGAGCTGCTAACTTTCAATCCTCCACGCTCCCTGGAGCGCTGAGCTCTGGAAGGCTGGGGAGCGGCCATCCCAGCGGCTCGCTGAGACAGCCATCAGTCCAGGCAGCTGGCAGATCCAGACTTCTCAAATCAGGATAACGAGCTGCCTGGACTGATCCTGGTGACAGAGAGCGGACTTCAGACCTCTGCTGAAAATGGGTCACAGGAGTGCGAAACTAATTGCAATCCTGTGACCCAGAGGAGAAGCCCAGCCAAACAAGCTCAGGGTGTACTTTAAAGCTTCAAGAAAACACTAAAGCATCAAAATAGCATGTTGAAGCAGTAGCTTCAAAGCCCTTAAACAAAGATTTTCATAAAGACTTAGGCGATATGAATTTTTGTACTAGGTGCTCCTCCGTACTTATCCCAGAGTCCCAAAGACATGGTCATCAAGAAAAGAGGAGCTGCAGCCTATACTGTAAACTAGCCATTTCCCTTTCTGGACAGCTTGAACACATGCACTCTTTTAAAAAGCCCACAGCTTCCGACATCCCCTTAGATCAGCGTTTCTCAGGAGGTGCCATAAGCATGGGTTTCCTTGTCCTGGATCATGATTGAGTTCCACTGATTACCTGGAGGCACAGGTTTCCATCTTTGGATAAAGGCCTTGACTGGGTTATTGGTCGCAAGCTTATCTAGCTTGCCATTTTCTTTCTGGTTCCGGTGGAGTTATTGGCACGGATTTCATTTTCTATAATTATTTACGTTTCACTGATTTTTTTTGCCGCGATTCAAATTATTGTGGAAGAAGTTCTACCTTACACCATTTAGACTTATGAGTTTTATCTATAAAATTTTGTTTGCTTACACTTTTATCATTTGATTTTCAGTATCAAATTCGTGTATATTTGTATCCATGTCATTGGCTAATGTCTTATTTTTGATCAGTTTTGTTCACTTATTAGCGCTGCTACATTTTTTCCTATTTATCTTATTTGTGTATCTCACTTCTAGTGGCTGATATATAGATAGATATATATATATATATATATATATATATATATATATATATATATATATATATATATATATATATAGAGAGATATTATATATAGATATATAGAGATATAGATATATAGATAGATATATATATAGATAGATATATATATAGATATATAGATATATTTTATTTTTGTTTATTGCTTACCATGATTGAGTTGCCATTGTGCAGAAAAGGCCAGTTGCCAGCATAACCAATGATGCATAAGGGCAGGATGCACAGGCCAATTCATTGCAATGGCCATCCAAATCATGGCAATACATGATGCTGATCCAGGGCCACTCCCTGGCATTCAGGAGAGGATAGAAGTCTGCCTCCTCCAAACCATTTTCACTTCCTGCCCTTTGTCTTGCTGTTGAAGCCAAGGAGGAAGGGCTTTGCTGTTCTTGGGAAACAGATTGGGGGGCCTCTGAGGAGAAGTTAAATCAGTAATATCCCCACGTGCAAACATTGCAGTTTACCAATTCTCAGATGTGATGGCTGCATTCGTTTCTTTAGGCCCTTGTCATCTGGTGTTACAGCCAGTAAGCGTTTTTCAACAAAAAAGCTCTTGCATTTACATGGATAAGACAATTAAACACTGGCAGGGGTGTTTACAGTGATCAGCTTCAATGCAAAACCTTTATCCCAAAAGGAGAAAATAAAAGTTTGCTGTGATTATAGCGTATTAGTGGAAGCTCAGCTTTAATTTGTTACAATCTTGAAAATGTGATACTACATCCAACACTCGCCCTTCCACCAGAATGACAACGCTGCTATCCAATCTGTCACCTGTGCTTCATCCTGAGGGGTGACCGTATAATACAGGTGGTGCGTTACTGGCCAGACCACCAGATGGTTGAAAAGCTGCAAAATTACATTTTGGGTTTATAACACTTTGTCATCAAGGTGGTTAAGTGCATTATACCAGGCTTGTCACGAATAAACAAACTGTACATTTTAGGGTGCGGGGTCCCAAGAATTTGCACACATTTTAAAAAGGGTACCTAGACTGAAAAAGGTCAAGAAAAACTGCCTTTGATACAGAAGCAGAAAAAAAAAAAAAAAATAAAAAAAAAAAAAAAAAAGGTGACCTTGTTCAAATTTATTAGCCAAGACAAAATGAGGAAAAATTCTCATGGACAACTAAGGG
This sequence comes from Lithobates pipiens, assembly GCF_037356315.1. Classification (NCBI taxonomy): domain Eukaryota; kingdom Metazoa; phylum Chordata; class Amphibia; order Anura; family Ranidae; genus Lithobates; species Lithobates pipiens. The sequence goes on along the minus strand of NW_027507785.1, from coordinate 70,261,346 downwards.
CCCTGAAAGAAGCCACGTGTGAAAAACAATGCAAACTACAGCACCAGATACTGTTACAATATATGGTTGACAAAGGACTACCTTGTGCCAAAAATGGAAGAACTGAAAAAACAAAATACAACTGAATCAAGCACTGCTTTTGACAATGGAGCCTTGTAAAAAGGTGAAGCGATGATCACTTCATTTCCAGTCTTTGCATTACTGCATGCATGGTCATCCTTAAGCTGGCCATACAAACTACAGTCTGGCAGTACAACCTACCAACTATGCATTAGAGCCTGCCTAACTGGATATAAATAGAATTGTTTAGGTAGGTCTTCAGTTTTGTCAAGACCACTTTCACACCGAGGGCGTTTTGCAGGCGCTATAGTGTTAGAAATAGCGCCTGCAATCCACCCTCAAACTGCTGTTCCATTCACTCCAGCGTGAAAGCCAGAGGGCTTTCACACTGGAGCGGTGCGCGCTGGCAGGACGTCAAGCAAAGTCCTGCCAGCAGCTTCTTTGGAGCAGTGAAGTAGCAGTGTGTTTACCACTCCGCCACATTGAAATCAATGTGACAGTGCTGCATTACAGCCAGCAAAACGCTGCTATTGCAGCGTATTGTGGGCGGTTTTAACCCTTTCTCAGCCGCTAGCGGGGGTAAAAGCACCCCGCTAGCGGGTGAAATGCGCTGCAAATCCAAAGGTAAAACGCCACTAAAAATAGCAGCGTTTTGCCGCCAACGATATGGGCGACTTGGTGTGAAAGCAGTCTAAATCTGCTAAATATGGGTGTAACATGGTCTTAAAGATGGGGGGGGGCAGGGATAGCCTTTAAAAAAAACTGAAGGTTTATTACTTGAAGCATGTCCAGCAGCTGATTTAAACCAAGTCTGCAGCTTCTTTACATTGCTGTTTAAGCCAGTGCCATGATAGCACTTTTACAGCATCCTATAGAGCAGGGGTCTCCAAACTTACTAAAGGGCCAGTTTACTGGCTTTCAGAATTTAGGGGGGCCAACTGTGGCCATTGGGAGCAGAAATTGTCCAGGCAGAGTACACAATTCCCCATCTTTGTTGTGTCCTTGGGAGGAATCATGCCCACCTCCCCATTGTTGCGACCCTGGGAGGAATCGTGCCCACCCCCCCCATTGTTGCGACCCTGGGAGGAATCGTGCCCTATTGGTAGTGCCGGCAGATGAAATGTTGCCCCAACGGCCAGATAAAAGCAAGCAAAGGACCACATCCATGATGCAGTTTAAAGCCCACAAGCTAGAGAGCCACCCTTGTATGAAGGGACTAGTTGTGTCTCCCTACACTATGTGCATCAATAGAAACAAAAGCATAGGCTAGGATAGGCTTTAACTGCCCTCTAAGCTAACCGAGTGCCTTGTCCACTGTTAATATAGAAGTGATTAGACTGGAAGTTCAGGGAAGCAGCACTGGGAGAGTAGGAGCCAGCAGCATTGAGACCCAAGTGCTTGGGTAAGAGCTTTAATAGTTTACTGGGGAATGCATTTTTGTGCCAAGTGTGAAACTCAAAACACAAAGGCCCCTTTCACACTGAGGCATTTTTCAGGCGCTTTTGGGCTAAAAATAGCACCCGAAAAACCTTCCCTGTAGGCCCATCGTAAAAGCCTGAGCGCCTTCACACTGGGGCGACGCGCTTGACAGGAAATAAAGTCCTGCAAGCAGGATCTTTAAGAAGGGGGGTGAAGGAGCTGTGTATACACCACTCCTGCCCATTGAAATGAATGGGCACAATTGCCAAAGCACCGGCAAAGCGCAACAGTGCTACACGGGCACATTTAACCCTTTATTCGGCTGCTAGCGGGGGTTAAAAGCACCTGCTTCTGCAACTAGGAGTCTTCATGGGCTTTTTTTATACCTGGGAGGGGCTCAGCCAAGCCCACCCCCCCCCCATGCCTGAGCCAAGAGCAGATGGATTCCAGGAAGTAAATGCTACATGACTCTGCCCTTAATCAGGATGGACGTAGCGAGAAGCGTTAGGTTGACATTTTTCAAGGGATTGCTCAACAATATAAGTAGACATTGATAGAGGTGCTTGCTATGCATATTAAGACTTAAACTGCTTTTTCAGTTTGTGGTGTCCATACACAGTTGTGTTGCACTTTAACACCTTATAAAGCACAGCTATTATATATGACTCATGTGGCTTTGCTTGCAGTGTAAAGGGACAAAACATTTGCTGCAAAGTTTTTACAGCATGCTGGAAAAACCCTTTAGAAAATCCCTCTGATCAAATCAGAACTGGGACGGATCTGTCTTCAGTACCCAGATTTAGTGCAAACATTGAGAACATTGTGTGGCCAGCCTGGGCCCAACGGCTGGCAGAACAGTTAAATTGGCAAAGTTCTGAACACCGCGGCCAACTCAACTTTCCTGCTCTACTGGGTTGATGTCGAGTGCCGGTGTCAGGAATGTGAGAACAATTATGGAGTTTGCTCCAAGGAACTTTTAATTTGTTGCCCATTTGTAATTGTATACAATATAACCTCAGTGGTTTGTGTTCGTTAATTATTAACCGCATAGGGTGGGAAACATAAGGAAAGCTGGGGCTATAGATAGTGATGCTTGGAAACATGGTAACAAGAGACAATGAGAAGATGGTAAATCAAAAAGATACACAGCACTGGGACAGAGGTTGTGGCAGGGAAAGGGGGAGGTGGGACCGCATAAGAAGGTCACGGCAGGGGGGGGGGGGGGGGGGGTCTTGTGAATAAAGCTTCACATACAGGGACAGATAGCTGGCACACAGGACAGCAGAGCACATACAGAGATGGGGAGGGGGTCAGAGTGAAAGGGGACCATTTAGAGGGACTGAACAAGGGGCACAGGACAGAAAAAAAAAATAGCACAAAGATGGAGAGGCTACAATGAAAGAGGGGGGCACACTGGAGGGATTTCAGATAAGTAGTTGAAGGGTGGGGTGTCAGGAGAGAGGAATGTCAGGACAAAATAGGGGGTAGCACAGTCAAGGAGGGTATATCAGGACAGAGGCCAAAGAAGGGGGGGGGAACGCATCAAGGGTGCACAATACTCCATGTTCCTATGGCACACATTCCTGGATAAAGCTCTAGGAGATTTGGGTGCTGCCTCAACCAACTGGAAACTGGATCAGAAAGCCGCAACGAGGATATTTGCCAGCACAGGAAGTAGCGTCCAACGATATTTTTATTGAAGCGTGATCACATCACAGAACAGGTAGTGCAACATTTCAGAGTCACGCAGGACCCCTTCATCAGTTATGTGATGGCTTGATTAAGGGGGTGCAGCGTTACTCGGAAACATTACATTAGGGGGGGTTGCACAGTGGAGGGAAAGGGATATCAGGACATTGGGGGCACATTAGAGGAGGGATATCAGGACACAGAAGGAACACATTAGGCAGTTGCACAGTAGGGGAGAGGGGTACCTGGGGGGGGACACATTAGGAGAGAGGGGTACCTGGGGGGGGACACATTAGGAGAGAGGGGTACCTGGGGGGGGGGGGGACACATTAGGAGAGAGGGGTACCTGGGGGGGGGACACATTAGGAGAGAGGGGTACCTGGGGGGGGGACACACACACACACACATTAGGAGAGAGGGGTACCTGGGGGGGGACACACACACACACACATTAGGAGAGAGGGGTACCTGGGGGGGGACACACACATTAGGAGAGAGGGGTACCTGGGGGGGGGGGACACACACATTAGGAGAGAGGGGTACCTGGGGGGGGGGACACACACATTAGGAGAGAGGGGTACCTGGGGGGGGACCACACATTAGGAGAGAGGGGTACCTGGGGGGGGGGGACACACATTAGGAGAGGGGGGTACCTGGGGGGGGACACATTAGGAGAGAGGGGTACCTGGGGGGGGGGGGGACGACACATTAGGAGAGAGGGGTACCTGGGGGGGGGGGACACATTAGGAGAGAGGGGTACCTGGGGGGGGGGGGGACACATTAGGAGAGAGGGGTACCTGGGGGGGGACAACACATTAGGAGAGAGGGGTACCTGGGGGGGGGGGGGGACACATTAGGGGGTCGCACAGTGGGGGAAGGTAGAGCACCAGCCCAGTGTCTCGCACATCACGGAGCTCACCCACCATACACGTCACTGGAGGAAGGGATCCTCCGACCCCCCATCCCCCTCCCTTGTTCCCTTCCTCTGTTACCTGTCCAACCAGAAGGTCCATGTCGTGTGTAGCGGGATGCCCTCGCTCTCGGCCTCCTGCGGCAGCTCCAGGTTCCCCAACTCGCTCCGGTGGTTGTTGAGGCATAGCTGCTGCTCTTCGGCATCAGACTTGAGCCGCCGGTCCGCAGCCGCGGGGAGCGCCATCTTCCTGTGGACGCGCCGCTTTAGCTCCGCCCTCGCTGGCATCGTCATCACCCCGGCCGCCGCGTGCTGACTCATTTATCTGATGCTGCGCGCGGCCGCGGCAGCTATAGCAACACGGGCGTGTGACGTCACCGGCAAACAGACGATTGGCTCATCATTGCTTTGGCTACCTGAAAGACTCATTTAAAGGAGCAGTGAACGTGGAATGGAGTAAGCTAAATAAACCAAAAAAAATAAGTCCAATACACAAATGTAAACACAAACTGTGGAGTGATGTCCCAAATGATCAGACTTTAGGGCTCAGCCCTCGTTCACACTGGAGGCGGGTTTGAAATCGTTTTTAATTCAAACTGACATTTCAGTGCGAGTTCCGGGGGGGCGCGACTTAAAATACATCTGTGCGGGTTCATGCATAGATGTCTATTGATATTGCCCCAGAAGTCGCCAAAAGCATTGCAGGAACTACTTTTGGAAATCGATGCCACAAAGTCGGGAGCGCACCAATTGTGACAATGCCGTGTCTGGCGATAGGCTGCGATTTTGCATGCAATTTGACATGTCAAATCTCGCCGATGTGAACGTGTCGAAGACCCCTTTCACATGGGGTGGACTCCTTCAAGCGGATCTGCCTGCTAAGCGGGGGATCTTTCCACTGATCCCTGATGAGCAGGCGGATGACAGGTCCGTGTCCACTGCGCTTATGCAGAGCGGACACAACTCGCTGTTCTCTATGGGGCGGTTGGATGGAAACGGATCACCTGTCTATTTCCATTCGACTGTCATCTGATTTGTATGATGGATGTGGAACGGATCCCCATCCGTCTGTTTTTGGTGGCCCGGGTCGGATCAGTTTCCTGGCATGTGACATGTGTCCATTTACATCCACATAGAGAACAATGGGTGGTCCGATCGGGTCCGCCTGAAAAACGATCATGCAGACCTAACTGTAATGTATATATATATATATATATATATATATATATATATATATATATGTACTATATATATATATATATATATATATATATATATATATTTATGAGTCTACAGCAGGGATATGCAATTAGCAGACCTCCAGCCGTTGCTAAACTACAAGTCCCATCATGCCTCTGCCTCTGGCTGTCATGCTTGTGGCTCTAACAGTCTCGATATGCCTCATGGGAATTGTAGTTTTACAACAGCTGGAGGTCCACTAATTGCATATCCCTGGTCTAGAGGATGCCCTAATAAAATTTGAAGGCCTGGAATGTTTGGACTGAATCCAAGGAGATGGTGGCTTCCACCCTCATGTCCACCTAGCACTTCTAGTAGTATTTCCTTGGCAGTGGTTATGGCTCATTTCAGAGTGCCATAGGATCAATCCTCTTTGTATGTTATTTATTGTGCCTACAGTGGAGCAAATTAATTTGCCCTAGGGCATTGGTTACCATTTCAACTGTGTGTTTTGTGTTAAATTGTTTTGTTAGGTCACATTGTGTTTGTTTAAGCCCGGGTATGCAAAATAGGCTTTGTTTTGTATAAATGTACCATTTGGAATTCAATAGAAAAGAATTTACAAACAAAAAAAAAAAGCAGAGCTGTGAAGGTGATTGTAATATACAAGCACTGCTTGGGTCTCAGCTTGGGCTCAGACCGCACCTGGAAGGAAGTTGTTAATCCCATTGAATCAACAGGAAGCTGAATATGGCCATGCAGCCATATTAGGACAATGATGTATTAAGAATCATTGCCCCTTTGTGTACATACCGTTGCAGGGTGGGGAATGCCCTGGTTACAGTTGTTTGGACTTCTGTGGGTGGGGTTGAAAGCTTCCTTTTGGTACCCCAGTTCGGACCAAACTTGTGCTCCTCCTTATGCTGGCCTTACATGTATTGATGTGCATTTGAGAATATTCATACGAACATTTGTACAAAGATTCTTTATAGATTTAATGTTGGCCAAATGTTGTTGAAAAACCTGACTTGCTTTTAACATTTGATTTTATAATGAATGTAAAAAAAATTTCCATCCTGCTCCTTTAAATTGTGCTTGAAAATGAACCTCGATTTGACCCCACTAACAATTAAAAAAAGAAATGATGGTTCTTAAAGCGGAACTAAAGACTCTGTTCTTTTTAGCCAAGGAAGCTGTCATCTTACCTTCTGTATGATCTGCAACTGCCATGGAGATGCATATGTGATCAGTTATGATACCAGCCATTTGATGGTTTGACAGTTTGGTTGAGAACACAAGCAAATGTGACAGTTAGCCTTAACTGTCTTAACTGTTTTTTTAAACCGGTAAATCGATGGGTTTAGTTCTGCTTTAAAATGAAAAATGTCAAATTATAAGTGCAGCACTTGGTACGCAAACACATTTCCCAATCCCAAAATAGTCATATCCAATGTGTGCATTCAATGGTGCCAAGCCCTTTTGCAACACAAGTGAAAATGAAAAATTATAAATTTCCTCAGGGAAACACATTTCACACCACCAACATTGGAATATTCAATGTGTGCATAAAACTCTCCTATGTCAGAAACACATGTAGCATTATTCCCAAGTGTTATATAAATAATAATAAAAAAATTCTCCTTATGCCCACTGAGCTTGGTAGGGATCACCAAGGGGGGTGGGACAGAAACTGCAACATGCTGCTCATTGGTGCTCCATAAAGTGGTTGTAAAGGCTATTTTTATTTCAACAAAAAAAAATGCTATACTTACCTTACGACAGCGGTCAATTTTTCCACAAATCAACATTGTGGTCGATGTATACCGCCCAATGTTGTTTCCAGTGTTGTTCTGAATGCATGCTAACAGTCAGTACTGTCAGTGCGTATTGATACCTGATGCCTCTTCTGTAGTTTTGGCTCCTGTGAACTCAGAGGGAGGCGCCGGGAGTAGTGCAGAGTGCAGGAGGTGAAGGAGAGAACTTTCAATGGCAGCGCTGACCACAGACTGTGGGAGGAAGCATGGAGCTCAAGGACATGGCTGGATAAGGAGGTGAGATCCAATGATGAGTCTGTGTAAGGCAGCAGTGTGATGCAGAGTGCAGGGAGAGGGGGTGCAGAGAGCCAGAACATTGTGTGTATAAGGCAGCAGTCTGATTCAGGCAGATGGGGGCAGAGAGCTGGAGCATTGTGTGCATAAGGCATGACAATTTTTTGTTAGTGGTCCGCAGGATTTGAAATTGTGAGTTTAGTGGTCCGTGAGCTTCAAAATGTTGGCAACCACTGCCTTATGGTATTGCACAGGGTGGTCGCTTACCTCCCTCTTTGGTTGTCCTCCATATGCACTGTCTGCTCCTCCCAACTCCCAAGTGTCCCCAAAGCAAGCTGTTTTCAATGGGGGCACATGAGAGGGTGTGCTCTTGATCTGGGCTGTGTGCATCCATAGTCACACACAGGGTGGCTCGCCCACGCCCCTGATCCCTTCTCACAGGATTTGACTGACAGCAGTGGGAGCCTATGGCTCTCACTGCTCTCATTGTAGCCTGTGAGAATAGGAAGAGGGGAGAGAAGAGCTACAGCCAGGCACAGCACTGGATTTATAGAGGACCCAGGTAAGTGTTTAGGGGCTGGGGGCTAAGAAGGTGTGGGGGGGGGGGGGATTTTAATGCAGGGAATGCATTAAGCTAAAAAAATGGTCTAGGCTTAGAACCACTTTAAAGTGAAAGAAAATCTCAAATGTTGGGTTGTCACCAGAACAGAAATAGAGAGACACTAGTTCTGGTGACCCTGAGGACTGACAAGAGTGTCGTCACTCTAGAGGGATTTCCTCTCACTTTCTGTTTTGCCTATGGGACAAGAAGTTAAGAGAAATCTCCCCATGGAGATGCAGCTGGTGAAACTCTGACTGGGGTTTCAAGAGCTCATGCACAAAGGACGTTTTAAAAATGCCAGAGCTACAGTAGTGCTAAAAACGCCAGTTTTTTTTGTGTTCAGCCACGTATTTACATTAGCAGTACTGTGAGTTTTCCCAGCGTTTTTCGCATTTTCCTGCGTTTTTTGCGTTGGCGTTTTTGGTAATTTTTTCAGTAAAATGTAAAAACGCCTAAAAATGTCAAGCCGCGTTTTTTTTATTGCATTTTTCATTTTTACAGTTTGATTTTACTGCTCCTGGAAGCACAGGCTGTCGTTTTTTTTCTACTGCCCCTAAACACTTATGTCTCCAAACACCTCTGACAATTTATGTGTGCATGGACACATAGGCTAACATGGAGGAGCTTTTAGAGGCAATTTAAAAAAAAGTTAAACGCCCCTAACAGCAGCTGTAAAAACATCCTGTGTACATGAGCCCTAAACATTTTTTGCTTTATAAAAAAAAAATGCCTTTAGTTCTACTTTAGGCTTGGTTCACACTAGATGCGGGTGCAGGGCTGCATGTAATCACACACTTACCGGCACCCACAAAAAAAAAAGTATTCATTATTAATGCCTCCAACACACACGAGCTGGAAACCCTAGAGCGTTTTCCCCTACTGGGAACTGCATAACCCAATGCAGTTTCCCTGCAGCTGCAATTTTGAAAAAGGCATGGGGACCTTTTCCCTGCATTTTCCATAGGTACTGCAGCCAGAGCTGGTGCAAGGATTTTTGACGCCCTAGGCGAAACCTCATTTTGCCGCCTGCCTGACCCCCTTTGCCCTGCCCATGTATACCCCACTTTTTTAATGAAGCGCCCATCAAATGCAGCCTCACCAGCATCCATCAATGAAGCCTACTAGCGCCCATCAATGCAGCCTACCAGCGCCTATCAATGAATGTTTGCTTGCATCTATTCATTCGGGAGTCAGGACACAGACACAATCCTCCGCTGCCACTGCACCTCTGACACTATGGGGGTTATTTACTAAAGGAAAATCCACTTTGCACTGAAAGTGCACTTGGAAGTAAAGTCGCTGTAGATCCGAGGGGAGCATGCAAGGAAAATAAAAACCAGCATTTTAGCTTCCACATGATTGAATGATAAAATCAGCAGAGCTTCCTCTCATTTCAGATCTACCCCTTAGATTTAGAGCGACTGCACTTCCAAGTTCACTTGCAGTGCAAAGTGGATTTGCCTTTCGTAAATAACCCCCTATGTGTGAATGGAGCAGCGGCTGCCTGCTGATGCTGAGACTTATGCTGCGTACACACGACTGGACTTTCTGGCAGACTGATCCCATCGGACAATCCGATCGTGTGCGGGCTAGTCTGACCTTTTTTTATATAAAAAAAAATCAGACGGACCTAGAAATAGAACATGTTTTAAATCTATCCGACGGACTCAAGTCCGACGGACTAAAAATGGGGAAAACCGTTCATCTGTGTGCCAGTCCAACGGACTAAATACGATGCAAGGGCAGCTATTGGCTACTGGCTTTTGAACTTCCTTGTTTAGTCCCGTTTACATCATCACATTCAAAACTTACGGACTTTCGAAAGGACTTAGTCCGTTCGTGTGTGGCCAAGTCCTTTCATTCAGAAAGTCAGTCGAACCTCCGCAGGGCTTCCGTCGGGAAGACCGTCGGACCTAGTCCGTTAAAAAGTCTGGTCGTGTGTACGCAGCATTAGAGTAGGAACAGCAGTGGCCGGGCACCCTAGGCAGCAGTGTGCCCTAGGCGGCTGCCTAGTTTGCCTAGTGGTAGCACCGGCCCTGAATGCAACCCATTCAAATTAATAGTCTGCTGAGCCTGTGCAAATGTAGCTGCAGGGAAACTACAATAAAACAGAAAGTGGGGTGAGTGGTTTTTGAATTTTAAGTGGTAGATCAGCATCATTTAGCAATGGTTCACACTACTGCAATGCGATTTTGATGTGATTTTCAGTGTGCTTATGTAGTGCAACTTTGATGAGACTTTGGTTGCTTTTTGGATGTGGTTTGCGTATTCAAAATTGCACCAAAGTAGCACAAGAACCTATTTCAAAATTGCATCGCGCAGTTGCATTGATGTGAACAGGCACCACTGAAAATAATGTGATTTCTCTTGTCATACGATTCTGTGCGACTCAAGTTGCACCAGCGTGAACCAGCACTTATGAATGGAGTAATTAGAAGAGGCAGTATAGATTGAAGCTACTGGATATTGGAAAAGACTTGCTTGAACTGTGACAGAAGGGCTGATTCATATATTTTTGCAACATTAGTAACAAAACATTCACTGGATACAATCAAGGATGTATTTTTTGGACATAAGGAGTTCATTTTATTTATATAACACTTGGGAATATTGTTACATGTGTTTCTGAGATAGGAGATTTTGATACACACATTGGATATTCATATTTTAGTGGTGTGAAATGTATTTCCCTGTTGAATTAGACTAGAGCAATGCATTTATCATTTTACATTTTCACTTGTGTTGCAAAAGGGCTTGGCACTATTGAATGCAGCAGCTGGGGTTTTGCTAATTATTATTAATTTCAGTGGTAATTAGAGTTTTTTTTTTAGAGAGAGCAGTGAATTTATTATAATTATAACATAACTGAAAGTGCCTAAACAAGAACCTTAATAGCAGGCTCATCAGGTCTTTTTTAAAGCCTAATGCCGCGTACACACGACCGGACTTTTCAACATCAAAGGTCCAACGGAACGATTCTGGCAGACCATTCGATCGTGTGTGGGCTACAGCGGACTTTTGATTTGCAAAAATCCGTCAGACTTTAGAAATGGAACATGTTTCAAATTTTTCCGCAGGAACTCCGCCGGACCCAGTTCCTACCGAGAAATCCGCTCGTGTGTATGCTAGTCCGACGGACAAAAACCGACGTGAGGGCAGCTATTGGCTACTGGCTATGAACTTCCTTATTCTAGTCCAGTCGTACATCATCACGTTCGAATCCGTCGGACTTTGGTGTGATTGTGTGTGGCCAAGTCCGTCAGAACTCTGTCAGAACTCTGTCAGAACTCTGCCGAAAGTCCGTCGGACCTAGTCCCTCGGAAAGTCCGGTCGTGTGTACGCGGCATTACTCCAGGGACTAAAAAAAGTATCCTCGCAGTGGGGGGCTCTTCACACTGCAAGGGTTAAATGCTGATTAGGTCTAGAAGGTTAAAGAGGTGTTGCCATTTAAAAAAAATATTAAAATTAAAAGTCAGCAGCTACAAATACTGCAGCTGCTGACTTTTAATAATCGGACACTTACCTGTCCCAGGGTCCAGCTACGCAGGGTAACGAAGCCGCGCTCATTCCCCCCTCTGCTCGGCGGCACCAGCATTGTAACTGTGGGCAGCTGGGTGTGGCTTCACAGCCGGGCACCCACTGCGCATGTGCAAGCGGCGCCACACACCGTAAATTGGCCGCACAATCATCTGGGATCTGTCACGTGTCCCAGATGATTGACAAGAGGGAGGGGGCAGAGCTGAGCTCCAACAGGCTTCCTCCATATCATCTAAGGTGCTCCGGCTGGCACCATGCTGATGAAAACAACTTCTAAAATGTAACTCAAAGCTTTTATGATTTTATTTTCTTTTTACATGCTTCAGTTTCCATATTTTGTTGTTTTAAAAAATATAGAAATTTGTAGGGAAGCTTCTTGCAGGGGATCCTCCCGGTATTTGCTGGTTGGCTGTGTGCGCAACTATCTGGCCACTGGAATGTTCGGCATCTGAATATATGTCAGATAAATAGTGTTGATCCTAAAATAATTTTTTTTCCCCTCTAATTCGTTTTTGTCTACCTAGTCACTTTCAACATTATAAATGAGAATATCATTCATATAGGCCAAATCGAAAAAGATTAATGCCCCATACACACGATTGGAAATTCCGCCAGCAAAAGTCAGATGAGAGCTTTTGGTTGGAAAATGCGATCGTGTGTATGCTCCATCAGACTTTTGCTGGCGGAATTTCGGCCAGCAAAAGATTGAGAGCAGGTTCTCGATTTTTTGGTCGGAAAAAGTACCGATTGGAAATTTCCGATCATCTGTACAAATTCCATTCTGTGCAAAATTCCTACGCATGCTCCGGAACAATTTGACGCATGCTCAGAAGAATTGAACTTAATTTTCTCTGCTCGTCGTAGTGTTGTACGTCACCGTGTTCTTGATGGTCGAAAGTTCAGCAAACTTTTTTGTGACCGTGTGTATGCAAGCCAAGCTTGAGTGGAATTCCATCGGAAAAAGTGTTTTCCGATGGAAAATCAGCTTGTGTGTATGGGGCATTAGGCTTGGTTCACACTATTCCCGGTGTGGACCATTGAATGGGTTGGTGTGCCTGTGCAGTGGGAAGAACGTCTCTTACACTGGTGGTCAGTGGTAAGAATGGCACTTTCATTGGTGGTCAGTGAGAAGAATGCCCCATGCATTGGTGGTCAGTGAGAAGAATTACAAAAAATCAGTCACTTCCAGTGCTAATAGGTCTTCCAAGGTGTGGCGTAACAGATGTCAGATAAAATGGTGGCATGAAAGGTATATTTGGTATCCAAAACTGGGTGGATGCTGCCTTCCTCAGATGGGGTAATCCGAAAGGAACTACAGGAAAACTCACAAAATGCAACTGACAAAGCTCTGGGGGGGGGGGGGGGGGGGTGCGGCCCTGCAATACGTTAGCTGTACCCTGTGTTCTGTGCATGCACTGTGTTTATGGCCTATTGTCAGTTGCATTTTGTGAGTACCCACTTTTATATAAAAATTTCTTATTATTAAATTATCTTTGGTAATGCACTAGGTGTGAATGTCTTCCATTTCTGTTTTTCTTGTAGTCAGCAAGAAGAATGCCCCCTATATTGGGGATGAGTGGGAAGAATGTTCCTTAGGTTGGTAATCAATTAGAAGAATGTTCCTTACATTGGTGGTGAGTGGGGAGAATGTCCCTTACATTGGAGGACAGTGAGAAGAATGCCTCTTATATTGGTGGTCATTTGGAAAAATGCTTCTTATTTTGGTGGTCGATGGGAAGATTGGTCCTTACATTGCTGGTTAGTGGAAAGAATGGCACTTATATTTGTGGTCAGTGGGGAGAATACCCCTTACATTGGTGGTCAGTGGGGAGAATGGCACTTACATTGGTGGTCAGTGAGAAGAATGTCCCTTACATTGGTGGTCAGTGGAAAGAATGGCACTTGCATTGGTGGTCAGTGAGGCGAATGCCTCTTACATTTGTGGTCATTGGGAAAAATGGTACTTACATTGGTGGTGAGTGGGGAGAATGCCCCTTAGTTTGATCAATGGGAAGAATGTTTCTTACATTAGTGATCAGTGAGAAGAATGTTCCTTACATTGGAGGTTAGTGGGGAAAATGCCCCCTACTTTGGTGGTCAGTGGAAAGAATGTCTCTTACATTGGTGTTCAGTGGAAAGAATGGCACTTGCATTGGTGGTCAGTGGGAAGAATGGCACTTGCATTGGTGGTCAGTGGGAAGAATGCCCATTACATTTGTGGTCTGGGGGAAGAATGGTACTTAAATTGGTGGTCAGTGGGGAAAATGCCCCTTCATTTGATCAATGGGAAGAATGTTTCTTACATTGGAGATCAGTGGGGAGACTGACTATTAGCCCTTGTACACACGGTCGGAGAATCCGTCGGAATGTGTCCTATCGGACCGTGTTGTCGGATAATCCGACTGTGTGTGGTATGCATCGGACTGATTCCGTCGGAATATCCGTCGGACCCAATTTTCCAACTTGTTGGAAATATTTCCCGACCAACTGGTTCGATCGGACATACTCCGATCATGTGTAGAGAATTTTGATCGGATCAAGTGCCACGCATGCTCAGATCAAATTCCTACATCAAAGCTATTGGCTACTAGCCTGAACGTAGTCCCATCGTAACGAAATTATGTCATTACGTTCTGAATGATCAGATTTTTTGACAACTTAGTCCGACCGTGTGTATGCAACAGTTTCGGACAAGATCCGACGGACAAAATCCGACGGATTTGGTTGTCGAAATCTCCGACCGTGTGTACAGGGGCTTACATTGGTGTCCATTGGGAAGAAGAATGCTTCTTACATTGGTAGCCAGTGAGAAGAATACCCCTTATATTGGTGGTTGGGGAGAAGAATGCTTCTTACATTTGTGGTCAGTGGGAAGAATGTCCCTTACATTGGTGGTCAATGGGAAGAATGCTCCTTACATTGGTAGTCAGTAGGAAGAATGCTCATTACATTGTTAGTCAGTAGGAAGAAAGCTCCTTAGATTGGTAGTCAGTAGGAAGAATGCTCTTTACATTGGTGGTCAGCTAGAACAATGTTCCTTACATTGGGGGGCAGTGGAAAGAATGGTCCTTACATTGGTGGCCAATGAGGAGAATATCCCTTACATTGGTGGTCAGTAGGAAGAATGCTCATTACATTGGTGGTCAGTAGAAAGAATGGTCCTTACATTGGTGATCAGTCGGAAGAATGTGCCTTACATTGGTGGCCAGTAGGAAGAATGCTCCTTACATTGGTGGTTGGTGGGAAGAATGCTCCTTATACTGGTGGTCAGTGGGGAGAATGTCCATTATATTGGTGGTCAGTGGGACCCCCCCCCCCCCCCCATATGGATGGCTAAAAAAGATAATTGTTGTTAGTGGTTACTGATTTTCCAGAAGACCTTGCTCATTTCTCAAGGAACCCCTAGCAACTTCTGAAGGACACCTAGTTGAGAAAGGCTGCTTTGAATTGAGAAAGGAATGCAAATGAAATCTTTTCCCAAATCTCCCGAGTACCAAACCCAGTTTAGCCCTATTAGTCATCTCTAGCTCAGTATTTTTCACATGTATGGTTTATAGAGGAATAAATTACCATGAGATGATGTGATCTGATTGATACACAACAATCCTTGCATATAATGTCCATAAATGATATCAGTGACCCATCCTGAGCGCTAAGTGATATTATATCCCTGATATGTCATCACTGTACCTGCTGTATGCCCGACTCCTGCCTTCACGACACAGACTGCAGCTGTGTCCATAGACCAGCGATGGAAGTCATAGCAGCTCTGCATTCAGACGTGGTCTCTGTGCATGTAGCACGCAGCTTGCTGTTCCTTCACCTTGCATATATTATTGGAGCTGCTGTCTGATCAGATCCTTGATCTGCACATGAGTCGGAGGGGAATCCTGCTTCAGCAGCAGCTGTTGTCTCCATGGCTGGCCAGGAGCTGGAGAAAAGCAACGCATCCCTTCTCCCCGCCGACCTCATCAAGCTGGCATCCCTGGGCATGATCGCCTGCGTCAGCCTGCTTGGCAGTCTCCTGTTCGCCTTCATCACCCTGAGAGACCGGAGCCTGCACAGAGCCCCCTATTATCTCCTGCTGGATGTGTGCCTAGGCGACTTCATGCGCTCATTGCTTTGTTTCCCTCTGGTGCTGAAATCCATCAGCAGTGGCTCCCATTGGACCTACAGCAAGAGGAGCTGCAGGGTCATGGCATTTGGCACGGTGCTCCTCTGCTTCCACGCCGCCTTTATGCTGCTGTCCATCAGCCTGACCAGGTACATGGCCATAGCCCACCATAGGTTCTACTGCAAGAAGATGAACGGCTGGGCATGTGCCCTGGTCATCTCCATGGCGTGGATCCTTTCCATGGCCATGGCCTTGCCCCCTGTCTTCGAGGTGGGCACCTACAAGTTCATCAGAGAGGAAGACCAGTGCACATTTGAGCACCGTTATGTCAAAGCCAACGACAGCCTTGGCTTTCTGCTGATGTTGGCCTTCATCGTGGCTGCCACCCATTTTATCTACATGAAGCTTTTGTTCTTCATCTATGACCACCGGAAAATGAAGCCAGCTCAGTTGACCCCTGCCATCAGCCAAAACTGGAGCTTCCATGGGCCTGGGGCGGCTGGCCAAGCAGCTGCCAACTGGATTGCAGGTTTTGGAAGGGGACCCACACCACCCACCTTGGTGGGGATGAGGCAGAGCACCCAACATCAGATCAAGAGGCTGCTGGTGTTGGAGGAATTTAAGCAAGAGAAGAGGCTCTGCAAGATGTTCTATATCATCACATTTCTGTTCCTCCTTTTTTGGGGCCCTTATTTAGTGAGTTGCTATCTGAGGATCTTCTCAAGAACCTCCTTGCCTCAGGGTTTCCTTACTGTTGCTGTGTGGCTGACGTTTGCTCAGGCAGGTGTGAACCCTATTGTGTCCTTCATGTTGAACAAAGAGCTCAGGATGTCTTTCAGGGCTCATCTGCCTTGCAGGAACACCCAGACCCAAAGGGAGCCCTATATCGACACCTAAGTATTGGAACCTCCTTATAGACACCTGGACTTGGGATATGCAAAGTTCTGGTTGCCATGGAGATCGAATGCCTCTTCAATTAGAGGCAACCAGGGTTTAGGTGAGACAATAGCAACATTCAACTGTATCTTGCACTGATGATGTATTGGGTGCTTTTCTTTAGCAAGGTGGCTGCAGTGTTGTATGCTAGCAGCATTGTCTCAATGCAGTGCAGATAAGCCAACATAGTTAAATGAGAATAATTACCTTATAGTAACTTAAGTTGCTAATATTCTGTATGTGTTGCTGCTGGACACCTCCTGATGTTGTCCTCCTGTCATTCATAAATATTCTTCTGGCATGGTCACCCAGGTGATATAGAATATACATTGTATGCATAATGACACATACATATAATGCATGTCCCAGCTTTATCCAGGCATTTTATTGGAAGCTCATGATTGTTTTTTTTTTTTTTAAATAACTGTTTGAGGGCCCATTTACATTTGTGCATTATTGCACATGCTTTAATGAGCATTCGATCACAGGTTAATATGCATTGCATTAGCGGAGCCCATTGAAATCAATGGCTTCCACCAAACCAAAATGACCCAAACAGCACATATGTCATAAAATGTTTGCTGCAATGCACTATGGTTTTGTGTTATTTGGTATTTTCCAACACAGGTGGGATGCATTGACATGCATTGACAACAACACAGTGGGGTTGATTTACTAAAGGCAAATAGACTATGAATTTTGCAAACTGCAGTTGCACTTTGCAAGTGCAGTTGCTCCAGAGCTTAGTAAACAAGGAAAACCATCACTTTGCAAAGAATACCCAATCACGTGCAAGGAAAATTAAAAAAAAAGCATTATTGATTGCATATGATTGGATGATAAAATTCATCAGAGTTCCCCCTCATTCACTAAGCCCTGGAGCAACTGCTCTTGCAGATTGCAACTGCAAAGTGCACATGCTATTTGCCTTTAGTAAATCAAGCCTGTTGCGTTATGATACATAAAAAAAAAAGTCCTTTGCATTTGTGATGCTTTGACCTGCATTATTTCATTCAAGTCTGTTGAATGAAGTCCCTTATGATGTGTAAAATTGCAGCACACAGCAGTAGAATCGCACATGTTAATGCACATTGCACACATGCCTCTGTTGTGAATCTGGTAAGGGAGGTATTAAAGTGTATGTTAAGACAATTTTGGTTTTGTTTCAAATAGAGTGGCAAAAAATTAGAACCTCTGTCTGGTTTTACTGCTGTCCAGATTTCCTCTCATAAAAGGTTTCATCAGAAGAGAATTAATGGTTAAATCTCCAAGGGCTACATAGACAGATATGCAATGGTTTTTGTTAGTAAACAAGGAATTTCTAAAACCCCTGTCAGATTTTTATTTCTGTGGATAGCTGTAAGGGCACTACATCAATGAAAATAGTCTTGAATAGTTTATTACTAAAGGATCAAAAAAAAAAAAAAAAAAAAGTCAATGCGTTTCAGGGGTTTGCAAACCCTCCCTTCATCAAGGCTTGTATCTTATGTCTTTCAGGAATACCTGGACTCAGAAAGGTTTGAATGCATTTGAGGATTTCACATTCAATAGGCTCTTGCTGCATTACTTGCTGGTGCTATTGGATGTAAAGTCCAGGCATTCTTGAAGGACATAACATACAAACCTTGATAAGGGGGATTTTGAGAACCCCTGAAACAGGTTGGCTTTCTTATCTTGTTATTATTTTATTATGGGTCCATAAAATAGCACCCACATTTTACTTAACCCTTTACCTATATACTGTACATATACCTTCAAGGGGCTTACAATCTAAAGTCCCTAACTCACATTCTTACATACAAGGGCCTGTTTAGACATGTGCCAATTAAGCAACCAGTATGTCTTAGGAGTGTGGGAGGAAACCCACAGGCACAGGAAGAACATATTATTTCAAGAACAACCTGCGCTTGAGTGTGCTGCTTTACAACTTGATAAACTGTCCGCTTCCCCGGTTTCAGAATGTAGCGCTGACGTGCCTTTCTGCCCCCTTCAGGACTTGTGGGTATCCCTTCATGTAACACTACAAAACAACAAACAGGACACCCCAGCCTAGTGCATTAATGCTGCACAATTTTATTCATAAATGAAACAAGTAATATAATCACAAACGCATGACAGTGACAAGCGTATCATAAACTACAGGTGAGACTGCCTCCAAATCCACACCGTTCAATAGGTAGCGTGAGAAGACCTTTCAGCCTCCAATGCGGCTTACGCATTTCAAGGGATAAACCTTCTTCCTCAGAGCCAAAAGTATTAATGACTGGGGACTGCAAACTCCAGGCAGTGGTGCTGAGGTTGGGATTTGAACCAACAACCCCAATGCTGCTAGGCAGAAGTGCTAACCACTTGTGTTTACTTCTACTAATAACTCCTCTGGGCTCTGTCTCCATAGATTACTATCTATTGGATTTCCCTCAGCACCTCCTCTTTCATTTGGAGTTCTTGGTTTTATGGCCATATCCTCACCTTCGGTTCAACTAATAAGATGGTCAAAAGCAATATTGGACATTAACAATAGAGGATCTTAGCGCCTTTTATAAATTCCTCCAGATTGATATTTCTGTCTGTGTTCCCTTACTTCCTGTTTAAAGAGGAGCTCTAGTCTCCCCCCAAAAAATTTAAAGTCAGCAGCTACAAATACCGCAAATGCTGACTTTTAATATAAGGACACTTACCTGTCCAAGGACCCAGCGATGTTGGCACCCAAGCTGATTCTTCAATTGGCTTCAGCCGCAGGCATCTTAGGTAAGGGAAACTGGCAGCAAATAAAATAAAGCAGAGATGGGGTGCTACTACCTAATAAGGGAATTTTCAGAGCTGTCGGGTGCAGAAAGGCAGTCACACAGCTGCAATGGCAACCATGAAAAGAGATAGTCCGCAACTCCTTGCTTGCTCTTTTAAATGTATTGCTTCTCCATAAAAGACACAGTATCAGACAGCAAATGTAAATGTGTTTCAGCCTTTTGGGCCTTGTTCACTAATAGTTGTTTATAGTGAACAAGGCCCACAAGACCCAAACTGGCAGTGAAGCCTTTGTTTCCTATTGCTCTTGCGTGAGTCGTGGTGGGTTTTCTTAATGGTCGTGCAGTCTTCTGGGACCTGTGTGTGTCCCAGAAGGCTGCAGGAGGGGGGGGGGGGGGGGGGGTCGGACTCCGTCGTAGATCGCCTGGGTGATCTGAGCAGAGAGTGGGAGTGGGTACCTGTCAAAACCAGGTACCTGCTCCCCCCAAAAAGTGCCAAATGTAGCAGTGGAAGGGGGGTGAAAACCAGTGGAGCTTCCCCTTTTGGGATGAGCTCTGCTTTAATTAAATCATTGTTAGCAATACAGGAACTGAGGGTAAATCTCTCTAATAAAGTAATGGATAGCAGTAAAACCCAAGAATTGTTCTTACCCTTCCCCACTCTATCCAGAACAAAAGACATTTTTGGCTACAGAGGCACTTTATAGGCAACCTTTTTTTTCCTTTAGTATACATCACAACATTGGCAGGTTCCAGGTACTGAAGTTTGTCCCTGGACATGTCTTTTTTTTTTTTTTTACAAAGATATGCATGCTAAAAAAAAAAAAAAACGATCTACAGTCCGCACTAACTGTTCATATTTTCACAGCTTTGTAAGATACAATTTTAAAGAATATCTTTGCAATTTAGGAATTTTTGGTACTGTCCAGCTCCATAAATATCAATTTATGGGGTTGTTGTGGCCAATACAGTTTACCAGTGCTATTAATGCCTAGCTTGGATACACAACAGCAGACGGGTTTTTAAATGATTGTAAATGCTGGCAACGTGTTCATCATTGTGTAAAACTCTGCTACTGCTTAAAATACAGACAATTAAATATTAAAAAGCCACAAAATTTGTGCTTGTTTTGTAACATCTTTTTTACTGTTCAAGGACTCATCCTCCTTTATACATACTAAAAAAATACACTGTATATAGATTCCATTTTGAAAGTTTGTAACATTTAATGTTTATGTGCATGGGGGGTTTCATCAATACTGATTTTGTTTTGAAACATTTTATGGGAAAATTATTCTTTTCATACAAACATATAATGATTGTTTGGTTCAGGGCAGCCTTTTTTGAACCAGGGTTCCATGGGACCCTAGGGTTTATTTGGAGATTACTAGGGTTTTTTGAGTATCGCTTGGGGTTCAGGACCGCCTTTATCAACCAGGGTTCCACTGAACCCTAGGGTTCCTCCAGAGATTATCAGTGGTTCTTCCACTTGGAGCCTAAAACTGGTCTTAATTGTAAAGATAATGTTGCTGAAAGAACTTCATTCATATTAAATCTAGCTAATGAGACAAAATGTACACTTGCAGTGGAGCCGTCCTGGATAAGGTAAAGAAAAAGCATGGCTTAAACTATTTCTCCTATGAATCAGAGAAGTGCACTTCTTTCTGCACTTCTGTGACCCGTGACGTCACTCAGCTGTTAGTGACTCTGAAAAAAACCTGACTTTACAGTCAGGATCCATCCAGAAGGTTGAATCAATAAATGGCTCAGCCAGATGCTCCCGCCCCTCCACAGCCCAGCTCTCCAGTGAGCGCTGGATGGGATGAGCTCCTGTACCAATCACAACTCCAGGCTGTGGATAGTCCCTTGGCATCATTCCAGTGCAGTGTAGGGCTATTAAAGTGTTACTAAACCCACAAAAGTAAAATCAGTTTGTATATGCAGTAAAGCATGCCTAAGGGGTTAATCCTCTGCATTGTGTAAAAATGCTGTTTGATCCTGTCTTTTCTGATTCTCCCCTCCTTTTACTGTCCCCAATTCATCTGCTATTAGTACAGAGCCTTGGAGACACTCTGCACATGCTCAGTTTGGTGTGTATTAGAGAGGTGTTTTTTTGGGGGGGAGGGTGCAAGTGATCAACACAGGGCCAATTAGCACTGTCCAGACAGAGGGGGCAGGGGTCATGCAGCCTCATAGGACAGTCAGAGGGGAATGAAAACAAGCTTTAACTAGTGCTCGACTAGACACTGATAGAAGTCATATGACTGCTATATATTACTGATCAAAAAAAGTATTTAGCAGTTAATATTTAATAATTGCATTTCCATGATCTGCATACTGTGGGAGACCAGATATAAAACTTCAACCCTGCATTGTACATGAGGTAAGCCTGTGACCGTAGCTTGAAGCTGCTTAGAGAGGATGTTGCAGGGGACCAGTGCATGGATTGACCCTGCCTGAACTAAGAATGACCCCTAGATTAAAAGCAGCATTCAACATTTGCAGTGCAAAGGAACCCAATAAAAAGGTAGATTGAGTCTAATTCCCACAAATCAGCTTTAAGTAGCCTGGTGTGATGAGATTTTCTAGGAAATATAGACCCATTTGTAGTCTGCAGATATGTTTTGTAGTCCTTTGCAACCAATCAGATTCCCTATTTGTAAGGAAGACGGCATACCCTTGGCTGTTAGAGCCAACACAGAAAGCTCTGGTTCTGACCCTCTCATCCCTAGTACAGAAAGAGAGGCTGCTTAACATAGAATCTTTTTAACATGAGCGTGTACAGTGACTAGAAGAAGATTGAAAAACTAGCACACTGGTTGCAGATTATAAAAAAACTCTCAAAACTTTAATGTGAATTAAGTAGTTTTGCAATCATTAGCAAAAGTTAACTTTTTTCCATTGCATCAGCGGTCCACTAACTCATTGTAATTGTCTGGAGTAGGTCTTTAAAACTAGATAGATCATGTGGGATTACCAGCTTCAGTCATTAGTTTCAACTAGGGACAAGTTAATCCAATTCAAAATCCTGCATAGAATATACTATACGCTCCAGCGCCTTAACTGCATATACCCAACCTCGTGGGCTGCTTGCTGGAGATGCTCTGGTACCCCTGCAGGCTTCCTACATATATTCTGGGATTGCCCACAGGTCCAAGAGTATTGGAGGGAGGTGACCCACTTTATCCAGGGGTTAACGACCATACCTATCCCTCCGTCAATCAGCATCTGTCTCCTCGGCCTTGTGGAACAACTGGAGTTAGCTAAAGCAATCCGCACTCTAATAGAAAGCTATTGTACTAAAATGGAAGTCAGATGTCCCCCCTACCCTGTCCTCATGGAAAAAGTTAATCTGTACAATGATACCCCTCTACAAAGCAACATATTTGTCCCAAGGATGCCCCCAAAAATATGAAAAAGTTTGGCACCTGTGGATGGACTCTGAGTCTACGATGGATGATCAACCCATTGGTGGATCGCCCTGGTTAGATACCCTCCATAATTACCTGCCCTGTTGAGTGCTGAGGTCCATGCCCCAGAATGGTGGAGTTAGTCCAGAGGTCATATGATCACACTTAATCCTAATTGTTCTCGTAACATCCAGCTCAGACAGAAGAGAGGGAGAAGTAGTCTCCTGCCACCATCCTACCATGTGAAACCCGGGTACCCATTTTGTGGTTGTTTTCTTTTCTTTTTGTTTTTTAGTTAAATATGTTTTGTTTTGAGATGCACGGTGAGTTGTAAACTGTTATGCACATGGCTATGTGCACCAATTGGCCGGGGTATGCCCCAAAGGCCCTGTTTTGTACCTTCACAGTGAAAATTTTCAATAAAAAGAATTTTCAAAAAACAAACAAAAAAGAAAATAGATAGATAGGTAGAGTTCTAAATATAAAATTACCATTCCAACAGTAATATATTATGTATTTAAAAAAATCTATTTATACATACAATTGGCATGAGTACCTGAATCGATCTTGATGTTATTCCCCATATTCTCCTGCACAGCACTGGAAGAAGGAAGGCCAACGTCATGCATTAGCCATGGCCGTATTGCTTTGCATTGTGCTGTCATTCTAAAGCTCACCAATTTTTTATTGAGTAGAGTACTGCCAACCTGGGCCACACACAGCTTGATTTTCGGCTAAATTCAGCAGAAATTTGCACAATTTGTGCCATGTATGGCTAGTAGGGATGAGCAGAGATGGATTCAGACATGGGTCCGAACCCACAGGAGCTATGCTGCTAGGAAGCTGTCACTACGGGCAGTTAATCATAAGCATCCAAGGCAATCCCCACCCTGCAACTGCACATATCAAAGGGGAGTGTAGCTGCGGGGCGGGGAATGCCATGGGCACATATGATTGGTTGTCCACATTGACAGCTTCCTGGGTTCAGTTTCATGTCCAAACAGGGCTGAGCTCATCCCTGATGGTTAGCATAAGGTGCTTTGGGCGTGTGTTGATAAGCGAATGCAGCTTGCTTTAAGTGCATTTCTCCTGCATCTAACATCAGTTTGAGACAATTCTGAGATCATTGACAGGCACATTTGACCTGCAGTTGGCTTTCTTCTAACCTGCATCTTTTAAACGGTATTAACCTGCTACAAAGTGCTTTGTCTTTGCCATTGGCTTGTATAGGAAGCAGTTTTTGGCACATTTAAAAGCCGACGGTCTTCCCAACGAACTCTCGGCAGAGTTCTGATGGACTTTCCAATTGAATGGAATTGGCCACACACAATCACACCAAAGTCCGATAGAACATCATGATGTACGACTGGACTAGAATAAGGAAGTTCCTAGCCAGTAGCCAATAGCTGCCCTAGTGTCGGTTTTTGTCCGTCGGACTAGCAAGCATAAACGCGAACGGATTTCTCAATAGGAACTGGGTCCAGCGGAGTTCCGGCCGAAAAATTTGAAACATGATCTATTTCTAAAGTCCATCAGATTTTTGGACAGCAAAAGTCCAATGGAGCCCACACACGATCGAATTGTCTGACGGATTAGTTCCATCGGACCTTTGCTGTTGAAAAGTCTGGTTGTGTGTACGCAGCATAAGAGGGTCATTCCTCCTATTGATCACCAAGCAGTATTCTTCCCAATGACCATCAACGTAGGGAGCATTCTCTACTGACCCCCGATATAAGGGGCTTTTTTCCCATTGATCTCAAAAAAATCTTTATCAGTGGTTTCCTAGGACCTGAAAATTATTTCAAGGGTTCCTGTAAGGTAAAAAGGTTGGGAAAGGCTGATACCATGTCAAGTGTAAACAATATGATTCCCCCACTGAATGAACAAGCTCTGCTAATCCTTTTCACACAAACCCAGCACTCTACTTGCGGAATCATATTAACGTGGTGCCAATAAAATGGCAAGTAACATGACTCACCAGCTAGGTCACCGATTGAACAGGCAGTAGATTGTCCAACTCATCACCTCGTTGGGGGTGGCACAGAATACCAGGAAGTAAAGTAACAGATGATTATCTGTCTCTTTACTTCCTGGTAAAGGCACCATTACAAATGTTGTAAAAATGTAAAAACAGATGAAGGCTATCATATTCATGGCTACTTTTCAGCTCTTTGTCCTTACTGAAAATGGCTGCTCTTTTGTATTCTCTGCCCATACTACACATGAAATATGACAGCTTAAAAGTATTAATTAAAGAAAAAGATGCATTTAAGGCTAGGTTTACACTTTGTGCATGTCAGGAGCGTGCAAAATCATGAACTTTCCCAACATGCATGGAAATGCTCTGCCCTTTAGCTGACGCCCAGTGGTACCATTGTTAATAACACCCCCACTCATATGCTAACGTGTGTTTTCATGTGTGCCAAACCGCATGGTACAGCAGCACTATATGGTTTAGTGTGGCTTGATTTTGAAAAAGTGTCAGGGGCTTCTTTTGTGTATTTCTCACATATAGGGCAGTCCCTTGAAATAATTGGGCTTGCCCTACATTCGACGCATGGACACGTGCAGTGCTCTGTCACACCTGTATGGTTTAAATGTAGTCTGAAGCCCCATACACACTATCAGATTTTCTGCTGATTTTTTCCATCAGATTTACCAAAACCATATAATATGAGGTCAAACCTTAGGAGTTTCAGTCTATCTGCAATCAGGCAGGCCCTTGCACTACATGGTTTTGGTAAATCTGAAGACAAAAGCAGAAAATCTGATCGTGTGTATGAGGCTTCATGCCCCGTACACACGATCGGATTTTCCGACAACAAATGTTGGATGTAAGCTTGTTGGCAGAAAGTCTGACCGTGTGTATGCTCCATCGAACATTTGTTTTCAGATTTTCTACCAACAAATATTGGCTAGCAGGTTCTCAAATTTTCTGCCAACAAATGTTTGTTGTCAGACTTTCCGATCGCGTGGACAAAAAGTCCACGCATGCTCGGAATCAAGTACGAGCTGGAGATATAACTAGCGCTCATAATGGAGATATCACATACGTCTTGTACGTCACTACGTTCGTAATTGTTGGCCAACATTTGTGTGACCGTGTGTATGCAAGACAAGTTGGAGCCAACATCCTTCGAACAAAAATCCACGGTTTTGTTGTTGGAAAGTCTGATTGTGTGTACGGGGCATAACAGTAAACATCATTTTGGCATTACATTGATGTTTTACAAAATTTTTAATGGTTCCTTTTTTAATTTGTACAATTTGGGTGAAGTTCCTCTTTAGGTCAGTGGAGCTCTACCAAGTCTGTGATTGGATAGTGAAGGAGCATCAGCTCACTCATGAGGCCATCTCTGCATGCTCAAATTGTTTTATCGGTAATTCATAGCACTGTGCATTGCCTTAGATCCTGATTGGCTTACACTGCTGTGCATTTCTTTCACAGGCTGATTGTTGATATGCAGAGGATTACAGCTGGCTTGCATAGGGCTATCATACTGGTTAAAACAAATCTTCTGTACACCGCAAGGAATGGGTTGGTGTTGAGTTAATGGTGGATCGGGATGGGACATTATGCCCTATGATTTCAGAACACTCCACACACTTAATGTCAGGCCCCCTTGAGATATAAGTCACCAATGGTTGACCCAACTTACCAGTTCTCACTTGGGTGGACTGACCCTTTTATTTTATACAAAATACAGTATTTAAAAACATTACTTATAACTTTTTTTGTAAGGCACTGATTTTAAATTATGTTTACTGGCCTTTCAAATATTTGTACCATACATACGTGATTTTTTTTTCTTTTAGAAAAAACATACAATTGTGTTGTGAAATGTGACCTGTTGTGACAGTAAGTGTGATATCTATTCAGTATAGTGATGCTTAAAATTTTGCAGATATGCTTTTGATAATTGTAAATATGTAACTGAGTGTATATTAGTGAACATTACATCAAAGAACATTACAAATATTTTTCACTTGTTGGATTTCAATGACTTTTTCCTCTTTTCTCTTCTACTTTTATGCATTGTTAAAAGGAAACCAAGACTTGCTGTTTTCTAAACGATATTTGCTAATGTTTTTAAAATGAGTTGACGTTTTTTTATAAGCTGGAAATATATTCTCCTGAAATGTAACTTATTACCAGGATCAATTTTTGAATATGAAAATCTTTTTCTTAATAATCTTAATAACCGTACTTAATAACTGTGCCATTGTAATGCTGTTTTAAATTTATGCATTTTCAATAAAAATGATTTAACAATTTACAAATGAACAATATTGTGTGGTTATTTAGTGATTTGAGTGAATTTGAGTGTGTATGGTGAGGATTGTGGACCTTCTTTTGCTTTTTTTTAATGTTAAGTTGAACCTTAAGAGAGATATAAAATACACATATAAATGCTATTCTGTATTCTTTAATACATTGTTACATTCATGTTTTCTTTATATAATAAAAACTTTTAGGAGTCATTGACACCTACTCCGAAGATCGCCCTCTTATCCATGCTCCCAGGCTCCATAGCTTCACAGAAACAGAGCTTATTACGCTTTTTTTATCTGAAGCACGGCAAATCATCCCCTTATTTTGAAAGGCGGATGTTATCCCATCATTATCATTATGGGTTTCCACTGTGAATGATATTATGTGAATGGAAACAATGTAAGCACTTGATAATGATTCTTTTGACAAATATAAAGTTTAATGGTGTATTTGGATCCATTTTTTTTCTTCTGATACCCTTGCAGGGATGCTCACTATACCGGGAGACTTAAACTCTGTTCCCCCTTAACACAGGTGGGGGGTGACTTAGCTAACCCCCGAGATTCTTTCAGATCCTTAGTACTGGTCAACTATGTTACGCATTCCCTCTGATTCTCCTTCCCCTTGACAACCGTTCCACAGTGTTTTTTTCATTATTTGATACCTCTCTGGATACAATGGATCACTTGGGCCTTCATATCTCACTTCCTATTCCTATTCTCTTTTATTATCCTTTCCTTTTCTCTTCTCTTCTCCTTCCCATCTTCCCTGCTTTTTTCTTCCTTTTCTTTTTTTTTTTTTTTTAATGAATAGTTGTGTAATTTTATGGTTTTACTAGGCAACGGCCTCCTTGTCCATCTTATGAGTCCAGATGCTTGAAATCCTAGTAGCCTTGCTACACGCATATTTGATACTCCATTCTTATGATGACTAATAAATTCTTTTCATTTGTGGTTTTCATGATTAGCCAGGTCCGCCTTTTGTAATACAACCCTTAGCTCATAATTCTTGCTTTAAGTATGACATGTTTTGGCGATAGCGATTACTGAAAAAAAAAAAAGTATATATATCCATGCTATGGACTACAGTTGCTATTAATAGCTGCTGCCTTCACTGTCAGCCACCATAAGGCGGATGGCAAAGATATATGGGTATCAAAGTGTAAGTGGACTTGCTTTTAAATAATGTCCTAATGTGTGCAGTGAATACCACGAAAATAAACAAATCAATCAACAAATTAATCAACAAGTGACACATTTCAAAAGTGCTAATTGTAAAATCATAATGCATAGGTTTTCATATTCAATATTAAGGTGCTATGTGCAATAAATCGATAAAGGTGCTGTAGTATAAATTGAACATTCAAAAATGCATAGTGTCATCAGATGAGAAATGTCCATAAAATCACAGCAAACATTTAATAAATGATTTCCGCAAGGTGAAACCAGTGCTGTGATTGCGTTTCACACTTGTGCCCCCCTTGTACCGCACTCACTGGAAAATCTCAATCCCACCAAGGTGCAACAAGCTTTCACAGTACCCCTGACTGTAATGAGGATTTCCATGGCTGGCTATTATGGTCTCCCCCACCCCAGTGTTATCATGAAAATACATCAATGGTACTCATAGCGTGACTCCATATAACATTGTTTATTTGTGGAAAAAAGTGAACACTTACAGGATTCCAGCAGGTAACAAGCTTCTATGGTATTAAAACAGGAAGTCTGGGTCACGATGCGTTCCATGGACTGAAACCGGATGTGGCTCAATGAAGCAGTAGCTCCGCCTCATGTGTTTTGTTGTGAGGACATCATCAGAAGTGGCACCATCTTGCTACACCATCCAGTTTAAATCGAATGCAGTAACCTAGCAACTCAGGCCCATGTGAGAAGCGGCCATCTTAGCCCTTTACACACGGTCGGAAATTCCGACAGAAAATGTCCGATGGGACCGTGTTGTCGAATTGGACAACGCGGTGACTTTGTCCAACCACAATGGGACCGTGACTTTGTCTGATCGTTTGTAGAGAATTCCGATTGGACAAAGTGCCACGCATTCTCAGATCAAAGTACGAGAGCAAAGCTATTGGCTACTAGGCTGAACGTAGTCCCGTCATAACAAACAAATGTCATCACGTTCTGAACGATCAGATTTTCCGACAACTTTGTCCGACAGTGTGTATGCAACACCAGTTTGGGACAAAATCCGTTGAGAAAAATCCGACGGATTTTGTGGTCAGAATGTCCAACTGTGTGTACAAGGGCTTAGAATGAATCCATGCTGTTAATTGGATATAGCTGATATTATGGGTACCAAGTCCACTTACCCTTTGATACCCAGATAGCCATTACTGTTGACTATTTTATTATTATGTCCCTTCCTTTGTTTGAATTGTAAAACAATCAAAACATGTTCACCTCTAAATTTATATTTTCCAAAATGCAAGCAGTATACTTAAATTTGACTGGATATCAGCCCTTGCAGACCCTGTACAGCAGAGCTCAGAATGGGAGAGGAAGTTATTTTTGCCTGGCTCATCACTAAGCTTCTTCTCCACTGTCCAGTGATAGGCTGGTCCATAACAGCCTAGGCTCAAAGAAAATGGGTTGAATGAAGTTGGCTGTTATTCAACCCTAATGCAGTGTACACACAACCAGACTTTCCGGCAGAAAAGGTCCAACGGTCTACCCGACCGACTTCCGAACAAACGGACTTGCTCACACATGAACGGACTAAAGTCCGTTCGAAAGTCGGTTCCTTTTGAACAATAGCCAGTAGCCAATAGCTGCCCTTGCATTGTATTTGGTCCGTTGGACCAGCATACAGGTGAACAGTTTTCATAGGAATTGAGTCAATTGGACAGATTTGAAACATGTTCTATTTCTAGGTCCGTCTGAATTTTTTAAAGAAAAACGATTGGACTATCCCACACACAACTATCTGACAGAATAATTAGGTAGGACCTATTGTGCCGGAAAAGTCCAGTTGTGTGTACACGGCATTAGACTGAGGACATCTAGCAGTGGAAAATAAGCATTTCAGCTGCATATGCTAACCAAACATAAATATTGCAGTAAAAACTGCTTTTTATTTTATTTTTTCTTAATGAGCTATTCATTTTTGTTTTATTATTGACTAGGGTTATGCTTTATGTGGTAAAACATTGTGTGAGCAGTTTAACATTATCTGCTTGTTGGCCATATGTTGAAGATGGAGATATATTTATTTAAAAAAAAGCAGTGTTTAGACACAGAGACAAACACCAGAAATGTGTTGAAATCATGTGCCGATCTCTTGCTATGGAGAACCCATTCACGTTTAACAGGCCAACTCCCTGGTTTCAAAACAAGCTTGACGCATTCTGCCCTCAAAGTGGAAAACTACTGCAAGTGTAAATAGTCTACTTCATAAAACTGTATGTGGTTCCTATCTAGAATAATATCATTCAGTTATCACTTAAAGAGGAAGTAAACCCTGATGGGTCTACTTCCTCTTTGATTCCCTGCAAAGGTAAAGCATAATGGACTACTATGCATCGCATAGTAGTCCATTATGTGTCACTTACCTGACACAGGAGCCAGCGAAGTCACCGCTGTCCCCTGTAGTTCCGAGTGTCCATCTTCTTGGTGGGTCTCGCTGCTCCAGCACTGTGATTCGCCGGAGCAGCGATGACGTCACTCCGGCGCATGGGAGCCAACACTCGCGGCATATCACCGCGATCTGCGGCTTACTCAGTGCGCCTGCGCACCGCTGTCTACGGCGCATGCGCCATAGACAGCGTTGGCTGTCTTCAGGTAAATATCTCCTAAACCGTATAGGTTTAGGAGATATTTCTTGGACCTACAGGTAAGCCTTAATCTAGGCTTACCTGTAGGTCAAAGTGGTTTGTAAGGGTTTACAACCACTTTAAAAAGGAAAACCTGATGGGTTTTACTTCTTTTTTTTGTTCCCTGAAAAGTAAAAGCATAATGGGCTAGTATGCATCACATACTAGCCCATCATGTGGCACTTACCTGAAAACGAAGATGCAATGTCCGCACTACAGGAAGCATCCATCTTTGCCCCTCTTCCTTCTGGGGTGTGGACTCCGGCTGTGTGACTGGCCGGAGCCACGTGATGTCACTCCAGCGCCCCCATTTTACGGCACTCGTTCACAGTGCATGCGCTGTTTACTTCAACGGCACACCTTATTCTAGGCTTACCTATAGGTACAAGTTCTAAAAAGGTGCTGTACAACCACTTTAAAACCCAGAGGAGGTTACAGGCAGGGCAAACATTTTAAAGCAGACTTGTCCATAATGTTTCTGTATTTGCCTTGTGCGACTCAGCAGTAATACTGTTAGTAAAGCAACATGCTGAATGCATGGACTTTGTTTTCCTGTAAAAATCCTACCAGATCTGTGCACTCTCAGTTATGTCTATATCCTTGGTCCTCAGTTCAACTGGTCAATGGTCAAGTTTGTTTTTTTGGTCACAGCCCACACACATGTCACTCCGATAATTTTTTTGAAGGGTGTTTAATGTATGTTCATACATTATGGTAGAGATAACATACCCAAAATGGTTCAGCTGTATAACCGGAATCCTAGGTTAGGGTTGCCACCTCATCCCTTTAAAACCGAACACATATTATTTGCACAGTTTCTGTGGCTGATTAAGGTGATAATTAAACTCACTTGGTTCCGTATCTGCATGAAATTAGTCTCAGAACCTGTGTAACTCATATGTGTTTGGGTTTAAAGGGATGAGGTGGCAACTCTATCCTAGGTGGACTTCACATATACCTCAGTGTACCAGTGGGGTCCCTCTTGTGCTTTAACAGTCCTTGCCTCCAGCAGACACACAACTCTTCAAGACAGGTGTATTCACCACATTCCTAGCACTACTTCCTGTCTTTCAGTGCTCGAAGTGTGGTGAATACACCTGTCTTGAAGAGTTGTTTGTCTGCTATAAAGATCCTGCAAAGACTGTTAAACCCTTCGGGCAAAGACCCATCCATGACCTGGACAAGAGGGACCCCACTGGTACACTGAGGTATACCAGTCCACCTAGGATTCCGTATATACAGCTGAACTATTTTAGGTTCTAAAGCGTGTATTGACCTAGACTAAACAGCGGGATCACACGCTCTAAGGTGAGCAGCTAATACCTAGGGGGGATACCAGAGTGTGAACACAGCTTTTTAATATTTTGATTGCACAACATCCACTGGATCGCATGAAGGATTTTGCAGCACTTGTGGACTGGAATTGTGAAATTTGCACAGCGCACTTTTTATATTTTTTCACATGCTTAATATATATATATATTTTCACATGCTTAATATATGTATGAACTTTTAGATTGATGTTTTATATTTATATGGACTTTTTTTTATTATAAGGATGTTATGATAATTTTCATGTGAGTGCACTTTATTTGTAGCATTGCATGTATATCGTAGCACTATTGTCACTTTATTGTGGATAATTTATAGTTTTTTTGAATATTTAATTTATAGCAAGCACTATTGTCACGTTATTTTTGAAAGTTTAATTTTGATAGCGCAGTGTACTACAGTATATTTGAACTAATTTTGCATGACTTATGAGACATGTATAACGCTAGCAGCTGATTCAAAATAGGAACAGTGTCTGTTAACCCTATGGAGGTACATAGTGGTGGCTCACAGGACATTGCATTATTTACTCAATTTTGTTGCCAGCTGTTTAGACATTAATAGCTGTGTGTTAAATTATTTTGAGGGGACAGCAAATTTACACTGTTATACAAGCTGTACACTCACTACATTACATTGTAGAAAAGCGTCATTTCTTCAGTGTTGTCACATGAAAAGATAGAATAAAATATTTACCAAAATGTATATATACAGGGTGGGCGGAAAATATTCAGACCCCCTTACATTTTTCACTCTTTGTTATATTGCAGCCATTTGCTAAAATCATTTAAGTTCATTTTTTTGTCCTCATTAATGTACACACAGCACCCCATATTGACAGAAAAACACAGAATTGTTGACATTTTTGCAGATTTATTAAAAAAGAAAAACTGAAATATCCCATGGTCCTAAGTATTCAGACCCTTTGCTGTGACACTCATATATGTAACTCAGGTGCTGTCCATTTCTTCTGGTCATCCTTGAGATGGTTCTACGCCTTCATTTGAGTCCAGCTGTGTTGGATTATACTGATTGGACTTGATTAGGAAAGCCACACACCTGTCTATATAAGACCTTACAGCTCACAGTGCATGTCAGAGCAAATGAGAATCATGAGGTCAAAAGGAACTGCTTGAAGAGCTCAGAGACAGAATTGTGGCAAGACACAGATCTGACCAAGGTTACAAAAAAAAGTTCTGCTGCACATAAGGTTCCTAAGAGCACAGTGGCCTCCATAATCCTTAAATGGAAGACGTTTGGGATGACCAGAACCCTTCCTGGAGTTGGCGGTCTGGCCAAACCAAGCTATCGGGGGGGAAAAGAGCCTTGGTGAGAGAGGTAAAGAAGAACCCAAAGATCACTGTGGCTGAGCTCCAGAGATGCAGTCGGGAGATGGGAGGAAGTTGTAGAAAGTCAACCATCACTGCAGCCCTCCACCAGTCGGGGCTTTATGGCAGAGTGGCCCGACGGAAGCATCTCCTCAGTGCAAGACACATGAAAGCCCACATGGAGTTTGCTAAAAAAAAAAAAAAAAAACACCTGAATGACTCCAAGATGGTGAGAAATAAGATTCTCTGGTCTGATAAGACCAAGATAGAAATTTGTGTGGAGAAAACCAGGCACTGCTCATCACCTGTCCAATACAGTCCCAACAGTGAAGCATGGTGGTGGCAGCATCATGCTGTGGGGGTGTTTTTCAGCTGCAAGGACAGGAGGACTGGCTGCAATCGAGGGAAATATGAATGCGGCCAAGTACAGGGATATCATGGATGAAAACCTTCTCCAGAGTGTTCAGGACCTCAGACTGGGCCGAAAGTTTACCTTCCAACAAGACAATGACTCTAAGTACACAGCTAAAATAATGAAGGAGTGGCTTCACAACAACTCCATGACTGTTCTTGAATGGCCTAGCCAGAGCCCTGACTTAAACCCAATTGAGCATCTCTGGAGAGACCTAAAAATGGCTGTCCACCAACGTTTACCATCAAACCTGACAGAACTGGAGAGGATCTGCAAGGAAGAATGGCAGAGGATCCCCAAATCCAAGTGTGAAAAACTTGTTGCATCTTTCCCAAAAAGACTCATGGCTGTATTAGATCAAAGGGATGCTTCTACTAAATACTGAGCAAAGGGTCTGAATACTTAGGACCATGTGATATTTTAGTTTTTCTTTAATAAATCTGCAAAAATTCTGTGTTTTTCTGTCAATATGTTGTGCTGTGTGTACATTAATGAGGAAAAAAAATGAACTTAAATGATTTTAGCAAATGGCTGCAATATAACAGAGTGAAAAATTTAAGGGGGGTCTGAATACTTTCCATCCCCACTGTGTACACAGTGCCTTGAAAAAGTATTCACACCCCTTGAAATTTTCCATATTTTGTCATGTTACAGCCAAAAATGTAAATGTATTTTATTGGCATTTAATGTAATAGACCAGGGGTATGCAACCTTAGATGTGGAGATCCAGCTGAACAACATGAGAGAAATCAAAGATCACCGGGCACAACATACTATTTTTGGGAGCTAACCTAGCAAGGCCTTAAAGGTATTAAAAAGTAAGGCAGTTTTGAAGAAAACTTGGGGTCAATTCACTCCGGGATCACGCGGTACTGCGGCACACACTCCTGTGCATTTCCCAAGTTTTTTTCTGTGAGGTGCATTTTGACAGCCCATTCATTTGAATTGGCTGCAAATCACACTGGAATGCAGAAAAAGTAATGCATGCATTCATTTTAAAAGCACGCGGCAGCAAACAGCGTGGTACTGTGGAAAACCATGCGATGTGGTGCCCACAAGCACACTGCATTTGAGATTTGCTTTTGGGGTTCTGTTACCAATACACTGGCACCTGCATGCAGATCACAGTGTGCTCACCAGTAGTGCTGGAAACACGCATGGAATGCATGTTTCCTAAACCACATTCTGGTGTGAACCGGCCCTTAGAAAAATATAATACAAATGTCAATGTAAAAATATGGACTTATCCATGTCAGGAGTAACTAAAGTTCACAGATCAGGAGTATATAGCCCGCATTAGAGGTCAGGATTATAGAGCTCTGCATCACAGGTCAGGAGTATACAGCTCAGCATCGCAGGACAGGAGCATACAGCTCAGCATCACAGGTCAGTATACAGCCCAGCATCACAGGTCAGGAGTATACAGCTCAGCATCGCAGGTCAGGAGTATACAGCTCAGCATTGCAGGTCAGGAGTATACAGCTCAGCATTGCAGGTCAGGAGTATACAGCTCAGCATCGCAGGTCAGGAGTATACAGCTCAGCATCGCAGGTCAGGAGTATACAGCTCAGCATCGCAGGTCAGGAGTATACAGCTCAGCATCGCAGGTCAGGAGTATACAGCTCAGCATCGCAGGTCAGGAGTATACAGCTCAGCATCGCAGGTCAGGAGTATACAGCTCAGCATCGCAGGTCAGGAGTATACAGCTCAGCATCGCAGGTCAGGAGTATACAGCTCAGCATCGCAGGTCAGGAGTATACAGCTCAGCATCGCAGGTCAGGAGTATACAGCTCAGCATCACAGGTCAGGAGTATACAGCTCAGCATTGCAGGTCAGGAGTATACAGCTCAACATCACAGTTCAGGAGTATACAGCTCATCCTTACAGATCAGGAGTATAAAGCTCACTACTGTTTGCCCTTCCCTAATGATCAGTTCCTTACCTGCTTGTTCAGACATGCTGCTTTCCATCCTCTCCCCTCACATCTATACAGAGTGCCTATATGAGATGTAGAAAATTGGCGAGGAGGATCACAGGAGTCAGTGAAGCAATGCTGCAGAGGGGCTGCTTGTGTGTGCTGCTCTGCTCAGGAATTAAGAAGGAATTGTTTCGACAGCGCGGTCGGCAGACATGAGATCTACCTACCACCCTCTCACTATCAATGGGTATATCACTACTGACGGGTTGCCGACCCCGTGATAGACCTATTTAAATGATAGAGACAGACTATAAACCAAAAATTCTGAAAAACACATCATAAAAATGTTATAAATTGAGTTGCAGGTCAGTGAGTAAAATAAGTATTTGACCCCCTACCAACCAACAATAATTCTGGCTCCCACAGACTGGCTACAGTATGTGCTCATGTGGTACACAGATTAGTCCTGTCAAATTAAGAAGATGCTCCTAATGACAACTCGTTATGTGTATAAGACACCTGTCCACAGTGACAAGACCAAAGAGCTGTCAAAGGATGTCAGGGACAAGGTTGTAGACCTGCACAAGGCTGGAATGGGCTACAAGACCATCAGCAAAAAACTTGGTGAGAAGGAGACAACTGTTGGAGCGATTATTCGCAAATGGAAAAAATACAAAATAACCATCAATTGTCCTCAACCTTTAGCATCATGGGATAAGAATAATCAGGAGAAAAGTGAAGGATCAGCCCAGAAGTACAATGATGGAGCTTTTGAATGATCTCAAGTCACCAAACAAACCATTGGTAACACAATACGCCGCCATGGATTGAAATCCTGCAGCACCCACAAGGTCCCCCTCCTCAAGAAGGCACATGTACAAACCCGTCTAAAGTTTGCCAATCAACATCTAAATGATTCAGAGAAGGATTAGGAGAAAGTGCTGTGGTCATATGAGACCAAAATTGAGCTCTTTGGCAATAACTCGACTCACCGTGCTTGGCGGAAGTAAGAAAAATGCTGACTACATTACAATATTCTTATACAATTTTCCTTTAGATTTACCAAAACCATATAATATGAGGTCAAACCTAAACACTTTCAATTTGTATGCAATCAGGCAGGTCCTTGCACTACATAGTTGAAGGCAAATCTAAAAGAAATTGAACAAGAAAATTGTATAATGTACGGCCAGTTTTAGAGATTCCTTCTCATCTCCTGGTCCAGTGTCAGTGGTGGGATTTCTTCTTCTTTTTTTTTTTCCATATAATTGAAGTAACACCTTTGATTTAATCTACCTTTTGCAGCCAAAAAAAACTATGCACTCCAAGAATTTCTGTAGCCCTCAATACAACAAGCATGATAAATAATTTCTTTACACAATATTGCAAAAGCTTTTTTTATTTCATTGCATTTATTGGTATACAGCTCATCCATTTTTTTTATGAAGCCTAGCAGTTGTCATGATTAAAAGTATGAAAGCATAAGCCAAGAATACAGAGCTGGTGAAAATCGCAGTGGCATGTATTCCATAACATTCAGAAAAGTTCAGTGATGCGCAAACTTTTAAAATGAATGCAGAACTCTCGGCACCTGATTTTACAATAGTTATGTTAGTATTCCTTTAGCTGTGCTGTTTAGGTTTAACTTGTTTTTTTTTTTAAACTTTATTAATTATATAAAAGTGATATATATTCTTACAATGAATAATATAAGAAAAATAAAAGCTAAATGTGGTAAAGCTAAGTATAAACTAACAGCTAAAAATATTGTGAGTTCTAATGTGTGCATCTTTAAATAGCCAAATAGATAAGAGCTCATTTCCGATCCCCCTTCATAAGTAACTACACATCACAATTTATTCTATATATTTAAATAAATAAGTCTACAAAAGTACCCAATAAGTTGTTTAAAAAAAGACGCTGCACTTAATTTTACTAGAATTCTACATGTACTGTAAATAAATTGAATATTTGGATAGTTTTGTTTCCCTGTAATATTAAAAAATGTATTGCTAAATAAGGACAAAAAAATACATCTGTGATAAAAAAAAAACAACCATCTATAAAGAGTCGATGTCGATATTCTGATACAGAAATATACATACATATATAAATATACACTATATTGCCAAAAGTATTGAGATGCCTGCCTTTACACACACATGAACTTTCATGACATCTCAGTCTTAGTCCATAGGGTTCAATATTGAGTTGGTCCACCCTTTGCAGCTTCAGCTCTTCTGGGAAGGCTGTCCACAAGGTTTAGGAGTGTGTCTATGGGAATATTTGACCAGTTTTCCAGAAGTGCATTTGTGAGGTCAGGCACTGTAGTGGACAAAAGGCCTGGCTCGCAGTCTCTGATCTATTTCCTCCCAAAGGTGTTCTATCGAGTTGAGGTCAGGACTCTGTGCAGGACAGTAAAGTTCCTCCACCCCAAACTTGCTCATCTATGTCTTTATGGACCTTGCTTTGTGCACTGGTCCAAATCATTTGGTGGAGGCGGGATTATGGCGTGAGGTTGTTTTTCAGGGGTTGGGCTTGGCCCCTTAGTTCCAATGAAGGGAACTGTTAAGGCCTCTGCATACCAAGTCATTTTGGACAATGTTCGAAACTTTGTGGGAACAGTTTGGGG
Source organism: Lithobates pipiens (assembly GCF_037356315.1). Classification (NCBI taxonomy): domain Eukaryota; kingdom Metazoa; phylum Chordata; class Amphibia; order Anura; family Ranidae; genus Lithobates; species Lithobates pipiens. The sequence continues at coordinate 70,222,978 of NW_027507785.1, read as the reverse complement.
ATGGCCCCTTCCTGTTCCAACATGGCTGCGCACCTGTACACAGAGCAGGGTTCATACAGGGATGAGTGAGTTTTGGGTGGAGGAACTTGACTGGCCTGTACAGTGTCCAACCCGACAGAATACCTTTGGGATGTATTAGAGCAGAGACTGTGAGCCAGGCCTTCTTGTCCAACATCAGTGCATGATCTCACAAATGCGCTTCTGGAAGAATGGTCAAATATTCCCATAGACACACTCCTAAACCTTGTGGACAGCCTTCCCAGAAGAGTTGAAGCTGTTATAGCTGCAAAGGGAGGGTCAACTCAATATTGAACCCTACGGACTAAGACTGAGATGCCATTAAAGTTCATGTGTGTGTAAAGGCAGACGTCCCAATACGTTTGGTAATATACAATGGTCAAATATTGTGTGTTTCTCTGAAATTTCATTGTTATTGCAGAAACAAATAAATAACACAATGCATCAAGCTCCGTTTTGAGGAAAGTAAAAGTACAGCAGAGGTGCAAAAATAATTTATAAAATAAATACTAAATCTACTACAATTTGTATAGATAGGGTTAAAAAAAAAAATGTATGCCTCACTATCAAAATAAATTATCAAAAATATATGTATGCCTCATTTAGGAGACATCGTCACTCTGCTCATTCACGGTAAAGGGAGAGTGTCTTAAACCAGCCCACCAACCTACCCAATTGTATTTCCACCAAGCCATGTTCCCTCGACTGCTGGCTATGACGATGCACAAGATTTCCCTCATGTGGCAGTACTCAAGCCTGAATGGCCATTCACCAGAACGGAATACTTCACTTCATGTCACTTAGGGGGGACCTATGACGTCATCCCAGAGGCTAGAACGTAAACTGGCTGGGATACTGCAGTAGGAAGGTGGTGTGGCAAACGCTGTGGTGAGGGGAGACAATCTTCTTAAGTATATCTAAGGCCAAAACTTTTTTGGGGGGGGGAGGGAGGGGGGTTAATAATCTTGGATACAATAGGGAATGGTTAGAAGATTTCCCCTCACCTTCTCATGTGGTGACAACTGTAACATTTTGTATTTACCATCACCTTCTGTTCTGGTAAAAATGGACATTAGGACAAATAGGGAAGGTAATTCTCTCCAGTGGGCACACAGACATCAAGAAAGACCTGACTGGGGGTTTAACTCTCTCTCATACAAATATATATATTTTACAGTGGAATATGCTGTTACAGGGATTTTACATTTGCAACAAAAAAGTAGACGATCCCTGAAACTGGTGAATAAACGCTATATCATGCCTAAAATGTATTATCAGTTTGGTTTGAATACCAGTCAGGACACCATACATGGAGTTTGCATGTTCTCTGTACTTGTGTGGGCATCTGCCAGGTACTATGGTTTCCACCCACACTCCAAAAAAACATGCTGATAGAGGTTATTTAGCCTGTTTAAACTGCTGACTTTCTCGAAAAGGACACTTTGGTCCCGCAGCCTCCTGAGACCTGTCCCAGGATGTTACAGGCAGGGAAGCCGGAGAAAACTTCCACTGGAATCACTTAGGCCTGACCAAACTAGATACCTACACCCCCCAAGAGGGGGGGGGGGACATAAAATGGAACTTCCCTTTTTAGGATGACGTTCTGTTTTAATTGGTCCTATCTAAATTGTCCCTAGTACTGTATGTGTATATGAGATAAGGACCTTAGATTGTAAGCTCCTTGAGGACAGGGGCTGATGTGAATGTGCAGTATGTAAAGAGCTGTTTAAATTGACAACGCTATATAAACATCTGTTATAGGTAAATAAATAAAAATCTTGGTTCAGAGGAACCCACACACCATATTTCACCAGCAGATAAGCAAATCGGTTCTTCCTAATGCCGGTAAAACTTTATGGCTGCAGATGGGTGGCGCTTTATACTCTGCACCCCCTGGGAGCTAAGCTAAGCAGTCTCTGGCTTAAACTATGTAGTGTTTGCAGTGCTAAAAATTCTTTGTAGCTTTCTGACAGATGTAAAATACTCTGGGGAGACCTTCTAAAACTGGAGCACTCAGTATCTGGTGCAGTTCTGCATGGTAGTCAATCAGCTTCTAACTTCTGCTTGTTCAATTTAACTTTGACAATAAAACGTGGAAAGTGGTTTCCATGCAGAGCTGCACTAGGTTTTGCACGCTCCAGTTCTGGTAAACCCCCCCAGTTTGTATTTTCATATCATTGTCTGCTAATTGTTAGAGATGACTAAAGACAGCCCATGCAGCTCATACTTACTTATTACAATTTTTTTGCGAACATAATCCATCATAAATTCTTAAATAAACATGGATGATTTCACAGAGCAGAGTTTGCTTTGCAGCTTCCCAAGTTTCTATCACTCCAAGCCTTATACATTATTTCACTAAGCAGTTTATTGTGGATTGAAGAGCGGTTTGGGGAATTTAAAAGCTTAAAGAGGAAGTATCAACACAATCTAAAACTATTCAATCCCCCAGGAGACACTGTAGCTGTGCAGTGGTTGTTGAGCTAGCATGGTTGACATCGTGTCCTCTTCCCCATCTGATGTCCAACCACACTGCTCACAAGGAGATAAATATATATTTGGTTCTGACTTAACAGGCACAATGTGGAGAGCCCACACAAACCCCACCGCTGCTCGCTCTGAAAGCTGCCGGGACAGAACATTCCAAAATCTGCAGCTCTGCCATCTAATCTTCCAGCCCTGTGCCCCTCCTGCTCTACCCATCTGCCATCTTCCATGTACTGAAAATACTTCCCTTTACTGAAAGGAAAGACTAAGTACACATCCAGCCACCAGCTATTTTCAGGAGAGAGACTAGAGTAGTAGCTGGTAATATGTTGATGATGGTGGAAATCTAAAGGGCTTTTTTCTCATGTCTACAGACATTTATGGACAGAAGAAAAGCGCAATTTAGTAATAGTAACCACGACTGTGACTGTCCCCAAGTTTCCTGCTCTGCCTGTCTCCGTCTCCCCATGTCCCTTGCTCTGTTCCCATCTTCCCTACTCTTTCTACATCTCACCAATCACCATGTCTTCTGTTTTGTCCCTATATCCTTTGCTCTGTCCTCATGTATTCTTCTCTGACAGCCTTTATGCCCCCTTCTGTCCCCCTCTTTATATGTCCCCTTCTCAGTCCCCATTATGTCCTTGTGTGTTCAGGAGCTCTCTCTCTAATATGTACAGTCTGTATAATAAGATAGATGGTTAAGCACCTTTCACTGAGGCTGCAGGATCCCACCGTACCATTCCAGCTCCTGTGCCTAGTGACCCCTCCACCTTGTCTCACTCAGTTCCTCCCCCTCATCTCACAAACACCTCCAGTTCAGCAGTGAATGTCTCCAGGGGAGACTTCTGCAGACTCTGCTACCACCCAGATGGGAAGGCATTGATTGTCATTGCAGGGGCTAGAGAGTGAGAAGTGGGTGGTGGAGGTGGGTCAGGTAGTGTTCGGAAACCAAAGGCATCTGTTTTTCATCTGGGAGGGAGGAGGAAGAGGGAGTGCATGTGGAAGTCACAGTGGGGAGGCAGTGGCTGAAGTTCAGAGCCTGAGGCTGTGCTGGTAGTTGCCGAACAATATGCCTGACCTGAGCTAGGTAAAGCTGCCTGTAAAAAGGGCCGACATCAACATAAGCACTTCTTGAGCACCGGCTTTAGCACCCCCCCTATCATGGCACCTTAAGTGGCTACCTGAGCTGCCTTATGTTGGCACCGTCCCTACACAAACCCACAACACACACCAACTACTACTCCAGTCTCTCTCAGATAGCTGAGCCCAGACCTGCCAGCCTGCTGTTCTGGGGAAAGAGACTAGAATAGTAGCTGGTGTGTGTTGTTGTAGCAAGGATCTGCCAACAACTCTAGTCTCATGAGAAAAGCCGGTGGTTGGCGGCCAGGTCTGGGCTCAATCTTTCCTTTCAGTACAAGGAAGTATTTTCAAAACATGGAAAATGGCAGGGAGGTAGAGAAGTGGGCTGGAAGATTAGATGGCAGAATCTGTTAGACTAAATAGGGGGTTGGTGGCTTCAGTGCTAGCTGCAACACCTCCATAGGAATGCCCATAACTTGGGCTACAACCTGGGGTGGAACTACAGCCAACAAATAGAAAAGAAATTTATTTTTTATCCAAATCACTGCATGTATCTGAACAGAGTCCTTTGGGGGATTAAACAAAGATATTAACTGCTGGTAATAATTCTTCTTTAGATTGTGGAGACAGAAGGCTTTATGGTTGAATTAACTAGAAAAATAACTTCTTGTTAGCTAAAGCAACAAATCAGATTCTCCCTTTCATGTTTCTAGTGAACAATGAAAAAAATATACTAAGCACAACATATTGGGATTTCCAAGGTGCCTAACCTTAATAATAGCAAAATCCTCACAATTATTGTTTCAAATAAAGTATTAAAATATTAAATGAAGAACATAAAAGTAGACCACCAGCCAATTGCAATATGTAACACCTATACATCAGAGTATATGTTTTTGCCTCTGTGCACCAACTCTCACAGTTCTAGGGCTTCATTAGTTTAGTATGGTATTATCATCCACTACAGAAACCATATTGTGAGAGTGGTTTAGTTCAATGCATTTCACAGTTAAACCTATTCAGGAACCCAGAGGTGTTTTCTATGTACACATACAATGCATGTGGCTGGTGAAGCAATCCACAGGCCAAAAACTACTCCCAATATTTTGTGTTTAGTATCTTTGTTCTCTAATTTGGGTGTGGTGTCATTTGGGTAGTTTTTCAAAATCAAGGATTATTTGTCAATTAAATAAATTAAATAGAAATTCTGATTGGAAGGTATGGTAAGGGCAAATAGAGCTAATAGTTGCAACTTTTTGGAATTTAGCTTCCACAAAAGGTTTCAAGAATACAATTTGACAGCATAAATTAATCCTTTGCAATAGCATGTATTGAAATATTCTAAAAATAAATAATCTTTGCTTTTTTAGCTTGGCATGCACTGGTATTTGCCATTGGGCAACTTCTTACAGGCTAGGTTTGATTGGCATGGACATGAGTTATGCAATCTTAGACCAGCAAACGGAACCTAAAGAAAAAAATACATTAAATAGTTAACGATAGTCAGAATACAGTTTTTTTAAATTAAATCCCTTCCTGTCCACAATCTGTATATATATGATTCCCAGCATGATGTCCTATGCTGTTGATTAATTTATAAACACCCCCACTTTGAGAGCCAACAGCGGACACTTTGTGTGGTTGGTATCTCTCAATCCCATCTGATCAAAATGCCATGTCATGTGATCATTATGTCAGCTATGACCTATAGGCTTCATTGAAAATAAAAAAAATGTCTTCAGCCTGCTGTGTAATCTTTTAATACTGTAATTGTAACAAAAAAATGATATACAATACATTTTTTAATTTACTTATACTTTTGCAAATTTGTCAACCTATAATAATAAAAACAGTATACTAAAAAAGACCATACAGGCCCTAAAAAAACATATAAAAAATGCAGCCATGATCTTGGTATCATTTTTAGAGCAGGTGATTGGCTTTACTGTAAAAGTGATCTGAGCAGCTGTACAGCCACCCGCGCACTGATTGGGCTGCACATATAATTAGATGAAAGATACATCCGTTCCCCAATCTCCTCTGTGACGAATGAAGCCAGAAGCAAGGGGGATTTTGTCACTTTTGTCACTGGTAACCTGGATAGGCATTTAACGTGTCACCTATGGACAATTTTGGGTACACCATTCCACAGGTGTGCACAATTTTAAATCTTAACATGTTTAGTATCTATTTACTCGACACAACATCGTAGAGCTGCACAATTAATCGTCAAGAATTGTTATCGCGATCTTGACTAAAGTGTTTCACGATTCTTTCTATGCAAAGATATCTCTCTGCTCCTCTGAAGCCACAGCCTTCAAAAGAAAGGAAGAGAAAAACTGGGCAGTCTGCCAAGAATCACAACATTTTTTATCAGTTGAACTTACGTATAAACATTGTAACAATTTGTCAATGGAATAGACAAATGCAATTTAAAAAAAAAAAAATTACTTTAACCCCCCTAGCGGTAATCCCGAGTCTGGCTCGGGTTAGGAATTTGCTGATAGAAGCGGTAACCCCGAGCCAGACTCGGGATGGCTTCGCTGGATGCAGAGGAGGACACAGGGAGACTTACTTACCTTGTCCCCTGGATCCAGCGATGTCCCCCGCGCTGTGTGATCGAGCTGTCCTCCGCTCGATTCACAGTGCCGAATGCCGAAGCTCCGTTCCCTGCGACGTTACGGCGCACCGGAGCGGAGAACGGCGGCAAATTCCAAAAAGTTAAAATACACAAAACACACACAGCAATGTAATCTTACAGATTACAGTGCTGTATTAAAAAATACACACCCCCTTTGTCCCTAGTGGTCTGTGCAGTGCCCTGCATGCACTTTTATATTATAAATACAGTTTTTTTCTGCCTGGAATTTGGAGATTGCCCATAGCAACCAAAAAGTGTCCCTTTTTCAGTGTTATTGGATTTGATTACATTATTGAATAATGTTTATTATTCTTTATTATATTATAAACTTTATCATACCCGGGATGTCTGCTAGACTCTGGTTTGAACAGATTTAAGAGAGTTATTCCTAAGAAGTACAGGACTACAAAATAAAATGCCAAATTCCCATGCAAAATAATTGTACCGCTTTCAGCACCTAAAACCGGACTGAATCATACCGCCAGGGAGGTTAATGAATAAAAAAAAAATACTAACCAGTAAAGTTAGCCCATTTTTTTTTTTGTATAACGTGAAAGATTTTACATCGTGAGAATTGTGAGAGAATCGTGATCTTTTTATTCTTTTTTTTTTTAATTCTTTATTTATTTATTTATTTTTTTGAAAAAGTATAAAATACATTCTTCCACAAAAACCAACATTTCTTGATATCTTTTAGAATATACAAAACAAGCTTAACATTTAATACCCCTCCTCCTACCCTCCCCCCTCCCCTCCTCCTCCCTTCCTTGCAGTAATCTCAGGAGGACCGATGTTTTATCAACCATTTCTAACCGTGTATTGTCTTTCCCTAACTTATTGTACGATTTCCTCTACATATCTCCATGAATTTTTTAATTCTTTCCATGATGCCCATTTGTCCATATAACCCTCTCCGGCTTCTGATTCCTCCCCCCTTCGTTAAGACACTCCATGTTTTGTATTTCATTTACTCGGAATATCCAGTGATCTTTTTATTCTAAGCAAAAAAATTTGGATTCTCATTTTGGCCAGAATCGTGCAGCTCTACAACATCGTCTTTTATATTTTTTTAAAAATTGTGGATTTTATTGTGTTTGTGTGCACTAAAATGAATTTAAGTGTATCTTTTCCTGAAAATTTGCATTTGATAAATAGCTGTGCAAATATTGTGTGACAACATTTTTTTTAAAACAGCCACCAATTTATTCTCCAGGGCTCCTGCTTTCAGAAAATATTAAAATAACATTTAGGGATTCTAATAAATTTTTTTAGTTTTAACATGTACTGTATATGAAAAATGTCACCCTTTACCACACCTTCTATTCTAGTACTACAAACTCTGGGCAGACAGCTAAATACAGAGTAGGTTCCCTTTAGATTACACTACAGTCGAGCAAAGCAATCAAGACTCTGTGGCTATGCAAATGCCCTTCTAAAAGTTCTAGAAATTTAGGCCATACATTTAAATCTCACAGATTTTGACTTTAATACATTCTGATAAATCAAATTAACATTCTTCAATAAAGAGTTATTTATATTTGTGCCCAAGCATTCATGGTTTATGCATTCCAAAGACACTACTCTTCAAGTGCTGCTTTCCCAAACTACCTGTCAGGAAAAATACTTTTTGACTAAGGCCCCTTTAAGACATGCAGACCATTTGTTTCATCAGTTCAGTCACGTTTTTTCAACAAAAACAAAGTGTACATCTGTTTTTACATCAGTATTTTTCATCCGCCAGCTAGAGTTCTTAACCACTTGAGTCCCAGAGCCATTCTTACATGCAAAAACAGTCAATGTGTCAGTTTATATCCATTTTGTCGCTTGATCTTTTTTTTTTTTTTTTAAAGTAGAAAAATAGGGCTTTGATCCATTCCAAAAAATGGATATTGATGGAAGCGGATGCAAATGGATGATCAATCGTTTACACTAGTTTTTCCATAGAGATGTGTTGATGTCCAAACGGTCTGCATGTGTGAATGGTGCCTAAGTAACATGGGGCTGGTCACAAGGGACAGCACAGTCTCTAGCTGCTGTTAACTGATTAACTTGGAGGTTGGAGGAGGGGAGAAGGGTCATAGATTACTGTCTCTATATTTTGGGATTGTCTTTTTGTTGGGTGTACAAAGGCACAAGGATGGCTCCATAGGACCCTGCGAGGCAATGGAGCCACCCTAAAACAGGAAACCTGCATTGGTGATCTTTGGACTGGCTCAATTAAGAAGGCACGCAAGATTAGAAGAAGATGAAGCACAGCCAAAGTAAGTAATCGGTGTTGCAGCCTAAATAAGCTGATCAAAATTTTTAGTTTGTCATAAATGCAAAAGGATGAAAAAATACATACTTTTGGCACCATTCCAAAATTATGATTCCCTGACAGCTTCATGTCAGTACACCTGGGCACTGGGCCCAGCCCTGACTACACTTCCAAGACCTAAACTCATCAATTTGAGCCCACCTACAGCCTCTTAGCTCCTCTTTGTTCCTCCTGTGTGCCGGCCCTGGGGTGTTCCTTTACCTGGCTGGCCTAAAGGGCTGGTAGTCCACCCATGCATGGTAGCCTGTGGCTGAACGTGTTCCCTGGTGTACTGGGTAAATACCCCTTAATCCAAGGAGCCCTGTATCTGGTCCATGGGATGGCAGTAACTATGGCTGAAAGATCCTTGTCTGGGGTCTGCTGTATCCCTCTGTGCTGGCAGAGTTCCCCTAGGCATGCATGCAAGAAGAATTCTGATGTTTATGGTCGGGCGGCAGAAGTTTGTTTGACTGGCTTCGGTGCCATCTACTTCACACTCGTTTTTCCATCAACTGTTTCCAGCCACAAGGGAAGGTGTGGAAATCTATGAGTCCTCAGCCTCTGACTCCTTGGGTGAGAAAAATGGTAAATATGCCAGATTATGGAGGAGATTCATGAGATTATGACTGAGGAATGGAAGCAGGTGGACAAAAGAGTTTTTTGTTTTTAAAATCAATTTTCAAAGTCATATCCCTTTAGATAGCAGAGTGTCAAAAATCTAGAAGATCCACAAGTGGTGGATGAAGCCCTCATGCCAGGCACGTGACCTTATCGCTTGAGGATGTGGTAACTTTTAAAGATGTGCTGTATAGACAGATGAATATGGATCTTAAAATCGAAAAGGCCTTCCCCTTCCATGGGAAAAAGAGTCCTAGATATTTTTTTTGACAATCAACGGGAGCCAGATTATTCAAGTTACAGCAAGTGTGGGTGCAAAAGATAGGAGACCCATGAGTACGCTCAAAGCGACTGGTATGGGCACTCCTGGAATTTCCTCAGAACCTCGCCTGCTCTTTCTACTGACAAAAATTCCTTGCTGCAAAAATAAAATCAGTAATAGATCTTAGACAGCTTAACAAGTATATCAGAAGGGATCGCTTCAAGGTGCAATTGCTCCAAATGATCTTGAGACTTATACAGCCGCAGGATTAGCTCCTGTCCATGGATCTCAAGGATGCATACTTCTACATCCCAGTGTGTCCCTTCTTTCAGAGGTTTCTGCATTTTGCTGTGGGGTAACTACATTACCAATTGATTTGCTTGCCCTTTGGACTAACTGCTTTGCCAGGGTATTAACGAAGGTCCTTCTAGCCCTATTGGCATATCTATGCTCTCGGGAGATCCAGATATACCACCAACTGGACAACATCCTGCTCTTAATTTAGGACAAATATACATTGCTTTTGCACCAAGAGATGACAATCTCAACGCTGGAGGAGATCGGTTGGTTAAACAACTGGGAAAAGAGCCACCTTGTACCATCTCAGACTCTAGATTACCTCGGGTGCAGGGGTCTCGAAACAGCAGCCCTTTGCTTGTCTTTATCCAGTCCTTGGGGCACTATTCATACCACTGATATGAGACACTATTCTGCCCACTGACACCAACAATGGGACATACAGTATCTCACAAAAGTGAGTACACCCCTCACATTTTTGTAAATATTTTATTATATCTTTCCATGTGACAACCCTGAAGAAATTACACTTTGCTATAATGTAAAGTAGCGAGTGTACAGCTTGTATAACATCGTAAATTTACTGTCCTCTCAAAATAACCCAACACACAGCCATTAATGTCTAAACTGCTGGCAGCAAAAGTGAGTACACCCCTAAGTGAAAATGTCCAAATTGGGTCCGATTAGCCATTTTCCCTCCCCGGTGTCATGTGACTTGTTATGGCGCGTACACACGACCGGACTTTCCGGCAGAATAGGTCCAACGGAATCATTCCGCCGTATATTCCGATCGTGTGTGGGATAATCCAATAGATTTTCTTTAAAAAATTCAGACGGACCTAGAAATAGAATATGTTTCAAATCTGTCCAACGGACTCAATTCCCATCAGGAAAACCATTCGTCTGTATGCTGGTCCGACAGACCAAATACGACACAAGGGCCGCTATTGGCTACTGGCTATTGAACTTCGCTTTCTAGCCCTGTCGTACGTCATCACGTTCAAAACGAACGGACTGTCAACGTCCGTTCGTTCGGAAGTCCGTCGTAACTCCGCCGTAACTCCGTTGAAAGTCCGTCAGAAAAACCGCCTGACCTTTTATGCCGGAAAGTCCGGTGGTGTGTATGCGGCATTAGTGTTATAAGGTTTCAGGTGTAAATGGGTAGCAGGTGTGTTAAATTTGGTGTTATCGCTCTCACTCTCATGGTAAAGAACTCTCAGAGGATCTGAAAAGTATTGTTGCTCTATATAAAGATGGCCTAGGCTATAAGAAGATTACCAAGACCCTGAAACTGAGCTGCAGCATGGTGGCCAAGACCATACAGGCATTTAACAGGACAGTTTCCACTCAGAGCATGCCTCGCCATGGTCAACTAAAGAAGTTGAGTGCACATGTTCAGCATCAAATCTAGAGGTTGTCTTTGGGAAATAGAAGTATGAGTGCTGCCAGCATTAATGCAGAGGTTGAAGGGGTGGGGGGTCAGCCTGTCAGTGCTCAGACCATACACCGCACACTGCATCAAATTGGTCTGCATGGCTGTCATCCCAGAATGAAGCCTCTTCTAAAGATGATGCACAAGAAAGCCCACAAACAGTTTGCTGAAGACAAGCACACTAAGGACATGGATTACTGGAACCATGCCCTGTGGTCTGATGAGACCAAGATAAACTTATTTGGTTCAGATGCTGTCAAGCGTGTGTGGCAGCAACCAGGTGAGGAGTACAAAGGCAAGTGTGTCTTGCCTAAAGTCAAGCATGGTGTTGGGCGTGTCAGTGTTCACAGTTCATTGAGGGAACCATGAATGACAACATGTACTGTGACATACTGAAGCAAAACATGATCCCCTCCCCTTGGAGACTGGGCCGCAGAGCAGTATTCCAACATGATAACATTCCCAAACACACCTCCAAGGCGACCGCTGCCTTGCTAAAGAAGCTGAGGGTAAAGGTGATGGACTGGCCAAGCATGTCTCCAAACCTAAACCATATTGAGCATCTGTGAGGCATCCTCAAATGGAAGGTGGAGGAGTGCAAGGTCTCTAACATTCGCCAGCTCTGTGATGTCATCATAGAGGAGTGGAAGAGCACTCCAGTGGCAACCTGTGAAGCTTTGGTGAACTCCATGCCCAAGAGGGTTAAGGCAGTGCTGGAAAATAATGGTGGCCACACAAAATATTGACACTTTGGGCCCAATTTGGACATTTTCACTTAGGGGGTGTACTCACTTTGTTGTTTTGAGGGGACAGCAAATGTACACTGTTATACAAGCTGTATACTCACTACTTTACATTGTAACAAAGTGTAATTTCTTCAGTTTTGTCACATAAAAAGATATAATAAAATATTTACAGAAATGTGACGGGTGTACTCACTTTTGTGAGATACTCTAATTCCTGCCACTTACATCATGGGACACTATTCCTTACCCTAATATCAAAGATGAGGCACTGTTTACTCTCACTGATGCTGAAAAAAATGTATTCCCGCTGGCCTCAGTCCAGCCCCCCTAAAGTCTGAAGGACAGTAAGCTGGCCCTTTGTGTGGAAAGTTGGAGACTCCTGCCTTGGGAAAGATAGACACTCGAGTGAAAGCGGAGGCCCTGACAGAGGCCAAGGTCCTGGTTATGCTAAAGATCATGGTGGCAGACTGAACAGGTACTCAGCTCCCGGCAGTAGAATGCATGCGCATCATAGCATCAACCATTCTGATGGTCAAATGGGCCCAGTGGAACTCTTGTTCTTTTCAGATCGGATTCCTGGATCAATGGAGATCGGAAGACTTCAGACAAAGCAACACAAGACAAAGGTCACACTCCACATAAAAATGAGCCTAGATTGGTGGTGAAGCAGTCGGAACTTGCTGACGAGTCGGTGGCTAGTGGTTAAAGTGTTAAAGTGACTTTACATGTGGCTAATGCAGATATACAGCCATTACCAAAACTGTAAGTGTTTGTTAGAAATTAAAAGGCTAAATACCTTTTCTGACACCCCAGCCGTGCGGTCACAAGATTCCCCTGTGCTGGCCAGCCTTGATCTATGGAGAGAAGTGGGAGAGGCCGAGATTCCCCTGTGATGTCAGTCGTGTCAGTAGATCAAGGCTAGCCAGCACAGGGGAATCATGCGACCTGTGGTATCAGATATGGTATTTAGCCTTTTCAATTCTAACAAACACTTATAGTTTTGGTAATGGATGGATATCTGCATTAAATACAGTACTTTGAAATGTGCTGCATTATACAGTGGAATAGAGGGTGGGGAGGAAACGCCCTTGTGTGGACAGGGAGGCAGGGGGGAGAGACTGTCAGAGGAGAGACAAGGAGATGATGGACATATGTAACATGACCATGGTAGTCAGGGCTCAGCAGCCATGATTATCATGGTCAGTAGAGGCAGGGGGACTCGGGAACAGGCAGGATCAAACAAATTTAATACCAGTTAGGAAGAGAATAACTGTGCTGTTATTCATGCCTTAAAGGAACAGGATCTTAGTTTTTTTTTAGGTTTACAAACACTTTAAGTCAGACACCAGCAGGGCAGGCTGGGGAGCCCTGTTACAAGCCAATGGTTTCAGGGCCAATGAACCTTTCAAACCACCAGGGTGGTCTCAAACACCCTGGCATTAATAGCAGCAGTTCAGGTTCTCCTGGTTTTCAGGCACCTAATCTGGGGTGATGCTGTGCTCATAAAGCTGGACAATACAACAACTGTGGCTTACATAAGGAAACAAGGAGCCACCTGTAGTATCTCGTTCCTGAGGGAGGTTGCACCAATCTTAGAGTGGGCCCAGGTCAAAGTACATCTGCTAACAGCAGTCTATATGACTTGCTGGATGAAAACTCAGACAGACTACCTGTCCAGAATGACTTTGAACAATAACGAGTGGTCTTTAGGGACCTAGTAGTCTGGACCTTTCTCCCAGAGGTGAACCTGTTTGCCTCCCCACTCAACAAATTGACACAATTCTTCTCCATGTCCTATCATCCCCAAGCAGTGGGGACGGATGCAATGACCGCAAGTTGGACCTTCAAGACAGCCTATGCCTTTCTATCCATCCTGCTGATTCTCAGCTTCCTGCAGAGATTGTGACAGGAGAGAATAACAATTTTGGCGTCATTCCGGATTGGCTGAAGAGGCTTTGGTAACCTCTGCTCCTCTTGTTAAGTGTTAAGAAGCCTCTGCCAGTGTGCCAAGACCATTCTTCATCCAGCAGCTTGAAAGGGAGAGGCTAATGGATCATGGGTGCTCAGCGAGGGTTGTGAATACCCTCATGAAAGTCAGGAAAGACAGCACCAACAGTGCCTACAGTAGGTTGTGGAGTAAATTCACAGAGTTTGAAACCATACAAAATTTTCCACCAAACTCTCTGCAAGTATGCCACATTCTGGAGCTCCACCAGTCAGTGCTTGTGTTCTGCCTTTGCATAAGGAAGCTGAAGATCCACGTTTCAACCATTTCTGTCTTCACTGGCACCTAGTGAGCAACTAATGCCTTGATTACACAATTCTTTAAAAGTTGCAATTCGTATGAGACCGCCAAAAGCCCTGATGTTCCCAAAACTGGATCTTCCATTGGTACTGCACTTCTTGATATCAGACACTTTTAAGAAGAATACAGTTCTGTGGTATCTCTTGTTGAAAATGGCGTTTCTGGTAGCAATCATGTCAGCCAGGAGGGTGTCAGAGTTGGCAGCCCTAGGGTTTGAAGGAACCCTGTCTTACATTCTTCAGAATCATTGTACTCAGATCAAGGCTTGGGTTTGTGCCTAAGGTGGCCTCCAGATTTCACATCACACAGGAAATTGTGCTCCCTAAGTCCTAAGTCACAGCAACAGCTGATATCAGGAAAGCGAAAAACACCTGTTCGTCATCCCGACTGGAACATAGAAGGGCCAAAAGGCATCAAGTAGGACTATTGCCTCTTGGTTGGTGAAGCTCATCTTGTTGGCCTACAAGTTGAAGGGGCTGCCTGTGCCAGAGGGGTCACAATGCACCCCTCTAGAAGTGTATCTGCTTCATGGGCGGTAGCAGGATCAGTGTCCCTAGTGACAGTTTGCAAGGCGGTCTACATGGACCTCAATACACACTGTACGTTCATGGCTCATTACTGTATCGAGCCAGCAACTTTAAGGACAGTTGAGTTCTGCAGATGCATCCTGGCCTCTGCTTCTAGCCAAAATGAAAGAGCGTATAGAATTATCCTTTCCTTGGCTAGTTATTTTCTGGGTGTGCTGACATGGAGCAGTCAGGGAAAACGGAAAATTGAATGTCAAATACCGCAATTTTTCTTTCCTGACGAGCTCCATTTTCCAAGGAAAATTGTGGTAAGTATTTGACATTCAATTTTCTGTTTTTGCACAGGGAACAACAGGATAATAAACTTGGAGTTTTCTATTCCCAAATATGCAGCATTTGTAACAGGTATTATCATCAAGGACTTACTTTACGACTTGCTGGATGACAGTCTTCACCCTGTCTGCCAAGCGGAGTACATATACGAAGGCCTTGCATCCAAATACTCACTGCACAACACATCCCTCCTCCACACTGAACATCCCTTTCACAAGCCTGTCAATAAAAAAAATTTACAAACTTAATTTCACACTACAAAAATGTGTCACGTTCTTGAAATGCATAATGGAAACAACAAAATTCAGTGGAATGCCATTAAGAAAAGTCCTTGCATTACTATAAAATTACGATTGTTAAAAAAAAATCAAACACTTCCCGGATTGGCACAATAAATTGCATTGTACATGTTCAATCTATGTTGACTGATGCTTCAAAATCGATTGCAAGCAGGTGTCAAGGCCTTTAACAGGAAAGCTAAATGTAACCTATAATTGTCAGCGTTTAATTGTATTTTGCGAGTAAGACCTATGTTATTACATTTTAAAGTACAACGTTGAGGTTTGAGTGTATTTTATTTTTAATTTTTTTTACTACCATTGATATTTTTTAACACTTACCTTTATTCAGACGTCTTCAGATCAGTCATGTGACATGCAGGGACCTTTATGTCTCAGTGACAGAGGCGGTCCGTCCATAAGGGGTGTGCCCCCCAATCTCTATGCGCCTGCCTCTATTCTCCATGCCGGGCGCCGAATGCATCGAGTTCTACGGGGTTTTTTTTTTATTTGTAAAAGCACATGATTAGAGCCGAAGGCTTTAAATTGACTTCAAAAAGGTTGTGCTTGGGGCCCAGAGCACTGTGCCCTGAGCCCACCCACTTGTGACAATAGCGAATCAACATTCGCTATTGTCTTCCTGCTACCCCTCCTGGGCAATCAGGACAGGAAGCAGGACCTGAGACCGGACTGGCCGGGAGAAAAAGCTGAGGAAGCCACCCACGACCTGGATGGGGTAAGTGCGGGGCTGGTGTGCTTGCAAGCGGGGCTGGCGAGAAGAAGAGGGGGGCCGATGAGCAGGCAGAGGGTTGGTTGGGGGGTTTGCCATCCCCAAAAAATGGAGCACCAGCCACTACTACTCAGTGATACAAACTCTCAGTCTTTGCATCATTATACTCAATGAAAATCAAAAATACTAAAATGATATGACCATTAGGGGGGTGTCACGTCCTTACAGGGAGGGTACCAACATCCATTCCCTGCAAGATATGCATCCAAATCATCCAAGATAGAGAGGACATCTTGCCCTGGGAGCAGTGGCGATGCTCATACGGGGAGTTGTCCCCCTAATCCATACGCCCGGCCCCTAATCTACATGCAATTCACAGGACACATGGATTTCAATGTTTTTTTTTCTTAAAGCACATAATTAGAGCCTGATGCTCTAATTGACTTCAAAAAGGTTGGGCTCGGGGCACAAAGCACTGCGCCCCGAGCCCACCCAGTTGTGTGACATTAGCCATTTAATATTTGCTAATGTCTTCCTGTTTCTCTTCCCAGCCAATCAGGAAGTGGGTCCTGACAGCCAATTGGCCGGGAGTTCTAAGACCCGATTGGCTGCAAGTTCTAAGTCCTGATTGGCTGGGAGGAGAAGCGACCGCAGGGAATCGGGAGGAGACATGGAGGGGGGCGCTAAAGCCATGACCTGGATGGGGTAGGTGCAGGGCTGGCGGGGGCCCCTGACAGGCGACATACAACTTACATTTCTGGGGTCCCTTGGCAGCTCTTGCGGCTCCTCCCCGCATTTGGGAGTGCGCCTTGCGGGCGCGCTCCCGAATCCAGCATTCGACGTCCATAGAGGCTGAATGCAGGCTGAATGGACGCGCTGACGGAAATTCTGGGCTCAGGTAAGTAAAACAAGGGGGTTGGGGGCCGCGACTGCACGGTATTTTTTCAACTTAATGTATAGGAAAATAATAAATTAAAAATAAATTAAAATAAGTAAAAATAAATGATTACTATCAATAAACTGTTTTACATTGTTATACAAATATATATTTGAAATCAAATCTTTATTATTTTTTTGGCAGTAACATGGTGTGGGCAGATTTCTGCCAGTCACAGGCTGTTTTATGTCCCTCCGGCCTGTGTCTTAAAATAAGAAAGAGATATAGCCTCCATCAATCTACATGTAATATCCCACCCTGATTGTGTTTAGTTGGTTAGTGGACATGGAGGAGGGAGGGAGTGGGCTGTCATTTATCATGTATTATGTATATATCTCTATAGTCACATGGGCTGCTCAGAAATGATAGTAAAGAAATGCTCAGCCGAGCCGAGTGTGCATTGCTGCCACCACTGCCAACACTGCCCTGCAAAATCCCAAGCCGTGGTGGGGACTTGGGCATAAGAAGGAGATAGAGAACAAGGTTTTTTGCAGAATGCAAAAAAAACGAATCTCATAATGACTGAGTATGAACAGCATGTAATACGTAATTTATTGATAGTTTTTTATGATGTTGGTTTAGTGACACTTTAAGCTTGTGAATGAACAGGAAGCCGCTCAGCGTTTAGCACTTCCCATTCATTCACAGTCCAGTGCAGCTGAGGCTGCAGAGAAAGGGACTGAGCAATCTCCGTCCTCACAGGACACAGAGGCAACAGGGGGAGTGATTGGTTCCTGCTGCTGTCAATCAACTATTGTGAGCAGAGAGCAAGGCAGAGCCACAATTCGTGTGTCTATGGATGTATACAGCCTGGCTTGGGAACATGCCCACATGTATGCCCCCATAGCACATGACTTGCTATTGGGGCACATTCATAAGGGGAGGAGTGGCAAAAGCCAGTAGGGGACCCCTGAAAAGGCATTAGTGGCTCTGTGCAATAACGCTGAACAGAGCAGGTAAGCATGACATGTTTATTATTTTAGCTAAACAAAACAAGAACTTAAGAACCAATTTAAGGTCACATGACTGCTCCTCATTCCTAGCACCATAATGCCAAGGCACATGCACAGTATGTAGGTATGGGTCACTCCATGAGACCCTGGAAGGCAACGGCAGGGCTGCCAATAGGGGGGAACCACCGGTCCTCCTCTAGGGGACTCAAACACACAGAGGGGTCCGGACAGCAGGAGGATCGGTGGAGCATAGAAACGAACGATGTCAGAATAATGCCTTGTGCGGCTCTATGCAGCAACTGAAAGCTGGTTTCTCCACCTCTCCCTCCTGCTGGCTTTTAGCTGCTGGGTGAGAGACAAACATGGACGGATTAAAGGGGGTGCTGGGGTGGGCTGTGCCCACCCAAATTTCTGTTCTACTCCCCAGGCCAGCCCATCCAATGGATGTTGTGCTGGCCAGTGGCTGCCAAGCCCCTCCCCCCCCCACGCCCGCCCGCACTCTGGACCGGAACATGGAGACAGGAGACTGGAGCACTGAGATGAGAGAAGATAGAGAGGAAACAGCCAGGAGGAGCTGCCCTGTGTTGCCCTCCCCACCTCCTGTCTGAAGAACGCTTGTCTATACAGCAAATGAGATCAGATCATGCTTAGATCGCATTGGACTGCACACACCGCCCCCTATCCACATTTCCTGCTGTCAGAAGATTATCAGCCCTTGGAGGAAATAGGGGACGGTATGTGTGTGTGTATATGTGTTTGTGTGTGTGTGTGTGTATATGTGTGTGTGTGTGTGTACAGTCCAATGTGATCTAAGAGCGATCCAGTCTCATGTATAGACAAGCTCTCTTCTGATAGGAGGGGGGAGCACAACACAGCGCACCTCCTCCTGGCTTTGTAGTGGCTTCCCGCTGTAAGTTGGGGGAGGTGGATGGGTGGCTATCTGTGCTGGGAAGTGTAATGGGGACTTGGGGAGGGGGAATATGTACTAAAAGAAAGAATGGGGGAGGGGGGTTATGTGATAAGAGGAAGATTTGGGGGGGGGGGGGGTTGAGCCAGGAGGCGAGAATGTTGGTGCTAGGAAGGGTAGGGGGGGTTTGGGTAGGGAGGGAGGATTTGTTGCTGGGAAGGGTAATTTAGAAGGGGTTGTGCTAGAAGGAGGCATTTGTGGGAATTTGTCCTAGGAGGGGGATTGGAGAACGAAGATTTGTACTGGGAGGGGGGATTTTTTGCCAGAAGGGGGTGGGGGAATTTTGCCAATAGGAGGGATTGGTGGAGCTTTGTGCTGACAGGGAGGCTTTGGGGGAGAAGATTTGAGCTAGGATAGAAAGTTTGAGAAGGAAGAAGATCTGTGCTGGGGGGGGGGTGATTTTTTTGGAGTGAGGGAGATTTGTGCTAGGAGGGGGAATTAGGGTGGTATTTGAGCTGGGGGTGGAATCAAAGATTTGTGATAGGAGGGGGATTTGAACTGGGAGTATGTGCATTATTGTTTGGGGAGAATTTTGGCTTCCAGACAGAATTTATGGGGGGGGGGGGCTGTCAGGAAGGCTGGGGGGCATAATTTCTAACAGCGTCCCTGGGTAGTGGGCACCCACAAGAGTTCAGAGGAAGTCAGAATGCTAGCAAGTGTCAGGCTGCAGACAGAAAGCAGAGAGCAAACACAGGAAGCCCAGCAGTATGATGTTATCACATTGAAGATTTAGTAAATCACTCACCCCTGTGATGACAGCGGCGTCCCCGTACTCCAGAAGAAGGAAAACGGAGACCAGGAGAAGCGACAGACAGGTCAGTGTCCTCATAGTGGCGAAGGCGTGGCCGGAGGTGAGATCCGCGGGGGAGGTCAAGGTTTGCTCAGGTGAGGAGCAGATGAAGAAATACAAGAAGATCACCGGACGGGAGCCAGGTAAAGTCTGCCGCTGGTTGCATCTCTCCGAACTTCGGTGCCTTTATAAAGCTCTGCTCATCCTCACCAACCTCCATGACTCACTGAGAGCCGCACAAAGGTGCGCAGCCACAGCCAATCACAGGACGGCAGTCAGGCGGACACGCCCCCAAGCGAACCTCATATGTTCCGCTCACTTGTTTAGTCCTGGAACTCCCAGTTCTTACCAGCAAGGTTACTAGAGATGTGGTCACCCAGACAGTGATAGTAATGGATTTAGAAGGAACACAGCATTGCACTGTAAACCTCTGGTCTGATTGTAGAAATACATGGTAGAAGTAATTTCACTTTTTTTTTGGTTTACTAATGTTCAGTCATAAGCAAAATTTAAATCAGAGATGTACAATTGTACAGTGCTGGAAGCTAAATGGTCATAGTAATGTAGAAAAAAAAACATATTTTTTTTTTTACAGTACTGATTGTAAGCTGTCATGGTAATAATATAAAAAGTGTATATACATATTAAAGCACTGAATACAAACCTGTGATGGTAATAAAATAAAAAATGTGTGTGTGCCTATATACACAGTCATAGCCAAAAATATTGGCACACCTGCAGATAATGCACCACTTTGCCCAGAAAATTGTTGCAATTGCCAATGTTTAGGCATTCAGATGTTTATTTCTTTTGTTTGTATTGGTATGAAACAAAACAGTGGAGAAACAAAACAAAATCTGACACATTCCACGCAAAGTTCCAAAAATTTACTTTTTGGACCATGACTATATATCTATATATATATATATATATATATATATATATATATATATATATATATATATATATATATATATATATATATATATATATATATATATATATATTAGAGGTGCAACGGATCAAAAAACTCACGGAACGTATCGTTCCTCCCTCGGATCAGAGTCATGGATGGGATCATTTTTCGGATCAGCAAATAATAATTGAATTTAAAACCGTTGGCAACAAATGTGAGTACACCTCTAAGTAAAAATGTCCAAATTGGGCCCAGAGTGTCACTATTTTGTGCAGCCACCATTATTTTCCAGCACTGCCTTAACCCTCTTGGGCATGGAGTTCACCAGAGCTTCACAGGTTGCCACTGGAGTCCTCTTCCACTCCTCCATGACAGAGCTGGATGATGTTAGAGACCTTGCACTCCTACACCTTCTGTTTTGAGGATACCCCACAGATGCTCAATAGGATTTAGGTCTGGAGACTTGTTTGGCCAGTCCATCATCTTTACCCTCAGCTTCTGGGGTCATTATCATGTTGGAATACTGCTCTGCAGCTCAGTCTCCAAGGGGAGGGGATCATGTTTTGCTTCAGTATGTAACAGTACGTGTTGGCATTCATGGTTCCCTCAATGAACTGTAGCTCCCCAGTGCCGGTGTCCTGTCAAATACTGTCCCCCGTTGGATAGTTTCCGCTGTGTACTGCGAATGCGCAGTACACATGACAAGCAGATTCTGAAAATATCCAAAGATGAACGGCGCCTGCGCCGTGAGTCCAGGTTCAAGCCCCACCATCCAAGTGGACATAGAGTTGGAATAAAAAAGAGTTGAGCGAAGCGAGGCCGTGCCCGAAGCGTGGCGAGCGGAGCGAGCCTGTGAGTGGCCCTCTAACTATGTGCAGCCCTATGTCCACTTGGATGGTGGGGCTTGCACCTGGACTCATGGCGCAGGCGCCGTTCATCTTTGGAGATTTTCCGAATCTCCTTGTGCTCCGTACTGCGCAAGCGCTGCGCCTGCGCAGTACGAGGCGGACACAATTCGATAGGCGGACATTTTTGGACAGAACACCGGCAGCACTCATGCAGCCCCAGACCATGACACTCCCACCACCATGCTTCACTGTAGGTAAGACACACTTGTCTTTGTACTCCCCACCTCGTTGCTGCCACACTCGCTTGACACCATCTGAACCAAAGATATATTTTATATATAATAGCTGTATGTGTTATTTTTACTTAATTGTAAGATACAATTTGTATTGCAAGATAATTTTCTAATCAAAATGCTCAGGAGAACAATTCAATTCCTTCACTGTTCACAAATTGTTATTATATTGTGGTCACGAGGGGCTCTGTTTTCCGCTCTCTTCAGTAGATTCTTCTTAGAAAGATAACGCCAGGCAGAATGTGGCAGTGTTTCTAGGTGTTAAACCCCATGTGATGATCTTTTGAGAACAAATTTTTACTTTGCTGCACCAGGCCATGCTAATTTGGTATGCATTGAACTGCCTATATTATTCATGCACAGACTTTTTTGCTAGTAAAGTATCTGACCCACAATGGACCATTAAAGCGGAGCTTCACCCAAAAGGCAAAGTTCCACTGTAATGCCTCCTCCCCCTCCTCTTTACAACATGCCACTTTTTTTTATGGGGGGGGGGGGGCGGGTATCCGCTAGCACTTCCACTCGGACGTTCTCCTCCCCCCTCCCCTATAATCTTCTGAGACATGTCACAGGTCCCATAAGACTGCGGGACCATTAACAATGTGCAGTGCGCCTTGTACATGCACACTGGACACTTGGCTTTCACAGCTGGGTGCCCAGTTGAGATGTCAGTGCCGGGGACAGAACACTGATGGAAAGAATTGTGGGGCAGGTGAGTGTCTGCTTATTAAAAGTCAGCAGCTACAGTTTATGTACACAGTCTACAGTAGCTGCTGACTTTTAATAAACACAAATATGACTGGAGCTCCTCTTTAGCTTAAACAAATACTTTATATATAAATGCATTCAAATATATAGCTGAGTGGATGAACAGCCTACTCAAATGAGCAATTTCATTTTACAAAAAAACTTTCATTTTATTACACTATATTACCAAATGTATTGGGATGTCTGCCTTCACACACTCATGGACTTTAATGGCATCCCAGCCTTAGTCCGTAGGTTTGTACACTGGTCCATTTGGTGGAGGGGGGATAATGATGTGGGGTTGTATTTCAGGGGTTGGGCTTGGCCCCTTAGTTCAAGTGAAGGGTACTCTTATGGTGTCAGCATACCAAGACATTTGGGACAATTTCATGCTCCCAACTTTGTGGGAACAGTTTGGGGATGGGCTCTTCCTGTTCCAACATGACTTTGCACCAGTGCACAAAGCAAGGTCCATAAAGACATGGATGAGCACATTTGAGGTGGAGTCCCGCTGACAGCAGATGAGTCATAGTTGTAAAGGGCGCACCTTAAACAGTTTAATTTCTGGCATGTGCCGGAAATATAACACTCCCATTGGTTGTGCTCTCAACCAAACTGTCAAACCATCCAATGGCTGGTGTCATAACTGATCATATCTTATACTGATCAACAATGTACCCCTAAAATAAAGTACAAAAAAAAAACACAACACACAAGGGTTAAAATAGTTTATTGCACAGCTCCGGGGGTCTTCTCACCGGACTCCTCCGCTATCTTCTTGTAGCTCTTTTACTAGCGGAGAAGCCCGGCTTTCTTCCTCACTGCCGCCCTTCTTCCGACTTCGGGGGTCTTGTCCCCCTCTTCGGTTCTTCTGCCAGGCCACCGCGCCTTCTTCTAGCTCTTTTACAGGTGGTGGCCCGGTCTTCTGCCGCCGCCGCCGCTGCCTTCCGTTCTTCTGTCCTTCTCCTCTTCTTCTTCTTCTTCTTCTTCTTCTTCAGATGTTGCTCGCCGAGTCCTCCACTCACAATGACGGGGACCGGGCACGCGGCGACTTATATAGGGACAAGGGGCGGGGTCTTCGGTTGATGTCACATGGGTTGATGTCACATGGGTTGAAGTCACATGGCGACAGTCCCAGCATCCTCCGGGACTGTGACATCGTAAGGGGGCGGGGTCACCATGTGACATCAACCCATGTGACATAAACCGAAGACCCCCGCCCCTTGTCCCTATATAATTCGCCATGTGCCCGGTCCCCGTCATTGTGAGCGGAGGACTCGGCGAGGCAACATCAGAAGAAGAAGAAGAGAAGGACAGAAGAACGGCTCCTGGATTCTGATAAGCCCCCCGCCCGCAGACCCCGACAACCAACGGCCAGGGTTGTCGGGAAGAGGCCCTTGTCCTCATCAACATGGAGACAAGGTGCTTTGGGGTGGCGGCCCCCCCTTCCCAAAGGCACCCCCCATGTTGAGGGCACGCAGCCTGGTACGGCTCAGGAGGGGGGCGCTCGCTCGCCCCCTCTTTCCTGGCCGGCCGGGTAGTGTGCTCGGACAAGGGTCTGATGTAGACCTGGGGGGACCCCCACGCCGATTTTTTTCGCCGTTGGGGTTCCCCTTTAAGTCCATACCAGGCAGCGGGGCCAGCGATGTATCCTTCGCGGGCCCCGTGTGTGGACGAGTCCGTTCATTTCAAAAGTAGGGCGGATAGTACGGCGGACTTAGTACGCCGTATTAGTCCGCTGAAAAAGCGCCATGTGTGGGCAAGTAGCCCGTTCGGAAAGTCCGACGGACAGTCTGGCGGGAAGTCCGCCAGACTAAGTACGTCGGACAGACGGCTACGTGTGTACGCGGCTTTATGAACACTAGTTCACTTACCAGACCAAGCAATTCCGACTCGTACTTGCTTCAGAGCATGCATGGTTTTTGGTGCGTTGGAACAGCATACAGATGAGCGTTTTTTACAATAGGAATTTTTTCAGTCGTAAAAATATAGAAAATGTTCTCTATCTAAGTCTGTCTGAATTTTCAATGGAAAAAGTCGGATGGGGCATACACTGTAAAGCATACCTAGTCAGGTGCAAGGAAAATCATGGTTGCTTGCACATGATTGGGCGATGAAAATCAACAGAGCTTTACCACATTTACTAAGCTCTGGGGAAAATGAGTGCAAGTACACTTGCAAAGTACTCTTTCTATTTGCCTTTTGTAAATCCACCCCAATGGGATCTTTGCCTGTTCACAAAAACCTGTTTCCTTTTGTTGTAGCCTATATATGGATTTAAATAGCTGGGATGGCCAGTATGGGCCAGATAGCCAGTATGGTTAGATAGTCTGACTGTTTACTGAGAGAAAAAAGGGAGGTGGTAGGTGTCAAGTAACATTCACATGAATGGCAGGACCCAAGGTTTCCCAGTAGAACTTTGCCCAAAGCATCACACTGCCTCCGCTGGCTTGCCCTCTTCCCATAGTGCATCCTGGTGCCATCTGTTCCCCAGGAAAGTGTAGCACACACACCCCACCACCCACAAGAAAATGTGATTTATCAGACTCGGCCACCTTCTTCCATTGCTTTGTGGTCCAGTTCTGATGTTCATGTGCCCAATTTAAGCACCTTTGGCTGAGGACGCGGGTCAGAACCGGCACCCTGACCAGTCTGCAGCTACACAGCCCCATACACAACAAACTGTGATGCCCTTTTTTTCTGCTGCCTAATCTATCCCACCAACTTCCAGATGCCATTGTAATGGGATAATCAGTGTTATTCACTAAACCTGTCAGTGGTCATAAAGTCATGGTTGATACCAACATAATATCAATCATATTAGTGAAAAAATTATATTAGTAAAAAAAATAAAACCATTTATATACTTTATATCCACATATAATCATATTAGTGTACTAAGGCACTGGTCTTCAACCTCAGTCCTCAAGTACCCTCAATGGGCCATGTTTTCAGGTTTTCCTTTATTTTGCACAGCTGCTTTAAATCAATATCAATGACATGGTATTGATAAGAGCTATTTTATCTAAAGGAAGTTCCCAAAACATGGCACGTTGGGGGTACCTGAGAACTGAGGTTGAGAACCACTGTACTAAGGCACGCGACTGTGTAATAGTCCACAATCTTTAACCACTTCAGCCGCGGAAGATTTTACCCCCTTCCTGACCAGAGCACTTTTTGCAATTTGTTACTGCGTTGGTTTAGCTTACAATTGCATGGTTATACAATGAAGTACCCAAACTAAATTTGCATCCTTTTTCCCAGAAATAGAGCTTTCTTTTCGTGGTATTTAATCACCTCTGTGGTTTTTATTTTTTGCACTATAAACAAAAAAAAAAAGCAACAATTTTGAAAAAAAAACATTTTTTTTTACTTTTTGCTATAATAAATATCCCCAAATTAAAAAATAAAAATAAAAATGTCTTCATTAGTTTAGGCCGCTATATATTCTTCTACATATTTTTAGTAAAAAAAATTTAGCAATAAGCATATATTGAATGGTTTGCGCAAAAGTTATAGCATCTACAATCTATGGGAAAGATTTATGTTATTTTTATGGCATTTTTATTATTATTATTAGATCGGACACTTTTGACACATTTTGGGACCATTGACAATTATACAGCGATCAGTGCTATAAAAATGCACTGATTACTGTGTAAATGTCACTGGCAGGGAAGGGGTTAACACTGGGGTGCGATCAAGGGGTTAAATGTGTGTTCCCTCAGTGTGTTCTAACTGTATGGGGATAGGACTGAGTAGGAGAGGAGACCTATCGCTGTTCCTACTTACTAGGAAGAAACTTAATGTCTCCTCTGACAGCACAGGGATTTGTGTGTTTACACTCACAAATCTCCGTGCTGGCGCTCATGCATGCAATCGCGCATGGCCATCGGCGATTGCGCCTGCCAGACACGCGCATCAGGTCCTTCGTTGTGCAGCAGCAGCATGCCCTCTGGTGGCCGAAAAGGGGAAGGACATACCCATATGGGATTTTGCCCAGGATAGCCATTCTGCCACAGTATATATGTGGGAGCCAGTCGGGAACCGGTTAAAAGTTCCTCAAACTGTCTTATGTAAAATCTTGAATGTCCACACCACCACCATGTAGTTTCCAGTAATAGTGAAATCCTAGAACTTTGGTGCCCTTTTTTGGGTGTGTGCTCGCCTCTACTGATGAACCCCTGTTTTAAGGGTGGTCAAACCAGCATATACTGCATCTGTCCAAGGGGTTAGGTATCCAACCTCCACTCTGCCTTAGATTATCGCTCCAACTCAAGAGAGACACAAAGGAATAATAGTGCTTTCTGTTTTAAAAGAGAAGTATGGGAATTGTTTTTTTTCCCATAATCATACTTACCTAGGTGGATGCAGCATCTGTCCCCCGCCGCCTCTACACTAAGAACCGAGCCACCGAACACTCACTGGAGTGCTGAGCTGTGGAGGGGCAGGGAGCAGTCGTCCCAGCGGCTTGCTAAGAGGCTGATACAGCCGTCAGTCCAGGCACCTGGCGGATCCAGACTCCCAGAGTCGGGATGACGCGGTGCCTTCACTAATCTGTGCGGCATCAGCAGAGCGTAGACTTCAGTGCTGAAAATGTGTCACAGGAGTGCAAAATGAATTGCACTCCTGTGACCCTTATGCCGCGTACACACGAGCGGACTGTATGGCGTACTTAGTCCGTCGAAACACATTTCAGCGGACAATCCGCTCGTGTGTGGGCTTCAGCAGACTTTTTCAGCGTGCAGTCCGGCGTACTAAGAATTTCGGATTTTTCGAAATTCTGTCCGTCGTACTTTGGTTTCAGCGGACAATCCGCTCGTCAGTATGCTAGTTCGACGGACTAAGAATGGCGCATGCCCAGAAAGGATTTACTCGGCGGAAGGGTGCTTTGCTGTGTCTTGGACTTCCTATTTCTAGTCCCGTCGTACGTGCTGTACACGTCATCGCGCAAGCTTTCGACGGACTGTTTGTGCATCCGTGTGTGGTCAAGTCCGTTCAGTGGAAAGTACGACGGACTGTCCGTCGGATTGTATGACGAACTAAGTACGCCATACAGTCCGCTCGTGTGTACGCGCATTAGGAGAAGTCCAGCCAATGAGCCCAGGCTGGACTTCTCCTTCAAAAACAGTTTATTAAAATTCAAAGAAAATTACTCACACTAAACAGCTGTGTAGGGCTCCACAGCATGAGACTTAGATAAAACCGCAAATCCTCATCATATACATGGAAATATACAACAGTTCTTGTAGCATATCCTCGTGGCGGGTAGTTCCACACAGCATGATCTTTGCACATCACAGTATTGACAAATCTCACGCAAATCTGTTGAGACTAGCAATCAGATGCAGCAGTGCCTTAGGGGATCTCACAGAGCAGATACAGTATGAGGCTACAGTACAGAAGCGACTAGGCACAGTCATATGTCAAGCTGCACACTGCTATTTTTTAGGCAAAATTTAAAAGGTGATTTTTCAGGGTACTGTTTAGGCAAAATGACCATTTCTTTATATTCCCTCCTACATATAAAATCTTCACTTTTTGAGTTCAGGTCCACTATAAGGGATGCGTCATTTAAATGTAAATTTCAGGATGAACGATTGAGTTATGTAGATAAAAGTACTTTTGCATCAAAGAAACACAGGAGAACCTGAAAACACAAAAAGGAGTCTAAAGCTTAGAGTACTGGTTTAAAAGGAGTAAGCAAAATATAATCTTGCAATATATTATACTGCTTCCACTTTGCATATACTTCCATAATCTCCTAATGTTTACTGCTATATTAAATAAACTCAAAACCTGTGTGCAGGCCCCTCTATACCTCCTACTCCCAATACACGGAGAGGGTCTCTTTTTTCCATGTTCAAGTATACATGTATCCATGCCTTTACGTACACATACTATATATGTGTAGATGTATGTATGCAACAAAAATGTATAAACCTTTTTATGGATAATTCATGAGATTTTTTTAATGGATATTTTTATAGATCATTTATTATATACATCAGGCCCTTACGGTCATTAGTGATTGTCATGTTTCTGCAAACCCCCTTTGTAAGTATACCATGGTGGACAAAATTATATCAGCAATTATATTGATATTAATCCATAAGTTCAATTTTTTAACGAACTCATTCATTTTCATGTTGATTTTATTATATTAAATTTCCACCTTTTTATATTCCTTAATTTGATCTCAATATAATTATCCTACTAATGAACTCAAACATGCTAACAGCGTGTAACATCACCATTAATGCTAGCACTATAACCCAATCATCTGTAACCCGGCAACAAGCGACCAGCAGAAGATCCAGCACTGACATTGGTCAGCTGTGAGTTGCAGTCACAAGTACTGCCCCTCTCCAACCCCATAAAAACCCACACCAAAGATGGCTGCTCCATATGCCTGATGAAGGAGCGTGCATGCTCCAAACGCAAGCTTGACCATGCCTCCTGTCCATCACTGTCGACGTGCTTGTCGTGTGACCGTCTTCAGCCTCAGAGCCTCGAGTTGATTTTTCTTTTGTTAAACATTTAATTTTAACTGACCTATTGCACTCAGAGTGGCGCCGCTCCTCTATATCACCCATATCCACAGAGTCGCTTCTGCTCTCTACAGCTGGCTATCCACACTGATACAGACCAGAAGCCCTAAACCAGTGATTCTTAACCAGGGTTCCTCCAGAGGTTGCTAGGGGTTCCTTCAGCATTGGGCAATTTCTGCCTCTCAGATAAGTTCCCACTGACTCCATTGATCTTTTTAGCTATCTGTAAGGAGGTAATTCTTCCCAATGACCATCACACTAATGTATCATGAGTTGTAGATTTCAAATTTTTAGCAGGGATTCCCTGAGACCAGAGAACTATTTCAAGGGTTCCTCTGTGTTGAAAAGGTTGAGAAAGGCTGCCCTAAACCCTGGTCTGGTCTCAGCAGTAAACTAACTTTGCCTACTGGCACACCTGGACCTTGGAACTATTTCCTTATCGCACTAGCTGCGTTTGTAGTGCTCCATCTTTTTTAATTTCAATATATTTTACTGCATATGTGACTAGAAAATGTCTGTTTCTATTATAATAAAATGAGTGCTGTAAAAGAAAAAACACTTTTTGGGTAACAAAATGTTTTGTACTAGCTAAAAGACTGTTGGAGCTCCCTATAGCCATCATTTGTCAGCTGTGGTATATTACTAATTTCTATCCTTCCCTTTTCACATACACGTTTTTCCAGATAGCATCCTTCCACCAATCATTGTTTTTTAGTTTTTAGTTGTTCATCATGCATCATGTAGGTATTTTTTGGGTGTGGGGACTGCCAAAAATTGTAGGGCGCACTCAGGGGTTTAAAGCATATTAAAGTGGTAACAAAGCCTTTTTTTTTATTTATACCTACAAGCACGGCTGCTTTTAAGGCAATACAACCGGTCCTGTTGCACTGGGCCGAGGTCTCATCAGCTAAACAGGGGAGGCCCAAGGCAGCTTTATTGTTCAATTCTTTCAAATGAATACATTGAGTTTACCAGACCACATCCCCAGTCCTGCTTGGTTATTAGGACTTAAATTACTTTCCCTGGGCCACCTCGCGTCAACAGAGGGGCCCAGGAGGTGGGAGAAGAGGAGAAACTTTTTTTTTTTTTTCATTTTTGGGGCTTAGGCAGATAATGTCAGTGCCGCTCTTCCATGGAGCCATTAGGGGGGTGGAGGCAGGGTTGAGGGGGGCCTGTCAGGAAGGCTATATGGGGCCCCATGATTTCGAACAGCAGCCCTGCCTACAGGTAAGCCTAAAATAAGGCTTACCTGTAGGTACATTATCTCCTAAACGTGCACCTTTTAGCAGATTATTACTTTAGCAGCATTGATGATGTCACTGGCGCATGCACACTGCACTCTCAATGGACGGAGAGCCATCCATAGAGAAAGCCGGTCCGCGGGCGCGACTCCCACTCGCATGCACGGGGGTAACGTCATTGTGGCTTGGGCAATCAAATGGTGGCTTCCTGCGAACCTGGAAGGGAGATCAAGTAAAGATGGAAGCCCTGTCAGCGGTGACATCACGGCTGGTGACATAATTTCCGGTGGAGGGCGGATGTTTCCCTTAGACCTGCGACCTCCGGTTCTGTGATAGTGGGTCGGGGACATTCTGTAGAGGAGTTGGGAACACAGCACAGGCAGCGTGAGACTCCACAGCAGCAACCACCAGTGTGGCCATGGCTGAAACGGAAGCCCAGACAGCGCACAGCGATGCTAGCTCCAGCCATCCAAAGGTAAGAGTACCCTGGGGAGGGGGTCCTCTTTATCTAGGATTCCTCCCCTCCACAATGATTCCTGTAGTGTGGGGGAGGGGGGGGTCCCTCTGGGTGGTTGGGGGGGGGCTCAGGTCCTTACCTTTTTAAAAGGCCTAGAACACTCCCAAGGTTGTAACCTGTATGCAAGGGAAGGTGATGTTATTTGTATTGTTCTTGCATGTATTTCAGAAAGCTACTGAATAATCAAGTTTGTTACATAGCTCTAGGAGAAAGTGCACCTCTTGTAGTGATACCCTAGTGGAATCTTGGACAAAAGTATTGTGCAAAGACTTTATAGATACTTTAGTCAGAGAAAGGGAATCAGAGCAGGAATTGAGGTTAGCGACTTCAGTGAAGGAACTTTATACCATCTTTCAGTCTTTTAAATCTTTGTTTGAAGGGTTGCAGCTTCCAACTAATCCCTCACCTGCACCCCAAATTACAACCCCTTTGCAAGCACAGGGTCCTCCCAACAGCAGAGGGAGCTACCGGGCCTCCAGAGAGGAGTCTAGGGAAGATCTGGATAGTGCAGCCTCTGGTTCCCAGGAGGAGCCAGAGGGAGAGGACCGGGATGGGGAGTCCAGGAAACCCTCAAGATATAAGCTTTCCCTAGAAGAGGTAGAGGACCTCTTGGGAGAAATTTACACCGCCCTTGAAATTCAGGCGTACAAAAAACCCCTGACACTCCACGACCAGATGTACAGGGACTTGGGGGAACAGAAAAATAAGGTTTTCCCAGTCCGTGATGTCCTCGTAGAAACAGTAAGGAAGGAGTATCAGGATCCTGAACGGAAACCTTTTTTCTCTAAATCTTTGAAAAGAAGGTTCCCATTTTCAGAAGATCCATCGTCCATGTGGAATAAAAACCCCAAACTGGACGCTTCCTTCTCCCAGTTTTCCAGACATACAGATCTGGCCTTTGAGGATATGGGAGCTCTAGCAGATAATATGGATAAAAGAATGGATTCCCTCCTAAAGAAGACCTGGGAATCAGCTATAGGGAATCTGAAACCAGAAATGGCTGTCACAGTAGTGACCCGTAAACCTGGAGCATTGGCTTTCCCAAATTTAAGCTCATATTGAAGCGGGAACTGCCAAGGAAACTATATTGGCATTTTTTCCTACTATTTTGCGAGGAGTGGCATATATAGTGGATGTATCAACAAAGTCTGTTCGCATGTCTGCCAGAACCTCAGCTCTAGCCAACCTGGCCAGAAGAGCCCTCTGGCTAAAAACGTGGCTGGGCGATAGTACCTCTAAGGTTAAACTGTGTGGGATCCCACTGATGGGAGATCTGCTTTACGGCCCAGGTCTAGAAACTGTGCTAGACCGCATGGCATACAAAAAGAAAGCCCCCAGGTCAGACAAAGAAAGGGTTTAATCCACAGAAACTAAGGGGGAGCCTGAAGGGGAAAGGAAAACTTGGAGCCAAAGAGGCAAGGGCAGAGGAGGCACGATTTTGCATCCTCCTGAACAGCCCTGAAAAAGCCAATGACGTTCCAAACATGGTGGGAGGAACACTGGAGACCTTCCTCCCACAGTGGGGAGTGGTCATTTTATCTTGGGGATCATAAGGAGGGGGTACCACCTGGAATTTACAAGACCACCCCCATGAAGACTCCTAGTCACACACCTTCCCAGGTGAAGGCAGAGGCCCTCTTAAAATCCCTAAACCAGTTGACATCCTACAAGAGGTTCTGTATGGAATCAATCTTTACGGTCAGAGCCTTGCTACCCCAGAATTACTACATGGCGTCACTAGATCTCAAGGATGCCTACCTCCATGTCCCTATCGCAGAAGCATTCCAGAGGTTTCTCCATCCAACATAAAATGAGAAACAATCCATCTACAGTTTCAGGCACTTCCATTTGGTCTATCCTTGTCACCCCTAATATTCACAAAGGTCAGGGCAGAAGCCATGGCTTTTCTGAGACTCAAAGGAGTCTCAATAATGGCATATCTGGACGACCTGCTCCTTCGCAGCATCTCCAGAACAGCTATCCAGACATCTTGAACTGACAAAGAAAATCCTGACAGGTTTGGGGTGGCTGCTGAACCTGGAAAAGTCCAGCTTGATTCCATCTCAGCGCATTACCTACCTAGGGTATCTGCTAGACTCCACTCAGTTGAGAGTTTTTCTCCCACCAGAAAAATTACAGAAATTGGACAAGGCAGTGGCCTCTCTCCAAAACAACCAATAGGTCTCTATAAGGTCAGCAATGTCAACTCTGGGTCTGCTAACTTCAACCATCCCAACAGTTCAGTGGGCAGGGCTATATTTTCATCCCCTGCAATCCTTTGTCCTAAAAGTATGGGACCACAGCCAGGAGTTGTTAGAAACCTTACCATACGTTCCTCCCCAAAAATATCCCTCTGGTGGTGGAAGAAGGTGGTAAACCTGTCGCAGGGTCGTCTGTGGCTCATCCCGGGCTCCACAGTGGTAATCACAGATGCAAACGGCAAAGGCTGGGGCACACATTTAGGAACCCTACTGATACAAGGCACCTGGAGGGACGAGGAGCTCAAAAGGTCATCCAGTTGGAAGCAACTGAAAGCCATCCGGTTGGCACTCAAGTCCTTCCGGAGGGAACTACAAGGCTACCACATTTAAGTGCGCTCAGACAACTCCTTATCATCGCATATGTAAACAAGCAAGGCGACATGAGAGAGAGGAGCAGAATCCCGTTGTCCTGAGCTGGGCCAAGGCCAAACACTCTCCCTATCGGTGGTGTTTCTAAAAGGGGAAAAGAATGTGGTGGCGGACTTACTCAGCAGAACACAGCTGAGAGAGGGCGATTGGGTCCTCAACCAGGAAGTCTTCAATCTCATATCCATAAAAGCCAGGTATCAGCACTTAATGCATATTTGGAAAATAGTGAATATTTGATGGGCACAGTGAGGCTGCATTTGGTGGGCACTGGTGAGGCTGCATTTGATGGCCACTGGAGAGGCTGCATTTTATGGGCACCAGTGAGGCTACATTTCATGGGCACAGTAAGGTTGCATTGATGGGCACTGATGAGGCTGCATTTTGTGGGCACTGATGAGGCTGAATTTTGTGGGCACTTATATAAATATATACCACAAGCAGTCTTTATATAAATGTTATTTTAAACTTATTTGTACTTGTAGAACTAGGCCAGAGAGTAGACAGTGTGTTTTTTTGATGGTTTTAATTTGAAATGTACCTTGGTGTCCTTCACTAAGGTATGTACTTTGGAAATTTTCCACCACAGCATTGGTCCACGCCTATCTCTGAGCAACGCTGTACTGCCTATATGAGAAAGAGAAAAAAAGTAGAAAGGCTAATGGCCAGTGAATGGGGGGGCCTTGGGTGTCCATCGGGGGTTGGCCGGCCACCTGGGAGATTGGGGTGGGTTTGTCCGGCTGGCTGGTATGGGAGAGACCTGTCATCCACAATACCCATCACCTCAATTCATAGTGCACAACCCGGCTCAGCCTCAGCGCCGCTGCATTGTTGAAAGGCAGCCAATGGCCATGCAGCAATGCCGGTTTCTGAAATTCCAGCCAATGAGGTTGTAGCAATGTTCCTGTATGACATTAGCCCTTCCACTTCACGCAGTGATGTGATAAGGAAGGTGGAGTAAAATGCAGAGGAGAATAAATAAGTAAAATAATAGAGGTGAGTGAGGATGTAGTTAGAGTATATTTTCAGTTAACACATTTTCATACAGAAGAATAAATGTTGTAAAACTTGGAGAACAGATATATGTTCTGTCCTATGCCCAGTACCTTTTATATAACTTGCACATGTCATTCTAAAGGCATCTGTAATGTTGGAATCTTTTTCTTTTAAAAGAGTTAAAAAAAATCTGTTTATATTTACAGTGGAATGTTTCTACTTATGTTTTTTGCGCAATTGCGTATAGTTTATATACTGTTTTTGTGCATGTTTGCAAAATTAAAGTGGTCCGGCCTGGAAGAAGTCCAGGGCCACATTTTTGTCCCAGACCAGCCCTGGAGGTGGCCTAGCTACTGTTTATGCTGATCTGGATGCCAAATCTCATCTTATGCCTAGTCCTTACTGTTAATCACATTGTATGCTAAATTGTATTTTAACTTTGTTAATCCATTTTATGTTCGCCTAGTTATCAACCATATTGGCTGACAATATATTCTTGCCTTTACTACCTGTTTTGGTGACAGTTTACTTTGACATAACACTACTATTGGTTACTAAGTATTACTTTTCAGTGATTTCCTGAGATATTGTATGTTTCTACACCCAACCTAGTGTATCAGAGGGACTGAGGTTGAGGCAAAGAACAGAATACCCATCCTATGAAGTGGCTCAGATGGGGGTAGCACTACACATGTTACCAAAGGGGAACTTAGCCTTTTAGGGAACATATGTACTGCTTGCCCCTCTCACCAGCCATGATCTATCTACATTGCATAGAGATACAGGGAGACCCATTGACAACATTACTGGGTCTAAAATAAGGTATATAATAAAAATGGAAAGGTTGCATTTAAAAATGTAATTAACATATGGTGAAAGGGGGGTGTAAGAAGGAACCAGGTAGGGCAAAATATTAACCAGAATAAACTGGAGCTTTAATATACTGTTATATTTTCGCACAGAATGATTTTCAACGTGGGAAGATTACACTTTCTGTGTGGGAAGATTATACATATTTAATTTTGTATGTTTGCAGAATACATGCTAACAAGAGCTGCTAAACAATGTTAATAAATGAGAATTGTCCTGGCCATGTTACGTGGAGGGTACATAAATGCTCTAAAAAGCAATGTTAAGAAGGCAAATTCTCATTATTTGGTATTAAATGTCTAATAGAGTTTAGTATTATTGTGAAATGAGGTGCAGCAATCGACTTTCTGATCCTGCTTAAGGCTGATATCATACTAGAGCAGCCTTTTCAACCAGGGTGCCTTGAAGTTTTGTCAGGGGTGCCTTGGCAAAATGCCTAAAAATTACCCAAAAATTGTACACAAGCCATTGGGGGGGGTGGGGGTGGGGATCAAGCCTGCCTTACAGTTACACCAAGTCACAGGTTTTCTTTGTGCACCATTATAAACTTCTACACCCTACTAGCCACCTGCCGCCTCCCTATCCATGTGCCCAGCCCTTTCAGGATGCCAATCGCATGGATTCCTATGGCAGGGGCGGGAGGGGGTGTATTTTTTGAAGCACCTGATTAGAGCCGGGGGGGAGGGGCTTGGGAGCAGAGAGTGTGCCCTGATCCCACCCAATTGTGTGACCATAGCGAATGAATATTTGCTATTTTCACACTGCAATGCCTTACTGTCAGTCAGCATCTCTCCTGCTTTGATCCTCCATGCTCATTGGAGCACTGAGCTGTGGAGGCTCGCTGAGACTGGCATCAGTTAAGGCAGCTGGCGGATCCGGACTTGGGAATTCGGGGTGACGCGCTGCCTCGACTGATAGCAGTGACGTCAGCGGAGAGTGGACTTCAGACCACTCTCTGCTGAAAACGGGTCACAGGAGTGCAAAATGAATTGCACTCCAGTGACCCAGAGGAGAAGCCCAGCCTAAAAATCTCAGGCTGGACTTCTCCTTTATTGATATTGACAGACTGCATCATATAGGCCAGCTTTGATTTTGCCTATGGTTCCACTTTAATGGCTCTATTGTAATTAGGGTTGTCCCAGTATCGGTACGGATACGAAGCATTTGTGCTTGTACTCGCACAAATGCTCCCGATGCGGTGTTTCATTAGATTAGGGAGAGGCGGTGTTTCATTAGATTAGGCGACCTGGCGCAACCAGAAGTCAGTGGGCGGTACAACAGAAGTGATGCTCCATGTCGACGTCAGCGGTTGGACATCTCGACTCCCATCTTGGTACACCCTGTACTTGGCCGCAGTAAGCCAGATGCGGATATCTTATTACACTCAGGCCATATAGCTTGGGCTGGGTGTAACAAGATAGCTGCTGCTGCTTTTATGTGGACGAGTGCAAGGAGTACCAAGATGGGCATCGCAGGCAGCCTTTCCTCTCATGGCATTTCAGTGCCTGCCCATCAGTGTCCATAAATGCCACCTATCAGTGCCCAATGCCCATCAGTGACAACCATCTGTCAGTGCCAGACATTAGTCGGTGCCCATGGGTAAGTGATGCATACCAGTGCCCATAAGTGCCAGCCATCAGTCAGTGCTCAACAGTGTGGCATATCAGTTCCCATCAGCGCCACCTAATCCTATCAGTGCTGCATATCAGTGCCACCTAATCTGTATTGTGCTTTGAAAACGGTCACACAAAAGTATCAGTAATCAGTATTAGCGAGTACTTGGAAAAAAAGTATTGGTATTTGTATTCGGGCTTAAAAAGAGTGGTATCGGGACAACCCTAGTTGTGATGCTTCTCATGGGTACCAGAGTAGACAGAGAGATGACCCAAAAATAGATGAAATGGCTATCCACCTTTTGGGGTGACTGAGGACAGAGATTCTTCCACGTATATTATAGGCCAAAAATAAGAAATTACAGCCTCATAGTGAAATACCGTTTAAAACTTTTATTAACATTAAAAGCGTAAATGGGTACTCACATATTACAGGCAAATACAAGCATGGAAATAAAATCTGGAAACGCAGTGGCATCAACGAGCCCTTCCCGACGCGTTTCTCCTAAACAGGCATCATCTGGGGAGCATCCGTTGATGCCACTGCGTTGCCAGATTTTATTTCCATGCTTGTATTTGCCTGTAATATGTGAGTACCCATTTACGCTTTTAATGTTAATAAAAGTTTTAAACGGTATTTCACTATGAGGCTGTATTTTCTTCTTTTTGGCCTATAATATACGTGGAAGAATCTCTGTCCTCAGTCACCCCAAAAGGTGGATAGCCATTTCATCTATTTTTGGGTCATCTCTCTGTCTACTCTGGTACCCATGAGAAGTTACAAGTTTTGCCAGCTGTTTTACATCAATAAACTCGTGTGACTCACTAGGTATATACCTAACTGGGTCCATTACATCTGGTAAGCCTCCTCTCAAGTGGTGGTGGATTTCTGCAAAGTATTCACTGAAGTCACTATAACTTCTCAAGATATTGCACTTTGTCACCATATTGTTTCACTTATGGACTCTTAACACGTTCACCTTGGTGGATATACGTATATCAATTTTTTTTGTATATTTGGATTTAGTGTTGTCTAAAACATAGAATCATTAATAGTGTTAATTTATGCAGAGTTTTTTTCACTATTAAAGTTGATTATATTATTTACACTGGTAAAAGATTATATAGATATTGTCATAATCTAAGCGCTGCACCTTTTTTATTATTTCACCATTTTGTTTGTTGCAGTAAGTCTGCGGTGCTGGCAGCTATTATTTATTTGTTGTTTGTGGATAGCGCGGTTTTTTTCTCACTTTATATACAATTTGCAGCAGGCAAAGCTGTGTTGTCTGGGGTGGTGAGGGAATGGTTAAAAAGTCAGGATACTGAACAAATAGTCCAAGACAAATGAGCAGCAGAGAGTAAATAAATAAAAATGTTAAGAATGATTCCTGATAGAGGTGCAGAGTTTTTAAGGAAAATCCATAGCCTGGGTGATTACTACAGGGAGTATAGCTGGCACAGAGAAGGCAGCACGCTGGAGAGTAGAGGAACTTTGGGGGGGAGATACAAGAAAAATAGACAAGCAGCGCCAATCTAAGTACAGCAATATTGTAACAGCAGACACATCATTGTAAATGTCAGATGGACAGCAGGGTTCCAGAACAATCCTACTGGCATCACTGTGGTGTTTTGCTCAGCAGCGCCATCTGAAGCCCGATGAAGGAGCATGCATGCTCCACACCCGCACACGTCATAGCTTCCCCCCACTGAGACCAGGGACTTCCTGAGTGACGGATTCCTCTTGTACACTCTAGCCCGGGACACTGGAAACCACTGGTGCCACCGAGCAAGGCACCACAGCGATGCCTGGATGATCATTCTGGAACCCTGTTGTCCATCTGACATTTACCATGATGTGCCTACTTTTATCCATTTTCGAGTGAGTGCATTACTACTTAAATAAATATGTTACAATATTGCTGCACTTAGATTGGCGCTGCGTCACTGTTTTTCTTGTATCCTCCCACCCCTTCAATGCTGGCAGCACTCATATGTCTATTTCCCAAAGACAACCTCTGTATGTGACGCTGAGCATGTGCACTCAACTTCTTTCATCATCCATGGTGAGGCCTGTTCTGAGTGAAACCTGTCCTGTTAAACAGCTGTATAGTCTTGGCCACCGTGTTGCAGCTCAGTTTCAGGGTCTTGGCAATCTTGTTATAGCCTAGGCCATCTTTATGTAGAGCAACAATTCTTATTTTCAGATCCTCAGAGAGGTCTTTGCCATGAGGTGCCATGTTAAACTTCCAGTGACCAGTATGAGAGAGTGAGAGCGATAACACCAAATTTAACACACCTGGTCGCCATTCACACCTGAGACCTTGTAACACTAACGAGTCACATGACACTGGGGAGGGAAAATGGCTAATTGGGCAGAATTTGGACATTTTCACTTAGGGGTGTACTTACTTTTGTTGCCAGCGGTTTAGACACTAATGGCTGTGTGTTGAGTTATTTTGAGTGGACAGCAAATTTACACTGTTATACAAGCTGTACACTCACTACTTTACATTGTAGCAAAGTGTCATTTCTTCAGTGTTGTCACATGAAAAGATATAATAAAATATTTACAAAAATGTGAGGTACTGTGTGTGTGTGTGTGTGTGTGTGTGTATATGTGTATATATATATATATATATATATATATATATATATATATATATATATATATATATAAATGATTGCCTTATATCTATTATTAAAAATCAGTCCTTGGGCTCTAGTCAAGGGACAATGGCTGAGATGGTGGTGATGTTCTTCATTCTGTTCTTCTGTAGAGAAAAGAAGATGAAGGTATCGCAAGGGGTAGTACTGAGATCTTTGTAAGAGATAATAAATGAATACCTGTAACTGTTACAAGAACAGACTTAACTTAAAGAAATATAACCTGACCTGATCTGATTTAATCATGGTGTTCCATTGATTTACTAATCATTATCCTATTATCCTAAATGATGTAAAAAAAAAATTCTTCCTCCAAAGAGGAATTTATTTGGCAATTTTTGGTCCATCACTGTACTTCATACAGCACAGCTTGAGGGGATTGACTTGTGATACACTGCACATTCTATTTTTCTACCCCATACAAAGTATTCGATCCTTGAGTATTCCTGCTGCTCGGTAAAATACAGTTTTACGTGTTTATTTTGTCAACAAACAACATTCAGTGCAAGAAAATTTCTATGTGTGTCATCTCAGGGCTGAACAAATGGGCAGAAAGCCTTCTTTTACGAACTTATCAAGGACAACCATTGAGCTTTACAGATTCTTTCATATTGCATTATCTACTCCATTTTTTTCTGCGTGGCAATGGAACAGGATCATAAAATGTAAGACTATTGCACAGGGTTGTAACATTTGAGCATAGAGAA
Organism: Lithobates pipiens; assembly: GCF_037356315.1. Classification (NCBI taxonomy): domain Eukaryota; kingdom Metazoa; phylum Chordata; class Amphibia; order Anura; family Ranidae; genus Lithobates; species Lithobates pipiens. The sequence goes on along the minus strand of NW_027507785.1, from coordinate 70,182,688 downwards.
CTTGATGCCAATCTAAGTGCCAAAACATAAAAATGTCTCATAAAAGATAAAGGCAACGCTTGGGGCAAATATACAACAAAAATTAAGAAATAACATAAGAAGTTTGTGTACAGCAGCACTCAAAAACACATCCAAATACAAAACGTGATACGTCAATGACAACAAATTGTCTTGTAGCACTCAATGAAGCAAGAGATCTGTCAGGTGCACTCATGTATAGATGGGAGTCTGGGAACTACAGGCCTCACTAGCAAGGATGTGGCACAATACCGGCAAAGATATAAATTACAAATACTCTAAAGTGTAAAACCACATCCACTGTTTATTTGTTATAAAAAGGTACTCTTCGTTGTACACTGTTATAAGTGTGGGAGTCTGGCAACATGATGATGTCAGCACTAGCCCTTCCGACGTGTTTCATCATAGGAGACATTTTCAAGGGAATCAGCTGAAAGTGCTGCTGGATCACTGAATATATACACACTGCTACCAATGGGAGCAACTTATGAACCATGAACTTCAGACATTGGAGAATAAATTAATTTAACCTCATAAATATATCTTCACATCAATTCATATTGTTGTGGAAAATTTTAGATGTATTTATTATATGTATTGTCATAAGAGTTCTCCTGTGTTCATTCTCCCCCAGCCCGCTCTAAAAGAGCTGACTGGGGCAGACTGACGCTGGTTGAGATCTGTTAGATAGTGGATAACTTCTTGGGATTGGAAAAATGTGTTTGCGGAGTGGGGGTATGTCCGCCAGCAAAAGGGCCCCTGTACACTGTACAGACAATCGTCTGGGGGCATATGCTTGCTCTGCAGGGATTGGTTGTAGGCGGATGTGTGCTCATTGTCTCTGCTGTGTCTGATCAGCACATGGAGATGGGCAGTGCACATCCGTGTCTAACCTTCCATCCACAAGGAGGTGTAGAGTAATCCAGGTATACATTGTTCTCTGGAACAATGTATATTAAGGATTTCTAGCAACGGAATTGTAGTCATCGTTCATTGGTTTTGTATGGTTTCCATCATTGAAAGAATTTAGTCAGTTTGCGTCACTGACTATTTAAATGTATACATGCGTGTGGTTGGTACTTTCTTCTGAATTGTATTGCATTGTATTGTCCTTATATGGGCATTCACATCCTGTGTTACTGCTGTGAGGTCACAACCTTTGTGGGAGGTGTTTAGCTGGTTGGAGGCAAACCTTCCAGGGCGTGGCTTCCTTGGAAATGTAAATAAAAGATTGGTCGAGGGCAGAGAGGATAGACATGCTGATTGTTTGGAGAATGTAAGAATGCTGGTGATGTCTCTTTAATGGGGAACCAGGGGGGCCTAGCTGAGGAGCAGTCAGGCAGAAATGAGGATGTAGGAATGCGGGTCATGTCTGTTCATTGGGATGAATGGGTTGGAAGGTAAGCTAAAGTATTATATCATTAAGATGGAAATGGGTGCTTATATGAGCACAGCAGATGTGGCTGTGTGCATACCATACAGCCAAATTGCTATTACAATATGAATTAATAAACCATATTAAATAAATAATAATAAAAAAAAAAAAAATATATATATATATATATATATATATATATATATATATATATATATATATATATATATATATATATATATATATATATATTTTTTTTTAATATATAAAATTACATTATGCAATTTATTAATCTGTTATTAAATCTCCAACCTTGTGGCCAAATTGCTAATTACACCATGATAATTAAATAGTTCATGATGGGAAGCAGCTTCCATTTACAAAGTAACCTTATTCATTAATCTATCACTATCAAAAGTACCTGGGTGATTATCTTAAAATTCATATTAAATCTTGATAATAAAATAAAATGAAATTATATGCATAAAAATATAAAATCAATATGAATCCACAATTTCATTGTATTTTTTTAAACAAGATTTAATGAACTTTAAGGTAATTAATCAGGTACTTTTGATATTGAGAGATAAATGAATAAGATGACATTGTAAATGGAAGCTGCTTCCCATCATGAACTATTTAATTATCAGGGTGTCAACTTTGAAGTACTTTGGAATGACATTCATCAAGCCTCTGTAAGCATTGTCAAATGTATGGCCAACCTTAGGGCTAAATAAAAGATTACAATTGATCAAGGCACCAATCCATGTGTTCAGACAGCAGCAGTAGGCCAACAATGAAGGGAAGTATAGACAGGTAGGATTAAGGGTAATAAAAGTATAAGGCTACATGCACACAGATGTATACATTTTTTCTCCAAACATTCTGCCAGGTATTGGCATAAAAAAGCCTCATATGCCACGTGTGTGTGCACGTTTATGCGTGTATGTATGCGCATTTATGCTTGTTTACATGCATATTCCATTTAAAAGCATAGTAGTGTAAACTCATTCTTTGGGCTTAAATGTTCATTTTTAAAGGTGAATTATCATTTGTCTAATGCCTAAGGGGGACTGAGTGCGTAGAGGTGTGAAGGGGACTGAGTGCGTAGAGGCGTGAGAGGAGCTGAATGCGTAGAGGTGTGAGGGGGACTGAGTGCGTAGAGGTGTGAGGGGGACTGAGTGCATAGAGGCGTGAGGGAGACTGAGTGCATAGAGGTGTGAGGGGGACTGAGTGCGTAGAGGTGTGAGAGGGACTGAGTGCATAGAGGTGTGAGAGGGACTGAGTGCATAGAGGTGTGAGATGGACTAAGTGTGTAGAGGTGTGAGGGGGACTGAGTGCATAGAGGTGTGAGATGGACTAAGTGTGTAGAGGTGTGAGGGGGAGTGAGTGCATAGAGGTGTGAGGGGGACTGAGTGCGTAGAGGCGTGAGTGGGACTGAGTGCGTAGAGCTGTGAGAGGGACTGAGTGCGTAGAGCTGTGAGAGGGACTGAGTGCGTAGAAGCGTGAGGGGGACTGAGTGCGTAGAGGTGTGAGGGGGACTGAGTGCGTAGAGGTGTGAGGGGAATTGAGTGCGTAGAGGTGTGAGGGGGACTGAGTGCGTAGAGCTGTGAGAGGGACTGAGTGCATAGAGGTGTGAGAGGGACTGAGTGTGTAGAGGCGTGAGAGGAGCTGAGTGCGTAGAGGTGTGAGGGGGACTGAGTGCGTAGAGGCGTGATGGGGACTGAGTGCGTAGAGGTGTGAAGGGGACTGAGTGCGTAGAGCTGTGAGAGGGACTGAGTGTGTAGAGGTGTGAGGGGGACTGAGTGCGTAGAGCTGTGAGAGGGACTGAGTGTGTAGAGGTGTGAGGGGGACTGAGTGTGTAAAGGTGTGAGGGGGACTGAATGCGTAGAGGTGTGAAGGGGACTGAGTGCGTAGAGCTGTGAGAGGGACTGAGTGCGTAGAGGTGTGAGGGGGACTGAGTGCGTGGAGGCGTGATGGGGACTGAGTGCGTAGAGGTGTGAAGGGGACTGAGTGCGTAGAGCTGTGAGAGGGACTGAGTGTGTAGAGGTGTGAGGGGGACTGAGTGCGTAGAGGTGTGAGGGGAATTGAGTGCGTAGAGGTGTGAGGGGGACTGAATGTGTAGAGGTGTGATGAAGGGGCTGAGTGCATATACACATGATCAGTGAAGGTGGGGTGCCAGATATAGGATCTGCCTCGGGTGCCAAATGCTCTAGGTATACCCCTGCCCCCCCCCCCCAAAAAAAAATTACATACTAAATGTGACGGGGGGCAGGAGTGCTTAAAGTGGAACTTCCCCTTTTGGGTGGAGCTCCACTTTAAGGTAATTTTTGACAACATTACATTACAACACGGCTTGTTTAGCAATGGTATATGTTATATTATTCTCTTTATTTGCTATATTTTTTTTTACAACAGCATAGAGTTAACATTTTTTTTTTGTAATTCTTTTATTTAATGCCGGAAGAAATAACAGGCACATGGACAACAACAATAGAACATACAGAATTTCAAAACATACAGCTTACAGTATCACCCAGGTGGGATAAACATAGAGACCACCCCCAATATAGGCTTAAAATAAAATAGAGTTAACATTTAAATAAACCATTGTGATTTTTTTTTTTATATCCATATCTGTCTTCTGTTATAAGATAGATGGAAAAAATGAATTGAAAGTATGAAGATCACTGTCTCCTTATATAACGTTAGCTGCCTTAGGCCCTGTAGCATGCAAAATTAATTTGCTCTGTAGCTGTGGAAGTGAAAGCTCCTAAGTGAAGTCCTCCTAAATTGTTATCACAATGATTAAAAGGCAAACCTGTTTTTTTTTTTTTTTGATACTACAAAATAGATTTGATAGTGAAAATACATTTTATAATGGCAAACAAAACAAATCCTTTGGACTATGTCCAGTTTCAGTACCTGCCCTTTTTTTGTGACTCACACATTTACGCATTCACATTTTTTACCATTTGTACGTAGATAAATATGAACGCTCTATCGCTGGCTCATTGTGTGGGAAAGATCAAATCTGCATTATTAAAGATATCTGCATGTAGGAGTGGGATCTTTGTCACTGTGAGCCCTTGCCATATATGCGGGCCTTGCATTCCTCCCTCTTTGTTATACATGGGTTAGTACAGTAGTGGCAATAACACGTTGAACAACAACCTTGAGTTGTATCTTTACCTCACTGAATCGAATGTTTATGCCAGAATAAAGGAACGTGAGAAAAATACATTTGGCATTAAGTCATGAGGCTAAAGTATATGAGTCAATGTAGCTGTATTACTATCTAAAATCAATACCCTACTCAGGGTTTTATCTCCTGAATGAATAAATGGAGCCTGTTTGTTGTAATAGTGGTGAATGTCATAATAATGTATGCTTTGTTCACAATATATAATCTCATTATATTCAGTAGGACATGGAAAAGAAAACTGTTTTGCAAGAAAGAGGTGATCTACGTCAAATTGAAACAACCATCCCCAAATAGGGGTGGAGAGCTTTAAAACCATGTGTCTCCCACATATGATGCCATTTTAAGATCTGTACCATGGAAAATTTGACACAAGTTCATATCTTCAGCTATGTAACTTAAAGTGTCACTGAATCCACATCATACAAAACTATAATAAATGGTGTTACATGTGGTTCATACTCACTCAGGCCCTATGAGATGCGTTTTCTGTATTCTGCAAAAGACTGGTTGATCCTGCTGCTCTCTATCTCCCCCTTCTGTTCATGTCTCCAATTCAGCTAGGGATTTTGCAGCTCTGGTGGCAACTCTGCACATGCTCAGTTTTCAGTGAGTTTCTATGCTGAGCATTTCCTCCCTATCGCATCTGAGCAGCACAGGTGACTATAGAATCACACATGAGGGCCAGGGCCATTTTAATGCATGGGCACACCTGGGCAATGCCCAGGGGCCCCAGGTGCATGGGGGCCCTATGATAATCTTGCTGTACATCATATTTTCTAACTGTCCCGCATTTGCTGGGACAGTCATGCCTTTTACTAAGCTATCCCCAGATGGCTGTGTCCTGGGCAGCCTGTACTGTGCCCTTCTGTTCCCAGTATTGTGCCCTCCTGACCCCTTCCCCCTGTACTGTGCATTTCTGCCTCCGCCCTTCCTGTACTGTGCCATTTTTGTTGATTATTCTTTGATTTATGGATTTTTCTTATTGTTTAAAATCAATTTTAATGAAAGTACTAATAAATATATGTTAATTCTATAATTCTATAAACTTTTTATACTTTAATTCTTGAGAATGGGTGTGTAAATTGGGGCTGACTGGTAGGGGCCCCAGTGCCTTACTTCGCCCAATATGCCCATGATGCTATTAAGATAGCCCTGATGTGGGCGTATACACGGTGGTAAATGCCAGCCCACTCCCTCCCTCCCTCCTCCTCCATGTCCACTAAACAGCTAAACATAATGGGGTGGGATATTACATGTAGATTAATGGATGCTTAACTTCCCTCTTATTCTAAGACATAGGCTGGAGGAGCGTAACACAGCCTGTGACTGGCAGAAATCTGCCCACGCCATGTTATCGTCAAAAGATAATAAAGATTTGAATTCAAATATATATTTGTATGATAATTTCAAAAAGTTTATTGATATTAATTATGTCTTTTACTCTGTATTCCAAAGGCTGTTTGATTTTATTTATTTTTTTGAACATGTGACCAACATGGACCCTGGAGGACTAGAAGCTACTCCTGATTAGGTTTCCCTGCAAACAGGCTGGGAAAGATCTGGGTCATGTGATAGCTGTATATCGATCAGCAAAAAGGTACTTAGATTTAGTAAAATTTTTTCTTTAAATTTAATTTAAAAAATGACAGTGACCTCATCCACATACAGAAATGGAAGGAACAATGTCAATTAAACAGTGTGTGTTTAGTATCACTTTAAAGTGGTATTTAACCCAAAAGAAAACATTTATTATAGGGCTGTGGAAATTAAAGATTAATTCCTTGATTAATCAATACATTTTTTTGATTGATCAAAATTCTTTTAATCGGTACTCACTCACCTCTCCGCCAGCTTCCGGGTCTTCAGGGAGTTCCGTCTGAGATCTGGTGACGTCACAGACATCAACGTCACCGGACTCCTCCCCCTTCCCCAAATGCCTTCCTTTGCTAACAAAGGGAAGGGGGGAGGAGTCCGGTGACGTTGAAGTTCTGATTGAAAGTGACGCATATGGGGGAGGAGCTGCGCATGACGTCACCCGCTGCTGTCCTACGGAACTAACACGATTGTCGGCTTTACATGCTGCGTTTTTATAATCTTTATGTGAGTAGTTTGTGTTTGAACACAAAAATTAAATCTTACAGTTAAGCGGTGAGCACTTAGATCTTTTCTTTCTACCCATGACCTGGCGTCTTTGCTGAGATCTAAGGAGACGTGAGAGAACTTTATGGTCCGTGTTAACCCTTTTGATACCCGCTTGCATGACCACCTGTTTGCATAGGGGTCCATGCCATAAGGTGAGAGTGATTAGTTAGACCGGAGGTGGAGGGATTGTCACACTACTGTGGACAAAAAATAAATTACTTACGTCAGTGCTACAGTTTGAATTTAAAATGTATTTGTGTGAACTGTGAAGTCATGGATTGTGGAAACTAGTGTCGGGTGATTGTATATAGTGTATACCACATTTACCACTGACTAATACAGAGTTGCAATGCAAGGAGATGAGCTAAAAATAGTTGGATCTGTATGTGCGTTATAATTAATCAAAATTAGTCGATTAATCGATTTAAAAAAATTGATTAATCGAACACGAACATTTTAATCAGTAACAACCCTAATTTATTATATTGCAGCTTACCAATTCTTAGATGCAGTACAATGCGGTTTGGTGCCTGCCAACATGCAATTGCGAGATGTGCTTGGGGTGCCATTAACAATTAATGGCACACATGCGTGTCTCACAAAGGCAGTATATGCGTAAGTGTATTTGCGTGTGGTGTGGGAAGTGTGCATGGAGTGTACCTTTCCCACACTATGTTCCAGTGTGAAACTGCCCTTAAAACACAGCACCCCTCTTCAGTTCCACATTTAGTCATCCTGGTACTAGTGCCTCTTATGGAATCTGGCAAACTGACTCCTCCAACATGATTTACTATGTAAGTTTACCTACTTGACCTCCGAAAGATTTACCCCTTTCATGACCAGGCCATTTTTTTGTGATACGGCACTGCGTTACTCTACCTGACAATTTCACGGTCCTGCAAGACTGTACCCAAATAAAATGTTGTCCTCTTTTTCTCACAAATAGAAGTTTTCTTTTGGTAGTATTTGATCACCTCTGTGATTTTTATTTCTTGCGCTATAAAAAAAAAAGGCAGACAATTTTGAAAAATAAACAATATTTTTTACATTCTGCTATAAAACACACCCAATAAAAAATGTAAAAAATCTAATTTCTTAATCAATTTAGGCCAATATGTATTCTGCTATATATTTTCGGTAAAAAAAAAAAAATCCCAATACGTGCATATTGATTGGTTTGCACAATAGTTATAGCGTCTACAAACAATAGGATACTTTTATTTATTAATTTTTTTTTTTTACTAGTAATGGCAGTGATCAGCAACTTATAGCGGGACTGCAATATTGCGGTGGACAAAACTGACACCTAAATGACACTTTGTGTGGATTGAGCTCTAAAGGACTGAGGAGTTCACTTAGCGGGACACTGGGGTTGTAGGGACGGGATACTCCTTGTTCTCTCCCTGCCCCCTCCCCTCATGAATATCCGCCTCTAGCTCATATTCTTTAAATGGCAGTGGGGCCTGACCGCACTATACCCCTCCGTTACCGATACAGGTATGAATAATGCTTACAAACATTTTAAACCACGGGGGATTCTCCCCCCACCCCCTAAGGAGATATAGAAGCAATGTGTTTTCTTAACCAACCTAAATTGTCACATTAACTGCTGAAGATAACTGTTAGGTCTCTGACATCACGGTGTATTGCAATATACCCCGAATAGTTTGATTCCTCTGAACTGAAGACGATTAATAGAATTATGCATCAATTTTATTTTTCTGACGATTGTTGAGAATGTACCGCTGTTTTTTCTTGTTTTGATGTTTTTCAAAATAAATAAGCTTTATGTTAAAACAAAATGACACTTTGTGGACCAGTGACACTAATACAGTGATCAGTACTAAAAAAATATGCACTGTCACTGTACTAATGACACTGGCTGGTAAGGGGTTCACATCAGGGACGATCAAAAGGGTTAAATGTGTGCCTAGCTTGTGCCTACTCTCACAGGGTGGGAGGGGATTTGACTAGGGGAAGGCAAAGATCCATGTTAGGGTCCTTTCACACGGGGCGGATCAGTTCTGATCCGCCCCGTGGATGTCCGTTTGCTCAGCGGGGATCACTCCGCCGATCCCCGCTGAGCAGGGAGATGACAGGTCTGTCTCCGCACACTGTGCAGGGACGGACCTGTCACAGCGCCGCTCTCCCCTATGGGAGATCGGATGACGACGGACCGCAGTGCCCGTCGTCATCCGATCCGATCCGCAGACGGATGGAAAAATAGCTTTTTCCTCCGTCACACTTTTTCGGATCGGAGCGGGTCGGATGTCAGCGGACATGTCACCGCTGACATCCGACGCTCCATAGAGCTCTATGGAGCACCCGTTCAGGTCCGCCTGAAAAACTGACAGGCGGGCCTGAACGGGACGTTAGTGTGAAAGGGGCCTTACTGCTGAAACACAGGATCAATACCTTCCCTTCTGACAGAATGGCAATCTGCCTTGTTTATATAGGCAGATTGCCGTTCTGCCTCTGTACTGTGTAATCGGCAGGTGCCAGTGGACAGAGTTCGTGGTGCCCGCCACTGAGCTCCCACTGTGTGTGTGATCACAGTGGGAGAGGGTCGCCGGCGGCACGCACGCATGCCCCAGACCCTGGAAGCGTCAGATCACTTACTAGGTACGCGATCTAGCACAGAACGGCCACCCTGCTGCAGTGTATGTATGGTGGGCAGTCGACCAAGTGGTTTAAATACTTTACTCTTGAACCCCTCTCAATTAATTCTTGCAAAAAGTTTATCTAGCTGTCAAATGATTTAAATCGGAAAGGTAAAGAAAAGCACTGAGAACTTTTTTAGGGTATATGGTGTGTCGTGTAGGTTATGTCAGTTAACTGTCATTAAATACTATTTATAGTTAAGGAGAAGCAATCCTGCCCAATTAACTGTGCATATAATGTACACTGCCTTGAAAAAGTATTCACACCCCTTGAAATTTTCCACGTTTTGTCATGATACAACCAGAAAGGTAAATGTATTTTATTGGGATTTTATGTGATAGACCAACACAAAGTGGCACATAATTGTGAAGTGGAAGGAAAAAGATAAATGGTTTTCAATTTTTTTATAACTATCTGAAAAGTTTGGCATGCATTTATATTCAGCCCCCTTTACACCTAACTAAAATCTAGTGTAACCAATTGCCTTCAGAATCACCTAATTAGTAAATAGAGTCCACCTGTTTGTAATTTAATTTCAATATACAGTCAGGTCCATAAATATTGGGGCATTGACACAATTCTAATGTTTTTGACTCTATACACCACCACAATGGATTTGAAATGAAACTAACAAGATATACTTTAACTGCCGATTTTCAGCTTTAATTTAAGGGTATTTGGTACATCCAAGTCAGATGAAAGGTGTAAGCCCTTGTACACACGGTCGGAGATTCCGACGGAATGTGTCCTATCGGACTGTTTTGTTGGATAATCCGACTGTGTGTGGTCTCCATCGGACTGTTACTCCGACGGACCAAGTTTTCCAACTTGTCCATAAAATTTTCCGACAAAATGCTCCAAATTGGACACACTCCGATCATGTGTAGCCTACTCCGACGGACAAAGTTCCACGCATGCTCAGATCAAATTCCTAGACCAAAGCTATTGGCTACTAGTCTGAACGTAGTTCCGTCGTAACGAAATAACGTCATCACATTATGTACAATCAGATTTTCTGACAACTTTGTCCGACAGTTTCGAACAAAATCCGTTGGACAAAATCCAACAGATTTGGTTGTCAGAATGTCCGACCGTGTGTACAAGGGCTAAGAATTACAACAGTTTGTATATATGCCTCCCACTTTTTAAGGGACCAAAAGTAATGGGACCATTGGTTGCTCAGCTGTTCCATGGCCAAGTGTGTGTTATTCCATCATTATCTCATTTACAAGGAGCACATAAAAGGTCCAGAGTTCATTTCAAGTGTGCCATTTGCATTTGCAATCTGTTGCTGTCAACTCTCAATATGAGATACAAAGAGCTGTCACTATCAGTGAAGCAAGCCATCATTAGGCTAAAAAAAAAAAAAAACAAGCCCACCAGAGAGATAGCAAAAACATTAGATGTGGCCAAATAAACTGTTTGGAACATCCCTAAAAAGAAAGAACACACCGGTGAGCTCAGCAACACCAAAAGTCCCAGAAGACCACGGAAAACAACTGTGGTGGATGGCTGAAGAATTCTTTCCCTGGTGAAGAAAACATCCTTCACAATAGTTGGCCAGATCAAGAACACTCTCCAGGAGGTAGGTGTATGTGTGTCAAAGTCAACAATCAAGAGAAGACTTCACCAGAGTGAATACAGAGGGTTCACCACAAGATGTAAACCATTGGTGAGCCTCAAAAACAGGAAGGCCAGATTAGAGTTTGCCAAACAACATCTAAAAAAAGCCTTCACATTTCTGGAACAACATCCTATGGACAGAAGAGACCAAGATCAACTTGTACCAGAGTGATGGGAAGAGAAGAGTATGGAGAAGGATAGGAACTGCTCCAAAGCATACCACCTCATCAGTGAAGCATGTTGGTGGTAGTGTCATGGTGTAGGCATGTATGGCTGCCAATGGAACTGGTTCTCTTGTATCTATTTATGATGTGACTACTGACAAAAGCAGCAGGATGAATTCTGAAGTGTTTCGGGCAATATTATCTGCTCAGATTCAGCAAAATGCTTCTGAACTCATTGGACTGCGCTTCACAGTGCAGATGGACAATGACCCGAAGCATACTACAAAAGCAACAAAAGAGTTTTTAAGGGAAAGAAGTGGAATGTTATGCAATAGCCAAGTCAATCACCTGACCTGAATCTGACTGAGCATGCATTTCAATTGCTGAAGACAAAACTGAAGGGAAAATACCCCAAGAACAAGCAGGAACTGAAGACAGTTGCAGAAAAAGCCTGGCAGAGCATCACCAGGGATGAAACCCAGCGTCTGGTGATGTCTATGCGCTCCAGACTTCAGGATGTAATTGACTGCAAAGGATTTGTAACCAAGTATTAAAAAGTGAAAGTTTCATGGATGATTGTTAATCTGTCCCATTACTCTTGGTCCCTTAAAAAGTGGGAGGCACATATACAAACTGTTATAATTCCTACACCGTTCACCTGATTTGGATGTACATAACCTCAAATGAAAGCTTAAAGTCTGCAGTTAAAGCACATCTTGTTTGTTTTATTTAAAATCCATTGTGGTGTATAGAGCCAAAAAGATTAGAATTGTGTCAATGTCCCAATATTTATGGACCTATTAATTTTTAGACAATAGTCTTTATTTTTTATCTCACTGAAAAGAAGCAAATACGTGAAATGTTTACATATGCTTTGAATGACCATGTAACTAAACTATAAGATAAGATAAATTAGTTGTTTGTGTATGGATTTGTTTCTGAACATGGAACAAAAACAAGATGTCATGCAGCATCCTGCTAGAGGTCGGCTTTGTGCATAAGACAATAGGGAGGATATTACAGTGTTTTCACTTCTTAAATTAATAGTGATTTGTCATTCATGTCAATGTGTTTATGCTTACTGATAGATACTGTAACATTTGAGCTGAATTCTATTTTTTTGAGAATTTAGATGCCACCTAGTGGCCATAGTGGTGCATCACTTCAACTAGACATTAAATGAAGTTTCATACCTCAGTCATGAGGTATACACTTACACTTACACAATGTGTTCAATGTGACCGTTACTCGCTATACCGGTCTTCCTCAACCTCTTTACCCTGGAGGAACGCAGGTTCTTAGGGGACCCCTGGAATATTATACTTTTGTGCAGCTCATGGTACACCAATGTGATCAATGAGTTGTAGATAAAATAATACATAAAAAATAAATAATATCCTCTGCGTTGTTCATATGCTTCATACATTTGTGAGAAATCATCTTCTACAACCATTTATTGTAACGCGGCTTAAACTTAAAATGTAATAAAATCATTGGAAAAGAAAGATAAACATTGTCATTTACCTAATTAAAGTAGAACTATAGTAGGGAAACCAAAATTTGAGTTAACATTTTTGGCAGAAGTCTCTTCTACCAAAACATCTCTTTTACTTGTCTGCCAGCAAATTGTTGTTAGGTATGTAGGCAGCGGTTAGTACACCTTTCAGGGAAACTGTTCCCCTTGGTGGGCACTGCGGATGGGGCTAGCTTATTCCTTTATAATCTTGGGCGTGAAGAGCTTTGGGGCAGTGATTGATAGATAGGAAAAGGTAACCTACAGAACATGTAGGGCAAACGTTTTAGTAGTGTAATAGTAGTGGTGTATGCCCTTCGGAATAGGCCCAATATAGGCCCAGTCAAAGACCCCATCCAAGGGAAACAGCAGTTGAGGGAATGAGAAGTGATGGTTGGTATCCTCACGTTAAAGTCTAGTCCGGATTGTACAGTAATGCTGAGATTGTATGGAAAAAGGAAGAGGTGTATTTATGTATTGGGAAGAACTGTGTACCCTGTTCATGTTACAGTAAATTGTTGAACAGGCTGACCATGTGGACTTTCATTTATTTCTGGTGGAGGACCTTTGGCCAGGAGCATGTGAGCAACTAAGATGGTGGAATCCCCCTCATTTTATAAGTCTATGGTGCCTCGTCTTGTGTCTGTGGCAGTAAAGCAAGGGGAGGAACTAGAGCTAGAGCAGTCTACTGCCTCAATGGTAGCCAGGAGAAGAATAGAACTGCATACCTCCCAACATTTTGAGATGGGAATGAGGGACACCTACTGGCAAAAGTATGTAGGCATAGGACACACACCCTGTCACACCCCTTTAAAAAATTAACCAAAAAAAGGTTAATTAAATCCACAAGGGTTTTTTTTTTTTTTTACTAATACTATTCCTTTATATTGGCTTTTAAAATTTACAAATGCAGCAATTTAGAATTTAGATGAAAGGTTTAGCACTGGGAAACACTTTTTAAAAGATAGATAGTGGGAGGTGTAATGAGCAAACTGGAAATCTTATACATACCCTCTGGAGTTGCAAAGCCCTGAAAAGCTTTTGGAACTCAGTTTCATTCTTTATAGCAGAAATAACAGGAAACCTTTCCACGCTTACTCCAGCTTCAGCCCTTTTAAGTATTGACCTTGAGGAATATCCCATTATACATAGACCTATAGTGGTCCACGTCTTAATAGCATCAAGACTTACAATAGCTAACCTCTGGAAATCTACAGAAGCACCCAACCTATCTACTGTTATAACCAGATTGAATACACAAGCACAATTTGAATTAATGCTAGCTTACAAAAATCATTCCGATACCACATTTAGTAAAAAATGGAAGACTTGGATATCCCACCCTAGAGCCTCCAATTTTTTAAAAGAATGCAAATTCGAACTTACCCCACAGCCTGAGATAATCTGTTCAATTAACTAAGTAATAGGCGGATGTAGAACACTATCTGTGTTATCCTCTACTCTCTGAATTTCATATATTGTTACCCTCCCCCTTCCCAATGTTATTCCCTTACTTATAGTTGTACAGGCTGAGTTGCGGCTCAATGTGGTGACCTCCCAGACCTACAGCGTGAACCCATTTGGGGTAGGCTGGATTAGGCCATCAAGATTTGAACGAAACCTACTTTATATGCCTTTGCAATGTTTTTTTATTACAATGATATGTACCGTTTGCAACAATCTTAATTGTTATATTCTCTTTTGAAAAAATAAAAAATTTATGGTAAAAAAATAAAAGTGCATTTTCTATACAAATATATGGATCAGACCAAAATGAGGGACGAATGAGGGGGAACGAGGGACAGAGGGACATTGCTCCAAATCAGGGACAGTCCCTCGAAATCAGGGACAATTGGGAGCTATGGAACTGTTGGTTGGATATCAATACGCTACAATTGTTGCTAGTAGCAGGACACCCTGTGAACCTCTCATAGATTACCAGGGTACCACAGAACCCTGGATGCGAAACCATGAGCTGTACCATAACCTAAGTTAAAAAAAAAAAAAAAACCTTCAGGCCGCGTACACACGCGCGGACTGTTTGCCCAACCTTGTTCGTCAAACAGTTTCGGCAAACAGTCCGCTCAAAATTTGCATGAGCGGACTTGCCCACACACGAGCGGACTGTTTCAACGAACTGTTTGCCAAACAGTCCGCTCAACTTTTGAAATGAACGGACTCGCCCACGTAAGGCGGAGGCAAATCCGCCCATTTCGAGCGCGTGTACAGGTAGGCGGGGCCCGCGAAGGAGACGTCGCGGGCTCCGCCGCCTGGAATGGGCTTAAAGGGGAACCCCAACGCCGAAAAAAATCGGCGTGGGGGTTCCCCCAAAGTCCACACCAGACCCTTGTCCGAGCACGCTACCCGGCCGGCCAGGAAAGGGGGGGCGAGCGAGCGCGCCCCCCCTCCTGAGCCGTACCAGGCCGCGTGCCCTCAACATGGGGGGGTGCCTTGGGGAAGGGGGGGCCGCGCGGCCCCCCCACCCCAAAGCACCTTGTCCCCATGTTGATGAGGACAAGGGCCTCTTCCCGACAACCCTGGCCGTTGGTTGTCGGGGTCTGCGGGCGGGGGGCTTATCGGAATCCGGGAGCCCCCTTTAAGAAGGGGGCCCCCGGATACCGGCCCCCCACCCTATGTGAATGAGTATGGGGTACAATGTACCCCTACCCATTCACCTGTGAAATAAAGTACAAAAAAAAACACAACACAGGGGAAAAAATATTTTATTGCACAGCTCCGGGGGTCTTCCGTCTTCGGGGGTCTTCTCGCCGGACTCCTCCGCTATGTGTGTGTAGCTCTTTTACTAGCGGAGGAGTCCGGCTTTCTTCCTCCCCGCCGCCGGCCTCTTCTCCCGACCTCGGGGGTCTTGTCCCCCTCTTCGGTTCTTCTGCCGGGCCACCGCGCCTTCTTGTAGCTCTTTTACAGGCGGTGGCCCGGTCTTCTGTCGCCGCTGCCTTTCGTTCTTCTGTCGCCGCCTTCGGTTCTTCTGCCGGGCCACCGCGCCTTCTTGTAGCTCTTTTACAGGCGGTGGCCCGGTCTTCTGTCGCCGCTGTCGCTGTCGCCGCCTTCCGTTCTTGTTCTTCTTCTTGTTCTTGTTCTTCTTCTTCTCCAGGCGATGTTGACACGTCGCTCCCTCCGGCCGGAATGCCAGGGACACGCTCCGCTGCCACTTATATAGTGACAATGGGGCGGTGTCACATGGTATATGTCACATGGGTTGGTCACATGGTGACCCCGCCCCCTTACGATGTCATAGTCCCCATGTGACATCAACCCATGTGACCAACCCATGTGACATATACCATGTGACCCCGCCCCATTGTCACTATATAAGTGACCGCACAGCGCGGCTCTGGCATTCCGGCCGGAGGGAGCGACGTGTCAACATCGCCTGGAGAAGAAGAAGAAGAAGAACAAGAAGAAGAACAAGAACGGAAGGCGGCGACAGCGACAGCGGCGACAGAAGACCGGGCCACCGCCTGTAAAAGAGCTACAAGAAGGCGTGGTGGCCCGGCAGAAGAACCGAAGGCGGCGACAGAAGAACGGAAGGCAGCGGCGACAGAAGACCGGGCCACCGCCTGTAAAAGAGCTACAAGAAGGCGCGGTGGCCCGGCAGAAGAACCGAAGAGGGGGACAAGACCCCCGAAGTCGGGAGAAGAGGCCGGCGGCGGGGAGGAAGAAAGCCGGACTCCTCCGCTAGTAAAAGAGCTACACACACATAGCGGAGGAGTCCGGCGAGAAGACCCCCGAAGACGGAAGACCCCCGGAGCTGTGCAATAAAATATTTTTTCCCCTGTGTTGTGTTTTTTTTGTACTTTATTTCACAGGTGAATGGGTAGGGGTACATTGTACCCCATACTCATTCACATAGGGTGGGGGGCCGGTATCCGGGGGCCCCCTTCTTAAAGGGGGCTCCCGGATTCCGATAAGCCCCCCGCCCGCAGACCCCGACAACCAACGGCCAGGGTTGTCGGGAAGAGGCCCTTGTCCTCATCAACATGGGGACAAGGTGCTTTGGGGTGGGGGGGCCGCGCGGCCCCCCCTTCCCCAAGGCACCCCCCCATGTTGAGGGCACGCGGCCTGGTACGGCTCAGGAGGGGGGGCGCGCTCGCTCGCCCCCCCTTTCCTGGCCGGCCGGGTAGCGTGCTCGGACAAGGGTCTGGTGTGGACTTTGGGGGAACCCCCACGCCGATTTTTTTCGGCGTTGGGGTTCCCCTTTAAGCCCATTCCAGGCGGCGGAGCCCGCGACGTCTCCTTCGCGGGCCCCGCCTACCTGTACACGCGCTCGAAATGGGCGGACTTTCCGAGCGGGAACAGTCCGCTCATTTCGAAAGTACAGCGGACAGGCCCACACAAGGGCGGACTGTTCGCTCAAACACAGTTTCAGCGGACAGTTTTTCGGAATTTCCGAAAGACTTTGTCCGTCCAACTGTCCGCTGAAACTGTCCGCTGAAAGCCCACACACGAGCGGACTGTCCGCCCAAACACTGTTCAGCGGACAAGGTTGGGCGAACAGTCCGCCCGTGTGTACGCGGCCTTACAGATACATAAAATACTAATTTCACTGATAGTGATTCTCATCAATCACATAAAAAAACAATGCAAAGAATAATGATGTACAAAGGCAGTGACCTCTAGCAGTGAACCATATGTCACCTTACATCAGTATTAGTAGAATCAAAGGTGCATCATTGTAGTACAAAGCAGTGAAATCGGGGCACAGCTAATTTTTCCCAACAGTCCCCAACAATGATTAAAATAATGTGATAAAAAAAAAACGAAAAAACAAAAACGTTATACTCACACAATTTAAATATGGAAATGCAAAATATGTATTGAAATGCTGGAAGGCTGAGGATGTGCAGTGGGAAGCTGTTGGAGGTTGGAGGCACAATTTAGGGGGCCTCTGCAGCAGGCTGGGGGGCACTGTGGGAGGCTGGGGCACAGTAGAAGGTTGAGGAGCACTGTGGGGATTGTGGCCTTTAAGGGGGCATGGGGGATCTGTGAGGGGTTGGGGGGCACAGCAGGCAATTATAGGAGGCTTTTGAGAACCACTGGTATAGATTATTTTATTAAATCTTAATAAATGATACTGTATTATTTTAAAATCTCCTTTTTTGTATTACTACAGTTTGATCAACATACAGACAATATAAAGTAACAATATTAGAAGTAGACAGAGGGGAAAAAGAATGCATAAAAGTGCAAGTCATTTTAAAGCTGCTCCTTTATCGCCATCTAGTGGATCTAAACCAATGCAGCTATTAAATATTGACTATAAATATGAGGTTTACTTGTTTATTGTTATGCAAATAGCATAATCAATCATAGTTTTGCATTTTTCTTTAAAAAAGGGTAAGCTTACCACTGTCCGCCTGACACTTTTTTTAGTAACAGCTACGCTAGTTTCTCTTATTAAAGGAGAACGTCACTTTTGCTAGAAAAAAAATAATTATAGAATATAAACTTGGTACAAAAGCCATTTCATAATGTAATGTTACAAAAAACTACATTATCAACTGAAGTTGCTCCAATTTTCCAAAAAATGCTCAAAAAATTACATAAAATATGGCAACCTAAACCCGCTCTGTACTGCTGGTGTATGGAATGCCCCCAGAAATATTATTTCCTGCTTGAGTGTTTTGCTAACATATTTTCTCAGAAATCTGCACTATGATACAGGTATTTTTTTAAATGTATTTGTGGGTTGTTTTTTTTTTTAACCACCAGAGTCTGCAGAGACCTCAGGGATGACCTGTGCCTGAACCCTCTCTCCCTCAAAAGTTACTAAATAAATTCTCTGTGAGCAAAAAATCAACAGTGTGTAACATGGTCAGTTAGTAACCACTGGTGGTCAGTGAGTGCCAGGGGGCAGTTATGAGACTGTTCAACTCTAGACAGGCTAGGAGGGACTAATACAGACAGCATCTCCTTCCAAGATGAGCGTTACATACAATAAAAGTACAAAACAATCAGAATCTATCTAGTACTGGTCTGAATTTAGTAAAGTGAGTTTTGATTGGATGCTATGGTAAGATTATTATTGGTCCCTGTTTTCCTGGAGACAATCCCTGTTGTGGTCTGTCCCTGGAAAACAGGGATCCCAAGATTTGTCTCTGGGGGCCAAGCACATTATGGTAAATATTACTACGCACATGCTCAAACTGAACAAACTGGGTTCCCATGCTTCAGTCCAAAATAGTACTGCCAGGGCAGCCTGCATATGCATGGCAATTCATGGTTCTGTGCATGTGAAAGCCACCCTAGCTGCTCCAGCCACTGTTGTGTGCAGTGCGACTTGAGCTGGAGCATTTACACTGCAATGTTTACAATATTTATGGTGCCCAACTCCCGGGGTCAACTGTGGGTACAGGATTGTGTATATGGAGGTTTTCGATTTGTGTGTTTTGTTATTTTTTCTCTGTGGGTTGAACTAGATGGATTTGTGTATTTTTTCAACCAGACTAACTATGCAACTATGAATCTGTTCCCTCATTCTGACCCTTGAACTCTGTCCATTACGGAATCCTGATCCTTGAACTCTGTGCGTTACTTAATCTTGACCTCTAAATTCTGTGTGTTACCCATTTCTGACCACTAAAATCTGTGCTTTACTTACTCCTGAGTCCTGACCCCTGAACTCTGTGTGTTACTCAATACTTACCCCTGAACTCTGTGTATTACTAAATCCTGACCCCTGAACACTGCGTTGCTCAATTCTGACCCCTGAACACTGCGTGTTACTCCATTCTGACCCCTGAACACTGCACATGTAAAGTCACAGGATTTGCAAAGGTATGGGACAGAACTCATATTACAGTACAATAACATCAGGTAATAGATTGTAACTTGGACTGGGGAAAAATTGCCACTGTAGGATTAGTTTAAAATACAGACTGGATGTAGAAAATCAGTGATGCAGAAAATATCAAACGGCTATAAAAAATGATGCAATAAAATGTCTAAATTTTCACATACATGTTGTAAACCACAGGCTTATTCTCACATTTTTAAAGCCAGGGTTATACTGTGTCTATAGCTATCCAGCCATGCTGTGGCTGGTGGGAGTAGAAAATGTTCTGGCATTACTGCTCCATCATTTTAATGGGAGGGATAGTACCCCATTGATGGTGTCAGTTGGTGGAATAAACGCAAGCAGAGGGAAGAGTGCCCCATTGAGGGTGTCCGTAGAGGGAATGGTGCCCCATCATTGGTGTCAGTTGGTGGAATAGTGCCCCAAGAGCCAGATAAAGGCAAACAGAGGGACACATTTGTCTGCAATTTGGAGACCACTCATCTAAGCAGAAGTGCCGGGTACATTGAATACTTCCCACCTACTGCAGCTGTACTTGAATTTTGTCCTGATGTCAATGCTCTGCCCGCTGCTAATCAGGAAGGGAGCACAGACAGAGCATAAAAGGTACTTTTGTTATCATTTTGAATAAATCAATTTCTGAGGCTAATAAACGATTCTTATATGTGCCACATATGTATCACACAACCTTTAGTAGTCAATCATGAGACCTTTTTTGGATAGGGATGAGGGTGGTGGGATCCATGATATAGTGGTCAGTTTACGTGCCACTTTTTTACCACTACTATTCCTTTATGTTGGCTTTTAAAATGTACAAATGCAGCAATTTTGAAATCAGATGAAAGGTTTAGCACTGGGAAACACTTTTTGAAAGCTAAAAAGTGCAATTTTATATACAACTATATTGATCAGACCAAAATGAGGGACAAATAAGGTGGAATGAGGGACAGAGGGACATTGCTCCAAATCAGGGACAGTCCCTCCAAATTAGGGACAGTTGGGAGATATGCATGTTGTAATATATCTGGTTGATCCTGCTTGGTTCTGTGTCTCCCTTATTGTTCTGAACATGGTAATCATTGCTGCTGATCCATGATACCGTGGTCAGTTTACATGCCTCTGTCATTCCGCTGCTCTCCTCCTCCCTCTCTTACCGTCACTTCCTAGTGTGTGAGCTGATTAACAAAAAACACCCCTCCCATCCTGCCCCTATTCCATGTGACAGTAAAGTTAGTAGGCCCAATTCCTGCCAGTCCCTCCGTAATAATATGGTATACTGCACAGTGTGTGTATTTTTTTTAAATTCGGTAGCTAAATACCCTTTTTCACATGGCCAAGTTATTGGACTACAGTAGGAGGGGCAGAGATTTCCCTCTGACGTCAGCCAGGCAGTCACGTGACTGTACATTGGCGATGTGATAAAAGGTTATTTTCACAAAACTCATACACTAGTAGTAGTATATCTTATTATTACAGAGGGGCTTGTAGGAATTGGGATCGCTGGCTTTACAACTTCTTTAAAGTAGTTGTATACCCCCCAATGCGGAAGTTGTACCCATAGGTAAGTCTATAATAGGGCTTACCTATAGGTACTGTAAATATCTCCTAAACGTAAGCAGTTTAGGAAATATTTATCTTGTAGTGCGCCAATTATGTCATCGGCTCATGTGCTGTGAAGAAACGGGTCTCCGTTTCTTCACTAGCAAGTGCCGTGACTGACGTGTGCGGTAGTGACTTCATGTGACTCACAGTCACAGAGCCAGAGTCTGTGGCCCTAGAAGGAAGAGGGGCAAAGATGGTTGCAGCCAACAGCGGGGACAGTGCGGGCTTTGATTGTAGGTAAGTGGCACATGATGGGCTAGTTTCCAATTCATAGTAGCCCATTATACTTTTACTTTGCAGGGGAAAAAGTAAAACCCATCAGGGTATACTTCCTCTTTAAGTAATAGTAGAACAAGCAGAGCAAAGTCCCTTCTCTTTAGTGGACAATATCCGGACAGAGCTCTTCAGGACACCAGCCAGTGTCCCCTTTATTAAACTCACAGCTGACTATACTAGGCAACAGAGGGGTAGCTAGACCACAAGCTCCCCAAGATCTTTCCAATGTCGGTACATACAAGGCCCAAGGACAGATGGCTGCCTCCTTACAATCTTCCAAGCAATGCCCTCCAGTGATACCAGACAGATCTGTGGCAGACAGCTTCCATCAGCCAGCTTCTTGAAAGCACCCAGGTCTCTGCATTTTTGCCTCGGGTCACCCACCTGAGGCCTCAACATGGCAGCTTGTGCCTGAGAGGGCAGTGTGCCCCTCTCAAGGTCCACTCTGGGACAAGACCTAGAGCTCAATGAATAAATACAGTCTCCTCGCCCGCCTTCAGAGCCTGCCTCTCTGGGATAGGCAACCAAAACCAGAAAGACAAGGAGATGATCACTTGTACTAGCAAAAATGTGACTTATGTCATCGAATGTGCATGCCAGCTTCAATACGTGGATAAAACAACTAGACAGAATCCAAGAACACATCAGTAACATTAAAAAAGGTTTCACCAAGCACAATCTGTCGAGACATTTCAGAGAAATGCGCTAGAGAGACCCTTTACTCCTGACATTCTACGGTATAGATATAGCACCCTGGTGTTTAGACAGGGTTGCTAGTAAATTTAGTTTGCCAGGCAGTAGTTGCCCTGGTTAATTATTAGTAGATCCACTGATTCCTCTCTAGTTCTGTACTTGCTGCACCTTCTCTCTTCTGTTGCTAGGTGGTGTTATGCAGGTGACATTAGAAAGACAAGGGTTTAGAAAGGTCAGGTTACGAATGGATGGGGTGTCTCAGCCAATGGGCTTCTTTAAGTCCCTTGGCCTGCTGAGAGAGCCTATTTATTTGGATGGAGTTAGGTGATCGGAGTTCTGTGCCACCAAGACGGGTGTCTGGGTGGATGTGTGTTATGCTGCCCCGGGCTGCTAGGCCAGAATCCTGAGGCCTATCCCGGGGATATCTGGCTGATAGGCAACCAAAACCAGAAAGACATGTAAGAACATGGAGAACTACCATGCGAATGGACCAAAGATTAGCCAAAATGGCAAAGACTCAGCCAATGATCAGCTCCAGGGTGATCAAAGAAGTTCTAAAGTTACCTGTGAGTACTGTAACAATTAAAAGGCACCTATGTAAAGCCAAGCTATTGCCAACAAGCCCCCGCAAAGTACTATTGTTGAAAAAATGAGGTGTTGAAATTTGCCAAAGAACACATTAACTGGCCTAAAGTGAAATGGCGCAACATTTTGTGGACTGATGAAAGCAAGATTGTTCTTTTTGGGTCTAGGGGCCGCAGACAGTTTGTCAGATGACCCCCAAACACTGAATTCAAGCCACAGTACACTGTGAGAATTAGGAAGCATGTTGGGGCAAGCATCATGATATGGGAATGTTTCTCATACTATGGCGCTGGGCCTATTTATAGCATACCAGGGATCATGGCTCAGTTTGAATACATCCAAATACTTGAAGAGGTCATGATGCCTTATGCCGAAGAGGAAATGCCCTTGAAATGGGTGCTTCAACAAGACAACGACCCCAAACACACCTGTAAGCGAGCAGCATCTTGGTTCCAGACCAACAAGATTAGCAGTATGGAGTGGCCAGCCCAATCTCCGGACCTTAATCCAATAGAAAACTTGTGGGGTAAGAAAAAAGTGCTGTTTCTGAGGTAAAACTAAAAAATGCAGAGGAATTGTAGAATGTAGTGCAATCGTCCTAGGCTAAAATTCCTGGTCAGCAAGACACAATGTGAGAAAAAAAATACACATTTAAATATACAACAGGCAGGGAATACAAGATCAAGGAGATGATCACTTGTACTAGCACAAATGTGACTTATGTCATCGAATGTGCATGCCAGCTTCAATACGTGGATAGAACAACTAGACAGAATCCAAGAACACATCAGTAACATTAAAAAAGGTTTCACCAAGCACAATCTGTCGAGACATTTCAGAGAAGTGCGCTAGAGAGACCCTTTACTCCTGACATTCTACGGTATAGATATAGCACCCTGGTGTTTAGACAGGGTTGCTAGTAAATTTAGTTTGCCAGGCAGTAGTTGCCCTGGTTAATTATTAGTAGATCCACTGATTCCTCTCTAGTTCTGTACTTGCTGCACCTTCTCTCTTCTGTTGCTAGGTGGCGTTATGCAGGTGACATTAGAAAGACAAGGGTTTAGCAAGGTCAGGTTACGAATGTATGGGGTGTCTCAGCCAATGGGCAGGGGTTTCTTTAAGCCCCTTGGCCTGCTGAGAGAGCCTATTTATTTGGATGGAGTTAGGTGATCGGAGTTCTGTGCCACCAAGACGGGTGTCTGGGTGGATGTGTGTTATGCTGCCCCGGGCTGCTAGGCCAGAATCCTGAGGCCTATCCCGGGGATATCTGGCTGCTAGGCTGTCTGAAACGTGTGTGCAAATACATCCACCGCATGCCAAGATACTCAAAGTGGACAGGGATTACCGCTGGAGAATCAGAGGACAGGAAACACCGCTTGAGAATCAGAGGACAGGGATCCCTGACAGGTCACTTGGCAGAGTTCCTTTCCCATCCCAGCACTGCATACAGCCCCCCCCCCCCCCACACACACACACACACTTCACAGGGCTGAAATCACATTCCTTTACACACCGTCTGTCAGTCTTCACAGGGTGTATCTGGCTTTTATGTTGCCCTTCTGACCTGTGAAATTCTCTGGTCGGAGTGGCAGAGTAGTTCCAGTAGGCACATACACCCTGTGCAGATCATGGCTAACTGGCTGTGTTGTAAATGAATGTGATTTCAGCCCTGTGGAGAAAGAACAGTATAGAGTGCTGTAATGGGAAAGGAGCTCAGCAGGCAGGCATAGCATGCAGGGTGGAGGGGGTGATCAGGGGGCTTTTGGGGGGGGGGGACAACTTAGATCTGGGAGGACAAAGCCATGTGACACAAAATCTGGAGCCTGCAGTCCCTCAGGGGCCCCACGCGGAAGTGTTAAGGGATTTGTTTTTGCAATTTCTGAAGGTTTCTCTGTCGAGGGTCATCTCCTGGAGGTGTGTGTCTTTCCCCAGTTGTCAGGGAAGTGGGGTAAGTAGACATCCCTGGGGGGCGGGGGGGGGACTGAGAATCCCAGCTGGTGACTAGGAGACACTGAGCAGTGTTATACCTCATCAGTAACATCGGTCCCATCGTGGCTACAGGATGGCACTCTCCTCCTCTTGCCTCGCTGAGCTTGGTTACCATTCCATGTTGCCAGCACACAGCACAGACTCTTCCCCATCCTGGGCTGTTCTTACCTCATGCTCCTCTCATTTCAGGAAATGTCTCATAGCTTCTCCCCAACCAATGGGAACAGAGGGGTGTGAACTGTGGAAGGCAAAGTAGAAGCCCAGTACTGAAGCATGGCTGTGGGGCCCTAGGGCAGATCAAAGCTGGATTTTGTGGAGGATATGATAATATGACAGGGAGGCTGCAGGGGCCCCCTGGAGCTAGGGGCAGGGTTTGCGATTGTGACCCCTGCAACCCCTTATGCTACGCCCATGGTTCTGGAGACATGCTTGGCCAGTCCATCACTTTTACCCTCAGCTTCTTTAGCAAGGCAGTGGTCGTCTTGGAGGTGTGTTTGGAGTCATTATCATGTTGGAATGGGAACAGAGGGGCGCCAGACTGAGTGCAGTATAAATCATATATTTAATAAAAACAAGTAGTAACTCACAGGTTAAATTAGATGAGTTCAGTATGCAGTGAAAATCGCCAGTCCTGGAGTCTCATAAAAGTCTTCCCTTTGCAGCCTGGGGCACTGGTGTGATCTTACAGGGATCCAGAAAATGCTGGGAACCAGGAGGCAGGAAACAAGAAGCAGCTGGCCGTGACTTCACAGGAACAGGAAGTGTGATTATTCACAGTGGCAAGGAATGGTAATGCATTTCGAAGCTACAGCTTCTTCATCAGACCATGATTAGCTGGCAAACCTGGCAGTCTTATATTACAGAGGAAATAGAAACAGAGAGATCTGATGGGCTGGCCAGCCCGTCAATCAAATATACAGATTCAAAGAGGTAGATGGCTGGAGACCGAGGAGAATGTAAATATGAGTAAGAAGCTTGCTGATTAATAGTGGAAGATAAGTTTATAACGTTTGCAGAAATCGATCAATTCACTAATTGATTAAATACATAAATATAAAATGTATAAATATACCTCAAATTTAAAATGAATACATTTTTATAAGTAAATTAACTAAAAAATGAATTAAGAAAATTATTAGCAATTTGGAAATCAATTGATTATTATAAATTATAATGAATTAATAAAATGGTGAGAATGGAGGAAAGAGAGGACTCTATGCTAGGTATAATATTAAGTTTCTAAGTTATATCATGACCAAAACATCATGTACATGTTCACAACATGCAGTTGTAAACATGTACATGTGCAACAAACGCATGTATATACGTGAGTATATACAAACATCTTTCTGTCCCAATACTCTCTAGAGGGAACATACTATTGTATAAAAAAGGGGAAGGGGGAAGAGAAAAAAAAAAAAAAAAAAAAAAGGGGGGGGGTGGTAAAAACAAAAACAAAAAGGGGGGGTGGTAAAAAAAAAAAAAAAAAAAAAAAAAAAAAAAAAGCGGTGCCAAATTTGTGTCTGTTGCCCAAATGAGCTATTTTTTTTTTTACCACCCCCCCTTTTTGTTTTTGTTTTTACCACCCCCCCCCCCTTTTTTTTTTTTTTCTCTTCCCCCTTCCCCTTTTTTATACAATAGTATGTTCCCTCTAGAGAGTATTGGGACAGAAAGATGTTTGTATATACTCACGTATATACATGCGTTTGTTGCACATGTACATGTTTACAACTGCATGTTGTGAACATGTACATGATGTTTTGGTCATGATATAACTTAGAAACTTAATATTATACCTAGCATAGAGTCCTCTCTTTCCTCCATTCTCACCATTTTATTAATTCATTATAATTTATAATAATCAATTGATTTCCAAATTGCTAATAATTTTCTTAATTCATTTTTTAGTTAATTTACTTATAAAAATGTATTCATTTTAAATTTGAGGTATATTTATACATTTTATATTTATGTATTTAATCAATTAGTGAATTGATCGATTTCTGCAAACGTTATAAACTTATCTTCCACTATTAATCAGCAAGCTTCTTACTCATATTTACATTCTCCTCGGTCTCCAGCCATCTACCTCTTTGAATCTGTATATTTGATTGACGGGCTGGCCAGCCCATCAGATCTCTCTGTTTCTATTTCCTCTGTAATATAAGACTGCCAGGTTTGCCAGCTAATCATGGTCTGATGAAGAAGCTGTAGCTTCGAAATGCATTACCATTCCTTGCCACTGTGAATAATCACACTTCCTGTTCCTGTGAAGTCACGGCCAGCTGCTTCTTGTTTCCTGCCTCCTGGTTCCCAGCATTTTCTGGATCCCTGTAAGATCACACCAGTGCCCCAGGCTGCAAAGGGAAGACTTTTATGAGACTCCAGGACTGGCGATTTTCACTGCATACTGAACTCATCTAATTTAACCTGTGAGTTACTACTTGTTTTTATTAAATATATGATTTATACTGCACTCAGTCTGGCGCCCCTCTGTTCCCATTTCTACACAGAGCTCATCGCTTCACTCTAAGGGAGCTGCCTCCAGGTGCTAATCATACAAGATCTCGGATCATTTATGGACATTATGTTTTAAACAAATGTTTTAATATCATGTGTGCTTATTCACACACATTTTATGTATACCTATATTCCAGTTGTTATATAATTTTATGTTATCACCATATCTAGCGCCGCTGTTCACCCTTATTATCATGTTGGAATACTGCCTTGCGGCCCAGTTTCCGAAGGGAGGGGATCATGCTCTGCTTCAGTATGTCACAGTACATGTTGGCATTCATGGTTCCCTCAATGAACTGTAGCTCCCCAGTGCCGTCAGCACTCATGAAGCCCCAGACCATGACATTCCCAACCACCATGCCTGACTGTAGACAAGACACACTTGTCTTCGTAACTCCTCACCTGGTTGCCACCACACACGCTTGACACCATCTGAACCAAATAAGTTTATCTTGGTCTCATCAGACCACAGGACATGGTTCCAGTAATCCATGTCCTTAATCTACTTGTCTTCAGCAAACTGTGGGCTTTCTTGTACATCATCTTTAGAAGAGGCTTCTTTCTGGGATGACAGCCATGCAGACTAATTTGATGCAGTGTGCGGAGTATAGTCTGAGCACAGACAGGCTGACCCCCCACCCCTTCAAACTCTGTAGCAATGCTGGCAGCACTCATACACCTATTTCACAAAGACAACCTCTGGGTATGACACATAAGCACGTGCACTCAAGTGCTTTGGTCGACCATAGCGAGGCCTGTTCTGAGTGGAACCTGTCCTGTTAAACTGCTGTATGGTCTTGACCACCGTGCTGCAGCTCAGTTTCAGGGTCTTGCCAATCTTCTTATAGCCTAGGCCATCTTTATGTAGAGCAACAATTCTTTTTTTCAGATCCTCAGAGAGTTTATTGCCATGAGGTGTCATGTTAAACTTCCAGTGACCAGTATGAGAGAGTGAGAGCGATAACACCGAATTTAACACACCTGCTCCCCATTTACACCTGAGACCTTGTAACACTTATGGAAATGTGGAATTTGGCTGCAGTGGATGAGTGCCATCATCCCTAATAAATGGAAATGGAGAAATCCCTGAAGGGGTGGGACTATAGCAGCAATAGTAGATTAAGAGAAAATAGTGTACAGCAACCATACATGAATATTGGAAAGCTTGTAATAAAATTTGATATTTTTATAATTCTTACTACCTCTGACTTTAATCTACCAGTGCCGCTATAGTCCCACCCCTTCAGGGATTCCTCCATTTCCTTGTAACACTAACGATCCACATGACACTGGGGAGGGAAAATGGCTATTTGGGCCCAATTTGGACATTTTCACTTAAGGGTGTACTCACTTTTGTTGCCAGCGGTTTAGACATTAATGGCTGTGTGTTGAGTTATTTTGAGGGGACAGCAAATTTACACTGTTATACAAGCTGTACACTCACTACTTTACATTGTGGCAAAGTGTCATTTCTTCAGTGCTGTCGCATGATAAGATAAAATAAAATATTTACAAAAATGTGAGGGGTGTATTCACTTTTGTGAGATACTGTATAAACTTGGAAGTGTAGCAAGATGATGCCGCTCCTGATGACGTCAGTGTGATGAAACGCATAGGGAGGAGCTTCCAGCTTCATCATGTCACTTTCGGTTTAAGGTTGGGGAGCGCATTCGCGTCGCTGGACTTGCTGATTTTAATGCTGTATGACATTTCAAACAATGTAATTGCATTTTAAACGCATGCTTTGCAATATATGGTAAAACGGATTTACACTATGGATTCTGTATACAGCTACAGAGTGCTGTAAATGCTGTTTCACCCCTTAAAGGGGAAAGTTTCTGGTGAGTGAGGAAAGAAAGAGGAAGCATGTGTGGATTTACCGGCACATGAGATTTATGAACCTAAATATTATATTATGGACTTGTATATATCATTTCATAGCACGTCACCTTTTTTTTTTTTTTTTTTTTTTTTTTTATATATAATCTTTATTTTACATTTTCAGTAAGAAAGGGATAACATACATTGAGAAAAACAAAAGGAGACAATAAGTGAAATAGGGGCACTGGACCACTAGTGTCAGGAGGTTCTTTGATACATACAGTTACCAACATCATATGACTTCATCATTTTATACCTAAACAACAGGGGGAGGTGTGCTTTTTAAACCAATGTACCAAGCCAGGATTGGTACTCATGTATCATAAACAACACTGTGAACAATGCATTATTATTAATTAAGATCCAGAATATGAAGGGAATGAGGGGTGTAGAAGGTGGGAGAGGGAACATAAACAAAAACAATAAACAGTCAACACTATATCTGCAATTAAACAATTATATTGGCATAAAGAAGAATCTGGGGGTCTATAGCATCCCCATAGGCATTATGTTAAACCTAGGGGCAACAAATTATGTTGCATGTACTGCATTAGAAGCACAATGTATCCAAGTGGCCCATAAAATATAGAACTTGTCATATCTGTCCTTGCACTTTGCCACCTACTCCTCCGCCGCCATAATAGTATTGACCAGAGGCACCCAATCAGATCGTCCAGGAACATGTGTCGACTTCCAATGTATGGGAATCAGGTGCCGGGCAGCGTTTAAAAGGTGTGGCAGAACTGATTTACGGTAGGTGCTATGAGGAGTGGATGGCACCTGAAGTAGAAACTCCAATGGGGTGTCATGCATATCAATATCTAAGATAACTTTTATCTGCGTTCTGACATCTTGCCAGAAGGGCCTAACCCTCGGGCACTTTCACCATATATGTAGGTAGGTAACCCGAAGCCCACAGCCCCTCCAACAGACATCAGAATCCGTTGGATACATTTTGGCCAAAACGTCCGGAACTCTGTGCCATCGGGTCAATAGCTTAAAGATATTTTCTTGCATCTTTGTGTCCACAGAACTCTTGTGGGTAAGATAATATAAATGATCCAATTGAGTGTTTGTAAATGTATGCCGCAGGTCTCTCTCCCATTCTCACACATACACTGGCTTACTCCGGGAGAGTGCAACATCTCAACAGCACAGAAATAGAATGGGGAACAAGCTCTGCAGACATGCACAACTTCTTGAATGGCTCCAGGGAGATAGGGGGCCAGATGGTATGAGGCAAACTTTGGACAAAAAGATGCAATA
Organism: Lithobates pipiens; assembly: GCF_037356315.1. Taxonomy (NCBI): domain Eukaryota; kingdom Metazoa; phylum Chordata; class Amphibia; order Anura; family Ranidae; genus Lithobates; species Lithobates pipiens. Next base: position 70,152,361 of record NW_027507785.1, on the reverse strand, counting down.
GTCTGTAGCGCCACTCATCCATCGGGAATCGGCCGAATTGAGAACGGAGCCAGTCCAATGAGACTAGGCTTTGCTCATGTATAAACCTTCCACACCATGTCTCTCCATCCTTTGCCCACATGCGAAAGTAGGAGAGGTGTTCACCCGGAAAAAAACAGGGGAACCCCACCAGGAGTGCAAGTGGGGACACAGGCGGTGACAGCAGTTGTGTCCCACAACCTCAACACATGGACAGAGACAGGGCACACAAAGTCTGAAAGGCCTCGGCAATCCCGGGGAAGTCATGGAGCATGGGACAGGTTACGTCCAGCTAAAAAATTCTCAAGGGGAACCCAGGATTTAGTGGTAGTGTGATGTTGTTAGTCTAATACCTGTTGCAGAGCAATCCCCTAATAGTACTTCTGTATGGAAGGAATCCCCAGCCCCCCTAACCTCTTAGGACGTTGTAGAGTGCGGAGGGCTAAATGGGGTCTTTGACCCTGTCATATAAATTTCAAGGACAGACTGTCAAAAGCTGAGAAAAAGACTTGGGTAGTGATATAGGCATCATCTAAAGATAGAAGAGGACTCTTGGCAGTATATTTATCTTCAGGATACTGACTCGGCCCATCCATGAGAAAGTGTTATGATCCCAGCGCAGTAGGTCAGCTTTAATCGTGGAGAGCAAAGGGGCATAGTTACAAGTTTATAACTGTGTGAATATAGCTGGGAGGTAAATGCCCACATTTTTTAAAGATGGATGGGGTAGGCCTGCTAAGTTGTGGTAGGGGGACCTATGTGTAACTACACCCCTGCCCTCCTGGGTTTCATGCACATCCAGACTGCTGGAGAAGCTGCCATGGGAGCCTGGTGGAGAGGGGGGAGGAGGTGAGATGGATTGCAGCCGCGGTGAGGGTATCGGAGATGCCACACATGCGGCTGGAAAGCACTCACCCGCACCATCTTGGATTGGGACACATGTTGCTGGTCTCTGCCAGTGAAGAAGGCTTCTAAGGAGCTAAAATGGACCCGAGGGGTCATCCTGGGCTGCGGGGATTGCTTCCGCTCTGATGGCATCTTCTCTGGCGGGTGAGAGATCTCTGTTGGCTGCTGCAGAAGCTGATATTAGGTGCGGGTCAGATGGAGCTCAGCTCATACACGTCGGGTCTTTCTCATGCCGCTGTCACGCCCCCTTTTTTTGTTTTTCATTACGGATGCCAAGAAACCACTTTGGACACAGCACTTGTCACTTTATTGCACATTATATTATGTGTTTTGCATAGAGGTTTATTTTGATTAATTGCACAATTTCTGAATTTATTTACAATACGGTATTGGATGCACATATATATTGTGATTTGACTTAAATATTTATTTGTTTTCAGATCTATTTTATATATTTATCTGTTTGCACATTCAATATATTGAGCAGAGATTAGTCACTTAATTAGCACATCAACCGCAGGTGTATTCAAAGGGGCATATACCATTGTACCCACACCAGAAATAAGCAGCGCCATAGTCACTCCACAAACCCAAGTGTTCCCAACGCATTTGCGTGCATGGAAATAAAATCTATTATAAGGGTTTTGAGCTTTGCTCACTTTTTTAAACAAACTGCAATTATTTTTAAAGCGGAGGTCCACCCTAAAGTGGACCTTACGCTCATTGAAACCCTCCCCCCCTCCGGCGCCACAATTGGCACCTTTCAGGGGGGAGGGGGGTGCAGGTACCTGTACAGTACAGGTATCTGCACCCACTTCCGGCGTAGATTCTGCAGAAGGTACGCCCCTTTCCGCAGAATCTACGCCCCTTTCCGAAGGTCCCCCGCTGCCTGCTGGAAAACACACGGATCCCAGAGACAGCGGGGACCATCCTTATTGCGCAGCGAGACTCGCGCATGCGCTGTAGGGAACCGGGAAATGAACCCGAAAGGCTCCACTTCCTGATTCCCATACCCAAGATGGCGGTGGCAGCACCCGAGAGATCGGCTTCGGGTGCCGACATCGCGGGTGCGCTGGGCGGGTAAGTGTCATTATTTTAAAAGTCAGCAGCTGCAGTATTTGTAGCTGCTGGCTTTTAAAAAAAAAAAAACAGTGGACTCCCGGCGGACTCCTGCTTTAACACAACTGTACATCTCAGTTCTACGTGATGATAAAATAGTGGATTCTAAAGGTGCCGACTGATATATTGATAAATGGAAGTGATGAATTTGTCTTTTGAACAAGGTTTTATATCTCTGTACAACTGTAAAATGAAACAAAATGAGGAAATAACAAAATTCAACCCCAACAACCCCCGAATGTTTTAGAAAAACCTGTTTTAGCATATATTTGGTAAGAAAATAAAAAATATTTAAATTCATATATATTCCACTGGAGGTCACTAGACACAAAGAATTGGTAACTATGCCTCATTAATGGTAACATACTCTACATGAGGGTCCTCCTTTAAATGATTGAGTTCAGGTGTTTCCAGTGCTGCGTACCATTAGGCCGGATTCACACCTATGCATTTTTAGGGCTTTTTGCATTTTGCAGATTTACACTGCAGTCCATTCAACATGGTTTCCTATGGAACACATTCTGTAGTGCAAAACCGCAAAATGCAAAAAGCACTAAAAATGCATATATGTGAATCAGGCCTCAGGGCCCATACAGACGATCAGAAAATCTCACGAAAAATACAGCTTTCAAAGCGATAGTACGATAATCTGAATGTTTTCATGCTTTCAAGAGCTGACACGATAATTCATGCAAAATGATCCAATGGGACATGCAGGAAAATGTTTCTGCTACAATACCAGATCCTATGATTTTCATTTAATCAGTACAGTTGTTTTTATGAAAATACAATACAATACCTGACATCACTTCTGAATTTTTATTCTGTCGTACAAGAATTTACGTTCCTTTAGTAATCTCTTTATTTTTGATAATAGACTAGCATACCATAAAAAAAACAGACGATCATTTGTTTGATAATCTCATTGTGTGTATTAGGAATCGCTTGCACTAGTGGTTGGGGGTCAGTAAAAATAGACAGTTAAGCTGCGTTTTTATTGCTTCTCCTTAGGCAGTGGGATGGAGGTGTAAACATGTGTGGTGATGCTTTGTTTCTCAGCACAGCAAAAAATTAACCCCACTGTTATGGTACCACCAACAATCACAGCACATTCAAGTGAATGGGGCCATGCCACAACTGCGATCCAAACGCTGGGCTCAGAGTTGCAGCACAATATTCCCATTCCAACAACTCTCATGGTTGTAAAGAAAAATAGGCATTCAGAAGGCAGCTGCATTGCCTCCTGCAGGGCTGTCTTTAATATTGATTGGACCCTGGGCAAACATTTTCTTGGCCCCCCCCCCCCCCCCCATGCAATTTTGCTCTCCACCTGCTCTGAGACATACAATAAATAGCAGCTAGACTTAAAATCGGCTTACTGTATCAGATCAGGCAGCAATTGCGATTGGTTGCCAGTGGTTACAGCATATCATTACTGCTTAATGACTGGTTGCTAGAGGTTACAGCACACATTATGGCTCACTGATTAGTTGCTAGAGGTTACAGCAAATGATTTCTGCTTGTTAATTGGTTGCTAGAGATTACTGTCAAGTAATACTGCTCACTGATTGGTTTCTAGAGGTTACAGCACATCATCTCACTGCAGGGGAGCATGATACACATATGAATGCCACATTTATTTACATATCAATGCTGCCAGCCGCATCAATTTACTTAGTAATGCTGCCAATATTTACATATGAATGCCGGTTATTTACATGTAAACACAGGGTCTGTAGGTGAGTCATCTGTACACAACAATAAGGCAGAGCTGGGCAGCATTAGTACCATCACTTCACACTGAGATATCAGGGCACAGTACAGGACTAAAACTTCAAGGGACAAGGGAATTTACACTGGGATAGTTGGCAAGTATGAGGCACCTGCTTTGGGCCCCACAACAATGACAGGGCCCAGGGCAGCTGCCCTCTTTGCCCTGCCTTAAAGACGGCCCTGGCCTCCTGGATGCCTGTCAGCTGCTCCTGTACCGCTCTATGAAAAGTGGCACATGCATAAACGAGTCCTTCATGCTACAGCATACCCAGATATTTTAGAGAACTGTGCCAAATGTGGCAACAGTTTAGAGAAGACTACCTCCCACTACATCCTGGCTGTGCACAAAGCCAGGCCCATGGAGAAATGGTTGGAAGAATGTCCTGCACAGAACTCTAACCTCAACTCTAAAGAACACCTTTACATTTAATTGGAATGCCAAATACAATCCACATCTTCCCATTTAAAAGTAGTACCTGACCTCACAAATTCTCTTTTAGGCCCAAATTCCCATGGACACGCTCCAAATATTGGAAAAAGCCTTTGAAGAAGAATTTAAGTTGTTAAAATCACAAGGGGAAGGTGAGGTTACCCAAGGGGTCACCCATAACCCATATTGATGCTCATGGAATGGGGTGTCCAACAAAGTCGTATATGTGTCAGATGTCTACAAATTTCTGGTCATATAACAGTTTTTCATCACTTTTATTTTTTTTTTATTTTTTTTACTTTACAAGCTTAGAAAATGTACTATATTCTTTAATTGCTTATATGAAAGCATGTGCAGTATACTGGAATGCTAAAGCAAGCTCTGATATTTTTAAAAGCGCTCAGCAGGGAGATCACTCTACACCCCAAGTGTGAATGTAGCATGCTAAGAGCTTAGGATTTCAGCTGAGAAACATTTGTCACCAACCTCCAAAAATTTCGATGAAGAGTTCACCACAGGTTACACTGTACTTGGAACTACATGGCAAACTTGTCAATGCTGTGTTGAGGAATGGAGGAGGTTTTCCAGCTGAGGTCAAAAATATCAGTGAATACCCGATGCCCCTTTTCACACAATGGATAAATCTGTTTTGCCTGGATTTGTTTTTTACACCAAAAATAGCAGAGTTCTATAGGAGGACATGCACAGTTCAACTTTTGGTGGACTGCCCATAACTAAACTCTGCATCTTGATTGGTCTAAAGTTTGCCTCACCCAGCTCAAATTGGGTCCAATTCCTTCTAAATTGGTGTAAATTTGAACTCTGTGTGGCCCTGTTGGCACTACTAGGTTTTTTAAACTTCGAAAACTTTAAAATCGAAAAATCAAGAGTTTGGTGGGAATTTGTTGGCTGAACAGTGATTGGATCCAATGGATTCAGGTGGTGAATGAGAGAAAATCACTTCATTCCTTCATCTATGCTAAATATCACAGCTGCCTGACTACCCAAACAGTGACTGCATGTGATAGGACACAGTCATTGTTCGACCAACAATTTTCCACCTGGCTCCTTTGATTTTTCAGTCAACTTTTGTTGAGCTGGATGGTGCCACCGATGGTTTGAATCTTGACTGATTCAGCAAGAATTGGCCAAAATTCAAGCTGGGTTTGGTCAGCTCTAAGAAGACCTATCATTATAATTATTTTTACAGTTATATCCCCCATGACACAAAGTACATGTAGTACTTTGCCCCACATTTCTAAGTGCCTTGTAACTCTAGTTATGTGGTTTGACCTACCCAACTCAGCTCCTGCTGCAGCCAACCCAACAACGGCTGATTCATAGCTGAAGGTTGTCTACGCACTGAGCACTTTACTAAAGCAAACAGCATCAAGATACAGTAAGGGCAGAGGGAAGGGGGACATGTCAGCCTCTGCATTCCTCCTGCCAATGCTTGTCTCCAGAAAGTGCTCACCGCTGCAGCTATAAATCAGCCGTCTCATTAATAGCTGTTGTCGGCCACGGCAGAAGGGTTAAGTAGGGTTAAAAAGCATTTCCAAATATGGGACAAAGTACTATAAAGGGCTGTTCTTTAAAGTCCAACTCCAGGAATCAGAAAAACAAAATCTGTCTTTCAGGCCCCCCGCCATGGCGATGCAAGAGTTAAATGCTCAATATATATATATATATAGGGGTGCATTAATAAGGAGTAACACCTTTTTTCCATGCCGGCTCTCTCCAGTGTTGTGACTTGTCCCCTGCAGCCTCCTCTTTAAGTTGCTCATGGCCGCATACTCGCCCTCACCACGTACAAGGGTTAATAGCCCTGCATTGTACATTATGACACAGAAGGACTGCCCGCAGAGCCAGAGCTCAAGGGGGAGGTGAGCCTGGAGCCAGCTGGAGCAGGGGGCAAAGTAAGTAATAATGTCTGTTCCTGTACCCCGTAGACATAATGAACATTTAACTCCTGCAGTGTATGGGGCCTCACTGCAACTGCAGATTTTTTTTCCCCAATTCCTGGAGTTGGCATTTAAGCCTTTTATTCTTCGATATTGTGGAAACATTTTACTGTTACCAGATGCCTATACTTTCAGAGATAGTGTCCTGGTTCAGGTTTACTGAGCATTTTTAAATTAAATTCATTTCTCATTCCCTAATTATAGGATGTGTGTGCAAACCGTTATTATGAAAAACGTTAAAATGCCTTGCAGTCATTCCCACTACATGCCGTTCATCACTACGAATCTAATGAATTTTAAAATCAGTTAGACCTCATTAGTTGTCATTTGTGTAGTAAAACTTCATATAGATTTTTTTTTGCATTTGGCAAGACCCCAAGCCTGATGCATTTGGCATTAACATAAATTAAGTGCCTGTTCTATCTAAAACCCCAAGGGGGCGCTAGGGAATTTGAGTCAAGTTCACGTCATCTATATTTACACTCGTTTCCGTATTTATAGTATCACTTGGGTCACCACTGACTCCTGTGGAAAGCCTGCCATGCATCATCCTTGCCGCTCACCTTTGTACACATTCACCACACATTAAATACTGTGCAAATAAGCAATTGCCCTCTGTACCCATGCTGAAAGAGTTTATAACTACATCAAAAAAATGGTTCTAATGGAAGGCAACCTTGACAGATCAATAGGACAGTCTCATTGATAATATGATAAAATATATGAAGCATATATTTTAGTTATTTAAATTAAAAAATGTATTCATTAAATACATTTTTTTTTTTTCATTTATATTTCTTTATGCTTCTTTTATGCTTATATGGTGCGTTTATCCCTCTCAAAGTGCTTAATCTACTATTGGTGTGGCAGCCATTTTGGGAACGCTCATTAGAATATCAGGGCCAATGTTAGACAGGAGCCAGCTAACCTACCAGTATGTCTTGTGTGTGGGAACAAATGCACCAAAGCACAGGGAGAAAATGCAAACTTCATGCTGCAAGGCAGAAGTGCTATCCCCTAAGCCAGGGGTCCCCAAGCCCTGAGCTGCAGACTGGGGCCAGTCAATGGTCTGTTGATAAGCAGGCCATTTCCGCACACAGCAGGAGGTGAGTGGCGACTGCGGCCCATGACAGTGCTGCTTGTTAACATAAGTTTTGGCAGCTCCCGCCCTCTGTCCCAATCTGCAGCTCCTCCCTAGGAGAATAGACACAGGCTGATAACTGCCTCTGCACTGTCGAAGGTAAGACAGCAGGGAAGGCAGAGATTGGAAGGGGCACAGTTTTGTTAGGGGGGGGGGGGCATGGCTGCAAGGAGGACTGTGATGGGAGTGCCATGACTGTAAAGGGCATTGTGATATAGGGGGACCATGACTGCAAGGGGTACTGTGATGGGGAGGGCATGACTGCAAGGGGCACTGTGTAGGGGGGAGGGCATTGCTGCAAGGAGGACTGTGATGGGTAGGGGAGGGGACATGACTGCAAGGAGAACTGTGATGGGGGGGCCATGACTGTAAGGGCCACTGGGATAGGGGTGGACCATGACTGCAGGAGGCACTGTGATGGGGGGTGGGGTGTTTGATAGGGGCACTGTGATATAAAGGGGACTGCACTGTAATCCTGCAAAGAGGGCAGTCAAATGTATGTATGCTGCTCTAGAACAGTGGTCTCCAAACTTCGGTCCCGGGGGCCCAGTGCAGCCCTTTGCTTGCCTTTGTCTGGCCCTTGACACTCCCACTCCCACTGACACTATCAATGGGGCAATCATTTCTGCACTGCCACCAAGGACGGGGCACTATTCCTTCCATTGACAATGGGGCACTATTCCTCTCACTGACATTAACGGTACGGCACTATTCCTCCCACTGACATCAATGATGGGGCATTATTCCTTCCAGTGATGGGGCACTACTCCTCCCACCAGTGGCAGTGTGTCCATAAGGGCGCATGGGTGCCGCCCCCTCTCTCCAGCCACCCCCTCTATCACCAATAGATTCATGCATTGCATGAATCTATCCTTGGCCGACGCTGCCACCCCCTAGTCAGGCGCCTGGCCCCTTTTTGGGTGCCTAAATTACAGCAGAGCCTGAATTAATAGGCGTCAAAGGCCCTTAAGTTAGCATGCAGTAAAAGGTTAAATTCCTTTAAGATGTGAAATAACAAGATAGTTCCTTTTTTGGTGGCAATGTGATTTATAGAGTTCTCCTTAATATGTAATGAATACATGGAAAAGGTTCACTTTAGGATAGTAATTTTTGGAGGGGATGGGGAGAAAAGTCTGTAAGATGTATTTCTGTTTAAATAATGAAGTTCAACTTGGGTGGCAAACTCCTTCCTTCTACCTGCCTGCCTGCCTAGCAGGGAGTTGAGGGGTTAATGGCCTATGCTGAGGGATGTAATTGAACTTGAAAGAACCTAAATGACAATATTCAACACCAACAGTGTTAGGTGGGTCAGAAACCCTCTCTCCTGGTCCTTGTGTAATGAAGGGTGAACCGATGAGCATCCAGCTAAGGGGCCCACTTGTTCCTTAAGATGATGATGCTGACTTCCACAATCCTGAAGCGAACAAGTCTCCACCAGTCTGCTTCCCACAGGATACCCGGTTTCTCAGAGCCAGACAGTTGCAACTTCCTGGCCAAACCCAGTATGGTCTAGGGCCTAGACTCTAGGCTCACATGGTTCCATATTGCTCCCGCACACCTCCTTACACCAGTCAAGTCTCTCTCCAACTCCCCTTCCCCTCCCCTTTTCCCACTGAAAAATTCTTCTTTAAGCACACAAATCCAATCAGTCTCTGTACTCCTGTATTACTATATTACTTTTATATTTTATATTATTAATATTTTATTATATATATATATATATATTTATATTTATATTTATTATTATTATTTATATATATATATATATAATATATTTTATATGACTTTTTAGTATATTATATTACTGTATGTACTAGAAAGAGCAGAGATGCTCTGTGGTCAAATACAAATCTGCAATGCCGTAACAGTGTACAGTGTTGCACATGTATAATTCTAAAAAGAAAAGAAATGTGTCAGGCTTGATGGACCACTTGGTCTTTTTTCTGCTGTTATCCTGTGTTTCTATGTTCCACACCAAAGGATCCTTAGCACTTTAGTAAATTTTTGTGTTTGAAACTGCACTCATGTTAACTCAGGTATCACAATCTCAGCAATCACCTGCTGGTACTCAGAATTTTTGAAGGCAGGGCAGTTTAACGGCACATATTGCATATCACCCAACAAGAGCTAAACCCTAAATGCACATATTTTTAGATGGGTATTTGCTTTGCTTCAACTAATATAGTTTTACATAGAAATTCTAACATTAGCCTAGGGTTATTTAAGGTATTGTATACAAGGATATAAAAGGGGTTGCTTAACAAGCCTTCATGAAACCTGCCTAGTACTACACTGATGTTGGGAAAGAAAGGGTACATTGAATGGAGGCACACTACATCAATGAACATGGCACACTGCATCATATACTCTGCATTTTCCACATTAAACATTGCAGTCCTTTGCATTGACATTTTTTATTTTCCCTGGAACAAAAGAAAGGTGGCAACACTATTCCTAACCCACAGTAATGCAGTTAGCATACCCTTGAACCACCTCCTGCTTGCACCTCCTTGGTGACACACACCCTCCTTCCCGCCTACCTTCATAGGCGCTGCTTCCAATCTGATTTTGGCTTTCAGTTGACATGTAGCATTTCATTTTGTAGACAGAATTCACTTAGTTACCCTGGTTGGTGATAAAGATATTCCTGCAGTGCATTCATACAGTATGGTGGAAAAGGATTGGAGGCGGGTCATTCCTCACTTATTCATCCTTTAAACAGTGCTCCCTCTGTTACTTTAGCATTAATCTCTTTGGGGTTTGGTCCTGCTTCCCTTTCTGAATATCAGTGATCCTCAGCTTCTCCTACAGGACCTTCTATTACTCCACATTCCCTGCCTGTTTCCACCTATTGTATGTTCACCAGCATTCCCTGTATACCCTTAGTTGGCTATTCATGTCAAAGGACTTAGTTGAGTTGACCTTATTTCCTTGGCCTTGCTTTGGCTTTGACTCTGGTTATCCCTGGCATTGAGTCTTTGCAGTCGTATCCTTCAGCATCATCCATACCCGGCTGGTTTAGACTCCACCTAGTTTATTGACAAACTGCTGACTCAGTAACACTGTCCCACCTAGCCTCTGGTTTGCTAGCCTAAGGGCCAGTTCACACAGGGGGCGATGCGAGGCGACACCGACTTGCCTCGCCGCGACCTGCCGCGACCTCAGCGGCGACTTGCAAATTACTTCTGTATAGAAGTCAATGCAAGTCGCCCCGAGGTCGCCCAAAAGTAATACAGGAACCTTTTTTCTGAGTCGGAGCGACTCGAGTCGCTCCTCTCAGAACGGTTCCATTGTACAGAACGGGGGCGACTTGTCAGGTCGCGGCGAGGCAAGTCGTGTCGCCTCGCATCGCCCCCTGTGTGAACCGGCCCTGAAGGTAGCCCTCTTCTGGCTCTGTATTTCTAAAGTTTATCTGCCCAGGCTCATAAGTTAAATAAGTTCTTAGGGGTTCCTTCTTTCTTAACCACTTCCCACCCGGCCAATGTAAGGGCGGGTGGGCGCTCTCTCCTTCTGAGTGGACGTTCAGGAACGTCCTTCAGAAGGAGGGGGATCGCGCGCGCGTGCCCGAGCAGCGGCGCGATTGCGATGCACTCTTGTCACCCGGACACGGCGCATCTCCGATCGGCAGGAGGGCTCTGGGATTGGCCCTCCTGATCACATGACACCCATGTCCAATCACAGCCGGAATGTGATGTAAACACAGAGCCGGTTGCTAGGCAATTGGCTCTCCTCACACAGAAGTTGTCGGTGAGAAGAGAGCAGATCGCTGCAGCCGGCTGGTGATCGGTGAGTATGTGCTGTTTTTTACAGGTTTTTGCTCACTGATCACCAACCTAGTGTAAACACACATGTCCCCAAATAATAAAAACACATGACCCACTAAAATCACATGTCCCAATGATTATCTGGACGCATATGTCCGTGATCACCTGCGCACATCTGTACACGATCATTTGCGTACATATGTCCATGATCACACAAACTAATTATTATACACATAACGGATTTTTTTTTTACCAAAAACATGTAGCAGAATACAATTTGGCTTAAATTTATGACAAAATTCGATTTTATTGGATTTCTTTTAAAATAGAAAGAAGAAAATATTGTTTTTTTTTCCAAATTTACGCTCTTTTTTCGCTTATATCACAAAAAATTTAAAACGGAGTCATGAATAAATACCACCAAAATAAAACGGAAAATTTATATCAAATACTTACCGTAATTTTCCTTTCCTGATAGGCTCCATGGCAGCATACGTGTGGGTAGCCCCGCCTCCACGATTACCCAATAGGACCCAACTCCCATAAATCTTTGCTCCCGGCTACTATCAGTGTTCCGTAACTAGCCTACTCCAGACATTTGGGAGGGAACTCCTGCTGCCATGGAGCCTATCAGGAAAGGAAAATTACGGTAAGTATTTGATATAAATTTTCCGTTTTCCTGTAAGGCTCCATGGCAGCATACGTGTGGGAAATAACTCGCCAAACACACCCGGGTGGGCAAAATGTCGAGCAAAGAACAAAAGTTTATTTAGCATTGTCAACCGACAAAACTTGCAAACCAAAACAACTGGCTCTACACAGTAATGAGAAACAAAGGTATTAATAGAAGACCAAGAGGCCGCTCTGCAAATAACTTCAGGCGCAACATGACGAGAAGCTGCCCACGATGTTGAAATACTCCGTGTTGAATGAGCCGTTAATGCCTCAGGAGGAGCCAAGCCCTTTGCTCTGTAAGCCCTTTGAATGATCTGAACGATCCAGGTAGAGATAGATCTAGCCGAAGCTCGCAATCCTTTATTCTTGCCATGAGGGAGAACAAAAATAAATTTTGTTTGCCTAAAAGGAGCTGTGACTTCCAAATATTGCTTTCGCGCGTGTCCTACGTCCAGAGGATGAACATCCTGACTCTCTGAGTTTTTGAAAGTGGGAAGCACAATCTCCTGATTCTCATGGAAGACCGAGGTTACTTTGGGATTCGATCCCAACATGGGAATCAATACTGCCCTGTGGAAAAAAAGTCAGAAAAGGTTCCTCCGAACCTAGATTCCTAATCTCAGAAACTCTCTTGGCTGAGGTTATAGCTACCAAGAAGATGGTCTTGAGAGTGAGATCCCTTATGGACAGAGGTTCTGTAGAATCCTTTCCAAGGCTCGAAAGAAAATCCAGCACTAAAGGGAGGTCCCATTTAGGAAACCTTGGTTTTCTTTGGGGTCTGAGCCTGATCGCTCCCTTGAAGAATTGTCGTACCAGTGCATGGTTTACCCAGGAAACACCCGTAAAGGCTGAAATAGCCGACACTTGGACTCTCAATGAACTGATAGCTAAAGGTAAATCAAGGCCTGTTTGGAGAAAGCTTAGTATGTCTTGTACTGTTGGAGAACTGCAAGAATTTTCTCTGGAGGACATATGGGCTGAAAACTTGGACCATATGCGCTCATATACCCTGTTAGTACTCCCTCGTCCGGAATTGAGAAGGGTTGGAATAGCTTCTTCCGGACAACCAAGAGCTTCTAGCCTTTCCCTTTCAAAAACCATACCTTGAGTTGCAGACATGATGGGCATGGATGTAACCTTGTGCCTTGAGATAGTAAATCCGGCCTGAGAGGCAGGGGAACTGGCTCTTGATAACTGAGGAGCAGCAGTAGAGGGAACCAAGGCCTGTTGGGCCAGAATGGAATCACTGTGAGAATCTCCACCTTCTCTGTCCTGAGTCTCCGAAGGAATTGCAGGATCACCGGAACTGGAGGGAAGGCATAAGCTGCCCGAAACTTCCAATGTTCTGTGAGGGCATCTATCCCATATGCCTGAGGATCCCTGAACCTTGAGTAATATTTCGGAAGTTTTCGATTGCACGGGGAAGCGAATAAGTCGACTTCCAGGCTCAATCCTAAGGTCAGGAGCCAATCGAATACTTCCCTGTGTAGGGACCATTCGTTGTTGTCCAACTCGACACGCGATAGGAAGTCCGCCTGAACATTCTGCACCCCTGGGATGTAGACCGCAGAAAGGTTGGACAAATTCTTCTGAGCCCAAATCATTATCGGCTCCACCTCTTGTAACAGAGACCAGCTGCGAGTTCCCCCTTGCTTCTTTACGTAAGCCACTGCGGTTGTGTTGTCCAACCTTAACATGACCGAGGCATTCGCTATCAGATGGTGGAATGACCGAAGCGCCTGGAAGGCCGCCCTCAACTCCAGAACATTGGAGACAACTCTTTGTGATGGAAATGTCCACCTGCCCTGAGCGACATCCGAAAGGCAGTGAGCACCCCATCCTCGGTTGCTGGCATCTGAAGTTACCGTGACCCATGAGATGGGAATGATCGAATGGTGGTTGCGCAGGTTCTTCCCCTGTAGCCACCACAGAAGAGACGTCCTCATCGCTGGAGTGAGGAATATGCGCTGTGTCTGGCTGGATAAGTCCCACTGTTGTAGAAACCCTTTCTGAAAGGGACGAGTGTGCCACTGGGCCCACTTTACCATGGGAATGGTGGCTGACATTGTGCCAATCACCTTCAGACATTGGAGAGCCGAGAGATGGGATGACGCAAGGGCTGCATGGATCCTGTCTCGTATGACTCCCACCTTCTCTTCTGGAAGGGCGATAGTACCTTCCACTGTGTTGAACTGTGCTCCTAGAAAAACGAGAGACTGAGTTGGATCTAGGTGACTTTTTCTTGGTTCAGAAGCCACCCGAACGCCTGCAGAGTGGAGATGACTAGGTCTTTGTGCTCCAAGAGCTGCTCTCTGTTCTGGGATAGCAGAAGTAGGTCGTCGAGATAGTGGTGGAGACTAACACCTTTGACTCTGAGAAAGGCCACAACTGCCAAAAGAACTTTGGAGAAGACCCGTGGGAACGTTGTTAACCCAAAGGGAAGACATGTAAATTGAAGATGTTGATTGCCTACCGCAAAGCGGAGGTACTGTTGAAATTCCTTTGCCACGGGGACATGGAAGTAAGCATCCTTCAAATCGACTGAAATAATCCAGTCCCCCAGATGCACTGACTGCTGGATGGTAAGCAGAGATTCCATCTTGAACTTCTCTTTGTGAATAAAGGAATTGAGATGGGTCAAATCTATCACCGGCCTCCATGTGCCGTTTTTCTTTTGAACCAAAAACAGAGGGGTATACATGCCCTCTCCACGTTCTTCTTCTGGAACGGGAACGGCTGCGCCTTGATCCAGTAAAGAGTTCACGTAGGTCAATAGGACTTGTTTCTTCTCTTCTGATTCTGGAAGATTTGTGGGAATAAATCTTAGCTTTGGGGTGCTGATAAAACCCCACTTGTGACCTGAGGAAACGGTTTTTACTGTCCAAAAATCCCGAATTGAGGCCGCCCAAACATGCCTGAAGTGGAGAAGATGAGCCCCCACCTGACAAGTTTGAGCGGGCCCAATTTCAAAAGGATTTCACGGAATCCTGCTTGCCAGACGAACCCCCTTTTGAGGTATTTTTGAAAGAAGACTGCCTGGATCTCCATGACCTTGAGAATTCTCGACCAGGTCTATAGCTCCGCGCCTCCCTGGCACGATCAGGGCCTTGTCTTCTAGGAAATGGACGCTTTAATAGAAATACCCCTCAGGAATTCTTCTACGGAATCAGCCCAGGATTCTATGGCCTTAGATACCGCTGCCATTGCAAGCACTAGTTTGCAAGCCATTCCAGAAGTCAGGTATATCCTTTTTAGGTCTGAGTCGATCCGCCTTTCCAAAGGATCTTTAAAAGATACCGTATCCTCTAAGGGTAGGGTTACATATCTCACCAAACGCATGAGCGCTGCATCCACTAGTGGAGCTGACTCCAGGTGCTTCACATCCTCTTCCTTAAAAGGGTATAACTTCAGGATTTTTGACTGCATGGACCCCTTTTTATCCATCTTGCTCCATTCCTCTGTGATAATGTCACCCAACTCTGAAAGCAAAGGAAAATATTGTTGCTCCTTATTGAGCTGCTTAAAGAATTTTCTCTGCTTTGGTGGGGAAGTAATAGGGTCTTCCCACTTCAGAGCCTCTCTCACTGCTTTGACCAATGAAGGCACCAGTCCATAGTCCAATCCTAAACCAGGATCCTCACAGTCAGATTCACTGTCTGAGATGGGAGCAGATAGGCGACTTGGTTGAGAGGATTCCCATGTCTCCTGCAATGGGTTCTCTCCAGTTGGAGGAGCCAATAATTCTGACGGGGATTCACACAACTGAAGAGCATCCCTCTCCTGTAAGGATTCCTTCACAACCCGTCTTACTAATGACTCCAAACGCTGGTCTGCACCATCCCTTTCATCTGCAGCTTTGGAGAAGCAGTGATCGCATAAGGATTTGTCTGATGGAACAGGCATCCTGCACCCCCAGCATGATTTTTCCGGATGCCTGCTGGAGTGAGCAGCAGGGGGGTGAGAATAATTCTTGTGACGCTGTTCAGACCTTGACCTATGCTGGCTAGACCTTGAGGAGGATTTATGGCGGTGTGATCTTGATGATCCACTGCGTCTAGAGGTATTAAGCTGTGGATCAGACCCAGAAGGGCTGTAAAGACAAAACAGACAGAGAGAGAAAAAGATACACAGTCAATCCTACCTATGCAAAAACTCTCTCCATTGTATAACCACAAATGCTAGCAACCTACCTAACATGAGCGGGCTGGCCACTAGGAGGCAGTAAGGCGTCCATATTCCAAATAAACCAACAGATCAAAGAAGTACTGCAAACCAAAGGGAAATATAAAATGCATTTTTTTTTTTAAGGGAAAGCATTTCCCTAGCCTAAGGGGCATGCTCTTACCTTAAACAGCCGAACTGTCATTCCCAGGGATCTGACAGCTTCCACAGATTTTTAAAAGTGGTGCCCGTGACGTCATTGCCGACGTCAGACGCGAGGCGCTCGCGCGCATGCGCGGGAACCAAGCCTCGGTTTCACACGGGGTCCGCACATGCGCAGAACGCCTGCGTAACCCGGAAGTAGGAGAGAGAGGTTTGCTGGAACGCGGAAGCGTCCGCAAACAGCATAGAGGAGACCGCTAGACAAACAGAAAAAGAGAAAATACACACAAATACATTGCTGCCATGGATAGACAAAAGGCTCACCACTCCACCAACGATCACCTGGCCGAACGGACTGGGACACACACGCCGCACCTCCAAGCAGATAATGGTCACCCATAGCAACGGGACACAGACCGTGCGCACTCAGGTAGGGAATCCTTTCTTCAGCGCTACTCTGCAAATACACTCCATACCCTGCTTAACAGTCAGGGCCTATCGGAGGAAAAATTCTCAGTCAATCAGCCAATCGATCGTCGTGAAGTTTTGTCTCCAGGAAAGAAACCATCTGGTCCTACTGGGGAGGACAAAAAAGGAACACTGATAGTAGCCGAGAGCAAAGATTTATGGGAGTTGGGTCCTATTGGGTAATCGTGGAGGCGGGGCTACCCACACGTATGCTGCCATGGAGCCTTTCAGGAAAGCTCTATTTGTGCGAACAAAATGATAAAAATTTCATTTGGGTAGAGTGTAGCATGACCGCGCAATTGTCACTGAAAGTGTGACAGAGCTGAAAGCTGAAAAGTGGTCTGGGAAGGAAGGGGGCGAAAGTGCCCAGTATCGAAGTAGTTAATATAGCCAAACATAGAATTGTAGAATTTACACACTTTAGAACCAGCAAATTCATTACAAGTTTTAAGAACAGCCAGAAGCATAATGAATTTGTTTAGGTTTGCGTTATGTTTTTCTGAAGATCTCATAATGTAGTTGTAAGTATGTTTGACACCTTTTATGAGTACAGGGAGATGAATTATTTCTCTTGCAAATGCAGCCAACTTTTTCTCTCTCAAAGGAGCATAGAAATTTCCTTTTTATAGTAGTATTTTCCACACAGTGCCGGCATCTAAACTATAATGGATGGTGTGCAGACTGCCAAATATTTCTGCAGTTGTAAAAGTATTGTTTAAAGGGGCTTTGCGATGTTGAAACAGTTGGTGCATATTAGACTTATTGTAAAACTGGAGCGGAGTCTCTCGATTGCACAGATATTGCCACCCCGGTGAGTCTGAAATGGCTGTCTACAAATACGTGTTGATAGAAGGTTTCATAATTGTCCTAAGGGGCTCATTTTATTTAGCTGAGCAGAAAAGATGTGTAGTGTTAAACTACTTGGACGAAGAGGACTTTTATTTGGCATATCACAGGATCACAAACCTAGCGCATACTCCTAAAATGCAACTGCATCTTGCTATTGCTAATGCATCCCTTTTAAATGACGGATCTATCCAACTTTCTCACAGTGCCCTATGTGGATTTATTCAGCCATAGAAGCAGTGTAAGTAATATGTGTCAATTATTAAAGGACTGAGCTGGCAACCATGGTATAGAGATAGAGTAGAAATCTCCTTTGGGAAAGGTGACCGGCAGAATACCCAAACCATAGGCATTAGTGTGGGAACTTGCAGGTTGAGATATGAAAATCCCCAGCCCTTTAATTATTGACACATATTGCTTACAATTATACTGAGGAGTTCCTTAGGTTGCCATGTAAAATACTATGACGTACATGCTCAGGAAAAGGATTATAAGTATTTTTTTACCATTATTTTTATGTATGTTTGGGTTGTGCATATGTAGCGCTACCCCTGTAGGAGCCACTGGTTAGGGTGGGTCCTCTGTTCTTTGCTTCAACCTCTTTGAGAACTTCAGCCCATTTGACACACTAGGTTCAGTGTACAAAGCCTGCAATGTCACTGAAAATCACTGAAAGTAAAACGTAGTACCCAGTAGTAGTACTGCATCAAATAAAACAGGCACTGAACCATTTAGTAAAGGAAAAATGTATGCATTGTCATCTGATATAGTTGGTAACGAAGTAAGCATAGAAATGGATTAACAATGGTAATAACACAGTTTAGCATACAGGGTGATTAGTAATAAGGACAAGGCATAAGATGACACTTGCCGTTCAGAGGGAGGAAAAAAACAGTAGTAAGGCTTCCTAAAGTGCAGCAGTGAGCAGTAATAAAGTTTGATCTACCAAACACAGGAACTATGCAGCCAAAGTGCGTTAATAGTGACTATGCTAGACCTAGATCAACTGGATATACGCTGTCCATAGAAATGAAGGAAAGGGGAGAAGGAGACTTGCAGGATGGGTTTTATAGGAGGACAGTCCTTTAAGCTGTGCATCTGCCAGCTACCGTTGGGGCACATTAAGAAGTGTTGGTGCACTTAATGAAAGTCTTGATAAACCAGTATGCAGTATAAAATGCAATAAAATACAGCAAAGGTACAGTATAGATGCAGTATATTTAATGTCTTTCCTCTAGTAACTGATTCCCTACTAGCAGTATGAACAATGGGCAGTGCCCTCTCACCAGTCCCTGTGGTATAGCGGTGAACTTTGTCTGTAGAAAGGGGTTACCCCATCAGGCTCTCCACAGAATGCCTCTGGAGATTCAGAAGCAGTGGATGAGAGGATGCTCTGGTCTCCCTGTGGCACCAATGCAGATGCGATCGCAGCGATCTGTGTGGGATCCCCCACCCTTCACAGCCAGGTACCCCACATCTTCAGAGCACTCTTGAGTCATAAGAAGAGTCCAGTGCTTTGCTTTTATTTTTAATTGAGGGGAATAAACTTGGATAGGGATATTATGGGATGCCCACTTGACTTTGGTAAAAGAACTCTTCAGGGACACAACTATATACAGTCCCTATATACCTTTCTCCTCTGCCTACTGTACAAATCTTGATTGCAGAGCTTTCAGGACCAGCTGCACACCGTTGGAAGATCTGACTATAGGGATCAGTCAGATAGGCAGCAAAAGCCCTTTACAGGCAGAGACCACGGCCCCTTTGTTTGTGTAATGCCTACCCCGATTTTCCGGGAGCCTGTTGGTGACTACAAGGGGTAGGGATGGCTGACATACATTCTCAGGGTGCAGGTTTGTGGGCAAAGTGGGTGATGAACAAGAAAGAACATTGAGCGCCAGTCACTGTTATGCTTTAAATAGAGTGAAGTTTATTTCTGGAACAGGAAAAATGTGGGAGAGAGGGGATCGGGCAGTTCTGCATAAAATACTAGGACCATACTCTGGATCTTGTTGCAATTAGTACCTTTCACTCCTGGTTCAGCTGAGGCAGTTTATCCATGCCATCACAGTATATTCCAGGGCATGAAGCCGAAGCCCTTACCCCACAAAGCCTAGACGCTCCTAAGGTCACACGCACACCCAGGGCCGTCTTTAATATTGTTTGGACCCTGGGCAAAAATTTTCTTAGGGCCCCCCTCCCCCCATGCAATTTTGCTCTCCACCTTCTCTGAGACATACAATAAATAGCAGCTAGATTTAAAATCAGTTTACTGTATCAGATCAGGCAGCGATTGCGATTGGTTGGCAGAGGTTACAGCATATCATTACTGCTTACTGACTGGTTGCTAGAGGTTACAGCACATTTCGGCTTGTTGATTGGCTGCTAGAGATTGCTGTACAGTAATCTCCTCACTGCAGGGGGGCATGATATACCTATGAATGCCACCTTTATTTACATATCAATGCAGTTGGCCTCAGCTATTTACATATGCATGTCACTGCTATTTACATATGAATGCCATTATTTACATGTAAACACAGGTCTGCAGGTGAGTTATCTGTACACAACAATAGGGCAGAGCTGGGCAGTATTAGTAGCAGCACAGGACTAAAACTTCAAGGGACAAGGGAATGTAAACTGGGATAGTTGGCAAGTATGAAGCAGCTGCTTTGGGCCCCACAACAATGACAGGGCCCAGGGCAGCTGCCCCTTTTGCCCTGCCTTAAAGAGGACCCTGAGCACACCTTCCCTGGGAGACGTGGAACCGTGGAGATCGGGAGAGACTGGTCTTTGTTTTTACTTTTGGGGGAGAGGGCACCTTATCTCTCACGCACACACAGAGGAACATCTGTACTCCCCCCCCCCCCCCATCACTTGTGGCGGCCCTGGTGTCTCCGTTTCACTCACCAGATGCCGATAATAATACTTCTAATGGCACGCTGCTCCTGCCCCTTCCACTCTTCTTGTCCATCCCAGGTGATGTCACAATGCATACAGTACAAGCACCTGGGACGGACAGGAGGGAAGGAGGGGCTGGCGGGGAGCAGCGCGCCATTAGCAGTATTATAATCGGCATCACAGCATTTAATACAGCCACTTCAAGTGGCCTCTCATGTGGCCGTGTCCGAGCCCCTAATGGCCTCGGGCGCGCCCGAGTGACTGACTGATCAGTCCACCCCTGCCTCCTCCCATGTGATTGGTGAGCTGGAGAAGGAATCTGCAACTGGCAGAAGTTTGCCATAAACCGTAAACTCCGACACCCTTCAGGAGAAATAACCCGCATAACGACGCATGCGCAGCCCGACCCAGAAAAAAAAAGCAATTTTCCAATCAGTACGGGGAGGAGGCAAGGATGAGAGAGGCGGACAGGAGGAGGACAGAACCTCCGATCCGCCCTCCTGAGAGGTGGGGCTTGCTCTGTGTTCACAGTGTTTGGTAGTCGGAGATCTGCTCAATAGAGGAGCCATTACCAATAGCGCCCCCTACAGGCCATATACCACCTACCGAGTCTTCACTACTCTTCAGTACAGCTATATACATCCCCTATATATATTTATATATATATATATATTACTATACACCCCCCCATACTTTCCTATTATATATATACCCCCCATATATTACTATACATCTCCCATATATTCCTATTATATGCCCCCCTATGTATTCCTACTATACGATGTGGCCTTAGATAAACAGTTGTCTGTGCTGAGAACATGCGTCCTGCACGCTCCCAAGCGACACCGGTGGGGACCAGAAAGCTCCCAATGCAGATTTGCGATCAGGAGGTTTCCAATTATGTAACCACTGTGACAGCCAATCACAGGGGTGACATGACCGAGTGACCACCTCCGCCTCACAGCATTTAGAAGCTTTTGAAGAACTTGGGAGGCGGCGGGAAGGGGTTCATTTCATGCATAAAATCTACACCCACATGTTGATTTGCATTTAGAGCTCAAGGAACCCTAAAATCCAGGGTGCTCTGATAGACCATGCATGATATGCGACCCGCTCCTGTGCTTGTCTTCCTGTCTTCTGTTTCTTACTTTTAACCCATCACTGTGAAGGACGTTCTCACCAACCAATCATGAATTGTGGGAGGGAGCACCACAGAGCCACTGAATACGGGAGCTTGTTATTTGTATACCTGGTTTTTAGGTGTTTCAGGCTAAATACACTATAGTACCAAAAGCATCCATGCAAAGGCTGCTCAGGGTGCTGGTGGTGACGTCTGTACAAGGAGTCCAGGGATGATGAGGATCCGTCTGCATGAGGAGTCCGGGGATCCGATGAGTCCGATGATGGGGAGGATCTGTCAGTCTGCACACATTACAATCTCTACACGGGGACACATTTCTTGGGCGGGTGTGAAATTTTTTTTTTGGACGGGCGTTATTTTTTTTTGGGGGGGGGGGGGGGGTTTATTCTTGGACCTAGGCAACACAATGTCTTGGGCCAGCCCTGCTTGTCTGCCATACTGTGAAAACAAAGCACAGAGGCAACACTCTGAAAAGGGAACACTCCTCATAGAAGGCCATACAACAGGTCCCCTGATTTCTGAAACATTCTAAATCTATCGGGTATTTAAAATCTATCCCTGTAACATTTATATTCTGAGTTAGATCATTCAAACTTCAAGCTGGTGGGCAGCTGATCTTTCTTGTCTGCTGGAAAATTGGTTTAAAGCGGTGGAAATTGCAGTTCAATGTTTCTAAATGTAAAATAATACACCTAGGGAAAAAAATCCTTTGATAGACTATACTATTTGGGGTACAGAGTTGGCAGCACTACTGATGAAAAAGATTTGGGGGTACTTATTTGAGATGACTGCAAAGTGAGCACTGTGGCCATGCAGTGGGAAACACAAATAGAAATCTAGGCTTTTCACTAGAAGGATCTAGGTTTAAGCACTAGGAAGGTTGTCAAATCTCTTAGCCCTTGTACACACGGTCGGACATTCTGATGGAAAATGTCCGATCGGACCATGTTGTCGGATAATCCGACCGCGTGTGATCTCCATCGGACTGTTTCTGTTGGAATATCCGACCAACAAAGTTTTAGAGCTGGGCTATAAAATTTTCCGACAACATGATCCAATCAGACTTTGTCTAATATTTTTTAGAGAATTCTGATCGGACAAAGTGCCACGCATGCTCAGATCAAATTCCTAGACCAAAGCTATTGGCTACTAGCCAGAACATAGTCCCATGGTAACGAAATAATGTCATCACGTTATGAACAATCGGATTTTCCGACAACTTTGTCCGACCGTGTGTATGCAACACCAGTTTCGGACAAAATCCGTTGGACAAAATCCGACGGATTTTGTTGTCGGAATGTCCGACCGTGTGTACAAGGGCTTACACACAAATAGACTATCAGATTGTTTTTTCTTCCGGCCATCAGGTGGTGGGGTCTGTACAGTCCCAGTTAGGGAGGAGAGCACAGGGAGGTGAAGAGGGACTCATAGGCCAAGGGCACAGTGGTCAGGAGGCAGAGAGTTTTGGGTAGGTGTCTATCACTGACAGCCGCTGAGCTACTCCTGCCTATCTACTCTCCGCTTGAAAGGATGAGCCCTGTGTCCTCTGCTCACCCCCCCCCCCCCCCCCCCCCTGCTTCCTGTCTAATTCCCACTCGGCCGCTCCATCCAGATGGCAAGGCAGGCACTCTGAATGTATCATCCATCCACCTGGGGCCTGACTCGCCACTGCACACATAGGAGCGCCCCGCTCCTATCTGGGACCCGGCCTCCCCCTGCTCACTGTCAGGTGTGCAGGGGATCCTGTACAAGTGACGGTGCATGTTACCGCTCAGCTGCCCCATCTTGGCAACCTGAGGCATGGATGCAGGCAGTGTTTCAGAGCTCAATGAAGAGCCACCTCTGCCGCCTCTCTCAAGTGCCGCCTGGGTCCCATGGTCCCACCGGGACCCATGGTAGGGCTAGCCTGCAGACCAGATATCATTTTATCACACAAATGATAACAAAAAAGTTGGGTTTTCAGAGGCTGATATCCAGTTATGAATTATGGAATTAATTCAAACCCTGTTACCAAACGCACCTACTGTAAGAAGATAAATGTGCTACACCTAACCTACAACTTAAGGTATTATTAGCAGTGGTGAAATGCATAGGGAGTTCTGCTAACTGCAGCAGGCATGCACAGATGGAAAAGCCTGATGTGCGCTTATAGCAGACCTCACAGTGTGATAGCAATCTGTTAAGACTGCTTAAACATTTTGCACTTCTATACCTGAATACAAAGGTTAATGTCCATGGTATTTTGATTGCACCTGTTTGAATGACAGGACTACTTTATTTTCTGTATGGCTGACACTTTTTCAATGTAGATCTCCAGGAAATATGATTGGAAAGGACCATAAGGGATAATTGTCAAAGCCCATCTCCAGGTATCCAGGTATACATATCCCCACCCCCATTCATTTCTCAATTTAAAAACTCTCTAAACAGCACATTTCACCTACCTTGATCCGAAGTCAATATCCATTTCTGGAATTGTTTGTGGGGGTGGTGACCAGTAATACAACAATGCAGTCTTTGTCTGCACCCACAGATCCCCACTTGGCCACGTTATCATGCTATGCAGTGTTCTGGAGCTTGAGAGAATCCTGCTGCTAAACAGCCTGTTGGAAGTGTCACCTAGACATTGACATATTTCCCTGAAGAAGGACCCTTCCTTTCTACTGTATGAAAAGGTGAAGACTGGGGACCCTATGAGTCATGAAGGTGGGGAGTGGTGATAAAGTATTGAAATGTATGTCTGCACTCACAGGATCTCTCCTGGTCACATCATAGCTAGCAGGTAGTGACCATGTTACCCAGGCAGCAACATGGGCCCCTGAAAAATGACCCTCTCATGCTGCCATATTAAAAGAAGAAGACTGAGGAGGACCCAACGTGTCATGTGACTACAGATTTAGGTAAATAAAGGAAGCTTTTGGGTCGTTTTTAAACCATCAATTGGTTACAGTGGGTGTTCTGCTGGACAACAAGCAGTTATAAGTGTTTATCATACTAACTTCTATACTGACCTTTCCAAGACCCAGCTCTCTGAAAACTCTGCTGTGAGCATAGTGTACCATTAGCTCAAAGCTTCTGGTCCATTTACTCTCTACTTCCTGTACCTGCTATTTTATTCATTAAAAGTGGTTGCTGGCTGCTAACAGCAGCTTCATATACTTTCATTGCAGCAACTAATTTTGCCTGGTCCTAATGAGATTATATGCTTAAGCATACATTCCCACAGTGGGACCCCTGTTCGTAGAGTGCAACAAATGTTCCAGCTGCGATGAGACTCTTGTCCAGGACAGGCAGTCACAGAATAAATAGGTTCCCTGTAATTTCACCCTAGGTCATGACACCCCCTAAGGGAGTGGGTTCATGGCAGCCTGGTCTCGGAGGAAGTGGCTTGAATGATGCTGGACTGTCATTCAGTCTGGAAAACGAGTAAAATCTAGTGGTGGAAAGAAATTTCTGAAGAATTGTAGCAAAAACATTTTTTTTTCTTTTAGCTGGAGATCTTCCTTGTTAGGTCAGCTGTTACCTAGTGCAGCCAATGATGAAGGCAGGAGCTCTAAAGACTGTTGTATTACTTTTACTTTCCCATTAAGATAAGTACCTGCTTTCTCCCATACACAACATAGAGAATTTTACAATAATACAAGGTGTGTCTAATAAATAACTAGACTCTGATCCCACCTAGTACACAAAGCAGTCAGAATCAGTTCTAACTGCATGTGTGGTGACCTTGAACCTGTTTGAACCTGCATGACAAGCAGCAACACTCTATGACGTTCAGTTGATTGTGAGTCATCATTTAGTTTGGTTGTGTTTTCTGTAGTGTGCTGAAAAAATGCTGTTTAAAAGTTGAACAAAGTGTCAGTTTGAATTTTTTTGTAAAATTGTACAAAACACCAACAGAATGTTTTCAAATGCTTACTACAGCTTATGGTAATGACGGCCTGTCTCGTGTGCGTGTGTTTGAGTAGCACAAAAGATTCAGCGAGGCACGTGAGAATTAATTCCCAAAAGTTAAATCAGTGCTTAAAGGGACACATTTTGAGTCAGTTGATGCTGCAAGAAGAAAACCGTGGATGTGTTGAAACAGCTGACAGAAATTGATTTTCTCCATGCCTTCGACCAGCGGAAAACAAGACTGCAGCAATGTATTAGTGCAAATGGGGAATATATTGAAGGGGACAAGCGGTACATCTGTAATACATATAAATAAAAGTGAGTTATTTGATCAGTCTCATTATTTAATAGACACACCTCATATATGTAAAGTTCTTAGCACTTAACAGAACTCCGTACAGTGTTATTTTTTTGTTTCACCGAATGGGTCTCAATTGTAGGTATATGCCTCTGGCTCCACACTGGTTTCTTGTTACAATATGATATTCTTCAGTTATTTATTTGCACCCATGGGATATTTTGCCAGCAGAGTTCAGGATGTTTGGCAGATGCCAGTTCCTGTTTGGCTAGCTCACACACCCTTCATTTAGAATGCGGCACTGTATTTTATAGTAAAATCTGTCAACAAACAGTCTGCACGTTGTAAATTTTATTACTGGGGTAAAGACACCTTTTGTTTTTGTCCTCACCCAAAAGTAGTTTTCACTTGACACTGACCGTGTCTTATTAGTTCAGCACAAATGCCATCATGTTTATGTTAAAATCAAGGTACTAAACATACTGCAGCAGTACACTGCGGGAATCTATCAATGTCTGAATCTACCTTTATAGGATCCTTCTAGTGGTGATGGTGCCCTGAGCCCCATGTAGGGAGATGTAGCCCTAGGTTAGGATTTTCTTTCTCAGTGACAGGGAATTGGCATCGAGTGTGGGGTGTCCGGTATTATAAGAGTGGTCGTGGGGGGGGGGGTCTATATGATAAGGGAGCTGTATTTGCATCATGTTGTGGTCCTGTAGTGCACAGGGGCTTCTCCCCTTCGTGTGGAAAAGTGGAAGATAGTGGACCCCCACTGGTAGAGAAAACTGGAGTAAAGGTGAATTTACCATAGCACTGCAGTACTCCAAAATCAAATAAACATTTTTATAAATAAAAATACACTTGAGGGGATAACAAGTTGGGTCACAGCCAACCCTTGTTGTTTGCCCACTCACTAGTAGAAAATAAATAGTGTGGCTCCTAGGCCCATATAAAGTATACAACAAAAATAACCGTCAAGAAAGAGAGAAGATTGCTGGTGTAGAGAACCTTAATTAGTTGGAGCCGCCAGGGCTTTGCCAACTACTAATCAAATATACACTGTAAGTGTTACAAAATTACAAAAATGCTAAATCTTTATTGAACTAATTAAATAATCACAAGACACAAAATTCTATAAATATATTCAAGCAACCCTCCACCACCATAAAATTAGACAACGTTGTCTTGAATATATTTGTAGAATTTTGTGTGTTGTGATTATTATTTAATTAGTTCAATAAAGATTTAGTATTTTTGTAATTTTCTAACACTTACCGTGTATATTTGATCAGTAGTTGGTAAAGCCCTGGTGGCTCCAATTAATTTAGGTTCTCTACACACCAGCAATCTTCTCTTTTTCTTGTCGGTTATTTTTGTTGTAGCACGGCAGTACTCCTCTGGTGGCATTCACCATGGGACTAACTGTATGTAATAGGAAAAGCATTTGGAACGTTTGTGAGTGGGGCTTCCTCGCCATACACGTGGTGGCATCTTTCCTCTCATGCGGGGGCCGCATTCATGTAAAAGTCAAACAATATGGCAGTGCCTCGGTTTAGAAATGAGCCGTACAGTGTGTGCAGTAGTTGAAAGTATAGAGCCTCTCTGTAAAACATACTGTTTCATGTTACTACATACCTTGCTCAATGTATGTTGCATTTAGGAAGAATACTGCTGAGCCCATGCCCTCTCCACCAGTCCAGCGTACCTCTGCCACCTCACTTCAGAATTGGGTGCTGTTGAACACTAGCGTGGACCTGATGCATGCTCAAGATTACCATGCGGGTAGGTATATGGGGTCTCTATACCGCGGGTTGGATCCCGGTTACTTTGGGGGAACCAACTGCTAAGGAGGGAGTCAGAACACCCTTGCTACCGAAGGACATGTCACCTACTCCAGGTTCCACACTTCATGACCTGCTGCTATACCCTTCCCACCTTTTCTTGGTTACCCATAGCAACTGCTCCCCAACTCTCCTGCTGAGTTAACCCTTCATAGTGGTCTTGCTTCATACCCCATGTGTGCTTTACAGGCCCAGTTCTTCAAATACGCCATGTACCACCATGACTTTAGACCAGACTTGAAACAGTTATCAGCTTTACTGAAGATTCAGCAACACAATACAACAGCATACTGTACAGAGTCCAGCAGTGGCATACGAACTGGGGGGGGGAGGCGGTCCGCCCTGGTGTCACACTGGGGGGGGTGTGTCAGGCCGACGCCCCCCGTTGAGTGAAGCAGTGACAGTGGGGTGGGCTCAGGCAGTGCAGCGGTGCTGTGACAGGGCAGGTAGAGCCCGGAGAGGCGAGCTGTGACAGGGTGCGAGGGTGCCCGGGTCAGGTGTGGACCATACCACTACCCGGGTGACACCCAGAGCCAGCCACTGGATTGACAGAGCAGAGCAGGAGAAAGAAAACACTCTCTCCTCCTGTACTGCAGGGGAAAGAAAGACAGTGAGCAGCGCTGAATAGAGGAACTGCTGGAGTAACTTTTTAAGTAAACCAGCAGGTGATTTGTTGCTAGGTGGTCCTAGCAATCAATCATTAGCTTGTTAATATGAAAAATTAACTCCAGCAGTTCCCACCCTCTGTTCAGCACTACTGTATCTCTCCCTCTGTATAACATGCAGGGGGCATGCAGGGGGTCCAGAGCTGTGGGGAGGTCTGTGTAACACGTAGGAGGTCCAGATCTGTGGGGGGGTTTGTGTAACGTGCAGGGGTCCAGAACTGTGGGGGCTGTGTAATGTGCAGGGGTCCAAAGCTGCGTGGGGAGAGCTGTGTAATGTAAAGGTGTCCAGAGGTGCAGGGGGCTGTGTAATGTAAAAGGGTTCAGATCTGCGGGGGGCTGTGTAAGGTAAAGGGGTCCAGAGGTGTCGGGTGCTGTGTAATGTAAAAGGGTCCAGAGGTGAAGGGGCTGTATAATGTAAAGGAGTCCAGAGATGCAGGGGGCTGTGTAATGCAAAAGGGTCCAGAACTGCGGGGGAACTGTGTAATGCAAAGGGGTCCAGAGGTGCCGGGTGCTGTGTGATGCAAAGGGGTCCAGAGTTGCAGGGGGCTGTGTAATGTAAAAGGGCCCAGAGCTGCAGGGGGATGTGTACTGTAAAGGGGTCCAGAGGTTCAGGGTGCAGTGTAATGTAAAAGGGCCCAGAGCTGCAGGGGGCTGTGTAATGTAAAGGGGTCCAGAGGTGCAGGGTGCTGTGTAATGTAAAGGGGTCCAGAGGTGCAGGGTGCTGTGTAATGTAAAGGGATCCAGAGGTGCAGGGTGCTGTGTAATGTAAAGGAGACCAGAGGTGCAGGGGGTTGGGTAATGTAAAAGGGTCCAGAGCTGCAAGGGGGCTGTGTAATGTAAAGGGGTCCAGAGGTGCAGTTGTAGAGAGGGGGTACACAGTAGTGACAAAAAGGTATTGGGGATGGAGAGGTATGCAGGGGGCACAATGGGGTGTTTTTACATTTTAATGTGGGGGGTGCCAGATATAGGATCCACCCCGGGTGCCAAATGCTCTAGGTACGCCCCTGGTCAGACTAATAATGTTTTAAGATGAAACAGTAGGCTCAATACCTGGAAAGATGGAAGAAGAATCCAGTTCAGGTTGGGAGTGAATGGTGGTTTGACGGTGGAAGGTCTGCAGGTGGTAAAGTGGATGCTTCCTTTGGTGTTATACACCTGGTTACCCATGCCTCTAAGTTGCACGGGCCTCGGGTATCCAGAAGGAGCCCCACACTTCTAACCTGGAACCACTGATAACAGAGTGAGGCCTTGGTAATGTATATTCTTTGACTCCCAGCATAGCCCTGGTCCAGATTGAATGAAACCTAAGCAGAGTAAGGAGATGGCTTTTTGAGGCATTGGTCTGCCATCTTGGAAAATACTTGTATACTTCTCCTGTTGGCCATAGCACAGGAACTAGCTGAACATCCCACCCTAGGGGGCATCACATCCAGGCTGATATAAGATACCAGGCTTAGACACCTTCTGATACCGATGAGGGGGTGGAACACCCCACTTGGTTCCCATACATTCCTATTGGCCTGTAAGGCTGCCTACTACGGTGATAGTTCAATAAGTACAGACAGGAGGGGTAGAGCTAGCCTTTGACGTTATCAGAAAGTGTTGAAACCAGACCAAGATTCGGGGTACCTCTGTCACTGAGTACATTAATGCTAAAGTAGGGTGGCTGTACATGGCTCTGAAACTGTATAAATAAATAGCTATCCAAAGACTGAAGTAGGGGTAGTGTTAAAGTTCCTGCTTTGTAAATTGATGGGCAGGAGGGACTAGGTAGATTTTCTGAATGGTGGGAGTTTATGATGAAGGCCACCTGAGCAGTGATGTTCACTGTTAGTCCTACAAGAGGGCAACAGTAGAATGAAATTTTTTTTTTTCACAGCCTGTAAAATGGTCTTGAGAATTAAGGGTTGAGAAAACATCTACCTCCTTGACGGTAAACTGAACATGTCCATAAAAGCTCTCACGGTAAAGAATAAAATGAATACTTATCCCTCCTGCTGTCTTTGCTTTAATATCCATCCACTGCCACTCCTATGCTCAACATGGCCATTTCCTTAAAACAGACTATCACCCATTAACACATCTCTTTCATTCATAGTCCCTCCCCAATCAATTAGATAATGTTTCCCCGTTTTTAGAAATGTTTATTACCTTTTTTGTGCTGCACTATAACATTTCTTTCTTTCTTGCCTAGGTGACAATAACATTGGGCTTCCACTGCCTTCTGGGATGTCCATGTCAGGAGCATACTACACAACTGCACAGGTTGTATTAAAAAAAAATAATACATGGGCTCTCCCGAACCCCTCCTGGCTGGTCGGTCACCAGCCTCGCACTTACCCCCATCTAGGACGCAAGCTTCCTCCGGGCGGCGGGTTGCGGCTTTACCCTGCGTCTCTTCCTTCCTTGGCTTCACGGCGGCGCGGCTTCCACTGTGTCTCCTCCTTCCTCCTCCTCGGCGGCCAATAGGATCGCTTCTCCTCTCAGCCAATCGGGTCCCAGGATTCGCTTCCTGAGCCAGGATTGGCCTGGGGGAGAATCAGGAAGACAATAGCGAATATTAATTTGCTATTGTCACACAACTGGGTGGGCTCACTGCACAGTGCTCTGCGCCCAGAGCCCACCCTTTTTCGAAGCCAATTAGAACCTCTGGATGAGATGCCGCTGACGGAAACAGAACTACAAAAGATACAAAAGCAATGGCCTTTAATGGGGGATAGGGCAATCAAGGTAAATTGCTGCAGCCACTGGACAAGGGTGAGAGAAAAGTGGGAACATTATTTCCAGAACCCCAGATGATAGAAACTGGGAAAGAAAGAGAAGCAACCAAAGTAAGGAAAGTGAGGGCAAGGGAAAAGGAAAGGAAAGAAGGACAGTTTGATGGGAAGAGGCGGGGGAGTATAAGCAGTAATAGAAGCATCTAAATTGAAGGTAAGGGACGAAATAGAACATAATCCATGGTACCCAAACCTTATGCTGTGTACACAGGGCCTGACTTTTCAACAGCAAAAGTCTGACAGAACAAATCCGTCGGACAATTTGATTGTGTGTGGGCTTCATGGGACCTTTGCTGTCGAAAAATCAGACAAACTTTAGATTTAGAATATGTTTTAATTCTTTCCGACGGAACCTCAAGTCCGGTTCGTAAAATCCGTTCCTCTGTATGCTAGGCCAATGGACGAAAACCAACGCTAGGGCAGCTATTGGCTACTGGCTATGAACTTCCTTATTCTAATCCGGTCGTACATCATCACGGTCAAATCCGTCAGACTTTGGTGTGTTTGTGTGTGTCCAAGTCCATTCGTTCGGAAAGTCTGTCGGAAGTCTACCAAAAAGTCCATCAGGAAGACCGTTGGACCTAGTCTGCTGGAAAGTCCGGTCGTGTGTACACAGCATTACAGAAATTTCTATCATGTTGTTTTGCTGGGAATAAGCTTTCCAAAGAACTAAACTTGAGAAACTTGGTGTTTGACTTCCATAAAGGTAACAGACTGGGTTTTCCAAGGTTGGGCAATGATGGCATTTAGATTTTAATACCTCCAGTCTACTACAGGAGTGTTTCTTAATTACTTTTCCAGTGTTTGCAAAGTTTATCCATCCTTCAAACCTCCTTCAGCACCCTTTTGACATGAGCATTATTGTCAGCTACCATTTAGGGCACTTTGAAGTATTCTCAATGTTCCATCATTTCAATTATCAAAAAATTGCACCCTTTCCCCTCATTCCAAACTGTTCTAATCCCAGCGCTTTTTATCCCTGACTGAACTGACTGTTGATTTTCTTCTGTGATTTGTCTGCTATCACAAACCCCTGAGATCTCCATTTATGACAGGAAGACAAAATAGATGTAGATTATCCGGGAGAAAATTACAGACACGTTGAGAAGCCGATACAAGAAATGTCAGAACGTTATTAAACACAGGCACTTTATAAGCACTCTCGTAATTCATCACGCTATGGGGAAGCTCTTCAAAGATATCCAGAGCAGATAGGACTGAACAGCTCCAGTAAAAAGTGCAATTTGACATGGCCTGCTTGAACTAATTCACATATTAAAGAGTTCTCTCTGTACAGGTTTACTGTTACTGTTTGTGACTTTATAGATGGCAGGAAATGAAAAGTTGGAAAAAATGTCATATCTAAACTTGATAAAAGTTAAAGCCTTTTAAAGGAAAAAATCTAATCACACATAAAAAAAGAGATTCACATTAATTTCACATCTATCTATCCACCCCTGTTATGCCAGGTAGTTTTCTTGCAATTCTGCAGATTCCATAAGATTACCTGAACCACCTGCCTGCTCGTTGGACTTGTCCTTCTACTTTGATCTCCTGCCCTTTCCACCTATCAATTTTTAGAGAAGGCAGTGCATTTTAAAGGACAAGCTCAATATTTATCTAAAGAAGAAAAAAAAAACAGCCTCCTTTCTACAACCCCAAATCCAGAAATGTTGGGATGTTGTGTAAAATCTAAGTTAAAACAGAATGCAATGATTAGCAAATCTCATAAGCTCATTTTTTATTCATCATAGAAAATAGAAAATCATCAAATGCTTAAGCTGAGAAAATGTACCATTATAAGAAAAATAATGATGTAATTTTAAAATTGATGGCAGTAGTAATACATCTCAAAAAAGTTGGGACAGGGCAACCAAAACAATAACTAACAAGGAAAAGCTGGAAGAACATTTTGCAACTATTTAGGTTAAATGACAACAGGTTAGTAAAAAAGTTCATCGTATATAGTCAGAGTGTCTCAGATGGAAAGACGGGCAGAGGTTCACCAATCTGTGAAAATCTACGTCTAAAAATTGTTTAACAATTTCAAAATAATGTTCCTCAATGTAAAATTGCTAAGACTTTAAATACTGTATATCATCATCTATGGTACATAATATCATCAAACAATTCTGAGAATGAAGAGATATCTCTGCATTCAAGGGACAAAACCGAAACACAATATTGGATGCCCATGGATCTTCATGCACTCAGCTGGCACTGCATTAAACACAGATTGGCATCACTGCATGGGCTCAGGAATACTTCCAAAATCACTGTCTGTGAACAGAATTTACTGTGCCACCCAAAAAATGCATGGTAAACTTTAGAATGTACAAACAACACAAAAGACCTTTTGCATTCAAAGTACACTTACAAATCTTCACTGTGCCACCACTATTATGATATTAAAGGTATGCCTTCACCTTGTACAGTGGACCCCACTATTTTTATAAACAGGAGGTCAAACAATGACTAAATGTAATAGATGTGCTCCCCAGCTACTCCTCTCAAGGTTGCTGGTATCCTCATTCAAAGGGCTGCTATCATCCACCATTTTCTTAAACGCAACTCTGATCCAGGGCAATCCATAAACTGTAATGCCGCGTACACACGGTCGGAGAATCCGTCGGAATGCGTCTTATCGGACCGTGTCGTCAGATAATCCGACTGTGTGTGGTATGCATCAGACTGATTCCGTCCGAATCTCCGCCGGACCCAATTTTCCAACATGTTGGAAATATTTCCCGACCAACTGGGCCGGTCGGGCGTAATCCAATCATGTGTAGAGAATTTTGATCGGACCAAGTGCCACGCATGCTCAGATCAAATTCCTACATCAAAGCTATTGGCTACTAGCCTGAATCTAGTCCCATCGTAACGAAATTACGTCATCACGTTCTGAAAGATCTGAGTTTTCGACAACTTAGTCCGACCGTGTGTATGCAACAGTTTCGGACACAATCCGTCAGACTAAATCTGACGGACAAAATCCGACGGATTTGGTTGGCAGAATCTCCGACCGTGTGTACAGGGGCTAAGATAACGCCATAGAATGAACTCACTTACTTTGAAATAAAAGAAGGTAAAAATACACTTACAATCTCCAATATACTAAAGACTTAAGCATCAAACACTAGCTAGTACAGGGAATCCAAGATGGTGCCTCGGGTACATCCAGCGATGACGTCACATTGCTCTGCCCACCTGACGTGTTGTGACCTACCCAAAATTTCTCAAAGGTCCTTTGCTGCCTGGTACAGATTGGAATTGCCAATATTACAATGGTTGTTTTTTGTAATTTTTTTGTTTATTGCAAACACCAATAAACTTCTTAAAAAAGAAAACTGCTCCCACCCCATTCAATGTACAAATTTCTCAGAATTTGCACAGCCTCTAGCTGTTGTGAATAATCCCTATAATGTGTCCAATAGAGATGTATTTAGGCATCCTTTGAACTCCTGCTTATTTGTACACCAATGAGCTCTGGGTCATTTCACACCCTGCAGGTCATGTGAGCTGTGTGGCTGGGAATCACCCAGCCTACAACTCAATGGAGTACATAAATTCAGAGTTTTGGTTAGAGATGGGTTCAGAGGATGCCCCAGCTCATTTCTAGTGTCGAATGTGTTTATTACCTATGGTTGATAGCTCCATCTGGTGGCCACATTGCAGTATTTCTCTGAAATATCACATTCAGGAAAATACTGCATTACGGCCATTAGATGAAGCTGACGATCAAAGGAAAATAACACCCATTATGCCGCGTAAACACGACCAGACTTTTAGAGGGACTAAGTCTGACAGACTTTCGACGGAGTTCTGACGGAGTTCTGACAGAGTTCCGACGGACTTTCCGAATGAACGGACTTGGCCACACACAATCACACCAAAGTCCGACGGATTCGAACGTGATGACGTACGACTGGACTAGAATAAGGAAGTTCATAGCCAGTAGCCAATAGCTGCCATAGCGACGGTTTTTGTCCGTCGGACTAGCACACACACGAGCGGATTTCTCAGTAGGAACTGGGTCCGGCAGAGTTCTGTCGGAAAAATTTGAAACATGTTCCATTTCTAAAGTCTGTCAGACTTTTGCAAATCAAAAGTCCGCTGCAGCCCACACACGTTCGAATGGTCTGCCGGAATCATTCCGTCAGACTTTTGATGTTGAAAAGTCTGGTCGTGTATACGCGGCATTAGACATATTACAGGGATCGTTCCCAATGGCTATTTGCATGCTAAAACATTCACATTTTTTATAAATAGACCCCAGAAAGTAAATCAATTTGTAAATCAAATTTGAGAAACCCCCATTATATGTTTCAGTATAATCCAGATGACGACAATAGGGTTTATTTACTAAAGGCAAATCCACTTTGCACTACAAGTGCACTGCAATTGCGCTTAGAAGTGGAGTCTCTGTAGATCTGAGGGGGACATGCAAGGAAAATAAAAAAACAGCATTTTTGCTTGTACATGATTGGATGATAAAATCAGCAGAGCTTCCCCTCATTTCAGATCTTCCCCTCAAATCTAAAGCGACTGCACTTCCAAGTGAACTTGTAGTGCAGAGTGGATTTGCCTTTAGTAAATCAACCCCAATGTTTGGATATTCTGATAGCCGTGGGTGCTGACTACCAGAATGCCATAGCTAGCACTCCAAATGTATCCATCCATGCAGTTTAGCGTGTTTGTATGTAGCAATAGTTCCTTTCATTCAGCCTGCTGGGATGAATAAGAGAAATGTTAACGTGTATGGCCAGCTGTAGTCTCTGCCCCAGAAGAAGCTTGTAACGTTGTTTTCCAATCGCAGTCATGCACAATTCTTTTGATTATCTTTGTTCTGCATGGTAATGGGTAGACAGTTCGAAGATGGTACATCTTGGATTCCAGCTATTCGGAGATCTGACATATTTCCCAAGAATGACAAAAAGCTAACAAAAAATACATTTCATTGTTTCCTGCTAGTTTCTGGTTTGTGACCAGCAAAAGGTAATATACATAAAAAGAAAAAAACATAAACTGTGAGGCTCAAATGTAGATACCATCAATCTTACCTTGTAACTCCAAGATAAAACATTCCACAATCTTCGAGGAACTAAATTAATACAGTAGACAGAATTATTATTATTATACAGGATTTATTTAGTGCCAACAGTTTACGCAGCGCTTTACAACATTGAGGCAGTCAGTACAATTACAATACAATTCCATACAGGGAGGAATCAGAGAGCCCTGCTCGTTAGAGCTTACAATCTAGGAATTGACTTTAACCAATAAATAGACTCATTAAAAATATAAAATATATATATATAAAACAACATTACATGTGTATAACTACATACAAAGGATGGAGACATTCCTATCAGTATATCTAATTTATAGTAGATTATATACTAGGTTCATTTAAACCAGGAGTCTCCAACGTTTTCAAACAAAGGGCCAGTCTACTGTCCTTCAGACTTTAGAAGGGCCGGATTGTGGCCAGCGGGGGGGGGGGGGGGGGGGGGAATACCCCAAGCCCAACATCAGTGAGAATAAAATATGACCTCAGGGTTGGTGGTCAGTAGGAGGAGTAGTGCCCCATTATTGGTATTAGTAGGAGGAATAGTATCCCATCATTGGTATCAGTGGAAGACATAGTGCCCCATTGCTGGAGTCAGTGGGAGGAATAGTGCTCTAAGGGCTGGATAAAGACTAGCAAAGGGCCACATCTGGCCCTCGGGCCACAGTTTGGATACCCCTGATTTAAAATATAAACAGAGAAAGATTTAAAAAAAAATACATCAGAAAATAGGACTGGTACCTTGTATAGACACTACTCTCACTCAAATGTGGCAAATGTGTACAGAATTGTTAATTAAATATCTATTTAAACTTCACACCAGTATGTTGTGGTAACAGGCGGCAGAAACTGCATTTTAATGAGCATTACCGTAATGCATGCAATGAATTGGATATGTGTGAAGGGGCCTTAAAGTAAAGCAAGAATGAGAGAAACATGGATGCTGCACAGCCGAGACAAGCCGCACCACGGCTCAAGGGGAGGGGGGGGCAGGTTAGACTTCAAAATTAGGGTTAGAAAGCACCTAAAGTGATATTAAATGTTTTTTTAAGTATACATGGTATACTTACCAGATCTGTGTAATGGTTTTGCACTGAGCAGCCCCGATCCTCCCCTTCTCGGGTCCCTCGCTGGTTCTCCAGGCCCCTCCCCGCTACCTAGTGCCCTCATCAGGATCACTGTTAGAAATCATGGGGTTCCATACAGCCCTCCTGACGGGGCCCTCCAACCATGTCTACACCCCTCCCACACCCCTTGGGAATGCAGCGGAAAAGCAGCACTGACTTTATCCGCCTACACCCTGAAAATGAAAAAAAGTCCACCCTCCCACCTCCAGGGCCCCTCTGTTAACCTGTTGGGGCTCAGGGAAATGTAATTCAAGCCCTGGTAAGTAAGTAGGAGTGAGGGTGTGTTCTGGTAAAATCCATTTATTAATTTAGGCAGAAATTAACAATTAAGCCACCCTGGGCCCCCCTGTTTAGCTGATGGGGCCTAGGCCCAGTACAACAGGACCGGTTGTACTATCTTATCAGCAGCCCTGGACCCCATAGTAAGCAACTTTCTATGGAGGCACCTGAGCAAGCTTTCTCAGTGTTTCCATTCACACACAGGGCACGGCTTGGCCCTGCCCCTGCTCTCTCCCCATTGGCTCACTGGCTGCGACTGACAGTAGCAGGGGCCAATGGCTACCTCTGCTGTCTCAGCCAATGAAGAGGGAGAGCCAGGGCTCTTTCTGAACATCGCTGGATTGAGAGGGGGCTCGGGTAAGTTTTAGTGGGGCTGGGATGCATAGAATGCATCAAGGTAAAAAAAAAAAAAACTTGAGCCTTTACAACCACTTTAAGAAATAAATAACAAAGTACTACATACACTTTACACTTTGACCCATAGGGGTTGGCAGTGCAAAGTTCTAATGGTTGATTATATAGCAGAACTAAACCCTCCTAACCCTTGGAGCCATAGAAGCTGCCATCTTAGCCTCTGTTTGATCTGCAGTTGCCCTGGTGCTGCACATGTGATCAGTTTTGACAAGTGCAACTGTGATAGTTATCATTCGCAGCATGCCTTGAATTTAACTCTTTCGGGAGTTCTGTTTTAAGTGGTTTTGCTTATACTGAGATGATTTCATCAATCCTGCTCCAGGCAGGAGGAAGCATTTCATCTTTCTCTTCTCCCCCAGTGATCACACAGCATTGTAGCTTTGTTGAAGGTCACTAGAGAAAGGCAACACAATGCAGCTGATCTGTTTCAGACCTTTGTGAACATCCAAAAATTGTACAGGCATCAGCATTTGCATGATGGTGTCCTCTCTAAATCCCAGCATGGGAAGTAGGTTTTTGACCCTGAATTATGCCTAAACAGAGATGGTATCATCCTTTTGGAAAGTGCAGTGGAACCTTGGATTACGAGCATAATCCGTTCCAGGAGAATGCGTGTAATTCAAATCATATCAAAGCAAGTTTCCCCATAGAAGTCAATGGAAACGAAGATAATTTGTTCCACATTTACTTCTATTACATGCAATACATGGCCAGAGGTGGGGAGAGGGGTGTCAGAGAGCCTCGTAAATACTCGAGGACAGCTTGGAAAGCCTCGGAAAGGCTCAGGAGCACTCGGGAACAGAGTATTTCCGAGTGTTTCTGAGTCATTCCAAGTATTTTCGAAAGGTTCCGAATGGCTCCGAACTGTTCCGAGTGTCCCCGGCGCCCCCGCACCTTTGGCCAAATGCGGTACTGCACTGCCCATTAGCTTGAATTCTGCTCGTTTTGCAAAACAACACTCGCAAACCGAGTCAGATTTAAAAAAAAAAAAGTTGCTCGTCTTTCAAAACGCTTGTTAACCGCAATACTCGTAAACCAAGGTTCCACTGTATAGCAGATAAAGGCATTATATAGAGGGGAGTGTAATTTGAACGGAAATTTTGGTCGGAAAAAGCTCTGATGGTTTTCCCGACAGAAGGCTGATGGCTCAAGCTGTCTTGCATACACACGGTCAGGCCCGGACTGGCCATAGTGCAGACCGGGCATTTGCCCGGTGGGCCGGGGCCACCCGTTGCCTGTCTATGATCAGGCCACACATCGGGAGGTAAGCGGCGGCCGTGGCCTGATCCTGGGTAACACAGGCCACGGCCGCCGCTTGCCTACCGCCATACGGCCGTGCCTGTGTCATGCGGAACTGGCGGCTGCATGGGCTGAGCTGTGTGTCTCTCTCACACACAGCTCAGCCTCAGCGCCGCGCTGACAGTTCCGCTCTCCTCCTCCAGCTGTGGGCGTCCGCACGGTGAGGAAAGCTGCTGTCACTATTCCCCCCTCGCTCCCCCTCCCCTTCTCACGTTGGCAGAAGGGGAAGAGAAGGCGTTCCTATATGGTCGTTTTCCCTCCCCATTGGCCAAAACAGAGTGCCAATCAGAAGAAACTAGAGGGGCATCATGGGAAATGTAGTCCCAGAGATACATGGCACCATTGGTCTCAGCAGCGAGCAGACTACAGTCCCCAGCATGCACTCTGCTGGGGTGAAAGAATAAACCCAGAAACAAGCTGAGGAGTGCTTGTAGCAGCTACTACAGCAGACATGGCAAATGAAACAGAGGACTGTGGGGGGGGGGAACTAATAGCCCCAGCACAACCAGAGAGAGAGCTACGCTGTACCTGCACCACCAGAGAGCCACGCTGCACCGCTCCACCAGAGAGAGTGACGCTGCACCGCACCACCAGAAAGAGCCACGCTGCACCACACCCCCAGAGAGAGCCACGCTGTACCGCACCCCCAGAGAGAGCCACCCTGTACCCGCACCCCCAGAGAGAGCCACCCTGTACCCACAGCACCAGAGGGAGCCACCCTGTACCCGCAGCACCAGAGGGAGCCACCCTGTACCCGCAGCACCAGAGGGAGCCACCCTGTACCCACAGCACCAGAGGGAGCCACCCTGTACCCGCAGCACCAGAGGGAGCCACCCTGTACGCGCAGCACCTGAGGGAGCCACCCTGTACGCGCAGCACCAGAGGGAGCCACCCTGTACCCACAGCACCAGAGGAAGCCACCCTGTACCCGCACCACCAGAGGGAGCCACCCTGTACCCGCACCACCAGAGGGAGCCACGCTGTACCACACCACCAAAGAAAGTGCCACGCTGTACCTGCACAACCAGAGAGAGAGACACGCTCTACCGCATCGCCAGAGAGCAGGTCAGTGTCACTGGGCCATGGTCACAATAGGAGACAGACAGTACTGGCATGGCCACAATAGGACTGGGACACTATAATATAAAGGGGACTGCCCTGTAAAAGGGCACTGCAATCATTGCAGTGCCCCTTTTTAGCGCAGTTCCCTTTATATCACAGTGTCCCTGCACATTACAGTTTGGAGGACCAACACCAGCCACCCCCGCTAATGTGAACCCCCCCCCCCCCCCCCCCCCCCGGTTGGCTGCTCAGTCTAAAATGCCCGGGCCTATTTTTTGTCCCAGTCCGGGCCTGCACACGGTCACATCAAATTCCGACCGCCAAGAGCGCGGTGACGTACAACACATACGACGGGACTAGAAAAAGGAAGTTCAATGCCCAGTAGCCAATAGCTTCCATCTCGTAGTTGAATCTGAGCATGCGGCATGCAGGAATTCGGCCAGCTAAACTCCGATGGAGCATACACACAGATGTCTATGCAAGTCGCACTTGAAAGCACCAAAAGTAGTGTAGCGAACTACGTTTTCAAATCACAAAAAGTCAGCGTCTTACAGATTTTAACAGGTTCATTGCCGACACTAGGGCGTGACTTGTCATGCGATTTTGGACCTGTAATATCACATGACAAGTCACACCTGTGTGACAGGGAGCTAAGTCCACTTTAAGAATATCTCCTGGTTGATGTAGTAGGTAGGCCGAGGCAGTTTCAGGTACTTTGCAGAGCATAACAGATTGGTCGTTGGTGTGTAAAGGCAGCTGTACACAGCAATTTAAGAGGCCATCTGCACCCTGCTTGCATTGTGACCAATCCTGCCATTTATAGGGCTCATTGAACCATGGAAGCAGCACTAGGTGCACGTGTGCACAATTTTTGCATGGGCGCAGTGCAAAGCATCTCAGTAGGATTGCGCCCCTTTGGACTTCTTTGCAGCTGGCAAAACTGACAAGTGCTGCCCAATGCAGGTGGGGTGTAAATGGCCTCTTAAGCGGTTGCCTATAGCTGCCCTAACCCAACAAAGAAAATGCTTTCTAATATAGGAGCTGTGTCACCTTTGCATTGTGTTATAATGGCATAAGCTAGAATTTCTCTTTAAGGCAAGGGCCTTTCTCTAAAACAAGTCTGACATCATCCCAGTCCTTTTGTCTCCTTTTTTCCACGCTTGTCCTCAGCGGGTCAATGGCGGCCGTGTGTCTCTTTCCAGCTTGCGAGCCTGTTCCTCCAGCCTCATTCTTGGCAGCTATAAAAGAGATCAGCCGTGATGGATTGTGGCTTCGTTCCAGCGTCTTTAAACGTTGCACGCTTGAGTGTTGGCAGTGAATAAAGAAACGCTCACATGGCTCTCCAGTGTTTATTTTTTTTTTTCTGGTTACTGCACTATGTGTTTTAT
This sequence comes from Lithobates pipiens, assembly GCF_037356315.1. NCBI lineage: Eukaryota > Metazoa > Chordata > Amphibia > Anura > Ranidae > Lithobates > Lithobates pipiens. The sequence continues at coordinate 70,110,783 of NW_027507785.1, read as the reverse complement.
TTCAGAATACTATGTTTCGATCATTACTCTTCATTACTTTTTAGAGAGAGGCCATATGCTGTAAATTTGATATGTCTCAGATCTTCTGTACTTCAGATGCTGGAGAGGATCAGTGTTATTTTCTCGCTGTCAAGAGAAAAGCAACAGCTTTGTGCATCTGGTGGTGGCTTATCTCTCATAGACAATCGTCCCGGTCACTGAGCTGTCACACCAGTCAGAACTTTTCTTGGCTAAAGTGACGTAGAATACAAAAACCTCTGTGAGCCAGCGCTGGATAAATTCCAATAGTCTGGTAGTCAGTATGCCCAAAATATTCCAAGTAGCATCGCCTTTAGATCTGAAGAACCCTGTCTTTCTTGTTGTCTTAATTTTACCATTATGGGTTCTAGGCTTGACCACCTACTAAGTTTTACATGTAAGTTTTATACTCTTCCGCTAACACCCAAATCCACCACTCAGCTTCTCCAAAGTTTGTGTCAACTTATAGGACCATGCGGCCTCTGCTTAGGCATTTTATTACCCTGCATCAGCCCCATTAGTATCCAAAAGTTCAGTATCAATTGATCATGAGCAAACTTCCAAAATGCTTTGAGATGGACAACTCGGTGTTGTAAGTTGAGTGCACCAGCTTCACTATGATGAGAAAAAAAAGGACCAGTCCACCCAAAAGTGACATTCAAAGTGTAATTCCAGTCTAAACCTAACTAAGCTAAATTCTACTCCCACCCCCATTCTAAGCCTATACTATCTACCCTGTAATAAGGAAAGATGCTTACACTTGCCTATTAGTGGGGGTACCTTTCGCGCAGAGTGCACTCATCAATGATCGGGACCAGACAGAGACTGCAGTCATGTGGAAGTCTAATGCCCCGTACGCACGATCTGACTTTCCGACAACAAAACCATGGATTTTTGTTCGAAGGATGTTAGCTCAAACTTGTCTTGCATACACACGGTCACACAAATGTTGGCCAACAATTATGAACGTGGGAACGTTGTAACGTACAAGACGTACAACAAGCCGAGAAAAGGGAAGTTCAATAGCCAGTTCGGCTCCTTCTGCTTGATTCCGAGCATGCGTGAACTTTTGTGCGTCGGACTTGTGTACACACGATCGGAAATTCCGACAAAGTTTTGTTGGCGGACAATTTGAGAACCTGCTATCAAACATTTGTTGGCGGAAAATCTGACAGCAAATATTCGATGGACATGGTCGGACTTTCCGACATCAAGCTCACATCTAACATTTCCCGTCGGAAAATCTGACCGTGTGTGCGCAGCATAACATAAAGGTAGTTTCTCGAATTAGAGATGAGCCAACACACTATTTGCAGTATTAAAATACAGATTTCCTCTAAAAAGTGCTGTCCCGCTTCACTAAACACTTATAGCTTAATAACTGTTGCATTAGGAGGGACGCTCCAGAGTCCACGCCCTCTCCACCAGTCCAGTGTACCTCCATTACCTCATTCCCAGTAACAGAATGGGGTCCCGCCTTGCACCTAGCGTGGACCTCATGTGCGCACTTGTTAACTCCTTCTCTTCTGTACTCATGTGACCAGGTCATGGATCTCCATAACGCAAGTTTGGTTACCCATAGTAACTTCACTGATGCTCTTGCTTACTTGCCGAGTAGACCTTTGATAGTGGCCTTGCTTCATACCCCACATGTGCCCTACAGACCCTGGTTCTTCTGATACGCCAAAGCCAACATGCACTCCTTTGAATAACTTCAGACCAGGCTCAGAACATTTGATGTAACTTTACTGAAAAGCTTCACAGTACAGTCCAACATGAACAGTGATATCATAATGTCCCTATCTACCTATAAATGGCTGCCCAGGCGTACCTCAGAAAGGTAGAAGTCCATTATGGCCTTCTTCACATTTTGGTTCTTCTTCAGAAACCCGATGCCTCAGACAGATTGCAAGGCGCAGTCCACAGCAGCTATGGCATGTACCTTACAATGTCGCCATCTGAACCGATGAGAGATAACCAGAGAGCCCCAAATGAAGCCTTCTCCCATATTATATCACTGGTGCATAGGCTGGATCCAAAAAGCACACAGTTTCCCCCTCATCCAGTGTAGGGTCTTCTTTTCATAAAACATGCTTCATATCCACCTTGGAGGTTTGGGTGTTCCTGTCCAGTTTACAGTGTAATAATATAAAAATTCTCTTGCATGCCTATTATTATAATATAAATCAAATATCCAATGGAGGGCGTGGAACTGCACTTGTAATGACTTTATCAAAGTATTTTCTGTTTGGAAGAGGTGGCAAACGTGACGTCACCACTCGCCCCTCCACCTCGCCCAATCAGGGAACACTTTGCATTCGTTCGGAGAAGGGCACCCTTACAGAGTGACTGTTCTCCTGTGTTCCCAATGCAACAGGCTGGCCAAATAGCACAGGACCCGTAAGCTAGTGGAGATCAGTAGCAGTGTCTACTTAAAGGGTAACTCCACTTTCGTGTGGAAAAAAATAGCAAATAAAGAAAAAATAATATAGCCCATATAATTGTGACACTAATATTGTAATTGAATGATATTAAAAATGACCTTTCCTTTTCAATCTTAAGCCGCTGTAATTTTCTGAGAATGCATTGTAATATGGCTACATGGAGATGTTCTGTACACAGAGTGTGTACTCACTACTCCCCAAAAACATAATTTCCCGCTTGTGTGATTGGCTCAACAATTTTCGCAGAAGTCTGCCTAAGATACAAATCAGATTTCAGGCATCCCCTGTAACAAAAATGTAATTTTTGGAGAGATGCTTTCAATAGGAACACATCTAAAGGGATGCAGGCCAAGCAGCTTTCTTTATTAGTGCCCTACAGCTGCACACCTGACAGTTAATTATGAAACCACTCCCTTTAGACCTACTCAGTACAGAGGCACAGAGAAATACACATGGATTTATTCAGAAAAATAAAAGGTAGGAATCTGCAGAGGGGAATATTTTTTTCACAAACGAAAGTGGAGTTACGCTTTAAGTGATTTCCAGCTTTCAGGGGTATTACTCAGGTATGGAGTATACATAGTTATATTGGTCCAAGATGGACCAATGTAACTGATGGACCAAGATGGACCAATGTAACTATGTAAAAACATACCATACATGGAATTCTACTTTTAAAGAGGAAGTAAACCCTGATGGGTGTTACTTCCTCTTTGATCCTCTGCAAAGGTAAAGCATAATGGACTACTATGCATCGCATAGTAGTCCATTATGTGTCACTTACCTGACACAGGGGCCAGTGAAGTCACCGCTGTCCCCTGTAGTCCAGAGCGTCCATCTTCTCGATGGATCTCGCTGCTCCGGTGCTGTCATTCGTCGGAGCCGCGATGATGCCACTCGCGGCATATCCTGCGCACCGCTGTCTACGGCGCATGCGCCGTAGACAGCGGTGCCTGTCTTTCGGCAAATATCTCCTAAACCGTGTAGGTTTAGGATATATTACTTGGACCTACAGGTAAGCCTTAATCTAGGCTTACCTGTAGGTCAACGTGGTTTGTAAAGGTTTACAACCACTTTAAGTGCTTTACTGCTTCTTCAGGATATGTAAATACTTTAGTGTGCATAGTCTGGATACAGGTTCTCTTTAATTATATGCTTAGTCACCTGCACAGCAATCACTGATTCGCTTGCAATGGAAAACAGTTTCTATCCTTATTAAATTAATTCCTTAGAATCATTTGAGGATGATTCTACAATTTAAATACTTCTTATTGGAGTAAAATTTCTTTGTCCATATTCACTTGGTCAGTAGCCCAATTCCAATATAATTTTATGAAGAAATCTTTAGGCATTTGCTTAACAACGCTTTGAATGGCAGTTTTAAAAAATGATTAATTTTGTGACTTCTTAATAGTTCTCTGTAGATAAATGATATAAATCATAACTTCATTGCAGACATCTCTTTGTACCCAGTGGTGGTTAAATGGAGGACAGCGTGATTATAGTACCATCATTAACAGCTAATTTTAGCCTTTAATACATCTAAAGCAGTAAAGAACTGCCTGGAATGGGCTGCCGGGTAGTGCAGTTAAAGCATTAGTCCAGGGAAGTCACAAAAGTGGCCATCTCTAGAAACAATTGGTCCAACCAGTATTCATATATCAGTAATAGGTGGGGTATGGCAAGGTGTAGACAAAGTGTCCCGTCTCCCAAAGGCTCCCTTGCTTCCTACGTTTCCACCTGTGTCAGCACTTTAAGGGCCCCTTCATTTTAAATAAATGGCACTACTACACACCACCCAAAATGTAGTGTGCTAATAAGCCCTAGTAATGTTCTATAAAATGAAAAGTAAAGTTTGAAAGCAGATGCTGACTGAGGTATTTCTTTGCTGGTTATGTTCAATACTTTTGGGGTTAAATGTATTTTCTGCTGTGTAAGTTGAACTGCTTAGTTAATGTTTGTGGTGCTGTTTGGTAGGTAAGGGTTAGCTCTGTTGGTCATCTTTTCCCAGGCTTTTCTGAAGAGTACCACTCTCTTCTGAGCAAAACATATAAAAAGTGAACTGAATCTAGATCAAGGACTCTTTGGGGACTGAATTGCTCAGATGTAAGCTGCCACTCTGCCAGGTCAACACCCCTTGTGGGAACCTAGTCGGGGTTACAAAGGGGTATAGACTTATATGGACTTTAATGGACTTATACTGCCAGTCATGGATTTACTACCCATTGAGGATAATTGCTACCAAATTATGGATTTACTGCCAATAATGGACTCTTGCCCTGCAAGGACTTTTGATGGACTTTACTACCAATTAAGATATGACTACCTCCTGGGGCACTACAACAAGGGCACTTGGAGAACTTTGTCAGGAATGTGTTCTTGAGATGTCTTGGAGAACCATTTCTTTGTTACACTCACTACTTTAGTAAAAATAACTTTGTTGTTCAGTTCAATTGCCTGGTCTGAAGTCATTAATGGCGTGTCAAAAAACAGGGCTTAATCAAGGGGACAAGAGAAGTTAAGGAGGATACAGTACAGAGATCTAACGAGCAGAGAAACTGTCCTAGGGAGGCTATATTGCCACTACTAATGACTATCGTACTTGTGCCAAGTGCTTAATCAGCCAACCAGTCAGGTAGCAGATGACATGGCACGGGAGACAGAGTCTGGGGTAGTGTAGGCATTTGATGCTTGGTCTCTTTTACTGGCGACCAGCTCCCCCATACTGGGACTGTCCTCATGGCACATAGTTTCTAGGGACGTAGCTTGGGAGTCACACATGCTGAAGTGAGGACCTGGGAGAACAAGCATGGGTTTACGAGTAATGTGCTTCCTGTATTCAATAGCAACATATGGATCATAGTCACTGGGATTCAGATCACGTGATTGCGGAGTTGATGGAGACGTTGGTGGAGAAATTCTGCACACCTCCAGAGAGGAGAAGTCCAGCAGAAGTGTGTCCATAGTGCTTATGTGTACAAGTGTGGCCAGTGTAGAAGTTTGGCCATGGATTAAAAAGAGTCAGTAAGTTTGTTCCCAGAGGAATCTCACTTTTAACCTAGAGTGCTGCCTTAACACTGGTTTCCTGTGACCGCAGCCCACGCCCGCCCCTGGGGTCACTAATTAAGGCTGGCTCTAGGGTTCCCGCACTTGGGCGCTGTAAGCCCTGTCTACACATAACTGCACTGCAATAGTTTGAAGCCATCTTAAAGGCAAAGTGCACAAAGCAGATAGTAGCAAGTCACTTGCATTTTACACCCCTTTCACACCAGGGCGTTTTGCAGGCGCTATAACATTAGAAATAGCGCCTGCAATCCGCCCTAAAGAAGCTGCACCATTGTGTGTATTGTGAAAGCCCCGAGGGCTTTCACACTACAGCGGTGCGCTGGCAGGACGTGAGAAAAAAGTCCTGCCAGCAGCTTCTTTGGAGCGGTGAAGGTGCGGTGTGTTTACCGCTCCTCCACTGCTGCACCCCATTGAAACCAATGGGGCAGCGCTGTAATACCGCTGGCAAAACGCTGATATTGCGGCGTATTGCTGGCTTTTTTAACCCTTTTGCGGCCGCTAGCGAGGGGTAAAAGCGCCCCACTAGCGGCCGAAATACGCCGCAAATCCGGCGGTAAAACGCTGCTAAAAATAGCGGCGTTTTACCGCTGATGCAATGGGCGTTGTGGTGTGAAAGGGGTCTTATAGTAAAAGCTACACATGGGAAGCTGCTTTTGGATGAAACAGAATGTGATGATGTTCCCCTACATGTCTCCTACATATTCATATATGATGTTTTATGACCAGGTGCATAGGACACATGGAGAAGTGTCACTTATCCATTTTGTAGGATGGGATTGACCAACAGCTCTCCACTTTACATTAAAGTAAGTGCTGATGTGAGTGGCATTAGATGGGCACTGGAGCTGGGATGCAATTGCAGTCGACCTCTTTTTTTTTTTGCTGCTGATTGGCTGGATACCTTCTTGTTTCTTGTACTTTGACCAGATCAAAGTTCCATACTTCCTAACCTTCTGTGATGGGATCAACTCCAGAGATAAAATGATAATTCTCCTGCTCTACAAGACTCTGGTCCAGCCGCACCTGGAGTATGCTGTTCAGTTCTGGGCACCAGTCCTCAGGAAGGATGTACTGGAAATGGAGCAAGTACAAAGAAGGGAAACTAAGCTAATAAAGAGTCTGGAGGATATTAGTTATGAGGAAAGGTTGCGAGCACTGAACTTATTCTCTATGGAAAACAGACGCTTGAGAGGGGTATGATTTTAATTTATAAATACCGTACTGGTGACCCCACAATAGGGGTAAACCTTTTCTGCGTAAGGGAGTTTAATAAGGCACATGGCACCTCATTAAAATTAGAATAAAAGAGGTTTAACCTTAATCTACGTAGAGGGTTCTTTGATGTAAGAGCGGCAAGGATGTGGAATTCCCTTCCACAGGCGGTGGTTTCAGGGGTGAGCATCGATAGTTTAAAAAAACAATTGAATGACCACAACATACAGGGATATACAATGTAATACTGACATATAATCACACACATAGGTTGGACTTGATGGACTTTTTTAAACCTCACCTACTATGTAACTATGAAAAAAGGACATTGCTTTCCCTTGCCATATTCCTTGATCATTTAACACAAAAATGATCACCTGAGCACATTGAGGCTTTTCCCCCCTCTACTTATCTGTTATATTAGCAATAAAAGTAATTTATGCAATAATCTGAAGGATGGATTAAAATATTAGCTCTATAAATAACTATGGCAGTTAAATAGTTAGTATATTTATATAGATCTCTATACCTGTGCTAAAAAAGGAACATCTGAGGAGACACGAGGGACAGAGGGATTGGGTTCCAAATGAGAGACAGTTGGAGTTTAGGGTATTTCAACCCACCAAAAAAGTGAATCCAAAATCCAACAAAGATTGGAACTTCATACTGGTTACAATGTGTTGTGTAGATCAGGGGTCTCCAAACAGCAGCTAGGGTCGGTGACATATTCTTAATCTGCACAGATTAAAGATTAAGCTAAACAGAGGCTGCCTATGGTTTCTGCCTTCAACTTTACCCCTCCCCCCCTCCATGTCCCTCTGGGGACTTTGATTGGCACACTGGTGCAAGGGGTAATCTGCTGAGGATGCTTATGTAAGGAGAGCTCTGATGTAAGGGGACCCTGATATATAGGGGGGCCATGATGGGGACTCCAATGCAAGGGGGTTCTGATGGGGACCCTGATGCAAAGGTGACTCTGATGGAGACTCAGATTAAATGGGGACTCCTATGGGAACCCAGATGTAAGGGTGGACTCATGAATATATCTAAAATATAGGATGTGGCCCTCATGATGAAAAGTTTGTGTATCCCCGGAGTAAACGAAAGAAGCGGAGGGATCTAACAATTGTAGAGTCTGAAAAATGCATGAAACCATTAGGTGGTTTAAGACCCAACCCCATCAATCTACCTCCCTGCCCAACACATCCCCAACATGTTTGGAGCACCCCCACTCCCATTTTATTGAAAAAAAAGTCTATATATACAGTGTAACCTTTATCCAAGTACTCATCCATTTGTATTACTTAATGCATGCCTAGGTTAATTTCTGCTTAAGGTAGATGTTTTTCTTCCTGACCCCCCCAAGCATTCCAAAGCCAGTACGATCTCCAGTGGGCATCCCATTTACCAAAGCAACCCACCTAGCAACCAATGACACTGTGTGACTGTGGGTCATTGATTGCTAGGATGCTGGTGACTGAGCCACACAGCATCATTAATGGTAAGGGTGTAGGCGGCAGGGCCACACAGCATCATTAATGGTAAGGGTGTAGGCGGCTGGGCCACACAGCATCATTAATGGTAAGGGTACAGGCGACTGGGCCACACAGCATCATTAATGGTAAGGGTACAGGCGACTGGGCCACACAGCATCATTAATGGTAAGGGTATAGGCGACTGGGCCACACAGCATCATTAATGGTAAGGGTACAGGCGACTGGGCCACACAGCATCATTAATGGTAAGGGTATAGGCGACTGGGCCACACAGCATCATTAATGGTAAGGGTGTAGGCGGCTGGGCCACACAGCATCATTAATGGTAAGGGTACAGGCGACTGGGCCACACAGCATCATTAATGGTAAGGGTACAGGCGACTGGGCCACACAGCATCATTAATGGTAAGGGTATAGGCGACTGGGCCACACAGCATCATTAATGGTAAGGGTACAGGCGACTGGGCCACACAGCATCATTAATGGTAAGGGTATAGGCGACTGGGCCACACAGCATCATTAATGGTAAGGGTGTAGGCGGCTGGGCCACACAGCATCATTAATGGTAAGGGTACAGGCGACTGGGCCACACAGCATCATTAATGGTAAGGGTACAGGCGACTGGGCCACACAGCATTATTAATGGTAAGGGTACAGGCGACTGGGCCACACAGCATTATTAATGGTAAGGGTACAGGCGACTGGGCCACACAGCATCATTAATGGTAAGGGTGTAGGCGGCTGGGCCACACAGCATCATTGGTAGGTATAGTACAGACTCAGCTGCCAGCATTCTAGAAGCCAGCTCGGTAACATTGACTTATGTATACAAGGCAATGGTACTGAGCTGCAGTGAGGATAGCAGAGAGTCCGGTATACTGTATATACTCTGTCCTCAGTGCTGCCCACCACAGAGTGGTGGTGGACAGGTGGTCACCTCAGTTTGCCCTGTTAGTAACATACCTCTGCATGGACTCTCTTCCTCAATCATATGGTGGGTTCTGAATGCAGCATTCTCCTGTGAGCATCTGGATGATCCACCTTGGGGTGGGGTCCTGGCGCCCTAGATTTACAGGAAGTGGGTGCAATGGCACTTGCATACCTCCCAACTTTTTGAGATGGGAATGACACCTATTAGCAAAAGTATGTAGGCATAGGGCACACACCCTGCCACGTCCCTCTTAAAGGAGAATTATGCAAAAAAAAAAAAAAAAGATTAGTTAAACCTACTTCTTATTTACCACTACTATACCTTTATATTGGCTTTTGAAATGTACAAATTCAGCAATTTAGAATTTGGATGAAAGGTTTAGCACTGGGAAACACTTTTTGAAAGTTTAAAAGTGCATTTCATATACAAGTATATAGATCAGACCAGAATGAGGGACAAATGAGAAGGAAAAAAAGATAAAGGGACTTTGTTCCAAAATCAGGCCCAGTCCCTTTAAATCAGGGACAGTTTGGGGCTATGCATGTGGCACCAATTAGCCTAGTTCACTGGTGACATCTTGTGGTGGAGAATAAACACTGCAGGGGACAGCTCTGGATTAAAGACAAGTACTGTAGTAAAATCTGCTTTTTAATGCAGGCTTTGTCTAGGCACAATTTTTTTACGTTTTTTCCTGAAACTGGGTTTTGAATTTCCGGCAATCAGCATACCTTCAAATATCACTATTGGCATGGACCCTTTGCATGCAAATTTTTTCACATTTGACTTGAGTTCACCTTTAAATCTAACCAAATAAAGGCTTAATGCATTCTGAAATGACGACTCCTATTGTCATTCTAATGCAGGTTGAAAATGGATAATCAATATTCTGGTTACTATCAGCAACAGAGATTTTTTTTTTCCTTCAGACATTTTATACAAGAAACCCAAAGCTCTTTGCTGGTTTCTATGACAACAGGACAGGGACACAATCGCTCAGCAGCCCTGGCAGAGACTTGGCAAAGAGCTATGACGTATATCCAAGAAGCGTGTAATAAAAGATCCTAGAAAGCTTCCTGAAAAATAAATGAAAGCATGACAGAGCTGTGGCATTTACATAATCCACCTAGAATTAAAACATTTAGCGTTTCGGAAAAACAAAAAGTGCCGTTCTTTGGAACGCTGAACGGTTACGATTGAGGGCTTTTTGTCTTGTGCGAACAACGCGCTGCTTGTCGTTTACTCTGCCGTGGCATAAATTTGCTGGAGCTTGCTAGGCGGCATACCAGCATTTCTGGAGTTGGATACCTCTGTCTTCTATGGGAAAAAAAACATGGCAATTGTTAATGATACACAGTGTTTTAGCAAGCTTAATGTTATCCAGTTAGGGCTTATTCACCCATGCAGTCGGGGGACAGTAAAAGAAGGTGGTTGAGCTGTGGTTTTATCCCCCCCCCCCCAACCATCATCCCTCTAAACAAAGCAATGCAGCCACTCGGGACTGCACCCATGTTGTGGCTGCAATGATTTGCTTTGTGGCCACAGCAAAAGTTAAACATCATATCGTAATTGGCAGGCAGTACCACCATAGAATGTGACTCTTTCAAAGGAGTGGGGCCGCAACCTATAACTGCATGCAATGCACATGGTTGTGACTCGGGGGTTTGACATTTTGAGACTTAAAGCAAGCTGTGGCAAGGCGCCTTATCGCCTGCTCATCACCTGTTAAACGCAGGTGGTGGCAGTATAGCTGCACATTTAAACAAGCCTTTAGGCCATACTGCAAGGCTCCATTCGTACCTAATCTCCGTAATTTCCTTCTGCGATTTCAAGTCGCAGCAAAACGCGGGACTTCTTAATGGCATCCCAATCCCCCTGTGATTTTGTCGTACGGTAAATCGCTCTGCAATTGAAACGCGCGACGCTTGTTGCTCAAAAAGGAACATGAGCTTCGTTTGGGTGACAGCAACGCGTGTTGCGCTTTGCCATGATTGCAGCTCGATTTACCTTGCAACAATTGTTGCAAAATCGCAGTGTGATTGGCTTGCCACTAGAAGTAATGGCATTGTAAATGCATCCTGCGTTTTGCAGCGATTCTGTCCATGATCAGGTGTGAATGGAGCCTAAAGCTGGACTCCAGTCAAAAATAATTATAAAAAATAAATAAACAAATAGTCCATTAAAAGATACAATAAAAACAATCAGTGTTTGCTGCAATACACAACTTCAGTCCAGAGCTGTCCCTCACAGTAAATTTTTTTCCTACCACTAGATGCCCTTAGTCTAGTTTGAATTGAATCACGATCACTTATTCCAGAGGTCCTTAACCCCTAGGCCAAAGACTGATACTGGTCTTTGGCCTGTTTGCAACCAGGCCCCACAGCATGAGGTGAGCGGCGGGTGAGTGAGCAAGGATTGATCTGTACTTACAGCAACTCATATTACCGCCTGATCTCTGCCTCCTGTCAGATCAGCGGCAGTTTTAGAATCTCATAGGACAGCAAACTTGTACTGTAAACTGTGCATACGTGGGATTTAGGTTGCCCACTCCTATGGGAATCTAATGCCGCATGATCAGAACTGGAGGTAGAGCCGTGGAGGTGGGGAGCGGTTGCAAATACCAGTTTGACTGTCTTTTCTTTGACTAAATCAGTCTCTGGTGACAAAAAGGTTGAGATTGCTGACGTATGCTTTCCTGCCAAAACAGTACCCCTGGAGGTGGTTGCAAAGTACCTGGTACATAATTATCTGTGTTGTCCGATTTTCCTTGGGGCCCTTCTGTGGGTGGTGCATGTGTAGCTGTCTCTTTACAAATGTGCAAATGATGGCTAGAGACCTACCAGACAAGGGAGCTGTCTTAATTGCATTAACCTTGTTAATGTTGGGATAAACATAGATGGTTCAGCTCACCCCTTCTGGTACACAGGAATCTGGTCCAGATCACTTGGCAGTCTGCTGTCCTCTAATGTCAGGTTCCGGCGGCTCAGTCTCTTAGCTTGGATCCCCACAAGGCTCAGTCCCTCAGCAGATCGGATGATTAGCAAATTGCCTCTGGTCACACAGTACACAGGTCTTGGCCCTCTGGTCCCTGTGCGGCTCTGTCTTGGTTGCTCAGTTCTCAGGCTATGTAACTCTAGTGCAGCTGTGACAGGTCCAGCAACATGTCTGCTCAGATCTCCTACCTCTCTGCAAAGACCCCACTTTCTGCAGATTTGCCTAAGAAAAAACCCAGTTCTCACTTCCTCCAAAATGCAGAAGATCCTGGGTAGAGAAGTCCACAGTCCATTAGCCTCCCTTGACTATTGTGCAGTGCTCCTTTAAGAACCACAATTCCCATGTTCCCTGAAGTTTCCAGAGTTCTGGAAAGGTACTCGCAAAAAATGATCCTCTCCCCAGACCAAACCTCTGAATAGCACCAAGTCAAGGAAATATTCATGACTTAGTGGGTCATCCTTTTCACATTCATTACTGGAACCTCCGACCAGCAACAGGCAGAAGCAATCGACCCATCAGGCTTGGGGAAAACCTACAGAACCCAGAGAAGATTACCAGCTCAGGCTGGTTATAGCATAGCAGAAGCACTTTCTAATTTTATTAGAGATACAACTCATAGGGCAGGGGGCGGCTACATTAGCTTTTTCAATACCATCTTCCTTGTCCTTCTGCCAGAGACTTGCAGAAGGACAAGACCTGTAAGATTTACTTAAAGCAGAACTGAACTTACCTCCTCTGTAACGGTTCAGGTCCCTCACTGATGCTGGCATCTTCTCCCCAGGTGCCGGTCCTCGGGCATCTCCACTGGCCCACATGGGATGACGTAACTCCTGCATATGCGCAGGAGGCCGTCTTCCTGGCACACAGGGATTGTTCCAGCAATGTATGCTGAGTTATGCATGCACGGCTCAGTTTACGTGGAAGACTGCGAGCAGAAGGTAGGTCTATTTTATCGCAGAAGAGACATTGCATGTCTCTTTTGTGATAATACCCTGTCTGCTCGCAGTTTTGTTCTAATAAGCCTTTGCTTCTGCTTTAAGTGCAGCAATAAAATAAAATAAATCAGATCTCCTGCCTTTCCATATAGGACTGTGCTAGGTTGCAGAGCTGTACAAATGTTAGGACTGGATGGATAGAAGTACAAATCCTTTGGCAGGCAAAACAACTCCTATATACACCATATATTACACACACACACACACACACACACACACACACACACACACACACACACACACACACTTGACTGGCCTGCACACAGTCCTGACCTCAACCCGATACAACACTTTGGGATGAATTAGAGCGGAGACTGTGAGCCAGGCCTTCTCATCCAACATCAGTACCTGACCTCACAAATGCGCTTCTGGGAGAATGGTCAAACATTCCCATAGACACCCTCCTAAACCTTGTGGATGGCCTTCCCAGAAGAGTTGAAGCTGTTATAGCTGCAAAGGGTGGGCCAACTCAATATTGAACCCTATGGACTAAGACTGGGATGCCATTAAAGTTCATGTGCGTGTAAAGGCAGATGTCCCGATACTTTTGACAATATAGTGTATGCATTTCATCTGTGTATTTAGCCTGGAGTTCAGCTTCTTAATCTTTCACTCTTTTCTTCCGGTAATCATTTCTATTTGTTTTTTTCATCTATAGCACAGTAATATCTACACCAACATCACTATGTCAAACGTGCGCAAAATAATTAAGTCATAGAAATTCTTCCTTTTTTCAGGTGTTTTTGAAATACCGAACAGCATTATCCGTCCGATTACGCTTTACATAAATGAGTAAAACCGTCCGCACAACATTACACAGTTCACGTAGCTAATGATTACAGTTCACAGTCTAGGTCAGATTTAATTAGACGATGCATTAAAACAGATTTGCAGAAGCACTTATTCTGATTTAATTACTTAAAATGATAGTGTAATGAGCATGCTTATGGGGTGGGGGGGGGGAGGTTGGGGGGAGAGAAAGTACTTTAATGGCATCCTTTGAAGTTAATAAGAGGAAAAATTAATCTTTTAACCAAAAGTGTAATGTAACAAGTACGTTTTTAAATCATGCTATGGGAGCCAAGAACGCGGCTGGAATGAAGAAAAGGTGTTTCTCGTTGCCAGGACTGCAATAAATATGACAAGCGTGCCAGGATTTTTCAGTAAAAGTGATTTTTGTAACAAGGGATCAAAATATCTTCCGGCAGCAGATTTAATAGGAAGCAGTCCTGCATTTTTTTGTCAAGGTACTATTTTGGGTTTTTACCGAGTTTACCCAAAAATGTTTTGGGGGCGATTTTATTTTTCATATATTTTGAGCTATATTTTCTGGACCGTTCAGATTTAGTTGGAGGTGCTGTGAACGCTGTTACTGTTTCTCGGGTTGTCATCTAGGGGTTCATTTTATTTACTGTTTCGGCAGTACAGTAATTATCCAGTCTCCAGAGGAATCCCCACTTTTGGGGGTAGGGCTATTGCTGTGTTGAATACTGTCCCTCGTCGGATAGTGTCAGCCCTGTACTGCGCTTGCACAGTACGGAGGACAAGGAGACGCCGAAGGTCTCCGAAGATGAACGGCGCCTGCGCCCTGAGTCCAGGTTCAAGCCCCACCATCCAAGAGGACATAGAGTTAGATTAAAAAATTGCTGAGCAAAGCGAGGCCGTGCCCAAAGCGTGGGGAGCGAAACGAGCCCGCGAGGGGCCCTGTTACTAAGTGCTACCGTATGTCCACTTGCATGGTGGGGCTTGAACCAGGACTCAGGGCAGAAGGTACTAGCAAGTGTGCAGGCGCCGTTCATCTTCGGAGACTTTCGGAGTCTCCTTGTCCTCTATACTGAGCAAGCGATGCTCCTGCACAGTACGGGGGAGACACTATCCGATAGGGGTAACGGTTTTTGGCAGAACACCGTCTTTAAGGCAGGACAAAAGGGGCAGCTGCCCTGGGCCCTGTCATTGTTGTGGGACCCAAAGCAGCTGCCTCATACTTGCCAACTATCCCAGTTTAAATTCCCTTGTCCCTTGAAGTTTTAGTCCCATGCTGTGTCCCGATATCTCAGTGTGAAGTGCTGCTACCAATGCTGCCCAGCTCTGCCCTATTGTTGTGTACAGATTACTCACATACAGACCCTGTGTTTACATGTAAATAACCGGCAGTTCATATGTAAATAGCTGCATAGATATGTAAATAAAGGCGGCATTCATATGTATATCATGCCCGCTGCAGTGAGGAGATGATGTGCTGTAACCCCTAGCAACCAATCAGTGAGCGGTATTACTGTACAGTAATCTCTAGCAACCAATCAACAAGCAGAAATCATGTGCTGTAACATCTAGCAACTAATCAGTGAATGGTAATGTGTGATGTGTGATGTAACCTCTAGCAACCAGTCAGTAAAGGTAATGATACACTGTAACCTCTGGCAACTAATCACAATTTCTTCCTGATCTGATACAGTAAACTGATTTTAAGTCTAGCTGCTATTTATTGTATGTCTCAGAGCAGGTGGAGTGCGAAACGGTATGGGGGGCCAGTGGCGGAACTACCGCCATAGCGACACACGCGGCCGCTATGGGGCCCGTAGCTGAGAGGGGCCCGTGGGAAGGATGAGGAATGCATACTGCGGGGGGGCGAGCACCTCCCGCACGGTCCCCCAGACAGCGGAAGTGAGGAGAGGAAGAGGCAAGCTGTCTGTACGAGCAGAGAGCTGTAATAGCTTTCATTTGAATGTCCTGTGTTCCCGGGGCTCACCGTCACATAGCCCCACCTCTTGGCCTGGTGCCTTTGATAGACAGAACACCGGTCCAATGCGGGACATGTGACGTCATCAAAGGCTCCGGGCCAAGAGGTGGGGCTATGTGACGGTGAGCCCCGGGAACACAGGACATTCAAAAGAAAGCTATTACAGCTCTCTGCTCGTACAGACAGCTTGCCTCTTCCTCTCCTCGCTTCCCCTGGCTGGGGGACCGTGCGGGCGGTGCTCGCCCCCCCACTCTGAGGCAGCCCCACGCTTGCCAGCAGACATTTGAGGGCTCCAGTATGCATTCCTCATCCTCCCCGGTAGTTCCGCCACTGGCTCGCCTCTTCCTCTGCACAGGTGAGGCTGCATTGTGACTGCACATTCATTCAGCATTTCTCTAGTTGTTAAATTCTAACATTAGTCATTGGTTACATAAAGGAAAATTACCAGATCATTCAGATCTTTACAAATGCTGATCTTTTAATTCGTGCTATATGGTAATTTTTTGAATTGGCAAAGAAACCAATGTTTGAAAAAAATGTTATGTCTAAAGAACATGTAATGTACAGTGCATTTTTGCATGTAGGAATTATCTTTACTACATATTTCAGATTTTTTTTTTTACAGCTATAAAGTTCTCAGTATTAGTGTTTGCGTTTTTAAACGATAACTTAATTTTTCACTTAGAATGAGAATGAGGGAAAGGAAAAAAATCGCTAGGTTGATTGGTTGAAAAGGGACAGTTGGTAGATTAAACCCTATAATGAATATTCTCACTTTTATTCTATCCAAGTAAAGGTATAAACCTCTGCCAAATGCAATGGGGCTGATTTACTAAATGAGTAGAGAATGTTTACTCTCAAAAGTGGTTATGCTAAGCCAGCCTTTCTCAGCCTTTTCAACACAAAGGAACCCCTCAAAAAACTTTTCAGTTTCAGAGAACCCCTGCTAAAAAATGACTATATCTACAACTCATGATATACTAGTATGATGGTCAGTGGTAAGAATGCTCCTTACTCTTGTGGTCATTGTGAAGAATTCCCACCTTACAGATAGCTAAAAAGATCAATGGTGTCAGTGGGAACTTATCTGAGACAGAAATTGATCAAGGAACCCCTAGCAACCTCTGGAGAAACCCTAGTTGATAAACCCTGTGCTAGGCTACGGTTTAGTAATTCCTTTATTAATATTATAGTGTAGCACCCTCTACCTTAGGTAAGTACATGCTAGGTGTAGGTTTTGTGTAAGCTGCCAGCGCAGGTAAATTTAAGAAGGCCTATGCTGTGAGCTAGGTCTGTTTGTTTTGATCTGGGGGCAGGGGAGTGGTTTAGTATAGCAGCAGGTGACTGATATGTGCCTCAGTTCTTGGGTGCCTCCTCTGTTTCCAGGGAGAAGGTTCTGGAAAAGGGACATGGCAGAGAGCTGGAGTGCCATGTGGTGCATGTGGGAGCTCCGACCAATCCCCAACTAGGACTCCTTCATATACCCATGGTCAACCTGCTGTGGGAGGAGTTGTCGGCTGGATGATAGAGTGTTAGACTGTTGTGTCTGAGGGAACCCCCTTTCTTGGGGGGGTGTACCTCAGGCAGGGTGCTCGGGGCTGGGAGGGAGCCTCTCCTTACACGGTTATGGAGAGGTGTCTGGGAACAGGAGCCAGAAAGGACAGCTGGTCAGCACGTCCTGAGTAAAGTCATTCAGGAGGGATCCAGGCCAGGTATCGGTGAGTGGAAATCACAGTGGAAAGCTCTGGAAGAGACATGCCAGGAGTTGGATGTAGAGCCAGAGCCCCCCCACTCTGAGGAAGCCCCATGCTAGCCAGCAGCCATTTGAGGGCTCCAGTATGCATTCCTCATCCTCCCCGGTAGTTCCGCCACTGCCTCGCCTCTTCCTCTGCACAGGTGAGGCTGCAATGTGCACCGGTCACGCTGCATTGGGCACAGGTGAGGCTGCATTGGGCACAGGTGGGCAGAAGTGAGACTGCATTGGGCACAGGTGAGACTGTATTGGGCATGGATCACGATGCATTGGGCACAGGTGAGGCTGCATTGGACACAGGTGGGCACAGGTGAGGCTGTATTGGGCACGGGCAGGCCATGCTGCATTGGGCACAGGTGAGATCACAATGGGCACAGGTGAGGCTGCATTGGGCATGGGGCATTCTGCATTGGGCACAGATAGGTCACGCTGCATTGGGCACAGGTGAGGCTGCATTGGGCACAGGTCACACTACGTTGGGCGCAGGTGAGGCTGCATTGGGCACAGGCCACACTGCATTGGGCACAGGTGAGGCTGTACTGGGCACTGGACACGCTGCATTGGGCACAAGTGGGCACAAGTGGGCACAAGTGAGGCAGTATTGGGCACAGGTGAGGCAGTATTGGGCACGGGCAGGCCACGCTGCATTGGGAACAGGCAGGCCACATTTGGTACAGGTGAGGATTATTGAAGCACTAACACCAGCTGTTTGGAGTATCTTTATCTGTTGATTGTTAAACTTTCTGGAATATGTATATTGCTATTGTGGTGTAGGATCTGGGCCTGTTGTCCCTCCATCCCTTTGCTTCCTTCCTTCCTTCCTCATTCATCTCGGACTCGAACCACACCCCCTTTTAGCCACGCATTTTAAACCACGCCCACTATTCAATTTAAGCCCCACCATTTTTTTGTGGGGGGGGGGCTGTTTGAAGGGGGGCCCCATACAACATTTTGCTATGAGGCCCTGTGATTTCTAGTTACACCCCTGTGGGGGGGCCCAAGAAAACATTTGCCCAGGGTCCAATCAATATTAAAGATGGACCTGTTTTGGGGTTATCCTTATAGATCAGTTGTCAACTTATGAGCTAAAGGGCAGACCAGGGGCAGATCCAGGGGGGCAACAGGGCAATTGCCCCCCCTCCCCTGAAAATATCACACTGTCATGATTGTTACACTGCCCAGTCACAGCGCTGCACTGCCTGAGTCTCTCTCTCACTCTCATCAGCCAATTAGCGGCACAGAGAGAGAGACTCTAGTGTTTAATTACGCGGCACCGGGACCAGGAGGAGCCTGGAGGTGGGTGGAGCTGCACCACTGGCATGGCAACCCTGCACTCGTTGCTAGCGCCTGGGCCGCCTGGCGTCTAGCAACACGTGATGTCACTGAGTCAGTCAAGTCAGACTCAGAACCGATGTGATGGTGAGTGACAATCCAATAGAAGTATGTAACGCTGGACCCATAACACCAATGAGCCCACCACGTAGTGCAAAACAGTGAGTAATTCCGGCTCCCCTCCGCCCTCTGAGCAGTGTGTGAGGGGAGGGGACGTGAAGGGCCTGGGATGGAATCCGCCATGTGTGCAGGTGACGTGGTAAGTGACAATCCGCAAGGTGTGGCAAGTGACAATCCGCAAGGTGTGGCAGGTGACGTGGCAGTGACAATCCACAAGGTGTGGCAGGTGACATGGCAAGTGACAATCCGCAATGTGTGGCAAGTGGTAATCCGCAATGTGTGGCAAGTGATAATCCACAATGTGTGGCAGGCGATATGGCAAGTGACAATCTGCAATGTGTGACAGGTGACGTGGCAAGTGACTATCTGCAATGTGTGACAAGTGAAAATCCGCAATGTGTGGCAAGTGACCATCTGCAATGTGTGGCAGGCGACATGGCAAGTGACAATCCGCAACATGTGGCAGGTGACGTGGCAAGTGACAATCCGCATCTGGTGGCAGGTGACACACTCAGGGCTCCCACTGATTCTGCATTATGGTGAGTTGAACCATTTCATTTTATATAACAATGTAATAATAGAAATAATGCACTTCAATCATCCTGACACCATATCAACCATGGTGTCAGGGTGATTGAAGCGCCAACACCAGCCATTTCCCCGATAAATTGCCCACAAATTTTTTTTTCTGGTAGTGCCCCTCCCAAGAGTAGACTCTGGATCCGCCCCTGGGGGACCCTGACAGCACCCAAGAGCCCCACATTATGTTCAGTGTATGTAATGAGTGAGAGGACTGTCTGACTGCAAAACTAATAGAGGAAACGAAGGTCAGAGTGTGGACATGCTGCAGAAGACAATATGAAACTGGCAATAAGTTACATGAGGCTAGTAGAGATCAATGTTATTACCCTAATCAATGTTCCCACTACAAACTGCTGACATCTGAGGGCTGCACATCATATACCCAAGGGCCGCTTGTGGTCCTGGGGAAACAGGTAGGGCACCAGGGCTAAAGATCCTCAGACTAACCATTGGAAGCCATGTTCCTTCAAACCCCACTGCGTCCGCCACTGGGTACACATTTGTATTCAAATTTTTAGCTGGTGTGTCTCTTATTTTGTCCACCTGCAGTCCCCCAGTGACTTCCTGGGTTCTTTTGGTGGCCTTTTATGACCCATGTCTGTTGGCTTCTCCAAGCTGTTTGAGGTTGCTGGCGCAATACATCTTTACTACTCATTTTACCTTCCTGATGAAGCCTATTACAAAACCCACTGAAGATCTACTTTTATCACTACCCTACTGATACAGTAAATAATGTTTTCTACTTGTTATTCGAACACCTATGGCTAGAATATATCTATCTATATATATATATATATATATATATATATATATATATATGCAATGTAAGGGGTTCCGTTTAGATGGTATTGTTAAATAAAGATGTTCTCTACAACCGCTATTTTGTATAGAAACTCATGTTGATGTTTTTTTATTGAACAATTTTCTTGAATAGTAATAAAGTAAAGTAAAAATAATACTTTTGTAGCTCTATGTTTTTATTTTATATTTGGCACCTTAAAAGCCCTATATTTTCTCTCTATATATATATATTTTCCTCACGTACAGGTTTGTAGAATGTGATGAACAAATCTATTTTTCCAAACAGGGATTCAGATATGCTCCATCTAAAGCTCATAAGTTGGATTTGCTGTGTTGAGTGATTCTTTGGTAAATGGGCCCTTTGTTTACTTCCTCGTTGTACAGCACCCTCTGGGCAGTGGCGGCTGGTGAAGTTTTAAGATGGGGGGGCGCTAGACCACGCCCACCCTTTTGACCCATCCCACTTCTCATAAGCCCCACCCATTATAGAATCCACCAACTCCGTCCCCTGTAGTACATCATATACAAGGCTCTACATTATACACAGGGCTCTATACTTCATATACCAGGCTCTACATTATACACAGGGCTCTGTACATCATATACCAGGCTCTACATTATACACAGGGCTCTGTACATCATATACCAGGCTCTACATTATACACAGGGCTCTGTACATCATATACCAGGCTCTACATTATACACCAGGTTCTAATGACACATCAATATGTCTGACAGCCCAGCCACACTCCTCGTTCACCAGAGAAAAAAAAACAGGAAACACAAAAAAGGTGCTCGGGAAACAGCAATAGGCAGAGGTCACCGCAGACAATGAAGTACAAGAAAGCCTAATAAAATAAAACAAATACAGTCATCACATTTAGTGACTGCAATAATGCAATATCTTAGGCCGCGTACACACGCGGGGACTGTTCGCCCAACTTTGTCCGTCAAACAGTTTCGGCAAACAGTCCGCTCAAAATTAGCATGGACGGACATGGCCACACACGACGGACGAACAGTTTGCTGAAACCGTGCGCGATGACGTGAACGGCACGTACGACGGGACGGAAAATACGACGTCCTATACACTGCATTATAACTTTCGGCGTGAAAATCCTTTCTGAGCATGCGCGCAACTTTGTTTGACGAACAAGCCTACACACGCGGGGACTGTCCGCTGAAACAAGGTTTCAGCGGACAGTTTTTCGGAATTTCCGAAAAACCTTGTTCAGCGGACTGTTCGCTGAAACTGTCCGCTGAAAGCCCACACACGAGCGGACTGTCCGCTGAAACTTGGTTTCAGCGGACAGTTTCAGCGAACAGTCCCCGCGTGTGTACGCGGCCTTACATGTTTGCCTTTGGTGGTGGGATCAGAGGGATGGTGATGATCAGAGACAGAAGGATGGAGGTGGGGTGGGGAGTTGGATCAGTGGTGGGTGGGATGGGATCAGGGACAGAGGGATGGATCAGGGACAGAGAGATGGTGGGTGGGATGGACCAGGGACAGAGAGATGGTAGGTGGGATGGATCAGGGACAGAAGGACGGTGGGATGGATCAGGGACAGAGAGATGGTGGGTGGGATGGACCAGGGACAGAGAGATGATAGGTGGGATGGATCAGGGACAGAAGGACGGTGGGATGGATCAGGGACAGAGAGATGGTGGGTGGGATGGACCAGGGACAGAGAGATGATAGGTGGGATGGATCAGGGACAGAAGGACGGTGGGATGGATCAGGGACAGAGAGATGGTGGGTGGGATGGACCAGGGACAGAGAGATGATAGGTGGGATGGATCAGGGACAGAAGGACGGTGGGATGGATCAGGGACAGAGAGATGGTGGGTGGGATGGATCAGGGAGAGAAGGACGGTGGGATGGATCAGGGACAGAGAGATGGTGGGTGGGAGGGATCAGGGACAGAGATATGGTTGGTGGGATGGATCAGGGACAGAGAGATGGTGGGTGGGATGGACCAGGGACAGAGAGATGGTAGGTGGGATGGATCAGGGACAGAAGGATGGTGGGTGGGTGGGATGGATCAGGGATCAGGGACAGAGAGCTGGTGGGTGGGATGGATCAGGGATCAGGGACAGAGAGATGGTGGTTGGGATGAATCAGGGATCAGGGACAGAGAGATGGTGGTTGGGATGAATCAGGGACAGAGGGGTGGGTGGGTGGGGGGAGGCTTCATATGGGCTGTGTGTTTCACAAGAGCCTCCACTGACACTGCCAAACCGAGACACAGCAACACCAGTGGAGGTAAACAGAAGCACTGACGATCAGCACTTGACAAAACACACAGCCCGTGTGAAGCCTCCCCCTCCATCCATCCTGTAGCTCTGCCCCCCTCCTGTGGATTTCCAGCAATGCATCTACGCTACGGTCTACCTTGTTTCATAGTGCACTGGCACTGCAGTTCTCTCCTCTGCTCCTCCGCTCGGCGCACTGATCTGACGAAGACCGGAAGTGACTAACTAGTCTGTCACTCAAGCCCATAGCAGGCGCCGGGCGGATGCAGATCGGCATTTTTAGTTGCGCCGCAAGGCGGGTTAAAACCCCGCAAATGAAGCGCCGCGTCCGCAATCTTGTGATTGCGTTGACGTGGCGCTTCGCATAGTGCACTGTGTCCAGCGCTGCACTGTGTCCGGCGCTCGTACACAGTGCACTTAAGGACTTTTTGCATTTTTTTTTTTTTTTAAAGGGCCATTTAAAAAAAAAAATAAAAATGTTTTTTCAATTTTTTTTTTTTTTGTGACTGCCTGGAGGGGGGGCGGCGCCCGGGCGCCCCCTATGGACGGGCCGCCACTGCCTCTGGGTCCTCCTCCTATCAATATTTTCTTGCGGATAGTTAAACAGCCCATAAACTAGTAAAGTTTAGTTTGAAATGTTTCATTATATAAAAACATTTTTTTTTTAACCATTAGTGGGGTCAAACAAACATTTGTTTTCGACTGCAGTGATGAGGAAATTTGAAAGAGCGTGATGGTAAATTTTTGAAGACTTAACAAATTTTTAACACTGAATGCGATTTTTGTTTGAGAAAAAAGATTAATTTCAAAATCCAACGTTTAAAGCAGACAAAATGTTGAAGTACTTTCAAATCACATTGGCCAGGTCAATAAATGTACTGAGAATTTCAGACAAATGCTACGTAGGGCAAAGAAGAGCACCAGGGTAGCAATAGCCACCTGCATCCTAAAAAATTAAGGACACTAGGTCGCAATATGGAATCAAAATGTATAACCGGCAACTCATCATCCAAAAAGAAAATTCATTTATTGATGCAGGTGGAGCACAGATATACAGTGGTTTACGCGTTTCAGCTACAAAGTCTTAGTCATAGAAAATGAATTAGCTTTTTGGATAATGAGTTGCCGGCTATAAATTTTGACTCCATGCTGTACCTGGGTGAAAGGATTACACAATCAGCCAGAGCACCGTTCCCTTACCTCCAGATGGGTGTTGTTTTTCCTCTCAACACTAGGCCTCCCATCTCCCACCACCGAAGAATGCATAGTTGCCAACGGTCCCGAATTTCCCGGGACATTGCCGGGATTAGGACATTTGTCCCGAATTAATTTTGTCCTGGGAAATTCGGTTTGTCCCGGGAAATTCAAATTTCCAGTTTTTCGCCGCCGGCCGCTAGAGGTCCGTGGCCGGCGGAGACAATGTTAGTCTCCGCGCGGCAACATGAACGACGGGATGTTGGGGGCCAGTGGTATGTCGGGGCCCAGTCTGTGGATGGGATGTCAGAGGGGGCCAGACCATGGATGGGATATCATGTCAGAGGGGGCCAGTCTGTGGATGGGATATCAGAGGGGGCCAGTCTGTGGATGGGATATCAGAGGGGGCCAGTCTGTGGATGGGATATCAGAGGGGGCCAGTCTGTGGATGTCAGAGGGGGCCAGTCTGTGGATATCAGGGGGGGCAGTCTGTGGATATCAGAGGGGGCCAGTCTGTGGATATCAGAGGGGGCCAGTCTGTGGATATCAGAGGGGGCCAGTCTGTGGATGTCAGAGGGGGCCAGTCTGTGGATGTCAGAGGGGGCCAGTCTGGATGTCAGAGGGGGCGCCAGTGAGTCTGGATGTCAGAGGGGGCGCCAGTGAGTCTGGATGTCAGAGGGGGCGCCAGTGAGTCTGGATGTCAGAGGGGCGCAGTCAGAGTCTGGATGTCAGAGGGGCGCAGTCAGAGTCTGGATGTCAGAGGGGCACCAGATGTTAGGAGGGGCTCCGCTGATGGACACCAGATGTGAGGAAGGCTGCTCTGATGGACACCAGATGTGAGGAAGGCTGCTCTGATGGACACCAGATGTGAGAAAGGCTGCTCTGATGGGGCACCTGATGGCATCTGGTGGCAGGCAACGTGGCTAGTGACGCGCTCATGGCTCCCACTGGTTCGGCATTATGGTGAGTTGAATGATTTCATTTCATATTACAATGTAATAATAGAAATAATGCGCTTCAATCATCCTGACACCATAACAATCATGGTGCTGGGATGATTGAAGCGCTAACACCAGGTATTTGGAGTATCTTTATCTGCTGATTGTCAAACTCTGGAAAACACATTGCTATTGTGGTGTAGGATCTGGGGGCTGCTGTCCCTCCAATCTTCCCCCCCCCCCTTTCCCTCTCCATCCCGCCTTCATCTCAGACACTAACCACACCCCTTTGAGCCATGCCCAATGTAAGCCACACCCACTATTTTACGTAAACCACACCCATATTTTGCCGCGGCGCAATGCGCATTTTATCCTTTTTCTATGCCACACCTATAACCACATGCCCCGCCCCCTAATTATAACACAACTACGCCTACTACCAAAAAAGTGTCCCGAATTTTTTTTTTTACAATGTTGGCAACTATGAGAAAGGTGGCATTAGGCTGCATTAACGCTGTACAATCGTATGCATGGTAAGTTTACATAAACTTTACGGGTTCTCAGCATTTGGACTTAGACGCAGGATCTTGCTGCCATTGTGAAACACAGTACAGAGATCATGGTCCTGTTGCATAAGCGTACTTTAATTGCTACTATAATAGGATCATTGCACATTTTTCAAAACAAAATTAGTAGCAAGATTCATTTTTTGTCAAGAAAATTTCAAAAAATGTGCTGAACAATATTAAAAACAAAGCTTGAATTAGAATACAATAATAGGCAGGTGAGCCTGGGCTTTTCATTTTTTTTTCCTTCAACGCGTTTGGAGCAAATATTTCTTCATCAAGCTGTCTTGGCTTTAATACAGACACTTGTAAATATTTTATATTATACACAACCCACATGCTTCTCTTCATGTTGTAGCGGTGCAGCGCAGCTGTCAATCTTCAGCGCTGTTTTGGTTGTTTTACAGCCTGGAGACAGAGAGACCTTAATCAATAGAGCAGACCACAGCCTTGGCTGTGTCTGAGGTCTGGATTGTCTCTGACTTAAGAAGAATATATATCAGATAGAGAAGCTGGCCTCACACTGTTTGTGGTTTTAAGGATAAGTATGGGAGCTGAGGCGTTAGTCCCAGGGGATTCACTGTCAGAAACCATACCAAGATCTCATTACAAGTCTCCGGTGATGTGTGCAATCAATGTGAATCATATATAGAATATAGAGGAAAGAATATGTTGCCCAAAGCAGCCAATTAGAATCCAGCTGCCAGTTTTCTTAGTGCAAGCTACTAAATATGAAGAAAATATGAAGAAAAATATAACTGGCTGCATACATTCCTAAAATCTAGGCCTTATATATGTACAGTGAACCTGTGTGTGTGTGTGTGTGTGTATATATGTATATACACATATACATACCCCTGCCAGAAAGCTAACATTTCCTGTTTCAAAAGAAGATATTCAAATCCAAGGCCTGTTCCACTTAAAAACATTCCCACCCATGCGTTTGTTCTATAAGCCCTTGTACACACGGTCGGAGATTCCGTCGGAATGTTTCCTA
Source organism: Lithobates pipiens (assembly GCF_037356315.1). NCBI lineage: Eukaryota > Metazoa > Chordata > Amphibia > Anura > Ranidae > Lithobates > Lithobates pipiens. The sequence continues at coordinate 70,084,354 of NW_027507785.1, read as the reverse complement.
TCAGACCGTTTTGTCGGATATACCGACTGTGTGTGGTCTACATCGGACTGTTTCCGTCAGAATATCCGACAGACCAATTTTTCCAACTTGCCGGTAAAATTTTCCCACAAAATGCTCCGAACGGATCATGTGTAGCCTACTCCAACAGACAAAGTGCCACGCATGCTCAGATCAAATTCCTACACCAAAGCTATTGGCTACTAGCCTGAACATTGTCCCGTCGTAACGAAATAACATCATCACGTTATGTACAATCGGATTTTCCGACAACTTAGTCCGACCGTGTGTATGCAACATCACTTCCGGACCTCTTCCGGAATTAATCCGTCGGAATGACTCGGACGGATTTGGTTGTCGGAATCTCCGACCGTGTGTACAAGGGCTAAGACATGAAATTCAACCATTATAGCTTTCTACAAGTTTGCTCCCCATAGCCTTTTTGGACTTGTGGACCAGTTCCAACAAATTGGATCTACATAGTGCATTTGGGCTGATCCATTAGGTTGGTCTACATAGTTAGTCTTTTTGGGATGAGCCAAGACACCAGATGGTCTATTTTATGGTAAACATACTAGGCAGAATACACTTGATTCTTCTGGTACATGATATATTCTTCTACATGACATAGGAAGCTTTTCTTTAGATTGCTATTTGTCCTTTACCATCAGTCCTGTTTGACAAGGTACGCTGCTAAGAGTGTAAGACTCCACATAGCATATGTGAATCTAAATGCCACAGGTGCATGAACTATGTTAAGGTGATTTTCCGAGAAAAGATTTTCTATAGATTAGAGTCTGAAAAGGTCTTAAAGCAGAGTTGCAGCTCCATTTTTTAAGCTGAGATGACAAGGACCGCTCCTTGAATGCCTCTTGGAAGGTGTATCATGGAATGTCCACTTGGGGGTAGACAGCAAAAGGTAGACTCAGAACATGTGGGTGGAATTATTACTCCTAGCTGGCATGAGACCATCATGGAACTCTGTTGAAGAGCTAAAGTCTACAGATAGCTGTTAATGTGGGTTGTTGTTTGTTTTGTACCACCAGGTCTGTTTGTCAATGGACCCTGGTAGGAGTACAAGGCTCCAGGTTGCATTTCTGGATCCAAAAGCCAAAGATACTTGCACATCATATAGGTGATCCTCGGAAGAAAAAATATTTTCTATAGATTAGAGTCTGGAAAGGTTTTGAAGAAGATCTGCAGCTCCAGTTTGCAAGCTGAGATGGTTGAGGCCTCTCCTTAAAGGCCTTCTGGGAGCAGAACCAGGGGATGTCCACTTGGGGCTAAAGACGCAGGGTAGACTTAACACATGCGTGGGATCATATCACTTATTTAGCATGAGACCACCATCGTTTCCTCTTGATGAGCTAAAGTCTAAGGACAGACTTTCCTCTGCGTTGTTTGACCTTCACCATGAGTCTTGTTCATCAAGAGACCTGACAGAAGCACAAGGCTATAGATAGCATTTGTGGATCTGAGTGCCAAACATGCATGCATTATATCTAGGTGAGCTTTAGAGAAAAGATATTTTATATATTAGAATCTAGTAAAGTAATGTCTTAAAGCAGAGCTGCAGTTCCAGCTTGCAAGCTTGAATGCCTCCTGCTAGTGGCACCATGGGATGTCCACTGGGCGTAGACAGTGCAAGGTAGACCCAAGACATGTGGGTGGGGGTATCTCCTAGCTGGCATGGGACCACCATGAAATTCCGTAAAATAGTTAAAGTCTAAGGACAGCCATTACTCCATTAATGTGTCATGTAATTTCTACTTATCTGCATTGTACATTCATAAGGCCTGTGATAAGATCATCCAGTGCTGCGTGTCGCCCTTCTCTTACAGCCAGAATTGCCGTACTGGATCAGTATCACTCTTTATTATACAGTTCCACTGTTTGCAAATACATTCAGTTTTACTTACCAGCCCCATTTCCCCACTGACTATGCAGGGAGGCAGCATTAATTAGTTTTGGCCCGGCTACAAGAGATTTTGACAAGGATACAGAGAGAGAGTGCCAGGAAAAGATGGATGCGTGGCTTAACACCACACAATACAGATCCTGTCTCACTGTCACAGTGAAATTGTTAGCACAATAAAGTGACAGGCTGTTAAAAAACAAAGCAAAAAAGAAAGTGATGACAGAAAACATTTCATCATTCTGTAACTTTAGAAAATAATAAAGTCCATAATGTTCAAGTTCCAGCAATATCTAAGCCCTTGTACACACGGTCGGAGATTCCGACAACCAAATCCGTCGGAGTAATTCCGACGGATTAATTTCCGGAAGAGGTCCGGAAGTGATGTTGCATACACATGGTCGGACTAAATTGTCGGAAAATCCGATTGTACATAATGTGATGACGTTATTTCGTTACGACTGGACTACGTTCAGGCTAGTAGCCAATAGCTTTGGTCTAGAAATTTTATCTGAGCATGCGTGGCACTTTGTCCGTCGGAGTAGGCTACACATGATCGGAATATGTCCGATAGGAGCATTTTGGTCGGAAAATTTTACCGGCAAGTTGGAAAACTTGGTCCGTCGGATATTCTGACGGAAACAGTCCGATGCAGACCACACTCAGTCGGAATATCCGACAAAACGGTCCGATAGGACACATTCTATCGGAATCTCCGACCGTGTGTATAAGGGCTAAGAGATTTGGTCCAGGATAGGCAACCCACAGTAAAACCGCTGCCAATTTTGTCCCCAAAGGGGTAGGGAAATTCCTGCTTGAACCCAGAAATTACAGTTGAATTTATTACCTGGATCAAAACTTTCTCAAACAATTTCTAAATAATAATAATTAGTTCCCATTAACCATATTGAAAGCAGTTCATTCTTAAATGCAGTCTCTGAGGAAGTTGGGATACCAAGGAAACCGGTCAGATACTTGACCCTCTCCCATTGATCCTGTGGTGGTTCTTCCTACATCTATTTCTGATAGATGGACTTTTGCTTTTAGACTTGGAATGAAGTTCCTTCAACTTGAAGCCTCATGAGAGAGAGTGGACTTTTAAGTTTTCTTTTACAGTGATCTACTTCCTAGCAATAAGGATGACATCCATACCACGTATATATATGGTCTCAGTGGTCCCTGTTGGAATATGTGTGTGGACATTTACAGGCTAATTCCACCTGGAGGTTTTGGTGGTCCCCGTAGAAGTCCATGCATTCATTTTCTACTGCAGATCACAGGCTAAATCCAACTTGAGACTTCTCCAGGAGTGCCCAAGGCTCCTGGATAACATTTACAAAGTGCTTACAGATTGGCTACATCACCCCATTGTTCTGGCTTCAGTCTTTGGATACAACCAATATGCTTGGAAAATGTTATCAACTAAGGCCCTCTTGTGTGATTTCACATCTTTGCCTTTGCAAATTGTTTTCACTTTACAATAATATACAGTGCCTCGAAAAAGAATTCAAATTTTCTACATTTTGACATGTTCCAACCAAAAATGTATATGTATTTTATTGGTATTTTATGTGATAGACCAACATAAAGTGGCACATATTTGTGAAGTGGAAGGAAAATGATAAATGGTTTAAAATTTTTTTTGTACAAATAAATATCTGAAAAGTATGGTATGCATTTGTATTCAGCCCCCTTTACTCTGATACCCCTAACTAAATACTAGTGGAACCAATTGCCTTCAGATGTCACCTAATTAGTAAATAGAGTCCACCTGTGTGTAATTTAATCTCAGAGGTTTGTTAGAAAACCTTCATGAACAAACAGCATCATGAAGGCCAAAGAACACACCAGACAGGTGAAAGATAAAATTGTGGAGAAGTTTAAAGTTTAAAGGTCTAGGTTATAAAAAAAATAACCCAAGCTTTACACATCTCGAGGAACACTGTTCAATCCATCATCCAAAAATGGAAAGAGTATAACACATGGCCGTCCACCTAAATTGACAGGCCGGGCAAGGAGAGCATTAATCAGAGAAGAGCCAAGATGCCCATGGTAACTCTGGAGGAGCTGCAGAGATCCACAGCTCAGGTGGCAGAATCTGTCCACAGAACAACTATTATGCCGCGTACACATGACCGGACTTTCCAGCAGAAAAGGTCTGACAGTCTTCCTGACGGACTTTCAATGGAGTTACGACGGACTTCCGAACTAACAGACTTGCCCACACACGAATGGACTAAAGTCCGTTCGAAAGTCCGTTCGTTTTGAAAGTGATGACGTACGACGGGACTAAAAAAGGAAGTTTAATAGCCAGTAGCCAATAGCTGCCCTTGCGTCGCATTTGGTCTGTCGGACCAGCATACAGGCGAACGGTTTTCCCGATAGGAATTGAGTCCGTTGGACAGATTTGAAACATGTTCCATTTCTAGGTCCGTCTGAATTTTTTAAAGAAAAGCGATCGGACTATCCCACACACGATCAGACTCTCCTACGGAATGATTCTGTCGGACCTATTCTGCCGGAAAGTCCGGTCGTGTGTACGCGGCATTAGTCGTGCACTCCACAAATCTGGCCTTTATGGAAGAGTGGCAAGAAGAAAGTCATTATTGAAGGAAAGCCATAAGAAGTCCTGTTTGCAGTTTGCGAGAAGCCATGTGGGAAACACAGCGAACACGTGGCAGAAGGTGCTCTCGTCAGATGAGACCAAAATTGAACTTTTTGGCCTAAAAGCAAAATGCTATGTGTGGGGGAAACCTAACCCTGCCCATCACCCTGAACACACCATTCCCACCGTGAAAGATGGTGGTGGCAGAATTATGTTGTGGGGATGCTTTTCTTCAGCAGGGACAGGGAAGCTGGTCAGAGTTGATGGGAAAATGGATGAAGCCCAATACAGGGCAATCTTAGAAGAAAGAATAATTGAAGAATAGCGCTTTTTCCAAGTATCAATCAATAAAGTATTTATAAACATGACATAAAAAATAGTGAAAAATTGTTGACCAACGTCCCATATGCAAAAAGTCCTCTTAAGGGTTAAGAACTTCATAAAGTGTTCATAAAGTGCTCCTAAATCTAAGATTTATATCTTAAAGGTGCGACTAGACTCAGTGGGGTCACTCTGTAAGGTGAGCTGGCATTGCACCCAGTGGTGAAAGTGGTGTCACTTATCACTGGAAATGTTTTTTGGAGGAGCACTTTATAAACACTTTATGAAGTTCTGGGTTATTAACCCTTTAAGAGGACGTTTTGCATATAGGACTTTGTTCAACAATTTTTCATTATTTGTTTGCCACGTTTATATATATACTTCATTTTTACTATGTTGGAATAAGCGCACCATTCTTCAATTATACATTCATTATAGTGCAAACATCACTTTTAAATGATGCAGCTGTTCTGTTTGTGTATAACACGTATTTATTCAACACACATAGCAGTGTGCTGTGTAATCCATACCACTAAATCTTAGAAGAAAACCTGTTATGCCGCTTACACACGATCGTAATTCTCGTCTGAAAAAGCTCTGATGGTTTTCCTGTTGGAATTCCGATGGAATTCCGCTCAAACTGTCTTGCCTACACACGGTCACACCAAATTCTGACCGCCAAGAACGCGGTGACGTACAAAACGTACGACGGGACTAGAAAAAGGAAGTTTAATACCTAGTAGCCAATGGCTTCCATCTCGTAGTTGAATCTGAGCATGCGTGAGTTTTTGCGCGTCATAATTGCATACACACGATCCGAATTTCCGATAGAAAGTTTTTCCATTGGGAAAATTGAGAACACGCTCTCAAATTTTTGCTGGAGGGAATTCGGCCAGCTAAATTATGATGGAGCATACACACTGTCGCATTTTCTGATGAAAAGCTCTTTTGCTGGCCAAAATTCCGCTCGTGTGTACGCAGTCTGCAAAAGACTTGAGACTGGGGCGGAGGTTCGCCTTCCAGCAGGATAATGACCCTAAACATACAGCCAGAGCTACAATGGAATGGTTTAGATAAAAGCAAATGCATGTGTTAGAATGGCCCAGTCAAAGTCCAGACCTAAATCCAAATTGAGAATCTGTGGCAAGACTTGAAAATTGCTGTTCACACAGGCTCACCACCCAGTCTGACAGTGCTTGAGATATTTTGCAAAGAGGAATGGTCAAACATTTCACTCTTTAGATGTGCAAAGCTGGTAGAGACATCCCCCAAAACACTTGCAGCTGTAATTGCAGGGAAAGGTTGTTCTACAAAGTATTGTATGTGTGTATGTATATATATTAAACATTTCATGATAGCCCTGTCAAGTAGGTATTTTTACAGTAGTGGTTTCTGTTTCAAACTTTTACCATTACTATCACATGCAATGCGTTCTGCGTCTATGAGCACATGTATAGCCAAAACCTTTCTTTTTAGTTTTGGGTAAAGTAAGGAAAAGTTAAAACCCCTGAAGTTCATTGTTTGGTGCCCATATCATGTTGGAGAGATTTTATTTCACTCGCTATCTTAGAGACACAACAAAAAGTGAGAAGAAATGCCTTTAACCACTTCCCACCCGGCCAATGCACATATACGGCCGGGTGGGAGCCGTCTACTCCTGATAGGACGTTCAGGAACGTCCATCAGGAGGAGCGGGATCGCGCGCACGCGTGCCCGCGCAGCGGCGCGATCCCGATGCGCCCGTGTCACCGGGACACGGTGCATCTCAGATCGGCAGGAGGGCTCTGTGATTGGCCCTCCTGATCACATGACGGCCGTGTCCAATCACGGCCGTCATGTGATGTAAACAAACAGCCGGTTGCTAGGCAATCGGCTCCTCCTCTCCTCACACAGAAGTCATCGCTGAGGAGAGGAGAGCAGATTGCTGCAGCCGGCTGATGATCAGTGAGTATGAGCTGTTTTTTACAGCTTTTTACTCACTGATCTTCAGTCTAGTGTAAATACACAACACACCACACAGTGTAAACACAGTCCCCACATATGTCCCCATAACACACATGTCCCCAAAACATACATGTCCCCAAAAAATAAAAACACATGTCCCTAATAATAAAAACATGTCCCCCACATATGTCCCACTAAAATCACTTGTCCCAATGATTATGTGCACACATATGTACGTGATCACCTGCACACATATGTACATGATCATTTGCGTACATATGTCCGTGATCACACAAACCAATTATTATACACTTAACGGAATTTTTTTTTACCAAAAACATGTAGCAGAATACATTTTGGCTTAAATTTATGACAAAATTTGATTTTATTGGATTTCTTTTAAAATAGAAAAAAGAAAATATTGTTTTTTTTCCAAATTTCCGCTTTTTTGCGCTTATATCGCAAAAAATAAAAAACGGAGTCGTGAATAAATACCACCAAAATAAATCTCTATTTGTGCGAACAAAATGATAAAAATTTAATTTGGGTACAGCGTAGCATGACCGCGCAATTGTCACTGAAAGCGCTAGAGCGATGAAAGCTGAAAATTGGTCTGGGAAGGAAGGGGGCGAAAGTGCCCTGTATTGTAGTGGTTAAAGCAGTGTTTCTCAACTCCAGTCTTCAAGGCGCCCCAACAGGTCATGTTTTCAGGCTTTCCGTTATTTTGCACAGGTGATTTGATCAGTTTCACTGCCTTTAGTAATTACCACAGCCGTTTTATCTGAGGAAAATCCTGAAAACATGACCTGTTGAGGCGCCTTGAGGACTGGAGTTGAGTAACACTGCTTTAAAGTATATGAAATTCTGCTTAGACAATGGTCTCTAGGACAGGTATCCACAGTGGAAGGCTTACCCTGACCTTCTCTTCTCATGACAACTGAAACATTTTAGATTTCCCATCAATTACGGTCTAAAATATTTTACCTAATCTTTAATTTTTAACAAAAAGCAAACACAAACTTTATTTTACTTTTTTTTAAATGTTTTATTCATATATGAAGATGTTAAGGTAAAGTTGCCTTGTTGCTATGCTGATGCAGGTACAAAGAGTAAAATGAAAATGTGGCCTTCTGCTCATATACCCACCATCCTAGATATTAAAAAAGACCTTCAATGTATTCTTCTGTGAAAAATCATTACCTTCATCTCCATCTATTTACTCCCCAATCCCCCCCAACCTTACCTTTACTTTGTCTCATGGTCTGATTAGCCTGCTGGTGTTTAGTACCTTGCTTGTTTTCACATGCCTCGTCCCTTTAACTTTCTCCACCCCTTAGGTGTCCTGATACCCCTTATTGCTCTATTCTGAATAGTTGTTGGGATGACTGGTCTCCAAATCCGTCTTGCTCAAATCATTTGTTTGTAGCCTTTGAACACCATTGCAATATCTGTATTAACCATTGATTCCCATATGCTTATGGGTGTTTTCTGACTCTGTGATTTATAAAGAATTACCCTTACTGGCATAGGGAGTGGTATGCCAAGAGCAATAAACAAATACTTAAAAATCAAACTTTTGATTGTTGTGTTACCCCCATGGGGGAGGGGATCATTCTCTATCAAAGTGGTTGAAAAAGCCAAAAAAGGCTTTTTTTTTACCATAATGTATTCTCTTCATTAAAGTGGATGTAAACCCCATACATGAAATCTGACCTGGGCACATATATCTGTAGTATTTACTTATTTCTCTCCAAAGCCCTAAGTCTCGTGTCTTTCTGCTGCTCTGTTCCTCTGTTATCTGCATGATAACTTCTGACAAGTTCTCTGACACAGGAGATAAAAGCAGCTGGAAATTTGTGTTGGGAAGGGTGCTATAAATAGACTAGCAGAGAGCTGGTCTATTCACAGCACAGCTCTGCAAGTTTCTTCGTTCCTCGCCCTATGTGGAGTGGGGGTGTGTGTCTTTCCTCTAATCAGCTGTCACACAGTGTATGCCCGGACTCCCCTCCCACTGCTGAAACAGGAAGACAAATTTGTAACACAATGTGCACTTTCTAAAGAATATAGAAACCTGAAGACAGCAGATATACATGTAAAACTTATGTAGGGAGACTTGTTTCATCTCTGTGTATCATTCTGAGGCTGTTCACTTCATTGGGTATATGTGAGGATTTACATCCACTTTAAGGTAAAAAAACTTCATCTGTCTATGCAATCACAGCCCCCCCCAAGCTAAAGCACTCACCTGACACCTCTCGATCAACACTGTCCCTGCCAGCAGCCCTACTCTCTCCACCTTTCACAAATAGCACATCCTGTGACAAGGGAGTGAGGGACAGAGTGGCTCGAGAGCAAGCCTGCATGTAAGCAGGGGTTTTCAAAAGGGCTCTAAAGGGTTAACAGTTTTCTTTTGCTGTGTTTATGCTCTGGTGTAAACCAGGTGAACTATATTGCAAATTGTTACACTGTAACAAATGTTGCACTGTATCCCTTGGTGATCCTGTTGAACTGGTGGTTCCTGAGAAACAAGGGTTATTGCTGCTAGCCAGGTTTTCCCTGCGCATCCTACCCTATAAATAAGGGTTAATTAGTGCTCTAGAGGGGGTTTTACAGAGAGGTTTTGGAGACATTGTAAAGATGTAGTTGTTACTCTGCCAGTTTGCCCACTTGTGGGAACCCAGGTATGGACTCTTATGAAATAATTATTTCCCTTGGGGATTTATTGAAGCTAGATTGCCATGCTAAGGACTACAGTATTTGTGTCACCTGCTAAGGCAACCAACCAGTCAGGAAATGGGTGACATGGCAAAGGTGACAGTTACTCTGGTAGTGAAGGGGCTTTATGCTTTGCTCCTGATGATTGGACTGCTGAGTTGGTGGAGACCCGTACATACTCCATGGTAGAAAACCAGGAGGGAGAGGCCTTCTCTAATAGAAGTTGTGTCTAAAGTGTTAACAGCAGGAGCGGACTGACAACTCATGGGGCCCCCAGGCAATAGGAGATTATGGAGCCCCCAGGCAATCAGAGATTATGGGGCCACACAGTATACACACACACAGTATACAATCACACAGTGTACACATACATGTACACACAGTATACACAGACATGTTTCTATTGGCTGAGAAGGTACTGGAGAGGTGGGGCAGCTATAATCTCTGGATTTTTAGACCAAAAGTATGTTGGTAAGGGATATTTCAGAGACAGATGTAAAAAAAAAAATTTTTTTACATACTGTCCCTGGTTTTACTGAGCCTGGCAACCCTGATGGGGCCCCCTAGTGGCCCGGGGGCCCTCGGGCAGTGCCCAAGTGGCCGAATGGTCAGTCCGCCCCTGCTTAACAGTGTAAGAAGTCACAGATTACAAAGTGTTAACTGTTCAAGAGCCTGCTCACTTTTAAGTCTGGAGTATCACCCTAATGTTTATTTTCACATGGCCACAGCTCCTGCCTAAGGTTTAGGCATTAGCGAGTGTAGTTCCACAGTGTTCCCACTAGGGTGCCATAAGCCCTGCCCAACATGCTGGTGGGCCCCCACAGGAGGCGGCTTCCTATGGGGTCCACCAAGAAAAGAAGGAGCCAGGAGTGCCAGTGGGGGATCTGAGAAGAGGAGGTTCAGGACCGCTCTGTGCAATACCATAGCACAGAGCAGGTAAGTGTACAGTGTTTATTATTTTAATAAAAACAAAAACTTTGCAATCACTTTATGCTAGGTTCCTCTTTACAGGCTACTAAGTGATTCAACAAATCTAGTATTATCCGTATTGTACTGTACTGTTATCAGACTGAATCATTTTTGTGAAAGCTCACTATGCCTTCAGTTAGAAATCGTTGCTCATTTGGAAGTTAGAAATGTATTCAAATATGTTTCATTAGACATTACATGGTACCATTGTGCCCACACTACTTTTTTTTCTTTTCACATGGCCATCAATGGTGGTTGACCTGAGGTATCATACAGTGGATTAGTGGTTAGCACCTTTTCTTTGTAGCATTTGGGTCCCTGCCTTGAACCCTGGTCAAGACACTGTCCACATTAGCATTTCTCAACCTTTTTACCACAAAGGACCCCTTGAAATAATTTTGAAGCTACAGGGAACCCCTGCTAATAAGTATTATATTTACAGCTCACAGTACAATAGTGTGATGGTCAGTGGGAAGAATGCTCCTTACTTTTGTGGTCATTGGGAAGAATTACCCCCTTACAGTTAGCTAGAAAGATCAATGGTGTCTGGGTACACATCTGAGAGATACAAATTACTTATTACTCGAGGAACCCCGCTAGCAACCTCTAGAGGAACCTCATTTGAGAAAAGCTGGTCTCAATGGAGTTCACATTTTCTCCCTTTGCTTGTGTGGTATTTCTCCCACGTGCCAAATACATGCTAATAGGCTGGCACTAGTATGTGTACACTGATCAACCATAACTTTATGACCATCCACCTAATATTGAGTAGGTCCCCCCTTTGCCACCAACCCAGCTTGTCAAGGCATGGACAACACTTGGCCTCTGAAGGTATGCTGTGGTATCTAGCACCAAGCCATCATAGCAGATCCTTTAAGTCCTGTAAGTTGGGAGTTGGGGGCCCCATGGATAGGACTTGTTTTTCCAGCACATCTCTCAGATGCTTGATTGGATTGAGATTCAGAAAATTTGGAGGCAAAGTCAACCCAGCAAACTGACTGCTGTGATCCTCAAACCATTTTTGAACCATTTTTGGAGTGTGGCAGGGCACATTATCCTGCTGACAGAGACCATTGCTATCAGGCAATACTGTTTCCATAAAGGGGTGTGCTTGGTCTGCAGCAATGTTTAGGTAGGTGGTATGCATCAACATCCAAAAGAATGGCAGGATTCAAGGTTTCCAAGCAGAACATTGGCCAAAACATCACACTGTCTCCGATGGTTTGTATTTTTCCCATACTGCATCCTGGTACCATCTCTTCCTTAGGTATGTGATGCACATGCACACACATGCACCTGGCCATCCACATGATGTAAAAGAAAATGTGACCAATCACATCAGTCAATCTTCTTACATGGCTCTGTGGTCTAGATCTGATGCTCATGTGCCCATTGTAGCAGTTTTTAGTGGTGGACACGAATCAGCATGGGCACCCTGACTGGTCTGCTGCTAATCAGCCCCATACACAACAAACTGCAATACCCATTTTTTTCTGCTTTCAGCACATCAACTTCAGGGACAACATGTTTGCTTGCTGCCTAATATATCCCACTGACTATCGTGTGCCATTGTAATGAGATATTCAATGTTATTTACTTAACCTGTCAGTGGTTTTAAAGTAATGGCTGATCAGTGTACAGTATATGTATGTGAGCTAGGGACCTTAGATTGCAAGCTCCCTCCCTGGTGGCAGGGACTTATGTGAATGTACAATCTGTAAAGCAATAATAATAATCTGTAATACAGAAATAATAACATGAGTTTGAAAAATGGATATATAAATACATGTTTATACTTTATAAAAAACTGATTAAAAAAAATGTTAAAAAAAGTCCAAAAGAAAGTCAGAAGTACTTAAATGCATATTTTATATTAGGTTAGTAACTTGCAATTTCAAAAGGAAAGGTCAGCAATGACAGCTTCCCTGCTTCTGTCACAGGTACTCTTGAAGAAGGAAACATGTCCAAGCATGTCCATGTCCATGTCCAAGGGGAAGCAGCCTTAAAACTCCAGATCTATAGAGTTTTTTTTGCAATGTTCCTCCACTGAACCTCTGAAGGCCCCAGTCACACCTGAGCAAATAGGGGCATCACCAGATGAGAGTGTTTCAACACTAGATTTTCATTATATTCAATTTCGCTTGAAGCTTGTTGCTCTATGAAGCACTTGACCTCTCATAGGGCACAACTGAACGTTTTCCACGTAAACACCTGCAAAAAAAGTGAAAAACAGGCAAAGTGCTGTTTTTTTTTTTTTACGTTTTCTTGGTTGGTAACTGACTTTCCATTGGCTAAAAATGAAATAAAATACTCAAGCCTGAAATGCGTGCAATATTTTTTTAAAAAGCCAAAAAACAACCAATGACGCTCAGGTTAAGTGTAAATGGGGCCTAGTGGACATCATTTTCTATGAGCCCGCCCATTTGTCAGCAGCTTGAGCTCTGAGGAAGAGCGCTTGTCCCTCAAAATATGTTAGAAGCCTTGCATCTACTGAATCCTGCTACAGGTGCTAAAGAGTTCTTTTAATGGAACCTCCAGAGAGATGGTAAATGACCCCAAGTCTGGAATAGGATGTAATGCCGTGTGATTTTATTGCTTTTGTGAGTAATTTTAAATATTTTCATAATAAATTGGTGTCTGAAGGTTCGGACATATAAATTCCCCACTCCAAGCCGCTCCTCCTCGCTGTCACTTCCCCGGATGCTGAGGGTTATACGAGGCGTCTCTGCTCACAGACCAAGTGCTGAGAAGAAAGCCACCGCACACGCCAGAGAGATCACTGGTGCCCACATTTATTAGGAAGGATATCCACAAATTTGACATTGACAGTCCTCGTCTAAGACTAACCCCCCCTAATACATTTCACCAATCGGACATACAGGTGCATATCACAAAATTTGAATATCATCAAAAAGTTAATTTATTTGAGTGATTCAGTAATTCAATTCAAGAAGTGAAACCCATGTGTTATATAGATTTATTACACACAGAGTGATATATTTCAAGCATTTCTTTCTTTTAATTTTAATGACTCAAAATTCAGTATCTTAGAAATGTTGAATATTGTATAAGACCAATAAAAAAAAGGATTTTAATACAGAAATGTTGGCTTACTGAAAAGTATGTCCATGTACAGTATAGTATGCACTTAATACTTGGCCGGGGCTCCTTTTGCATAAATGACTGCATCAATGCGGCGTGGCATGGAGGCGATCAGCCTGCGGCACTGCTGCGGTGTTATGAAGCCCAGGTTGCTTTGATAGTGGCCTTCAGCTCATCTTGATTGTTGGGTCTGGTGTTTCTCATCTTTATCTTGACAATACCCCACAGATTCTATATGGGGTTTAGGTCAGGGGAGTTTGCTAGCCAATCAAGCCAATGATCATTAAACCAGGTATTGGTACTTATGGCAGTATGGGCAGGTGCCTGCTGGAAAATGAAATTAGCATCTCCATAAAACTGGTCAGCAGAGGGAAGCATGAAGTGCTCTAGAATTTCCTGGTAGAGGGCTGCACTGACTTTGGACTTGATAAAACACAATGGACCAACACCAACAGATGAAATGGCTCCCCAAACCCTCCCTGACTGTGGAAATTTTACACCTCATGCAACATGGATTCTGTGCCTCTCCACTCTTTCTGTAGACTCTGGGACCTTCATTTCCAAATGAAATGCAAAATGTACTTTCACCAGAAAAGAGGACTTTGGACCACTGAGCAAGAGTCCAGTCCCTTTTCTTCTTAGCCCAGGTAAAACGATTCTGACATTGTATCTGGTTCAGAAGTGACTTGACACAAGGAATGTGCCAGTTGTAGACCATGTCCTGGATACATCTGTGTGTGATGGCTCTTGAAGCACTGACGTCAGCCTTAGTCCTTATGGATCTCCACCAAATTCTTGAATGGCCTTTGCTTCACAATCCTCTCACGGGCTGTGGTTATCTCTGTTGCTTTTGCACCTTTTTTCTACCACACTTTTTCCTTGAACTTAACTTTCCATTAATATGCTTGGATACAGCACTCTGTGAACAGCCAGCTTCTTTAGCAATGACCTTTTGTGACTTACCCTCCTTGTGGAGGGTGTCAATGACTGTCTTCTGTACAACTGTCAAGTCAGCAGTCTTCCTGAGAGACCATTTAAAGGCTCGCAAAATCTTTTGCAGGTGTTTTGAGTTAATTAGCTGATTAGAGTGTGGCACCATGAGTGTACAATATTGAACTTTTTCACAATATTCTAATTTTCTGAGATACAGAATTTTGCACAATTTTGGGTTTTTACTAGCTGTAAGCCATAATCATCAAAATAAAGTAATGCTTGAAATATATTACTCTGTGTGTAAAAAAAAATCCATATAATCCATATAATATATGAGTTTCACTTTTTGAATTTAATTCCTGAAATAAATTAACTTTTTGATGATACACCTGTAGTTGTAGAAGCCTTCTGGGTGAAACGCATTAGCGGGGTGGTCCTAGACGAGGGCACTCAGTGTCAAACTTATGGCTTTCTTCTTAGCACTTGGTGTTTGAAGGTGTGGCACTAGCCCGGTGCGCTTTCTCTTTTTGTGATGAATGCCTGGCACAGGTTGTGGCAGTGGAGGAGGAGGGAGGGATGTCAACATTTCCCGTAGGGTGCACAATAGAACTGCCAATGTAATTATTTACTTTTTGCAAGGCTGCTTTTTTTTATTTGTCCAGTAATCCTTTTATTAATCCTTATAATTCTACCCAGTCCTTCTACACCAAAGCCTTTGCATCCCCCCTTCTGCCATTCGCGGAGTCATTTACAAGTGTTATTCTTGGAATTAACAATACAACCTAGAACCCAATTCGGTTTAATTAACATATCAGCCCATGACTTCAGAGTATAAACGGAATGTGTCCTGATGAGACTGGAGAAGCCATCGCTGTTTTCTCCTTGAAGAAAGCCACAAATTACAAGGTTGCGCAGTCTTTATGCAAAGTGTGAGTGATTTATGGACTGTCTTTTGCAACCTGCCGAGTCAATTCTTCAAAGATGTTGCTTCTAATTAATTAACCTCATTGGATGAGACTGACATTGTGTCTCCTGCTGAGCAGAAGTGGGGAAGGAAGATACGGTGACCTAACCTCCTGTATGAATATACATAAAAATGAGATTGACAACCACGGTGCCCACACGCTACCAGTTCTCCGTTTCTGGAAATAAACCATAATTTGCAGCAAGAAACTGGCCTTTTTATCTTTATTCTTTTTCATATGTTCGGTATAAAAAATTACAGTGCATTGAAAAAGTATTCATACCCCTGGAAAATTTCCACATTTTGTCATGTTACAACCAAAAATGTAAATGTATTTTATTGGGATTTTATGTGATAGGCCAACACCAAGTGGCACATAATTGTGAAGTGGAAGGAAAATTATAAATTCAAAATTTTTTACAAATAAAATGTCTGAAAAGTGTGACGTACATTTGTATTCACCCCCTTTACTCTGATACCTCTAACTAAAATCTAGTGGAACCAAATTGCCTTCAGAAGTCATCTAATTAGTAAATAGAGTCCACCTGTATGTTATTCAGTCTCAGTATAAATTCAACTGTTCTGTGAAGCCCTCAGAAGTTTGTTAGAGAAGCTTTGTGAACAAACAGCATCATGAAGGCCAAGGAACACATCAGAGAGGTCAGGGATAAAGTTGTGAAGATGTTTAAAGCAGGGTTAGGTTATAAAAAAATTCCCAAGCTTTGAACATCTCACGGAGCTCTGTTCAATCCATCATCCAAACATGGAAAGAGTATGGCACAACTGCACACCTACCAAGACATGGCCGTCCACCTAAACTTACAGGCTGGGCAAGGAGAGCATTAATCAGAGAAGCAGCCAAGAGGCCTATAGCAGTGGCGTAGCAACGTGGGAGGAGGGGGTGGTCCACCCCGGGTGGCACACATTGGGGGGAGGGGGGTGTCAGCCAGGCACAGGCAGCAGTGGTGGCACTGTGACATCCAGGGCAGGGAGAGAGGTGAGCTGTGACAGGGTCCCATGTGCGGACCGTACCCGGGTGACTGACACCCAGGGCCACACTCACTGCACCGCTCACAGCCAGGGAGAGAGACAGTTAGCAGCGCTGAATAGAGGACGGCAACTGCTCAAGTTAACCAGCAGGTGATTAGTTGCTAGATGGTCCTAGCAACCAATCATTAGCATTGAAAATATGAAAAATGAACTCCAGCAGTTCCCACCCTTTGTTCTGTGCTGCTGTGTCTCCAGCTCTGCATGCATGCCCCAGTAAGGTAGGAAGGGGCAATGTATAGGGGTCCCGAGCTGGGGGGGGGTTGTGTGTAATATGCAGGGGTCCTGTGCTGGGGAAGCTGTGTGTAATGTGCAGGGGTCCCGAGATGGGGGGATGTGTAATATTCAGGGGTCCAGAACTGGAGGGGCTGTGTAATGTGAAGGGGTCCAGAGCTGGGGGGGGGGCTGTGTGTAATGTGCAGGGGTTCAGAGCTGGGGGGGATGTGGAATGTACAAGGGTCCAGAGTTGGGGGGTGTGTGTAATGTGCAGGGGTCCTGAGCTGGGGGGATCTGTGTAATGTGCAGGGGTCCAGAGCTGGGGGGCAATGTGTAATGCGCAGGGGTCCAGAGCTGGGGGAGCTGTGTGTGATGTTCAGGGGTCCAGAGCTGTGGGGGGGGCTGTGTAGTGTGCAGAGGTCCTGGGCTGGGGGGGATGTGTAATGTGCAGGGGTCCTGAGCTGGGGGGGCAATGTGTAATGTGCAGGGGTCCTGAGCTGGGGGGGCAATGTATAATGTGCAGGGGTCCAGAGCTGTGGGGGGGGGGGGCTGTGCAATGTTCAGGGGTCTAGAGCTGTGGAGGGGGGGCTGATGTGTAGTTGTGGAGAGGGGGTACACAGTAGTGACAAAGAGATATTGGAGGGTGCAGAGGTATGTAGGGGGCACAGTGGGATGTTTTTACATTGTAAAGTTGGGGGAGTGCCAGATATAGGATCCACCCTGGGTGCCAAATGCTCTAGGTAGGCCCCTGGCCCATGGTACCAAAAGAAGTCCCATTGCATTTTGTGAGAAGCCATGTGGGGGACACAGCAAACATGTGGAAGAAGGTGCTCTGGTCAATTGCGACCAAAATGTAACTTTTTGGCCTAAAAGCGAAACGCTATTGCCACGTACACACGATTGGAAAAACAAATGTTGGATGCGAGCTTGTTGTCGGGAATTCCGACCATGTGTATGCTCCATCGGACATTTGCTGTCGGAATCTCCGACAACAGATGTTTGAGAGCTGGATCTCAAATTTTCCGACAACAAAATCCATTGTCTCATATGTAGACAATTCCGACGCACAAAATTCCACACATGCTCAGAATCAAGCACAAGAGCCGCACTGGCTATTGAACTTCATTTTTCTCGGCTTGTCGTACGTGTTGTACGTCAAGGCGCTCTTGACGTTCATAATTTCCAACAACATTTGTGTGACGTGTGTATGCAAGACAAGTTTGAGCCAACATCCATCGGAAGAAAATCCACGTTTTTTGTTGTTGGAAGATCTTCTGTACGTGGCATATTTGTGGCGAAAACGAACACTGCACATCACCCTGAACACATCATGTGTCCCACCGTAAGACATGATGGTGGCAGCATCAAGTTGTGGGGATGCTTTTCTTCAACAGGGCCAGAGTTGATGGGAAGATGGATGGAGCCAAATACAGGGTAATCTTAGAAGAAAACCTGTTAGATTCTGCAAAAGACTTGAGACTGGGGTGGAGGTTCACCTTCCAGCAGGACAACGACCCTAAACATACAGCCAGAGCTACAATGGAATGGTTTAGATCAAAGCATATTCATGTGTTAGAATGACCCAGTCAAAGTCCAGACCTAAATCCAATTGAGAATCTGTGGCAAGACACTCTCCATTCAATCTGACTGAGCTTGAGCTATTTTGCAAAGAAGAATGGGCAAAAATGTCATTCTCTAGATGTGCAAAGCTGGTAGAGACATCCCCAAAAAGACTTGTAGCAGTAATTGCCGTGAAAGGCGGTTCTACAAAGTATTTGACTCAGGGGGGCTGAATACAAATGTACCCCACACTTTTCACATATTTATTTGTAAAAAAAAATTGAAAACCATTGATCATTTTCCTTCCACTTCACAATTATGTGCCACTTTGTGTTGGCCTATCACATAAAATCCCAATAAAATACATTTATGTTTTTGGTTGTAACATGACAAAATGGGGAAAATTGCATGGCGTATGAATATTTTTTCAAGGCACTGTATATGCAGTACATCTTTTATCTTTACAAATGCTGCAGGGACAAAAAATCTTACCAGAAAACCAGTATGCTCCTAACTACTTGTAGTGAAGTGACCATTCAAACTTTTCTGCACTGAAATCTCAAGCAGCCCAGGACAAGGGTGGGCAGGAGAGGAAACTGCCCTGGGCGAGGTTGGTGATTTGGAGGGTTGTGTGCTAGAAGGGGTGATTTGGAGAGGAGATTGTACTAGGAAGGTGGATTTGTGTTAGGAAGAACGATGTGTGTGTGGGGGGAGGATTTGTGCTAGGAATGATTGGAAGGGGATTGGTGCTAGGAGGGGAAATTAGGGGGAGGATTAGTGCTAAGAGAGGGTATTTGGAAGTATTTGGAGGGGGGATAAGATTTATGATTACCCCCCTCTATGGTGAGGGGTAGACGATTTGTACTAGAAGGGGAGTGAGGGAGGGGATTTGAGCTGGGAGGGGGAATTTGTATTGGAAAAGGGTATATTTTTTGTTTGGGGATAATTTTTACTTGCAAGGGGAATTTTTATTTGGGGGTGTGAAGATTAGTGTTTGAATTTTTTTGGAGGGGGGGATTTTTGCTGACACAAAATGCTCGTACATTTGGGGGGGGGCATCCCTGTCATTGCGGTCAGAGAGAGCATTGAGTCAACATCTCAAGAAGAGAGGAAGAGAAGAACAGAAGGCGGCGAAGACATCAGACCGGGCCACCGCCAGTAAAAGAGCTGGAAGAAGGAGCGGAGGCCCAGCAA
Source organism: Lithobates pipiens (assembly GCF_037356315.1). NCBI lineage: Eukaryota > Metazoa > Chordata > Amphibia > Anura > Ranidae > Lithobates > Lithobates pipiens. The sequence continues at coordinate 70,064,872 of NW_027507785.1, read as the reverse complement.
GAAGAACCGAAGAGGGGGACAAGACCCCCAAAGTCGGAAGAAGACCCCCGGACGGCGGCGGCGACGAAGAAGAAAGCCGGGCTCCTCCGCTAGTAAAAGAGCTAGCAGAAGATAGCAGAGGAGTCAACGAGAAGACCCCCCAAGACGGAAGAAGTCCCCTGGAGATGTGCAATAAATTATTTTTAACCCTTGTGTGCTGTGTTTTATTTCCATTTTTTTCACAGGTGAATGGGTACGGGTACATTGTACCCCATACTCATTCACATAGGGTGGGGGGCCGGTATCTGGGGGCCCCCTTATTAAAGGGGCTCCCGGATTCCGATAAGCCCCCTGCCCGCAGACCCCGACAACCAATGGCCAGGGTTGTCGGGAAGAGGCCCTTGTCCTCATCAACATGGGAACAAGGTGCTGTGGGGTGGGGGGGCCGCACGGCGACATTGACTACCTTCGATAGTCCCGGCTACCTGGAGCCGCGTTGAAAATGAACGGACTTTCCTCCGTGTGTGTGGGTAAGTCCGTTCATTTCAAAAGTACGGCAGATAGTCCGGCAGACTATGCAGCGGATAGTGTGGCGGACCTAGTCCGCCGAAAAAGTCCCGTGTGTGGGCAGGTCCGCTCGTTCGGACAGGCTGGCGGACTTGGACTTTACAGCAGTTTGTCCGGCGGAAGTCCGCCAGATTAAGTCCGCCGGATAGTCTTATTGTGTGTACGCGGCATGAGCGTGGTATGGTTGTTGGTGCCAGACGGGTTGGTCTGAGTATTTCAAAAACTGCTGATCTACTGGGATTTTCACGCACAACCATCTCTTGGGTTTATAGAGAATGGTCCGAAAAAGAAAAAATATCCAGTGAGCGGCAGTTGTGTGGTGGAAAATGCCTTGTTGATGTCAGAGGTCAGAGGAGAATGGGCAGACTGATTCCAGATAATAGAAAGGCAACAGTAACTAAAATAACTACGTGTTACACCTGAGGCATGCAGAATACCATCTCTGAATGCACAACACATGCAACCTTGAAGCAGATGGGCAACAGCAGCAGAAGACCACACCGGGTGCCACTCCTGTCAGCTAAGAACAGGAAACTGAGGCTACAATTGGCACAGGCTCACCAAAATTGGACAATAGAAGATTGGAAAAACGTTGTCTGGTCTGATGAGTCTCGATTTCAGCTGCGACATTCAGATGTTGGGGTCAGAATTTGGCGTAAACAACATGAAAGCATGGATCCATCCTGCCTTGTATCACCGGCTCAGGCTGGTGGTGGTGTAATGGTGAGGGGGATATTTTCTTGGCACACTTTGGGGCCCTTAGTACCAATTGAGCATCGTTTATATGCCACGGCCTACCTGAGTATTGTTGCTGACCATGTCCATCCCTTTATACATAGCTCCCAACTGTCCCTGATTTCGAGGGACTGTCCCTGATTTGGGGCAATGTCCCTCTGACCCTATTCCCCCCTCATTTTGGTCTGATCCATATAGTTATATATAAAATGCACTTTTTATCTTTCAAAAAGTGTTTCCCAGTGCTAAACTGTTCATCCAGTTTCTAAATTGCTGCATTTGTACATGTTAAAGCCAATAGAAAGGAATAGGTAAAAAAAAAGCTCTTGTGGATTTGATTAACCTTTTTTTGGGGTTAATTCTCCTTTAAGGGGGTGTGGCAGGGGGCGTGTCCTATGCCTACATACAAACAAGATATTTGGGGGGCGCACCCTAAAAAAATGCATAAAGATGGTGCTGCCATAAGACCATACAACAGAACAAAAATATTACAGCGCACGCATGCAAAACTAACATTTTACCTCCAGCAAGGCTTTTTAAAAACACCTAGACATTTTCAAAAAACATAAAAAAATATAGGGATTTGGTCACACCATATTGCTATACGGTGCTTAAGCCCACTTACTGCGACAAAGTACCCCATGATTGGTGGGTCCTACACTATCCATAGACTAGGAGATCCTGCTTCCCTGAACCATGGGAGCTATACTCCTCTCTATGGGAGAACATGAGGTCTCCACCATGACACAGGTGGTCACTTTCTTGTTTGTCTATTGTATGGATTCTGACCAAATCCTGTTGGGTGGAGCACCCCACTCCCTCAGTAAGTACCAGGGGCGGACTGACCATTCGGGCATTCGGACGCCGTCCGAGGGCCCGCGGCCAGTAGGGGGCCCGTGAGAAGCTCCTATGCTGCTGGCAGTGCTGCGGTGGAGCCGTTCTGCCGCTGCGGGGGGGGGGGGGGGGCGGGGGGGCGGCCAAGACACAGCATCTCCCCTGCACCTCTAGCTTTCAGTTCAGTAGGGGCCCGGGAGATGGGAGGCGGCGATCGAATATGTCGTTACAGCGGCATCTCCCTCGGGCTTGTGTTTCTCCATTACAGTGTATAGAGTGGAGAGGGGAGGGGCCTCTGACCCGGGCAGCTATAAGTTTCACTCTTCTGTGAGTTGCTCAGCTTGTACACTGTTGCCGACTGCTGCCCGGGTCAGAGGCTCCTCCCCTCTCCACTCTATACACTGTGAAGGAGAAATACAAACCCCAGGGAGATCCCGCGGTCCACAGGCACCATGGAGCTGACGATCGCCCCTCCCACCTCCCCGTGCTGGGGGTTGGAGGTGCACAGCCAGGTACAGGGAAACCTGGGGGGGGTGTTTAAGTCTGGGGACCCTGCTGCATGGAGGGGGCTCTCTGGGGACCCTGCTGCATGGAGGGGGCTCTCTGGGGACCCTGCTGCATGAAGGGGGCTCTCTGGGGACCCTGCTGCATGGAGGGGGCTCTCTAGGGACCCTGCTGCATGGAGGGGGGCTCTCTGGGGACCCTGCTGCTGCATGGAGGGGGGCTCTCTGGGGACCCTGCTGCATGGAGGGGGGCTCTCTGGGGACCCTGCTGCTGCATGGAGGGGGGCTCTCTGGGGACCCTGCTGCTGCATGGAGGGGGCTCTCTGGGGACCCTGCTGCTGCATGGAGGGGGCTCTCTGGGGACCCTGCTGCTGCATGGAGGGGGCTCTCTGGGGACCCTGCTGCTGCATGGAGGGGGCTCTCCGGGGACCCTGCTGCTGCATGGAGGGGGCTCTCCGGGGACCCTGCTGCTGCATGGAGGGGGCTCTCTGGGGACCCTGCTGCTGCATGGAGGGGGCTCTCTGGGGACCCTGCTGCTGCATGGAGGGGGCTCTCTGGGGACCCTGCTGCTGCATGGGGGGGGCTCTCTGGGGACCCTGCTGCATGGAGGGGACTCTCTGGGGGCCCTGCTGCATGGAGGGGACTCTCTGGGGACCCTGCTGCATGGAGGGGGCTCTCTGGGGACCCTGCTGAATGGAGGGGGCTCTCTGGGGACCCTGCTGCTGCGTGGAGGGGACTCTCTGGGGACCCTGCTGCATGGAGGGGGCTCTCTGGGGACCCTGCTGAATGGAGGGGGCTCTCTGGGGACCCTGCTGAATGGAGGGGGCTCTCTGGGGACCCTGCTGCTGCATGGAGGGGGCTCTCTGGGGACCCTGCTGCTGCATGGAGGGGGCTCTCTGGGGACCCTGCTGCTGCATGGAGGGGGCTCTCTGGGGACCCTGCTGCTGCATGGAGGGGGCTCTCTGGGGACCCTGCTGCTGCATGGAGGGGGGCTCTCTGGGGACCCTGCTGCTGCATGGAGGGGGGCTCTCTGGGGACCCTGCTGCTGCATGGAGGGGGGCTCTCTGGGGACCCTGCTGCTGCATGGAGGGGGGCTCTCTGGGGACCCTGCTGCTGCATGGAGGGGGGCTCTCTGGGGACCCTGCTGCTGCATGGAGGGGGGCTCTCTGGGGACCCTGCTGTATGGAGGGGGGCTCTCTGGGGACCCTGCTGCTGCGTGGAGGGGGCTCTCTGGGGACCCTGCTGCTGCGTGGAGGGGGCTCTCTGGGGACCCTGCTGCTGCGTGGAGGGGGCTCTCTGGGGACCCTGCTGCTGCGTGGAGGGGGCTCTCTGGGGACCCTGCTGCTGCGTGGAGGGGGCTCTCTGGGGACCCTGCTGTATGGGGGGGGCTCTCTGGGGACCCTGATGTATGGGGGGGGCTCTCTGGGGACCCTGCTGTATGGGGGGGGCTCTCTGGGGACCCTGCTGTATGGAGGGGGCTCTCTGGGGACCCTGCTGTATGGAGGGGGGCTCTCTGGGGACCCTGCTGCTGCGTGGAGGGGGCTCTCTGGGGACCCTGCTGCTGCGTGGAGGGGGCTCTCTGGGGACCCTGCTGCTGCGTGGAGGGGGCTCTCTGGGGACCCTGCTGTATGGGGGGGCTCTCTGGGGACCCTGATGTATGGGGGGGCTCTCTGGGGACCCTGATGTATGGGGAGGGGCTCTCTGGGGACCCTGCTGTATGGGGGGGGGCTCTCTGGGGACCCTGCTGTATGGAGGGGGCTCTCTGGGGACCCTGCTGTATGGAGGGGGCTCTCTGGGGACCCTGCTGTATGGAGGGGGGCTCTCTGGGGACCCTGCTGTATGGAGGGGGGCTCTCTGGGGACCCTGCTGTATGGAGGGGGGCTCTCTGGGGACCATGCTGTATGGAGGGGGGCTCTCTGGGGACCCTGCTGTATGGAGGGGGGCTCTCTGGGGACCCTGCTGTATGGGGGGGGGGGCTCTCTGGGGACCCTGCTGTATGGGGGGGGGCTCTCTGGGGACCCTGCTGTATGGGGGGGGGGGGCTCTCTGGGGACCCTGCTGTATGGGGGGGGGGCTCTCTGGGGACCCTGATGTATGGGGGGAGGGGCTCTCTGGGGACCCTGATGTATGGGGGGGGTTCTCTGGGGACTCGAGTACCTGTATGTGATTCTGCTCACAGGAGACACAGCCCCGCAGTAAATGCACGTGGTTAATGTGAGTTTATTTTTCTTTATTTTCCTAACTCTTTAAACCTTTATTTTGAACATACAGTAGAGAAATTCTGTCACCAATGCATATGATGCACCAGTGCAAAATATACGTGGTGCTTTGTGAGGGTGTGGCTTGTGTTTGGGTGGGGACAAGGGGGGCCCCATGATCCCCCTACTGTCCGGGGGCCCCATGAGTTGTCAGTCCGCCCCTGGTAAGTACCTCTCATTAGTGACCACCTGTGTCATGGTGGATACCTCATTCCCATCTTGGAATGTTGGGAGGTATGCTTTATTACTACAGTGTCCCCATCTTCTGATGGCTCCTTCCAGCAGGATAATGCACCATGTCACAAAGCTCCAACCACCTCACCACTGGACAATGAGGTCTCTGTACTCCAATGGCCTCCACACTCACCACATCTCATCCAATAGAGAACCTCTGGGATGTGGTTGGACGGGACATTCTCATTATGGATGCGCAGCCAACAAATCTGCAGCAACTGTGTGATGCCATCATGTCACGATGGAGCAAAATTTCTGAGTAATGTTTCCAACACCTCGTTGAATCTATGCCATGAAGAATGAAGGCAAAAGGGGGTCCAACCCGGGACTAGCAAGGTGTACCTAATAAAGTGGGCGGTGAGTGTAGTAAGTCCTAGGCGGTGAAGCTGAGATTATTTCACCGCAAGCAATGTTATAAATTCTGACCAAGCACATGGCTTGCTAAGCAGTAAATGGCTGCTTCCATCAGAGGATTCTGAGGCAGGTGTTCAGCTTCCTCACAGATTGCCTTCAATTCTGCACGCCGCTGATAGGCCCCCGATTCTGCGGGGTGAATTGTAAATTTAGAACTGTGAGCGAAGTACAAGGCGCTCTGTTCTGCTGTGACTTGGATTCCTGCGGACTGCGGCCAGCGTCACTCCATCAGCACAGGTGCCCTTCCAGAATACAAATGAGATGTCTGTAACACAGGCGGAACGCCACGGGCACGCTGGTGCTCTACGCCTGTTTATGCCTAATAGGAAAATAAGAGGTCAGCTGTGTCTGCTTATCACATAGCAATTATCCCAAGAGTGTGCAGCAGGAGAACAGGCAAGGTCACTACGCATCTGCTAAAATATTCACAATGCACTTCCATTAATGAAAACCATAAATCTTGACAGCCAGATAAATAATATTTATGAAATAAAAAAATTTAAAAAGCAGCTGCGTGCAAGATGTCTGTCGGTCAGCGAGAGCTCAGGCTTGCGTCAGGCACAGTCTTTCGGTAGCGAAACTCAGGGTGTTAAAGGAGAACTCTTGGCGTGTTCCCTAAGAAAAAGTATAGTAGTCAAAAGTCAAATGTGCCGACAGGGCTGGATTTCCAATTAGGCACTGTTGGAATGTGCCTACAGGCGCCCTTCCTAGAGGGGCGCCCATCTGTTTGAGTTTTTTTAACCCTTTCACTGCCGGGTCCGTACATTGTACAGACCTGACAGTGGGGGGGAGTCACACACAATCTGTGTGTAAAACTGACAGGCAGCTGCCTGATTGCTTCCACATACTCCCCCGGGACTGGAGCCCCCCCAGAACCAACAGGGAGGTTGCCAGCGGGTCGAGGGGAGGGAGAACAGCGGATAGCAGACACACATCTGCCCGTCATCCCAGGAATGGGATGTATTGCAATGCATTCAGTGGAGCCCAGAGGAGACATGCACTGTCTTTTAGTTGCTTTAAAGAGAACCTGTAATATAAACATCATCATATAGGGGTCTTTTTGTCCCCTATGTGATGAAAAAAAAAAAGTTACACCCAGGCACATAAAAATTCCCCCACCCCCATATATACGCACGTACGAACGTAAAAGCATGCATTGGGAGAGCCTACACGTGATTGCAATACACGTTACATGTCGCCTCGCACGCCAAAGTGAGAGCAATAATTCTAGCACAAGACCTCCTCCGTAGCACTAAACTGATGACCTATAGGGGGCTTTTGAAACATTGTCACTGGACTTTTCTACAGCAAAGGTCCAACTGAACGAATCGGTCACACCTTTGCTGTCGAAAAATCTGACGGACTTTAGATTTAGAACATGTTTCAAATCTTTCCGATATGGACTCGAGTCCGGTCCAAAAATCCATTTGTCTGTATACTAGTCCGACGGACGAAAACCGACGCTAGGGCAGCTATTGGCTACTGACTATGAACTTCCTTATTCTAGTCCGGTCGTACATCATCACATTCGAATCCGTGGTGTGATTGTGTGTGGCCAAGTCAATTCGTTCGGAAAGTCTGTCGGGAAGACCGTCGGACCTAGTCTACCGGAAAGTCCGGTCGTGTGTACATGGCATTACTGTTTTCTTTTTTGTTTTTTTTGGGTGGGGGGTGCTTCAGAATTCTCTGCCTATTGGCTTCAGAGATGTAAATCTGGCCCTGTGTGCCAATGTACAAGATGTAAGGCAACTATAGATGCGAGGTGGTCGGTTGCAGAGACATGTCTTTTCAAAATGATAATTGCCCAAAGAAATGTGCCCATATTGCCTGACCTCCACAGTACTGGTGACAGACTGGTGACATCCCAACTATTGTCCTTATGTGGGGTGGGGGAAACCATTGTAAGTGGCTGAGAAATTCCAAACTGGCCCATCAACTATTCCCAGAGGTAGGGATGACTTTTGACATCTCACACTTTTGTTGAATTTGGAAACCATTTTGAACATGGTGGACATTTTCCTTTGTTAGAACCCCACTGTGGACAAACATACAGTGCCTTGCGAAAGTATTCGGCCCCCTTGAACTTTTCAACCTTTTGCCACATTTCAGGCTTCAAACATAAAGATATAACATTTTTATTTTTTGTGAAGAATCACCAACAAGTGGGACACAATTGTGAAGTGGAACGAAATCTATTGGATTTTTGAAACTTTTTTAACTAATAAAAAAATGAAAAGTGGGACGTGCAAAATGATTCGGCCCCCTTGCGTTAATACTTTGTAGAGCCACCTTTTTCTGCGATTACAGCTGCAAGTGGCTTGGGGTATGTCTCTATCAGTTTTGCACATCGAGAGACTGAAATTCTTGCCCATTCTTCCTTGCAAAACAGCTCGAGCTCAGTGAGGTTGGATGGAGAGCATTTGTGAACAGCAGTTTTCAGCTCTTTCCACAGATTCTCGATTGGATTCAGGTCTGGACTTTGACTTGGCCATTCTAACACCTGGATACGTTTATTTGTGAACCATTCCTTTGTAGATTTTGCTGTATGTTTGGGATCATTGTCTTGTTGGAAGATAAATCTCCGTCCCAGTTTCAGGTCTTTTGCAGACTCCAACAGGTTTTCATCCAGAATGGTCCTGTAATTGGCTGCATCTATCTTCCCCTCAATTTTAACCATCTTCCCTGTCCCTGCTGAAGAAAAGCAGGCCCAAACCATGATGCTTTCACCACCATGTTTGACAGTGGGGATGGTGTGTTGAGGGTGATGAGCTGTGTTGCTTTTACGCCAAACATATCGTTTTGCATTGTGGGCAAAAAGTTTGATTTTGGTTTCATCGGACCAGAGCACCTTCTTCCACATGTTTGGTGTGTCTCCCAGATGGCTTGTGGCAAACTTTAGACGAGACTTTTTATGTATATCTTTGAGAAATGGCTTTCTTCTTGCCACTCTTCCATAAAGGCCAGATTTGTGCAGTGTACGACTGATTGTTGTCCTATGGACAGACTCTCCCACCTCAGCTGTAGTTCTCTGCAGTTCATCCAGAGTGATCATGGGCCTCTTGGCTGTATCCCTGATCAGTCTTCTCCTTGTCTGAGCTGAAAGTTTAGAGGGATGGCCAGGTCTTGGTAGATTTGCAGTGGTCTGATACTCCTTCCATTTCAAAATGATCGCTTGCACAGTGCTCCTTGGGATGTTTAAAGCTTGGGAAATCTTTTTGTATCCAAATCCGGCTTTAAACTTCTCCACAACAGTATTACGGACCTGCCTGGTGTGTTCCTTGGTCTTCATGATGCTCTCTGCGCTTTCAACAGAACCCCAAGACTATCACAGAGCAGGTGCATTTATACAGAGACTTGATTACACACAGGTGGATTCTATTTATCACCATCAGTCATTTAGGACAACATTGGATCATTCAGAGATCCTCGCTGAACTTCTGGAGTGAGTTTGCTGCACTGAAAGTAAAGGGGCCGAATAATTTTGCACGCACCACTTTTCAGTTTTTTATTTGCTAAAAAAGTTTAAATTATCCAATAGATTTCGTTCCACTTCACAATTGTGTCCCACTTGTTGATGATTCTTCACAAAAAATAAAAATTTTATATCTTTATGTTTGAAGCCTGAAATGTGGCAAAAGGTTGAAAAGTTCAAGGGGGCCGAATACTTTCGCAAGGCACTGTATGAATGAACATATATGGTAGCCCAGCGATCCTTTCAATAAGCAGCTTGAATGAAAAACCCCAACAGAACCAGAAGATTACAGTTTCGGGGTATGAAGGGGTAGTGGCAGAGCACTTCAGAAAAAATAAATAAAGTATACATCTTTTAAATATATGAGTCTTCTCACAGTCATGTGGCAAGTTCTGTGTCTCTTTCTCTAGCACTGGAGGTAGGCCGTCCTCAATTCCACTATAAACACCAGGGTGATGACTCTAATCCAGGCGCAGGAGCGTTGCTAGTTGGCAAAAAGACCAGGGGCTTCAGCCAGAAGTCCAAGGCCGGAAACGGGGGAGATTGGTTTACGTGACACAGGCTTTTTTTTTTTGGCTGGGCCGTGACCTACCTGACCTACATACACTGACGGTAGTGACCTACATACAATGATCTACCTACACTGACCTGCCTGACCTACATACACTGACATTTACATACACTGACGGTAGTGACCCACATACACTGACATTTACGTACACTCTCTGACCTACCTCAGCTCACTGAATGATCCCAGTTAACCACATCCATATTCACCATCACTGTCCAGGCTGTCAGGTGACGTTACGGACATCGATGTCACCGGACTCCTCCCGCCTTCCCTTCGTTAGCAGACGGAGTCACCTGGGGAATGAGGGAGGAGTCCGGTGACGTCTATCTCCGTGATGTCACCGGATCTCCGACGGAGCTCCCTGAAGACCCGGAAGCCTGGCGGAGAGGTGAGTACCGATCAAAAGAATTTTGATCGATCAAAAAATTTTACGATTAATCGAGTAATTAATCTTTAATTTTCCCAGCCCTATTTTTTTTAACAAAAAATAAAAACCCAGAGTTGATCAAATACCACCAAAAGAAAGCTTTATTTGTTGGAAAAAAATGATAAAAATTTCATTTGGATACAGCAGCCTTTCTCAACCTTTTCAACACAGAGGAACCCTTGAAGTAGTTCTCCAGGCTCGGGGAACCCCTGCTAAAAATTAGAAATCTACAACTCATGATACATTAGTGTGATGGTCAGTGGGAAGGATGGTCCTTATACTTGTGGTCATTGGGTAGAATTACCTCCTTACAGATAGCTAAAAAGATCAATGGTGTCTATAGGAACTTATCTGAGAGGCAGAAATTTCCCAATGCTGAAGGAACCCCATAGCAACCTCTGGAGGAACCCTAGGATTCCACGGAACCCTGGTTGAGAATCACTGGGATACAGTGTTGTATGACCACGCAAATGTCATTCAAAGAGTGACAGTCCTAAAAGCTGAAAATTGGTCTGGGCAAGAGGGGGGTTTAGGTGCCCAGTAAACAAGTGGTTAAAGGACATGCCTAGTTTTGTTGGGCCAAGCTAAAAATCGCTCCCCCCTATTTGAATGCTAACATACCAAATAAATGTTCTGTTCCTTTCAAGAACTTAGATGCAGCCTCTTGCTGAGATAGTGATCCCTTACCGTGAGTCATATAGGCAAAAACATAAAGTGTGTGAGAAACACCGATGAGCACTGATTGTGGTTCTGCATCCAACGACTGTCGCCATTGACAGTGGAAAACGTACGTCAACAGCTACAGCAGTCCTGTGTGGGCTGACATTAGTGAGTTCAGATTATATGAAGTTCTGGGAATTTAATACTTAACATCCCTGTAATTATTCTAATTGGCGGCGTCACTGCAGTCACAGCGGTGCTGAAAAGTTTCTTTTCTTTGAGGCGGTTTCTTAAGACAGAAACACGGCTTCATTGAGATCAGCCGCTGACATGTAACCGAGGCTTTTTCAAAGTGCGCATACCCAGTGGGAGAGCGACCATGCTGCGAGTTTAGGGCTGTTCTATGAAAACTGTAATCATTACCCCACATACACCAAGCAGATTGAAACATTGATTTCCAGGGAAGATTTGAGCCTCGGAGGGGCAGAATTATAAAGTAGTGGTATAGTCTGACTACAACCTTCCTGCTGCTTTTCAAATAGTGCTTTCCCCTTTGCTTGCATTTGGACGTTTCTGTTCATTTTAACCATTTGCTTACTGGGCACTTAAACCCCCCTCCCGTCCAGGCCAATTTTCAGCTTTCAGCGCTGATGCACTTTGAATGACAATTGCGCGGTCATACAACACTGTACCCAAATTCAATTTTTATCTTTTATTTATTTTGTTAAAAAAATGTAAAAATGTAAAAAGACCGAATTTTTTTACAAAAAAAATAAATATATTTTTTATATTTTGTTATAAAATTTTGCAAACAGGTAATTTTTCTCCTTCATTGGTGTACACTGATGAGGCTGCACTGATGGGCATCGAAAGGTGACAGTGATGCGGGCACTGATGGGTGGCAATAATGGGCAATGATCGGCACTGGTAGGTTACATTGATAGGCAGCACTGCCAGGTGGCACTGATTGGCACCACTGGTGGGCATTGATAGGTGGCACTCATGGGCATTGATAGGTGGCACTGGCAGGGGGTACTGGTGGGCACAGATGAGGCAGAATTGCTTCTCCCTCTTCGGGACCGATGTCCTTTGCACATAAGCTGGTGATCAGCTTTTTTTTTCTCGTGAGGAGGAAAAAAAAGTTTACCGAGCTTTTGTTTACATCATGGGATCAGCTGTCATTGGCTGACAGCTGATCACGTGGTAAGGGATCTGTGATCACCCGAGTCTCAGTGACTCGGTGATCACAGCGTGCGCCGGGGGGGGGGGCGCGGGAAGCACGCAAAGGGGAGGACGTCATATGACGGCCTCCCAGAAATTCAGTTCCTCGCTGTGGCCATCATTCGGCTATAGTGTGGACACCAAGTGATTAAAGTGTTTTAAAGCATTTCTTTTTAATTAAAATAATAAATATTTTATACTCACCTGACCCCGAACCTCCTTCTCTGGGGGCCCCCACCAGCACTCTTGGCTGCTCCTCTTCTGTGTCTGCCCTCAAAGCAAGCTGTTTGCTATAGGGGCAGATGTGCAGGCTCGCTTCCGAGTGTGTGTCCACTAGACATGTGCAATTCGCTTTGTTCCGAATTCTTTTTTTGATGAAATTCGACAAATACGGAAATATTCAAATTAACAAAAAAAAACAAATTTGTCTGAATATTCGTAAATTCGAAAATTCGTAAATCTGAAAATAAGAATCAAAATCTGAAAATTCAAAAGAACGAAAATAAGAACGAAAATCCAAAATAATAACTAACTAATATTAACTTTTACTAACTATTAAATAAAGGTATTGGAATTTCCTTTCAAATTTGGCTATTAGTGAACGCAACGAATAGAAATTTATCTGAAGTTATGAATTATCTGAAGTTATGAATTATCTGAAGTAGCGTATGCCGCATCTAAACGAATGGAACATAACAAATTATTAAGAATATATAACAGTAATAATGAAAACTTTTAATTAATATTATTTATTATCTATTCGTTACGGTCCATTAGTTTAGATGCGGCATTCGTTATTTCGGATAATTTGTAACTTCGGATAAATTGGTTACGTTCATAAACAGTCAAATTTGAAAATAAATTCCAATACCTATAATTTAATAGTTAGTTATTATTAGTTATTAGTTAGTCAAATTTTTGAGTAAACAAATGGAACATAATGAATTCAAAGTTTTCCAAAGTTATGCATTTATTCAAAATAACGAATTTCGATCATAATGAATGACCCGAAGGAGCCTATGGGAAGATGGGAAAAAGAACTGCAGTCGTGCACAGCGCGGGATCGATACAGGACTCAGGTAAGTGTTTGGGGGGGAGGGGGCACACTTTGAGGTCAAGGGGGTTAGGTTTTTGGGTCAATGGGGGGGGGTGTGTCAATAAATATAGGCAGTTCACCCATGTTTTTACTGCCCCCCCACCCCAACATTCCTTTGCAATAGTTGTAAACGCTTAGGGTCGGTTCATGCTGGGTTTGAACGGGAAAGTGTGCGTTCCTGTGCAAATCCTGCACGGTGCATTTTGAAAGCCTATTCATCTGAATGGTCTGCAAAACACACTGGACCAGGGCTGCTTGTAATAATTTTAAAAACGCACTGCATAGTACCACATTAACACTATATTAGCACCTGCATGCAGATCGCAAGGGCAGCAAGTTTTCAACACGCCTTTCCCGCACCGCATTCTGGTGTGTTCTTGCACTTACATATACAGTGCCTTGAAAAGTATTCATACCCCTTGAAATTTTCCACATTTTGTCATGTTACAACCAAAAACATAAATGTATTTTATTGGGATTTTATGTGATAGACCAACACAAAGTGGCACATAATTGTGAAGTGGAAGGAAAATTGATAAATGGTTTTCAACATTGTTTTACAAATAAATATATGAAAAGTGTGGCGTGCATTTGTATTCAGCCTCCCCCCCCCCCCCCCCCCGAGTCAGTACTTTATAGAACCACCTTTCACTGCAATTACAGCTGCAAGTCTTTTTTTGGTGGTGTCTCTACCAGCTTTGCACATCTAGAGTGACATTTTTGACCATTTCTCTTTGCAAAATAGCTCAAGCTCTGTCAGATTGGATGGAGAGCGTCTATGAACAGCAATTTTCAAGTCTTGCCACAGATTCTCAATTGGATTTAGGTCTGGATTTTGACCGGGCCATTCTAACACATACAGTATCTCACAACAGTGAGTACACCCCTCACATTTTTGTAAATATTTTAGTCTATCTTTTCAGGTGACAACACTGAAGAAATCACTTTTGTTGCCATCGGTTTAGACATTAATGGCTGTTTGTTGTGTTATTTTTAGGGGACAGCAAATGTACACTGTTATACAAGCTGTACACTCACTACTTTACATTATAACAAAGTGTAATTTCTTCAGTGTTGTCACATGAAAAGATATAATAAAATATTTACAAAAATGGGGTGTACTTACTTTTGTGAGAAACTGTAAATATGCTTTGATCTAAACCATTCCATTGTAGCTCTGGCTGTATGTTTAGTCGTTGTCCTGCTGGAAGGTGAACCTCCACCCCGGTCTCAAGTCTTTTGCAGACTCTAACAGGTTTTCTTCTAAGATTGCCCTGTATTTGGCTCCATCCATCTTCCCATCAACTCTGACCAGCTTTTCTGTTCCTGCTGAAAAAAAGGTGTGATCAGGGTGATGTGCAGTGTTAGTTTTCAGCCACACATAGTGATTTGCTTTTAGGCCAAAAAGTTACATTTTGGTCTCATCTGACCAGAGCACCTTCTTCTACATGTTTGCTGTGTCCCCCACATGGCTTCTCACAAACTGCAAACAGGACTTGTATGACTTTCTTTCAACAATGTCTTTCTTCTTGTCACTCTTCCATAAAGGTCAGATTTGTGGAGAGCACGACTAATAGTTGTCCTGTGGACAGATTCTCCCACCTGAGCTGTGGATCTCTGCAGCTCCTCCAGAGTTCCCATGGGCCTCTTAGCTGCTTCTCTGATTAATGCTCTCCTTGCCCGACCTGTTAATTTAGGTGGACGGCCATATCTTGGTGCAATTTCAGTTGTGCCATACTCTTTCCATTTTCGGATGATGGATTGAACAGGGCTCTGTGAGATGTTCAAAGCTTGGGATATTTTTTTATAACCTAACCCTGCTTTAAACTTCTCCACAACTTTATCCCTGACCTGTCTGGTGTGTTAATTGGCCTTCATGATGCGGTTTGTTCACTAAGGATCTCTAACAAACCTATGAGGGCTTCACAGAACAGCTGTATTTATACTGAGATTAAATTATATACAGGTGGACTCTATTTAATAATTAGGTGACATCTGAAGGCAATTGGTTCCACTAGAATTTAGTTAGGGGTATCAGAGTAAAGGGGGCTGAATACAAATGCATGCCAGACTTTTCACATGTAATTATTTTGTAAAAAATTTTGAAAAACCATTTATCATTTTCCTTCCACTTCGAAATTTTTTTGGTTGTAACACGACAAAATGTGGAAAATTTCAAGGGGTATGAATACTTTTTTCAAGGCACTGTACCCAGTGAATTAACTGGCCTCAGGTGATACACAGAGATTAAACAAATCTATATACATTGTACCTGTTTGTCTGCAGCCATCTCTTCTCTACAGCCTTTCAAAGCCCAGAATGTACACAACATTTCTGAGCTCCACAAAGCAGGGGGCAGGGATCTGTTGCCACACACTGCACAGCATAGAGCAGAGAACTGGGTGTAATCTGAGATCTGAGTGGAGGGAAATAATAAACCCCCCTCTACACAGTCTCATAGGGAAACATGAAGGAGTTGAGGTTGTCAATCACCTGCTTTGGAGGAGGGGGGCAGGGCTGTTTCCTGGGATTGCTTAGTGTCTTCATAGACTGTCAGAAGTGACTAATTTAGATAGCAGAGTAATAACAAAGGAGAGGTTTGCAACCATTTTAAGCTGCAAAGACCGCTGGAAGGGGCTGTATACATGTAGCAGTTGTGGCAAAATATTATATCCCCTTTCACTTTTGGCGGGCACTACTGCCATTGCATGTGACCTATTCAAGTGAACAAGGCAGTGCCACGTGCAATGTTTTCGGTTGCGGCACAGTGGTGTAGTCCTTACAGGGTTAAAACAGGTGCAGTGGAGGTCCTTCCTTACCGCCTGTCAGGTGCCTTTGAAAATCGATCCACCAGGGATCACTTTTAAAAGTCTGCCGCAAGTGTAAACTTAGCCCAATAAATAGCAAAAAATAAATAAAAAATGTAAAAATCAGTGGCACACCAGTTGTTCTGTGCAGCATTACACAGAGCGTGCTCAAAACATTCATTTTGAATCGTTAATTTGCCTCCTTACCCCCTGCCTTAACCTCTTAATCCCTGAGCTAGCATAACTCAAGAGGGCGAGTGCTGAGCAACTCCATTCATATTTGGCAGGCATAGCAAAGCATTGTGGCCACAGCATGTGTACACCCTGGGCCACTGCCTCTGCAGTTAAAAGGGGTAGCAGTTGAGGACGGTAAAGACACGGTTCAACCGCAGGGTTTTCCTGTCCCACAACTACTAGTGTGAATGAGCCCTATGATGTATTGCAAAGAGTGATATCTATTCTCTATTATAAATGAACCTTTAGTATTGTTCAGGGCCCATTTACACTAAGGCTGCTTTCACACTGCAGCGGGAGCAGCGTCGGCGGTAAAGTGGCGCTATTTTTAGCGGCGCTTTACCGTCGTTTTAGCGGCGGTGTGCGGGCGCTAGCGGGGTGGTTTTAACCCCCGCTAGCGGCCGAAAAGGGGTTAAACCCGCCCGCAAAGCGCCGCTGCAGCGGCGCTTTGCCGGCGGTATTGCCGCGGTGTCCCATTGATTTCAATGGGTAGGAGCGGTATAGGAGCGGTGAATACACCGCTCCTTCACCGCTGCAAAGATGCGGCTAGCAGGACTTTTTTCACCGTCCTGCCAGCGCATCGCTCCAGTATGAAAGCCCTCCGGCTTTCACACTGGAGTTAAAGGGGCCGGTTTTTTTCAGGCGTTACACAGGCGCTATTTTTAGCGCTGTAACGCCTGAATACCGCCCCAGTGTGAAAGCAGCCTTACACGCTGTGATAACACACCTGGTATCATATATAACATGTTACAAAAAAAGGGTTATGTCCGATCTTCAGAACACTGTCTCTCTGTAACCTTGAAAAAGAGGATCTGCATACCCTTAAAATGTTGATTTTTCTACTGATATGGTAAGGGGCCATCCTGGAAGTTCAGTTAGAGAGTTGGCTTAGCAAATCCAGCCATAGATGGAGCATTTTTCTTTCCTGCAACCACGGGTTGCAAGAAAGTAAATTGTTTAATCTCCCCATTAACGCAGTCAGCGTTGTCAGGGAAATTCCTCCCATGGAGCCATTGTATTCTCCCGGCGGAGAAGGGAGCAGGGAAAACCGCCCCAGCTGGCAGAAAACACTGATTACAGCTAGCAGCTATAATAGAATCCGACAGGCTGGTTGTACCTAAGTTGATCGATCAATTGATAAACCTGGGTACATTCAGCCTGCCCATATATGGTTCGAATCTCAGCCAGTTCAGCAGGAAAGTTTGAACCGTCTAACAAGGGCAGCCCGTGTATTGAAGTAGGCCGCCTTAAAGTGATCCTGAGGTCAAAAATGTCATACTTACCTGCTCTGGTGCAGTGGTTTTGCACAGAGCTGCCCAGATCCTCCTCTTCTCGGGTCCCTCCCTCCTGCCGAGTGCCCCTACAGCAAGCAGCTTACTATGGGGGCACCCATGCCCGAGCCGCTGCTCTGTGTGTCCATTCAGACACGGAGCCGCCGCTCGCCCCCACCCTTTCATGATTGGCTAACTGACATTGATTGACAGCAGCGGGAGCAAATGCCACCGCTGCTGTGTCTCAGCCAGTCAGGAGGGAGAGTCCCGGACAGCTGAGGCACATGTGTACATCGCTGGATCGAGATGGGGCTCAGGTAAGTATTGGAGGCTGATGCACACAGAAGGCATTTTTCATCTTAAGCATTACAACCACTTTAACACACTGCAAACATGTGAATGGTGCCTCAACGAGAGCCACTGCTTGGAACAGGTAAAAACAAAGGAAAATCTTTCTGCATAGCTGTGTACTTGGACCCGAAGCATGGAGCAGCGCGCCCTGAGCCCATCCAGTTGTGTGACAATAGCGACGGGGGAGGGGGATTTTGACCGATGGACCAACCAAACAGGGTTTGCCGCTTCCCCAAAAAATGGAGCACCAGCCGCCACTGGCCAGAAGTATAGCGAAAATTATACTTCCTGGCATCAGTGAAAGTTTAAATAATGCAGAAATGGCAGGGATCCAGCAGGTGGCATGTTTAATAAAACATTTAAGCCTGCAGTTCTTCTTTAAAATCGCATGATCAAATAATTGCATTGCATGCTTTTATCGCATTGTGTATCACTTGCGTTAGAAACAGTACTAAAAAATCGGAAGCGAGGAAAAAAAAAAAAAAACAGAATCTCAATTAACAATATGTATGTTTTAATGGGTTTTAAAGCCAAACTAAATCCTGTATAATAATAATAATAATGGGAGAAAAAAGTGAACTGGGGAACGTAAAAGTCCAAAAAAAGTAAAGAATTATATTGGTACATTTTGTATTTAATGTGCATTTATTCCTGAAGTCTTAATCAAATGGTCAAAAGAATAAAAAAAAAAAAATACTAATGAATTTACAGTCCATGGTGACACATTGCAATAAGCTTTGAGTTTGTGTCTTGGACTAAAAGCGATCCTGCGGTCCTCAGAATGGCCGCCCGCTGTGATAAGCTCATATTGCAAGCCAGCTAAGTGTATTGATTAAAAGGATTCCCAGCTGGTGCCAGGAGGTTTTACAAAGTTATTGAATTAAATGCCTGGTAAGCCTTAACACATTAGTCCTACGTTTTGGGTGTAGAGGAGCTATCGCATTTCGCTGCTTGGCAAATTATTGGCATTGTTTTGCTGCTTGAAGGATCAGTGGCGAGTGGTGACCAGAACATGAGTACAGTGAAATGACAGTTCTGATCCGTGGATCATTGTCAGGTACAGCTCCCCGGTCCCTCATCTGTGCCAAATGTCCAACCTGTACATGCAGCACATTTAAAGGCACACTCCAGCTGAACATGAACATGGGAAGGAGGGCCCTCTGTTGTTGTGTGCCTATAGTAAAATCTTCCCAACATAGGCAGGGCAATACAAATCTGACAGAGGTTCTAACCCTTTGTTACAGTACAGAACATATTTTCCAGTAGAGAGGGATGAGATCTGGCTTGCCCTCTCCAATTGCTTTCTTAATGTACAAGCCATGGAAAACTCATAAGATAATGGTCTTTGGTACTTCACCCCACCAAGAATAGCAAAACGTATTCAGTCATATCCTGCTACTTGTTTCCGAAGATGTCCAGACATAGGGATCATGGTACATATTGTGGTGGACCTGCCCCAAGGTTCGCTGTCTGTGGATATGAACCTACACCACGATAAATGCAATCCTATTGATTAACCTACATAAAGATCGTAGGAGGCCCTTCTCCACTACATTAAAATGTTCCTCACCCTAGCCAGACCATTGCCTAGTCTTGTAAATCTCCATCTCTTAATTTTCCAGAAGTCAAGATCTGCATACAGCGCAGAATCATTGAGGAATCGATCGCCATAATAAATGATAAAACACATTCCTTTTGATTTGGCAGCCATTGCTTAAAGCGGGAGTCCGCCGTTTTTATTTATTTATTTTTTTTTTTAAAGCCAGCAGCTACAAATACTGCAAATAATGACACTTACCCGCCCAGCGCGCCCGCGATGTCGGCACCCGAAGCCGATCTCTCGATCGTCTCTCGGGTGCTGCCGCCGCCATCTTGGGTATGGGAATCAGGAAGTGGAGCCTTTCGGCTTCATTTCCCGGTTCCCTACTGCGCATGCGCGAGTCGCGCTGCGCAACAAGGATGGTCCCCGCTGTCTCTGGGATCCGTGTGTTTCCCAGCAGGCAGCGGGGGACCTTCGGAAAGGGGCGTAGATTCTGCGGAAAGGGGTGTACCTTCTGCAGAATCTACGCCAGAAGTGGGTGCAGATACCTGTACTGTACAGGTACCTGCACCCCCCTCCCCCCTGAAAGGTGCCAATTGTGGTGCCGGAGGGGGGGAGGGTTCCAATGAGCGGAAGGTCCACTTTAGGGTGGACCTCCGCTTTAATTGTTCTATACTCTCAAAGTACACCACAAGCCTACTCCAACTCTAGGCTTCAAAAGCCATTTCCCATGCTTCAAGAGTCTCTACTTCTTTTATCCACAGGCTCCCCTTTCTACTTTGGCATCTTTTGAGAACCCCTTCTTCCCTCTACCTTCTGCTCCTAGCGGTCCTACTCACGTTTCACCAGAGTGGCATCTTCTGCTTGAAGTCACCTCCTGAAGACGCCGCTCTGGTGAAGTGTACATAGAAGCGTAGGACTGCCATTTCCGGGTCCTGTATGACATCACATCTGGCCCAGGAGGCTTGGAACGCACACGGTCTAATGACAGGCGTGGCAGGGCAAGTTTACCCACATAAGCTGTATACACCGATGCCGGTTCTAGGCACCAACACATGTGAGTGTAACTTTTTCTTGATCTATTGATCTTAATAAATACTACACAATGATACTTTTGAATGGTCGCCATATCAGTGAAATGTCATTCAACTGGAGGAAGACAGTGAAGATCATCCTAAAGTGAGAAGAGCCTTTGAGGGTCAAAAACCACTGCTTAACCTACCTTTAAAAAGGGGTCGAACGCCTGGTGACTGTGCATCTACACTTTTGAGCACAAGTAATGAAGACATGAAACTATTTTAATAAAATATTCACTTTGAATAAATATTGTTTCACAGTTTTGGCGTTGGGATCAATACCACATTGGATTTTTCTTCTTCTTCTTTGCCTTTATTGCATTCTTATGGTGGTTAGTATAATTGTTTATTTATGAAGCATGCAAGCGCCACACTTTTTATGGTTTAATGTTGCAAGGGTGGATTGGTTTTTGCTTAAAGGAGCAGCTACATATGCATATACATTAATCACAGACATTGTCCTGGGGCAATTGGTTGCATTTTTTATATATTGATTTGATTATTTTCAATAGAGTTCTGTGAAACCCTAGGGTTCCACCAGAGGTTGCTAGGGGAATTTATTGTTTATTTACCTACTATTTGACGGTGCGTGTAAAGTTCCAGAGCCAATACCACTTTGCAGGGCCAGTTACAATGATCTTTTTACCCCATCTGTAAAGGGATTTCTCTCTACAGGTCCCAAATGTAGGGAAAATTCTGCCACTGACCTCCAATGAATTGGTTTTAGCAGGGGTTCCCCCGAAGCTTGAAGATTAATTCAAGGGTTCCTCTGGGGTTAAAATGCTGAGAAAAAGTCCCAATGTCCCTTACAATTTCCCCCCCTTTTCACTTTAATGTTTCCATATAAATAGGGATGGAGACCTGTGTACCGGATGGTCATGGCCTCATATAAAGTCCCAACCTTTTCTCCTTTTTTTGAATAAAATGCTGAGAAAGGCTGGTGTACACTAATGTGTGTAGAACATAAAATCCAAATGTGACAGACCCAACTGGGACAGGGGCTTTTGGAGGAGACCCTAGGGTAGCCTCTTGCTTACTGTCTATGGGCCCTGAATTTTGAGGGAGCTACGAGCATTCAGGAAGATATCCTGTTATGGTAATAACAAGTCATCTTGCATTACATATTTAACAGTCAAGGAAGCCATGATGGTCTCTGCCAACCTGAAACTCAGTGGGAAGATGCATGTGAAAAGAAAGCTGGTTAATGAGATTTGGACAGCTCTGGGTCTTCTTGAATGCTCGTAGCTCCCTCAAATGCCAGGGCTCATAGTCAGTAGGCAGGAGGCTAACCTGTAGTCCCCTCCAAAAGCCCTTGTCCCGATTGGGTCCGTCACACCAAGTTGTGACAATAACAATGTGAAAAAGTCTCAGTAGCTTAAGGCTGTACTTTCTTTATAGGAATAAATCAAATTATGTATGTATCTCTAAGAATACTCTGCAAAACACTTTCACGTTAAAGTTTTTGTACTATGTTTAACCACTTCCCGACCGGCGCACGCCGATGTATGTCGGCAGAATGGCACGGGCAGGCATATTGGCGTACAGGTACATTTCTATATGCCGCCCTGCCATCGCGTGCGTGCCGCAGACCCCCCGTGAGTCCGGTCGAGACTCGATCGCCACGGGAATACCCGCAATCGTCTCACGGGGAGGCTGAACGGGGAGATGCCGTTGTAAACAGCATTTCCCCGTTCTGCCTAACAACAAGTGACACTGATCTCTGCGCCATGTGATTGGAGAAGAGATCAGTGTTCACCAACACAAAGCCCAGCCCACCACAATTAGTAACACGCCCCTAGGAACACTTAACCCCTACACTGACACCCCCTGGTTAACCCCTTCGCTGCCAGTGTCATTTGTATAGCACCAATTGCTGTATAAATGACAATGGTCCCAAAAATGTGTCAAAAATGTCCGATGTGTCCGCCATAATGTCGTGGTCACAATAAAAATCGCTGATCGCTGCCATTACTAGTAAAAAAAAAAAAAAAAATCATAAAAATGCCATAAAACTATCCCCTATTTTGTAAACGCTATAACTTTTGAGCAAACCAATCAATAATCGCTTATTGCGATTTTTTTTTAACCAAAAATATGTAGAAGAATACTATCGGCCTAAACTGAGGAAAAAAATGTTTTTTATATATTTTTGGGGGATATTTATTATCACAAAAAGTTAAAAATAATGCGCTTTTTTCAAAATTGACGCTTTATTTTTGTTTATAGCGCAAAAAATAAAAAACGCAGAGGTGATCAAATACCACCAAAATAATCCATTTGTGGGAAAAAAAAGGACGTCAATTTTGTTTGGGAGCCACGTCGCACGACCGCGCAATTGTTAGTTAAAGCGATGCAGTGCCGAATCGCAAAAAGTGCTCTGGTCTTAAGCCAGCAAAATGGTCCTGTCTGAAAGTGGTTAAAGATCCTTTATTAAATACAAATGTATTTTACACGTAGTAATACATCTCTTGGGCTATGCTGAGAAGCAAGTAAGATATTTTTAGTGGCACCTTTTTGTTCTTTTTCTAGTTGTCGAGAAAGTATATAAGTGTTTTTGTTAAAGATAGAGATATACAAGTAGCTGGGGTTTTTCCAAGCCTTTCTCGATTTTAATAGCTAACAATATACAGAAGATTAAAGTTTGAGAATGTCTGGGGATGTCCTAAATTGGATTATTAAGTATAAATTGTGGGCGCCTAGGGACTTGTATTCCAGTAACTTTCCATATTAAGTTTAATATTCTATTCCAATATCTCTGATTTGGGGACATTCCCACGGTATGAGGAGCATAGTTCCTTGATGTTCACAACCCCTAAAGCACAATGGAGAAGTTCCTAGGAATATTTTCACGAGCCCAGTGAGACATCGATACCACTTCAACAGAACCTCCAAGTTAGCTTCCATAAGGGAGATATTTAGAATGCCAGGGTAGACTCTGGAACATCGATAGAACCACTTTTCCAAATGATGACAATCTAACTTCCAATTCACATGCTGTTACTTAAGGTAGTTTGTCACTCCACTCAGCTCAGCAGGGGATCAGCAGACAGATCCACCAGATCCGGCCCATGTGAATGGGACCTTAGTACTGTGGGAGTAAATACATTTTTGGACAGGCTATGTCCTTTATTTTCAAAAGAAATTCTATTATTTTTGCTTGGAGTTTCTGGAGATCTGCCTTTATTAAATGAATTGGAAGAGATCTGAACTAATATGTGAGTTTGGGCAGCAGTCATTTTTATCAAATGTATTCTACCCATCCAGGATAGGATATATAATGACCACCTGTCCAATTCTTTACCTAATTTGTTTAAAAAATTGTTAGGTAGTTAGTGTTAACTTACATTATAGTGACAAAAGTATTGGGACGCCTGCCTCTACACGCACATGAACTTTAATGGCATCCCAGTCTTAGTCCGTAGGGTTCAATATTGAGTTGGCCCACCCTTTGCAGCTATAACAGCTTCAACTCTTCTGGGAAGGCTGTCCACAAGGTTTAGAAGTGTGTCTATGGGATTGTTTGACCATTCTTACAGAAGCATTTGTGAGGTCAGGCACTGATGTGGACGAGAAGGTCTGACTCAGTGTCTGCCATAATTCATCCCAAAGATGTTCTATCGGGTTAGGGTCGGGCCAGTCAAGTTCCTCCACCCAAGACTAGCTCATCCATGACTTTATGGACCTTCTCCACTGGTTCAAACCATTTGGTGGAAGGGGTATTACGATGTGTGGGATTTTTCAGAGTTTGGGCTTGGCCCCTTAGTTCCAGTGAAGGGAACTCTTAAGGCGTCAGCATACCAAGACATTTTGGACAATTTCATGCTCCTAACTTTGTGGGAACAGTTTGGGGATGGCCCCTTCCTGTTCCAACAAGACTGTGCACCAGTGCACAAAGCAAGGTCCAGAAAGACATGGATGAGCAAGTTAGGGGTGGAGGAACTTGACTGGCCTGCACAGAGTCCTGACCTCAACCCCATTGAACACCTTTGGGATGAATTAGAGTGGAGACTGCAAGCCAGGCCTTCTCGTCTGACCTCACAAATGCGCTTCTGGAAGAATAGTCAAACATTCCCCTAGACACACTCCTAAACCTTGTGGACAGCCTTCCCAGAAGAGTTGAAGCTGTTATAGCTGCAAAGGGTGGGCCAACTCAATATTAAACCCTATGGACTGGAACGCCATTAAAGTTCATGTGTGTGTAAAGGCGGGCCTCTCAATACTTTTGGAAATATGGTGTATCTATATTCAGGGTGCGTTGGATGCATTGATGTCGCCTGCCAAACTTTTCAGCCAGAGTTAAAAATAAAAGGCAGCGGCCGAGGCATACGTTTTAATTAAAATGGCGGGAGTTCAGTAAAACCATGGCTAAGCCACCTGCACCCCCGAGCCATCAGTATGATAATGTGAAACACCCTTTCCTGTCCAACTGACAGGTGTCACAGGAATAGGAAACGCAGGAGGAAATCTTCCCAAAATGGATACTGATAATAAAGAAAACCCCAGAGCAACTCTAAAGCAACCCATATAGATTACTCGGACAGAAAGAAAATGATTCAATTCCCCCCATCAACACTGTGTTGCCCCCCATAGAACTATTATGTTCTGGTGGTGGGGGGTCAGGGAGCCTTCCCGGCTGGCAGAACACAATGGCTATAGCCACCAGCAGTAATCAAATGTATAAAGCCCGTCACACTGGTTGTACCCAAGTCAATCAATTGATCGACTTGCGTACAATCAGCCTGCCCATACACGAATCAGATCTTGGCCGGTCCTTGCTAAATCAGCCAAATTTCGATCCATGTATGGCTGGCCTAATCCTTTTGGCTGTTTTTGTTTTTTTTTGTGCGGAGGGGTAAAAAAAAAAAAAAATAAAAAAAAAAAAAATCAATAAAAGCATGAATATTACATTCATTTTTACTATTTTATTTGTGAAAAAAACTACAAGCAAGAGATTCATAAATAGACATTTCTAATTAAAGCAGAAAGGAAAATGATAGAGTGGCTTCTAGGACAGCGGTGCACATGCTAGCAACAGGAATATATTAACATCTTTTTTTTATTTCATTTTGCTAGACAAAAAAAAGCAGTGTTTAATAAAAATTCCCCGAAAACATTTAAAGACCTGTGAATTTCTGACCATTGCACAAAAACCACCAAATTGACAATTTTTTTTTAGCATGAAAAAAAAAAAAAAGGAAAAAAAAAAAAAAAATCATAAAATGTTTTTATAGACTGTACAGTAAAAACCATTAAAAGCAGACTACAAGCTTTATTTTTTTCAGGAAAAAGGGAAAAAGTTTATATTACACAAAAAAAAAAAAAGGTTTCACAAAGTTATGTCCTAACAAACAAGCATTCAATAGGAACCGGCAGCAGAAAAAGAAATGCTAAAACTACAAAAACTAAAAAGACAAAGGATGTAACCAGCTTTACACAGTAAATAAAGGTTACAAGTTATACGTAACAGAATTTGTTGTCCATTGAAAGCTTGTACGTTTCAATGGAATTGCTAAATGTTGGCTCTCAAACCATGTTTGGTTACATACACGCAAAAAATCAAAAACAAAAAAAGTAAATATATATAGTCAGTAAATAAAAATTTCAATAATTTAAGATACAATAAGCTTAAGAGGGAAAAAAACAAAAAAAAACACAAGGGGGTTTTAGTAAGGCAGGTGAACCATTATCAGGAGTTGCGGAGTGTACTTACATTTTTCTTAGAGGAGCCGCTATGTACAGTATGCTTACAGCCCAACAGAACTTTTAGTTCAAATCAGGTGCATACAATTCATTGCATCAAAAGAAAAGCTGCATTAAGTATTAACAGCTTGTTAGAAAACAAGACTGAGTAGGAAAGCCTGTCTCCTGCTAGCATGTTGCAGAGAAAGAACCCTTGTTGTGTTATGTGGAAGCAGCGGTCTCTCTGCCGAACTCTGACATGCCCTCTGCTGAGACAGAGCTAGAAATCTCTAGGTAGAAACCTCCAGTCACCTGTTGACTGTAGAAACCTAGTTCTGAACAGTGGCGGCCACTCCAGTAGGATCGCAGCCCCCCCTAATCCATGTGCCCGGCCCCTAATCTACATGCAGGGTACCAGACGCGTGGATTTCAATGGGTTTTTTATTTAAATTTTTTTTAACCGCTTGCTGACCTGCCGCCGTCATTATACTGCGGCAGGTCGGCACGATCCCGCGAGCCGTCGTACACTGTTTCCCCGAAAATAAGACCTAGCGTGACTGACGGTGATGGCTGCAATATAAGACCTACCTTCCAAATAAGCCCTAGTTAAAGTCATTGTAGGTCTTATTTTCAGGGTAGGGCTTATTTTCGGGGGGAAAGGGTAGGGCTTTTTTGGGGGTTAGGGCTTATATTGCAGCCATCACCGACAATCACGCTAGGTCTTATTTTTGGGGAAACAGGGTAGCTATACATCAGCTCCTTTAAGTGGGGTAGCAGGCATGCGCGCTACACTGCGGGGGTGCCGATGCTCATTGTGATGACCGCCGGCCACGAGAGGCAGAACAGGGAAGTGTGTGTAAACACACAAATCCCTGTTCTGTTCTATGAGGAGTGACAGATCGTGAGTCCCTAATAGCTAGAAATCCTGATCTGTCATTTCCTCTCGGTCAGTCCCCTCCCCCTACAGTTAGAAACACACACAGGGAGCACAGTTAATCCCTTGAGCACCCCCTAGTGTTAACCCCATTCCCTGCCAACGTGGTTTATACAGTAATCAGTGCATTTTTATAGCATTTATTGCTGTATAAATGGCAATGTTCATAAAAGTGACCATTTGACTGATGTGTCCGCCATAATGACGCAGTCCCGATAAAAATCGCAGAACGCCGCCATACTAGTAAAAAAAAAAAAATAATAATAAAAATGCAATAAATCTATCCCCTATTTTGTAGACTCTATAACTTTTGTGCAAACCATTCAATATAAGCTTATTGCGATTTTTTTTACCAAAAATCTGTAGAATACATATCGGCCTAAACTGAGTAAAAATTTGCTTAGAAATTGAAAAAAATGGGGATATTTATTATAGCAAAAATTACAAAATATTGTGTTTTTGATTTTTTTTTTTGTTTGTAGCGCAAAAATAAAAGTCGCAGAGATGATCAAATACCACCAAAATAAAGCTCTATTTGTGGGAAAAAAAGGACGTCAATTTTGTTTGGGCACAACGTCGCATGGCTGCGCAATTGTCAGTTAAAGCGACGCAGTGCCGAATCGCAAAAAAACGGCCTGGTCATTCATCAGCCCAATCTTCTGGGGCTGAAGTGGTTAAGCATGTGATTAGAGCCTGAGGCTCTAAAAAAAAAAAAAAAAAAAAAAAGGGTGATCAAGCGATGGGGGGGGGTTTGACCGACCGAACGGGAGGGAGGTTGGGTGGTTTTGCATCAGCCGCCACTGGTTCTGACTTCACAGAAGGACCTCTGCAGAGACACAACTGCTTCCACACAGAGAGCAAGCGTGCTTTTCTACAGCATGCTGGCAGAGGACAGGCTTTTCTACTCAGATGTGGCTACTTCTGAAATAATTTTTTGCGCACATTTGCTTTGATGCACCGGGACTGTATTTAGCAAATTTAAACTGGACTTTAAAAAGTGAAATCCATAGTTCTTATTAGGATATATACGTAAATGTGGTCAGCTAATGAAAATAGTCTTTTCATGTTATTAATATTTGTAAAATCCTTTGGAATTGTATGTGAACATGGGAACTGCCATATTTAATTACTGCATATACATGCTGTGCTCTGAATCGCAGCACAGAGATTGTGCTTTACCTCTCTGCCTTTCTCAAAGCAAGGCTAGGATTCACCCCAGCGCCAAAGGATTCCTTAAAGGGAAAACAGTGGCTTATTCTGTAACAAATTTGTAAGTCTTGGCAGCTTTTCAGCAGCAATACTGATTGCACTGTCCAATATACAGAAAGCCACAGGAGGGAGCACCTACAAATCTGTATATATTAAAAAAAAAAAAAAAAATCATCATGAAATGATGGCATAGCAAGCAAGTAAAAATGTGACACGTCAATACTTTTAGGTAAGCTTTACAATATTAGCTTCATATGCAGTCACTAAAAAATAGATAATTGTTTCCTTTTGAAGCAAAATGTGAAGTGCTAATTTCTAGGGTGTTAATTGGTTAAATAAAATAAATTTCACACCAATTATGGCTGCCTCCATTGTGCCTCTACGGCAAGTACACTTTAAAGATTTTTGTTCTTAAGTGTTTTGTCACAAGGAAGAAAGAAAAGCTCCTTGCGATTAATTATTTAGACAATAAACGCATTTTGATTTGTACAAAGTTGAGAAAAACCGTGATCTGAAAGGGTTGAAATATGTAACACTGTGCTCTCTATACAATCTCTGTTGGACCAAGCGCCGAAAACTTACAGGGGCCTCAGTTGTCAAAACCAGGAACAAAAAGGGTCTATCCAATCAGACTCTCGCTGCCTATTTCACAAGGCACTTTAGCAAATGAAAGCTTAAATCTGATTGGTTGTTGCAGGCAGCACTCCCCCCCCCCCTTTTCACCCAGTTTGAGCTATGCAGCCCCCCACTGCCATTTCAATATTTTCATACTGAATAGATTTGGCCCATTTGTGAACAGTGAACCTCCAAATTCTAAAACATTGCTAGAACAAAGCAGGGAACACACAATGGGTATGCTCTGAGGATGGAGGAAAATTAAGGGAATTATCGCAGAAGTTTACTACACAAAAAAAACAGCATTGGGTAAATGCTCAGTCATGCACAACAGCTATTAGTAGAGATCCATTAAATTCTTCTTCTTAAAAGGTGAGTTTTAATTCATGGATTTAAAAGAAGTTTCTTTAGGTAGCAATAGTTGCCTATACACTTGCTTTCAAGGAAAGTTCCTTCTGTGCTTCTGCCGATATAGTTATTAATGCCCAGCCCTCAAATCATTTGCTAGTCGAGAGCTGTGTAAGGCAGGCTCTCTGACTAAGAACTAAATGTCCGAAACGCGTAGGTGGTTTTTCGTTACAGCATTTTACATGTCTTTTCAATTAAGGAATGCTTTTTGGATGTCATCCTAAGTGCCGACCATCCCTTTCCTTATTCAGGCCATACACAGTTCAAATCTTGGATGGTTCAGCAGAGATTCGAAGTGTGAATGGGCAGGCTGAATGTACCAAGTTGATCGATTGATCAACTTGGGTACAACCAGCATGCCGGGTTTTACCTGCGATTATTGTTATCAGCTGCTAGCATGAATCGCTGTCTTCTGTCTTTTCCCAGCAGGGACAACTTCCCCCTCCAGCAGAAGACAATGACCTGACAGGAGGGATTACCGCATCAACACTGTCTGTGTTGATGGGGGAAATCTAGAACATTTCTTTCCTGCAACCCGTGGTTGCAGGAAAGAAATTTGCTGTATGTATGGCCAGCCTAGGGCTTTGGTCCTTATCTTAAACTAACATTTCTAGATTAGTTTGATTGTTCCACCATAGATACCTATTGAGTTGCATGAAAAAAATGCCATTTATGGCAGGACCTCCCTTAGCTCATTTTAAATAAAAGTCCTGGCCTCAACACAGCCCTTTTGTGAAAGCATAAATAGCAGAATGCCATATAAGTAACAAAGCTGAACTCTTGGCGTGTAAAATTTAATATAAAATAAATTCCTCAATAGCCACAAAGGATTTAAAGCACCTTGCAAACCCACATATTACCTTGTAAAGTAGTGGTGACGTCATCACTGCGCTGTACACAGCCTATGCAAAGAGCAGAGCTGTGGGAGGGACCTAGTAGGCCCCACCCACTACAGACTGCCTGCAGAAAACCTCAGGAGGGGGCGGAGACAAGACCGGTCATCCTGCACAAGCAGAGAGGGCAGTAGTGACCGGTCTTTATTAAAGGAAGTCAAAGTTTCACATTGGATTACTGCACAGATCTGGAAGAAATACACAAAGCACACCAAGATTTAAGAACGAATGCACATGACTCTAGTATTTAGACAATATCTACTTATCCCGGAGTTCAGTCTTAAGTTAAAAAAACAGTTACTCCAGGAAGGAGTGAAAATCTCGTCACCCGTGGGTGGAAAATCTGTACAGTGGTGGGTTACCTGCATTTTCTAACAGACATTGACATAGTTCATAAATATCTTATAATTCAATCACTTGCACTTAATTTGTTGTTACACTGCAGTATAATGTAGCTCATAAGTTCAACCTTTTTGCTGTAGTTTTCAATTCCAGTGCTGGGCAATTGAGTTTGGGCAACCTGTGGCTCCCCAGCATGCTTTGGCAGCCTTTCAAAACTCAGTCCCCCAAATGTACTGGTAGAGAGATAAATTGTTAATTTAAAGCAGTGGTTCCTTAAAGTGGAACTAAACCCTCCTATTCTTCACATCCAAGGAAGCTGCCATCTTAACCTCTGTTTAATCTTCAGTTGCCATGGTGCTGCACATGTGATCAGTTATGACACCAGCCATTTGGTGGCTTGACGGTTCTGTTGACTGAACAAGCAACTGTGATAGTTATCGTTCACAGCATGCCTTAGGAAACCATTAAATCGATGGGTTTAGTTCCACTTTAAAGCGTTACTAAACCCAGGACCCTGCACTCACTATATCTGGTCTCCCACAGTACACAGAACGTGGAAATGCAATTATTTTAGCAAATATAAACTGCTAAATACCTTTTCTCTATAGCAGTCTTGTGATTTCTATCAGTTCCTGGTGAAGATTGCGGGAGGAGTTTTCATACTGCACTGAGCTGTCCTATGAGGCTGCAGGGCTCCTGCCCCTTTGTCTGGACAGTGCTCTCTAGCAACACACACCAAACTGAGCATGTGCAGCCCGACTCCAAAGGCTGTCTTATCTGGACTTGTGCAGGGGGACAGTGCAGGGAGGGGAGGATCTGTGCATACAAGATAGAGCAGCCTTTTACACAATGCAGAGGATTAACCCCTTAGGTTCCACAGCAAGTATAACAAGCATACTTTACTGAACATACAGAGTTATTTTACTGTTGTGGGTTTAGTAACACTAATTACCAGCAACAGATCATGTTTTGGGACTTTCCCTTCGATAACACTCCTGTCATACAAAGCAAGCCATTGACCATTTAAAGCACCTCTACTGCCGTGCTGAAAACAAGACCTGTTGGGGGTATTTGAGGACTAAGGTTGAGAATCTCTGATGGCTGTACATATAATAAAGGTTAAGAAGGCTGCCTTTGCGGAAAATGCTAGTTGCTTGGGTGTGATGTTGGCCCCAATAGTTTCAAACCTTAACCCAGTATCGGTATGCAGATGTAGATATCGATCATGCCTTATATGCATTCTTAGTTCAGTTCAGGTATTAAGGAAGTAATAAAGCTCAATGGTTCATTAGCTTGCGATTTCAGAATGAGTTCAGAAATGGAAGCCACTTTAAATCCACAATCGCACCCCCGATCTTAATATCTTCAGATACGTCTGGTGCTTCCCCCGTCTGCCCAGTGCTCTGTGGCGGACTAGAATTTTTGGCTGACCGCATAAGGATTTCACTATAACTGGATTGCATCACAAAGACACAAGCCAGCCTGCACCCAAACATTGCATGCCTGCTTTGAAAGCATGAACGTAAATACAATGCACTCAATTAAACCCACTTCCAGCCCAATGCTGTATATAGTTGAGTAATTTGGCTTAAAAAAAACACAAGAACGCCTTAACCCCTCTACAATTATTTTTTTTCCATTTGCCTGATTATAGCAAACTGCTGAAAGACGATTTTATATATAGTTACCATATTTATATAGTGCTAATATATTTGGCAGTGTTTTACAGAGTACATGGAACAATTCACATCAGTCCCTGCCCCAGAGGAGCTTACAATTTAATGTCCCTACCCAAGTCGTAGAGACGCAGACACACACACACACCAAGACCTATGTGGTCAGAGGAGAATGGACTCTCTGTAACAGTTTGTCTTCAAAACTCAACTTCAGGGTAGCTTAAATATTATTACTTTGCAGTGCCACCCTTCCAACCAAACTGCAAATTGGTTAAAAGTTCATGGGGGGTAGAGGAATAAGCAGTAATACCTTATTCCTAGCCTTCCCAGCAGATGGTGCTCTTCTGTGCTCCATTGGTGTGGATGGGCCCTCACATACAATGCTGTACCGCTGGTCCTACATTGTACGTGAGGACGTTGCAAAGCCTGCAACCAACTAAGGGAAGAGGTTTTGGGTAACTAGTCTTGTAGTCAGACCTAACTACAATTAGCTGAATTGGAAGGGGCTTTGGGGAACTGGTTTCGTAGTTAGGCTAAGGTGAGAATGAGACAAATTGTTTTACTCCTGGACTAAATGAGATATTTTTAATGCTGCTGGGAGCTGGGCTTTAATTTGAGGTAGGAAAACAATAGATAAGTCTAACTCATTGATGGTTTGGGCATAAAGGCCCAAATTGTATCCTGGGCCTAGATTCCCAGAGTCTGTGCGTTTCAGAGGAGACATGGACCCAAATTCGAAGCAACACCACTCCAAAGGGTCCCCTAGGCACAAATCTCCCAAGAATAGAGAACCCTCAAAAGCCAGGGCCCATAATCAGTAGGCTACCCTGTATTCCCCTCCAAAAGCCATAACATTCCTGATAGGAGGCAAACTCTGACGACGATAACTGGGTTTGCACATTTTGATTTTTGCCCATACATATAGTGTTCCCCATTTGCAACCTCATCAAAGCAAAACCACATTGCTAACCACTAGGCCATCATGTTGTTCATATTTAACTGGCTGTCATGGATTACTGTACTCTATTGCTCATTGCACAATACCATTAAATATCCAATATTACATAACATCTTTTTTCAATTTTCACAGTCCAGTTCACTTTTTTAAATTTAATGTTGGACTTTCAGCTATGCTCAGGTACATGATTTGTCAAACGAAAAAGTGTTGTACTACTAGGAAGGGTCTGTTCACACACTATGCATCGGCCAACACATAGACAAGGCAAGTTGCCATAAGTACTATGAGTTTAGTTAACTTTTTTTTTTTTTTCTCCAGGGAAACCACTCCAATTTTAGATTTTTACCAACATCTCCACCTGCAGATGCCTACTCACTGAACAAATGCCACTTTTTGCTGTCAAGAGAACTTCCCTATTATTCAATGGTACTTGCCAGTAACGTCTGCCATATTTATAACTTGGATCACTTAAAAATTAGCAAATGGAAAGT
Organism: Lithobates pipiens; assembly: GCF_037356315.1. Lineage (NCBI taxonomy): Eukaryota > Metazoa > Chordata > Amphibia > Anura > Ranidae > Lithobates > Lithobates pipiens. The sequence goes on along the minus strand of NW_027507785.1, from coordinate 70,031,418 downwards.
CATTCATTTTACAATAGATTCTACATCAGATCCCTATTAAGACCTGCTAGCTCTCCTAAATCTACATTTTCTGCACTGGAAATGAGGATATCTGTCTCCATTAGGTACTCATTAGCATACACCAGCATCAGACCTATGAATGCTAAGGACGAACGTGGTCGACGCCTTTGGTTGAATTTTCCCTTATGAAAGAAACTTAAAGCGGAACTTCACTCTCTCAATCAACATTGACTATTTTTTCATTCCTTATGCTGCTAGCTTTAGTAAATAGACAAGAAAGTATATCATATTTACTTGTTTTAAAGCTTTTTCTCTCTTCTGCTAGTCTCTAATCCTGGTCATATCCTGCAAGTAGGGCGCCAGATATTCACTCCCCTTGGCCTGGTAAATAGCCATGGGACCCCCAGGAGATCGCAGCGATAGTTAAACATGGGCAGGCAGATGCCTAAAATGAATTAGTGTTTTTTTTGGTTTCTGGTGCTCAGATGCATTGCAGTTCTGCTTTAAAAAAAATTAATAAAAGTTGTACCATTACAAATTTTTTCTGGCTTAATTTGAAGTTTTCTTGCAAAAAGTGCTTTATTTGGAAAGGCCAACCTTCCAAAGTATTCCTCCTAACAGTTTACTGATCTATGTTCTAACCTTGCTACCCTTTGCTAGGTCACCAATGTAAACGTGTTGTTTTTCCTCTTATAAATGGCAATTGTGACTGCTAAAAGATAAAACAAATGGATTTCCTATGGAAGGGTCAGATCAACTATTGTAGGCACTCCAAATATTTGGCACACTGAAATCAGATTTTTTATTTTTATTTTTTTGGATGCGCCAAATGATAGTTGGATTTGGAGGGTTTGAAATTAAAGAGGTGCACTAATCATTTAAAAAAAAAAAAAAAAAAAAAAAAAAATCTGTACCAGATAATGGTTCAGAAAATAGTTTTGTCAATATTTGCCACAATAGAAGGTGTAAAAGTAGAACAGCAAGAGGATGACGAAGCAAGACAGTTACACATTCTACTATACTTCAAATAAACATAAGTTTGCCATGTGAGGTGTCAGAATAAGACATCACGTAGAGCAATTTCATTGCATTTCTCAACCACCGCCAATCTTCAATCTTCATTTATCTGGCCCTTTATCTTTCTTCCCAGCAAGGTTATACTAGAGGAATTTGTTAAATCCGTGACAAATATCCCTACACCACTATCGGATGGTTAAGTGACATTGGTCTGTGTTCCATTTGCATTAAAAAAAAAGTCACAGAACTATTATAAAACGTAAAAAAATTTGAGCTGTTGATGACAGACAAGTATCTGTAAAGTGACCTTTATATCTTTCAGCAGTCACTTGGAGAGATCTGAATCTTTGTTTCTGTGTGTGGCTACTTCTCCTTGAACAGGTCATACACTGAGTTTTGGTCAATAACTGCTAAACTGGCCAAAAATTGTGGGTTGCCCTGTTGGCTCTTGAATTGAAAAAACGAAAGAGCCAGGTGGCCGCACTGCAGTTTGCACACACTTGGGGCGATTTACTAAAGCTGGAGAGTGAAAAAACTAGTGTAGCTCTGCGGCTTCCAGGTTTTTTTTTTTTTGCCAAAGTTTAATTGGACAAGCTGAAGTTAGAAGCCGATTGGCTACAATGCCCAGCTGCAGTAGATTTTGCACGGTTCCGTTTTAGTAAATCAAGCCCACTGTGTAGTAGGGATATTTCCCTTGCTCAAATCTGAGTCTGTGCAGTTTTCTTCGTTGGTGGCCCCTCGTGAGAATCCAGCTTTGAGAAGCACGGTCTCAGTATTTAATAGTGGTGGTGGGTAGAGACAACATCTGCAATGGTTTTCTGGCAAAAGACTGCATCAGCTACTCTTCTACTGCAATGTGGGGCAGCCAAGCACTATCGGATCTTTCCTCTAGCCTGGAACACAGGTGGGCAAGCTGGACATTATTCAGGTAAGGCCGTATCTATCTTCACCTGTGTCTCTGTGGGAATGAGGCTTAGGTCCACCTTAGTAGTGGAAGGATTTTTTCCTGATTTATATTTATATGGGAGGGTAAATAGAGACGTGTCCCGATTGACATGGCACCACATCCATTTCAAAAAATGTAGAAAACAAAGAAAAAAAAGGTATAGGACTTTAACAGTTGCCACAAATAACCTGAAGTGAAGAAACTTTAGACTACGTAAAAATATACAAAATTTTATTTCATATCCTCATAAAAATGTACAAATTACATACAACTATCTCCTATACATTTCCCAACTGGCTATATTAAACACTATGTATGTGAAAACCTGTAACCAATGGCCCAGTTAACTTATTATATAAGCGGATGAGGGTCTTTCACAAACAGGCCAGGTACAGGAATCAGTAGATCATTCCAGATATGGATCCCTACGCATTTCAACAGATTTTTGTTGTTGATGTTACAGGTTTTCACGTATATGTTTACATTGCGGTTATCTGTGGCGACTGTTAAAGTCCTATACCTTTTTTGCTTTCTGTAAATGGGGAGGGATGACTGAAGGTTTTTTTTCCCCTTTAAGGCCTCATACACACTGCAGCTAAACAGGCGTTTGATGTGTTTGTTTGTTTTCTTCCTCTAAACGCCCCGTCGGGTTAGCCTGTGTGTCCATGCACACACAGGCATTTACAGGCTGGAGGGTTTAGAGGCTGAAAAAAAAAATCACTTGCATTTTTGGAGTTGAGCATTTGGGCAGAAAATGCAGATGTTAATGCATTCTACTGGCCAGAATAAAGGATCATTCTGGCCAGTAGAATGCTTGAACGCTAAAAGCGCATAAATGCTTTTGAAAAACATGGCTTTTACTGCTTTTTTTTTAGCCGCATTCTCCTATAATGAGAAAAGGGATCCAAAGGAGCACATGTGCATGGAGCGTTAAATATCCCCTTAAAAAAGTAAATAGGTTTGTGTACACCAATTTCAGTAGCCCCCACTGTCGAAAATACTGATCAGAGATCTATTTACAGGGTAAAATATGCAATAATGCACATGCAAGCCAATAAACACAAAAAAAAAACACTCCTGAAAACAATCTAACAAAAGAAAGGTGATCTGTAACAAATACCAGCCATAACTTGGGACTCTAAATTTGTTTTACATGGAGGACTGCAGTAACGGTAAAGAATAGGTATAGCTATAAGCTCAGGCAGGAATCCGCGGCTCGCTAACTGCAGGGAGTTAAACATGCTCGGCAGGTTGAGCTAAACCAGCAATTATGGCCCCATAAAACACTGTAATAAGACCATGACTTACGCAGATAAACAAACCCGCTACGGAACACTTTGTAAACGCTAACGTTAATTCCTTCTCTGCAAGTCCCTGATCTAGCTGTAAACTTGCCATAAAACAGAGAAAACCTAATAGACAGGACGTGTAGCACAATGATGGAAAAAAATTAAATAAAAAAAAAAAAAAAAAAAAAAAAAAAAAAAAAAGGGTGTGCGCTCTATAATAGCAATCAAACAAGAATCGCCCTTCTGTGCTATCAGAGCAGATTAGAGAATGAAATGGAGAAGCTGATTGGTTACCGTGAGCACAGATGTTCTTTCAGACAGTATAACTTCACAAACATAAGCAAGAAAGATAACATTTTTTTCATTCTATTTTGAGGTGTGCGGGCAACACAGTAGAAGAAACTAAAAAGGGCACAACAATTACTTAGTATAGAGCAGCCACTTTCCACCAGGGTTCTGAAAAACCCTAGGGGTTCCTCAAGAGGTTGCTAGGGGTTCCTTGAGCTGTGGTTGATTGACCCTCCTGTTTGACGTTGCCTGCAGAGTGTCAGGGTCAACACAACTTGGCATAGCCCGTGGCATGACAATCAATCACCTTTTTTAGCTGTATGGTGAGCTTTTTTTTATCACTAGCCACCAATGTAAGGGTCAATTTTGCCACTGACCATCAATGAATTGGTTTTATAAATATATTTTCAAGGGTTCCTCTGGGGTAAAACGGCTGCAATAGAGGAATTTAAACATTTTAGATAACTGAATGTATATGTAAAGACAGCACTCTGGTCAGCCCTCTGTAATGAGGTGTTCACCGTGTTTATTGTTGGACTAAGCAAGATTACCCCACTGTGAATAGGTAGGAAAAGGGAAAGAAAATCACAAAAGACTTTTCAACACCAAGCGTGTGTGAATTACGATTAAAAAAGGAGGTATAACTCCATTAAGGCCAATACGGTACAAATGCATATCAATCAAAAAAAAAAAAAAACCCACATCCTTCAAAACAGTACTTAAATGTTCAACCCTACCATTTTTGCCATCAACCAGTAATATGCAAGCTGGGATGCATTTACATGGTTTGCTGGCGATCTTACTTACTACCTAAATTTGACTTACCAGTTAGAACTGTTCTATCGAGAACTTAAACATGACCCTTGAACTATGATCTATGCCAGGACATGTAGCCAAGGAGTTGGGGTGACCATGGATGGGCAGAGGTCTACAGGAGAACAATAGGGGGTAGACATCTGCTCATTCCAGACATGGAATTAGCTAGTGATGTGTCTTATGGCTCATCCCAGTGGACATAATCGGCACACATACAGTTTGTCTTCTCTTATTGGGAAAATAGCAAGTTGAGAAGGCTCTGTACACAAGGTACGCTTCCAGCAGTTGGAAAGTTCTTGTTATTAAAATGACCAATGCTAGGTCAGCAGCATTAGAGCTTTTAACATCCACATATCATCTTTAGGCTTTCGTTAAATTGTGCATGTCTACATCTCCAGGTAATATGGGCATCATTGTTCTGTAGTATTGTAATTATAAAAGTTTAGGTGTGCCACAGAGGAGGGATTGCCTGAAATGATTCTGAATTGTAATGTCTGATGCACACATATCTTGTGGTCTCTGTAAATAGTACTAGGTCTTAGGTTTATATTAACCAGTAGATAGCAGTAAGGGCGCCACAACAATGGTAATAAAGTTTTTTTTATTACTGAAAGATCAACACAGGAAATCCAACATGTTTTGGAGGTTCACACACTCCTCCCCTTCATTGAAATTGTGAGTTATATCATGTTAGGAACGAGGCATTACCTGCTGGTGCAAACATCTGATGTTGTATCTAAAAACCCCATTTGAGTCCATGCATTCCTGAAGTAACATAACTCACAAGCCCTGATAAAGGGTGAGTGTGAGCCCCCCCAATTTGGCTTCCTTATATTAGTGATTTTCCAACAATAAAAAAAAAAATACACTACTCATGGCTCTCATCATTGGTGTGGTGCCCTTGAAGCCTAACTCCACGCTAAGGCCTTATGTACACTAGCAGCTCCTAAACTTGAGTTTATGAGCTTTTTGCATTTTTTTTTTTTTTTTTGCCAAAGCGCCTAAACTCAACTCCAGAAAAGCCTCGTGTCCATGTACCCATAGGCTTTTACCAGGATTTAGGAGCTGCTGTTTTTAGGGGAAAGAATTGTGCTCAGAATAGGAATGTATTGACCCCCAGCCGCAGGAAAACGCAAACCTAAGCAAAACTGCACTTCAATTTTGTCGTGGTCGGCAGACAAAGCAGGTAGTGTGTACTTGAAGCCCTATTGTTCCAGACTTATTTAGTGCCCCTACTGGGTGTGCTGTATTAACCGCAAGTCACCTCAGCTACACACAGTATACAGCGCTGTTTTCCGGCCGTGGGAGGGAGACTTCATCTCTCTCTCCCAAAACAAGATAGAGTTGGGTGTAGAACTGCTCAGCCATTCACAGGAAGCTTTGTGTTCTATAAATATAAAGCTTCCTCTGATTGGCTAAGGTGGAGACACATCCAGATGATGTCGCAATCTCTGCCTCAGCCAATCATAGGCAGGTTTGTAATCCTTCATAAACTACAAAGCCCCCTATGAATGGCTGAGCAGAGGTCAGCCTGACTGTTTTGTTATGGGAGTGGGACAGGAGATCTAGTCCCACTGCCATAACACAGCGCTGTATATTTTACGTAGCAGAGGCTACAAACCGTAGTAATATTATAGCATACACAGCAAGCACCTGTTACTGCAGTAAATAATTTATTTGGGTCAACTTGGCCCAAACTAACCATTTAAAAAGAGACATTAAACATGGCGTTAGGATTTTTTAAAAAAAAGAGAAGAATAGGACTCCTTAAAGAAAAAAAATATTACTCATCTAGGTGGATCCAGCATTGGTCCGATGCTTCATCTGTTCCCCCACCGGCTCTAAGACCAATGAACCGAGTGATAAAACACCGCCGACTGCTCAGCTCTCAGTCAACCTGCAGAGAACTGGTGGCTGTCAGTCACCGGCTCTCTGCTCCTTCAGTGCTCACTGGAGCGCTGGGTTGTGGAGGTGGCAGGAATGGCTGGCTCAGTCTCCCAGTGGCTTGCCGAGAGGCTGAGCCAGCTTCCTGTCCAAGCATCTGGGTGGATTCCCAACCGTATGGTCAGGATATTTTCAGAGCCTGCATCGGCTGTGACGTCAGCTGATAGGGGGCTTTAGCCCACTGAAAACTGATCACAGAGTGCAGAACAAACTGCACTCCTGTGATCAATAGAAGTACAGCCAAAAAATCTTGGCTATACTTCTCCTTTAATGATATCCCTTCAGACTTTCCCTCAGGACCTCTTCTTTTGGCTGAGGGTTCTTTGTGTAGTTCAGCTTGATTAATGAGACAGTCATTAATACTGGACATTATTAATAGGAGATGTTGGCACCTCTCATGTATGCCTTCCTAGTTTATATTATAGTCCTTTATGCTTACTCTGTGGTCACAGCTCCTTAGGGTACTGGCACTGTAGAACTGTAATGTGCATGCAACCTTTGGTCAAAAATTCTACATTTATCTGCAGGTTAACATAAATTTTATTGTCATGGCCAAATCCTTTGAAGATCCACGGGGACCATGCAGAACTGTCTGAAAGAATCACCATGTGTAAATACTATGAAGAACAGAAAAGCCGCCAAAAAAAAAAATGGGAGCAAACAGAGTTTATTTGATAAGACAGTGCAAAGAGCAATAACGATCTGCAAAGTGCAGTAACCCATGACAACTAGATTTCACTGCTCTTCAATTTAGAGCGGTCTGTACAACAAACAATGGCTGCTTCTATAGAATAAGGATTAATGGGTTGCCGCATTTATCCTTATTCCATAAACCTCTTTAGTGTGCATTTCTTCCTACCTGCGAATTTTCCTAAGAACGTTGTATCTATACTCTTGCAAGCATTTGCGCAAATACATAAAAACATGTATCTTACGTCAAAGGTAATACTTTACAGAAAACCTCTACATATGAAAACAAACCAGCCTTTAAAAGTCAATTGCTTGCCCAATAAAGAGATCGTTGGGTTTATTTAAACCAGCAGTACAAATTGCAGCAACCCATCGCAGCCAAATCAGATTTCAACATACTATAGGCAGATGAGAACTATGAATGCTGACCGTCTGCTATGGGTTATTGTTCTTTGCCTTGCTGTCTATACACCAGGACGCCAATGAGTGCGAAAAAAAAACAATAAGTGCTCAAAAGTAATATTCACAAAGACACAAGTTACATGAAAATTACTGGAGAATAGAAAAAAAAAATGCTTTTAATGCATATATTCTAGGGAATGTTCTTTTCAGCAGGAAAGATAAAATACCGGTACTTTAAAATATTTTTCCCAATATGAACAATTCAGGCACATATTTTAAACATTAAAATGACCTTTGTGTATTTACGTGTAAATCCAAAAAGCAAAACTTTTTGAAAAAAAAAAAATTTTTTTTTTTTTTTTAAAACCCACGTCTTTTTTTTTTTTTTTTTAATAGCCATTTCCTCATTGGGGAGATTTTTATGCTCATGTAGACAAAGAAAAGAGATCCTATTCAGTTCTATGATGAGCTGATGCAGCCCAGAAATGGGTCAGGAAGCTGCTGGTCAAATAATTCATGTGACATTAGCCTTTTAACAAGATCAGACAGGCCCTTTCCTAAAAACACTGTAAATGGTATTTTAGTAGGACATCTCTTATGCTAGTTTTCCTAAAAACTGTGTAGGCTCAACAGCCTCTAGCTTCTGATGGTCAGATATAATCCAAATGTCAACGTTTTTTTAATTTATTTATTGCTTAGGATAGAATTGAGAAGGATATCTGGCATTTACCGATACCCATGGCTCACTGAGGCCTTATTCACATGGGGTTACTGTTGTGTACTCCCGTACAAAAAGCTGTCTTTGGATAGACTGCATTCTAATCGGTGCATCGATCCGTCCTCACAGACGTATGCTTGGGGATGTGCTGCAGCCACTCACCTGTGCCTCCCATGCTGGTAGAAAACAGCACTTTGTATGGGTGTACATAACAGTAAGCCTGTGTAAATAAAACCTTAGGCTTCGTTTACACATGTGCGCCTGGGTAGGGGGGTTGTGCCCTTGGGCAGTCAAACCAGGAAGTTGAGCTGCAGTTTTACCGTTCCTTAACTGCTCGCCTGAATGCTAACCTGCCATGGGAAAATGTAAACAGCATATCGCTTTCGACGGGCAGTGCCACTGCCCAACATGACGAATGCAGTTCTGCTGGGCCACAGCACAACCATGTGCAATGTACATGACTGGGGTGTGGTAGTACAGCAATTCTAGGTTTAAATCAACACCTCTGAAAAGTGATTTGAGCCCTGGTTCACACCAGTGCAGCTTTGAAATCATGTGACTTGAGCACGATTTCAAAGCCACACATCAGGTTGGTTGGCATTGCCGATTTCATTGCATCTTGCAACTTTATTTAAGAGGAGTCTATGAAGTAGTAGCAATAAAATCGGTAAAAAGTAGTGCAGGAACTCTTTTCTGCGAAATGAGGCAATACGAACAGTTCCATTGCCAGCAATGGAGTGTGACTTGTGCGATTTGGAACTGTGAAATCACACACGTTGCACCGGTGTGAACAGGGGCTGAGAGTTGAATGCTTTTCAGAGGAGAGGCAGTCCCTGCTGCAGAGATCCCTTCTCACTGATGGGGGTTCTAGCCTCTTCCCCATATGGATTTCAGTCCATGTGGCGGTTTGAGATTTACCTTAATTTCTATCTGGTGAAACCATTGTTATTAGGACAAGGAGATAACTGAAAACTCCAACAGAGCACCCATGGTAGCAATAAAAACCAGACAGTGGTTCTTATGCTTTCCAACACTATAAAAAAAAAAAAAGCCTGGACATTGAAGAGAAAAAAAAAGGCTAGCAATAAACAAGTGCAATATTCTAAAGACACCACCACTCAGAATCCGTCATTAAGAAGTGTCTCTGCATCTTTCAAATCACACAGGGGACCAAGTGCATGTAGCACTTGATCCTGTTCTGATCCATTCAGTGGTTGCTGAGTAGCATGGTTGAACAACTTGTCCCCCTCACCCCAGAGCTGTCCAACCATGCAGCTAGTAAGGAGACAAAAACTTAAGGGCTCACTGATGCTCACTAGTATTTGGCAGCAGGTGTACTGTGGAGGTGAGCACCATTCATCACAGCAGGGAAGGGGTGAGCGCCATTCATTGCAAAGGAATTAGTAAATGATCAGCACTGTGGGGCTGTGTGATCCATCTGCTAATGCATCGGATGTTTACTAGTCAGCAGTGGTGAGGCTGTAAATGGGTAGACATCAGAATGTATATAGTGAGAATCCTAGAATGGAAGATAGAGCTGTAGCTCCCCTAAAGGAATGCTGATAAATTGGGCTACAGCCTGGGGTGGAGCTACAGCCAGTACAAACAGAAATAAATGCGTTTAAAATGCACAAGGGGCTACGGATCAAAAACGGGACCGAGTGTTACATCCACCTAGTTCCCTGGAGGGTTGAAGGAGGATTTTTAAATTGTGGCAATAATTATTTTATTACTTTACCAATGTAAGCAGCTAAAAGATGATTGGTGCATGGTTATCAGTTACTATCCTTCTTTCCTGTCTGAATCATGTTCTCAAAAAATGTATTTGTGAATATTACTAGCCACTGACAAATGGTCCAGCATTTAATGCATAATGGGATAAAGCAAAAGTATTTGTGGAATCGTTGAGAAGCATAATAAAAAAAGGAACCAACAATGGTCTGTATGATTACATTTTATGGCTTCTACGACACAGGGGGACAAACACGAGCTAGAGAAAAACAAATGCGTGCTGTTAACCATAGCAACCAGCTTTCAGTTTTCATATGCCAGGAAAAATGTCAGCTGCCCTCTGGTTGCCTTGAACAACACAGCCATTTTTTTTTTGTTTGGAAATGGGCCTTATACATATAAAGCATATCACTTTGGGATCTTCCTTCCCCCAGCTAATATAATTGGACGAACTGCCACTTGTGAATTATTGCACTGGCTCACCTTTTTGGAGCAGGTTTGAGAATGTTGTGATGTTCTAAATTTGCCCAAATTGACTAATTTCAGAAGTAATTTTCCCAAAGAAACAATTGACCTGTCCTGACCACAGAATTTGCCCTGCGGTGTCCAATTTACTAAATCCACCTAAACATCTGTTTTACAAAAGTCTGCCCTCAAGGCTCTCTTTTCCTCCCATGCTTTCTTCTAATTCAGGCAATTGCATTGTCAGCCTTGTTGCTGGAGCGGTCACTACCTTGGAACTAAAACTCAGCCTGTATGGCAGACAACACTATTACAAAACCACCATATAAAAAGTACAAGGGAAAAAAAGGGAAGAAGATGCCTTTGTTGGCTTATCTTTGAAGGTGGAGGCACCGCCATCCTCACTATGCTTTGTCAGGTCAGTTACGTGTAGTAGGCATGTACAATATTTGGTCAAATGTTTGTAGGAAACTGACTATCACCCCTATATGAGCTTGTTGGACATCAAATTACAAAACAAAGTGCATAAAATCAAGCACATAGCCAAGGCCTCTCTATTGACAAGCATTACCATACAAAGACATTTAGACAATTGAGCTCTTCCAAAAGTTTGGTGAAGGCCCTTTTCTTTTCCAGCATGACTATGCCCCTGTGTACAAGGCTAGCTCCATAAAGACATGCTTTGATGTGAAGGAACTCAAGTGACCTACACAGACGACTTCTGACCTCAACCCTACTGAACACCTTTGGGATAAATTGGAATGATGGTTACAAGCCAGGTCCTTCTAATCCAACAATACCTGACCTCACAAATGCTCCTTTGGCTGAATGGGCACTTCCCACACACATTACAAAATGCAAATACTAGATCCAGGACAGTGACTCTTGTTGAAGTAGGATAGCCCCAAAGACTGGACCTGCAAAGGTGCAGCAGCAGCTTTTCCTTCTATTATGGCACAAAAAGTATAATTGGCACAACAGCCGTTTGCTTTTTTAAAGTACTATGAACTCATGAAGTTGACAGTTGTTCCTTAAGGCTGGATTCACACCTACGAATTTTTAGTGCTTTTTGCATTTTGCAGATTTGCACTACAGTCCATTTACCATGGTTTTCTATGGAACACTTTCTGTTGTGCAAATCTGCAAAATGCAAAAAGCACTAAAAATGCATAGGTGTGAATCCAGCCTTAGGCCCCTTTCAAATGAGTGCTCCGATTGGGTCCACCTGTCCGTTCGCCTCTATGGAGTGGAGGAGGTAAAACTGACTTGTGTCCGTTTACACCCATCTACCTCCAATTGGATCCGATATGGAAAAAAACTGGAAGGGGATGAGTTCTCCATCTAACCAGATCAGAGGGCAGACAGATGTAAATAGACTGCTGGTCCGTTTACATCTGACTGCCCATAGTGCAAAGCCAGCTGTGTGTGTGTTTAAGCAGAGCAGACATGGACCTGTCATCCGTCTGCTCAGTTTATCAGGGGACAGATCCCCTGCTGAGAAAAACAGATACGGTCCATATGAAAAGGGCCTTAGACTAGTGAAATGTTTGCTTTATAGTCATTGCAAACTTGGTTTTTAAAAGTGCAAGTTCAGGGGTTACCATTGTTATCTTTCCTTCAACTACTCAGCGACTGACCCAACACAATTGTGCAGTCAGAGACATTGGAGTTTCAAGCCTGCATACCCATTCTGGATTAGTGAATCTATAGGCACTGAAAAGTAAGAAGGAGGATGAGAGCCCCGAAACTTTTACCATCACATAAAAGTTGGAAAGCACACCCTTTTAAGCTTTTAATCATCCCCCCCTTAACATAAGCCCACTGTCTCCACTGGCAAAACAAGAGAAATGGAACGTTTGAGTAGAGCCCTGAAAACACATCCACTAGACCAGTCTTTCCCGACCTTTTCAACACAGAGGAACTCTTGAAATACCCCAACGCTCTCAGGGCACCCCTGTTTAAAATGACTATATCTACAAATCTTGATACATTAGTGTGATGGTCAGCAGGAAGAAAGCTCATTACACTTGTGGTCATTGGGAAGAATTACCCCCTTACAGATAGCTAAAAAGATTAATAGTGTCAGTGAGAACTTATCTGAGAAGCAGAAATTGCGCATTGCTCAAGGAACCCCTATAGCAACCTCTGGAGGAACATTGGGATTCCATGGAAGCTTGGCTGAAAAACCCTGCACTAGACTCTCACTTTTAGGTCAACCGTTTCCGTGGGAAGATTAGCTGCACACAATAGCCCGTTTTGGCAAAACTATAAAAAGGTTTTCCTACTTAGACCAAACTGATTTATATTTCAAATGTGATAAGACCTCTAAACAAAATCATTATTTATTGGCACATCTAGTGCAATGTTAAAATCCCACGTAATAAACTGGTACCCCCAACAAACCAGGGCAGAAATTAGGCAAATGTTACCCGACTGCTGGAACGGGACAGCAAGGCTCTTTTTAGGATCACACATCATTAAGATTAAAAGATCTTTTTGTACAATTTGGCCAAAATGGTAAACAGCAAAAGCAACAAAGACAACATGCTGGATTAAACACTTGCATCTAAAATCTAGGCAAAGACCAGTGGTTTACAGTGTCCCTAGAAATGATAAATATTGGCTTCCTTAATTTTCCCACACTGAAAGTCTAACTCCAGCCAGAACTTTTATCTTGGGGTCTAAACACAGCGAAGGGCGAGAACTTCTGTCAGGTTTTATTGCGGTCTGTATCCCCACTGAGATTGCCCCTTCTTCCAATGACACTGTGCACTGGCATCCAATCCATGTGATATCTTGGCCACCATACTTTTTTGTGCCCAGTACATCCTTGAACCCACCTCTATATATTATAGAAAAGTGCAGCGCTGTGAAAATGAACATAGACTAGTGCCTAAGTAAACACATGTATATAGTACATAAGTGAACTAAAAGAGAAGTATGGGGGGGAAGAAAAAAATTCAGAATCATACTTACCTGTCCCCTACAGCTTGAACACTGAGAACCAAGCAAAGACCGCTGATCGTTCAGTTCTCAGTGTTCCCCGAGCAGAGAGCTGCTGCCTATCATATATATGGTCCACATACCATATGGTCGCGACCTTTCTCCAGCTTGGACTGGCTCTGTGACATCAGCCGACAGCGGGCTTCAGCTCACTGTCTGCTGAAAATGGGTCACAGGAGTGCAGAACAAATTTCACTCCTGTGATCCACAGGAGAAGTACAGCCAAACGAGCTTTGGCTAAACGTCTCTTTTAAATGACAATATTCAAATTATGTGAAAAACATCAATCTAATCAAATGAAAAATAAAAATAAAAAATAGTCCCAGTGGAGAGCCAATGAAAACGGGGTGATCTTCCCAGACTGCAGCAATGAACCTCCAAGCCTCCATCCACACAGCAAGACCACACACCACCTCAGTGCAACAAGGAGGGGGTTTACTGGAATAATATGACCCACCAATCAAGAGTGGTCAAATCGCACTCTATATAAGCTCCAAGCAATCAGCTTTCCTCCAAACACGTGACAGGCACCCACACCGTTATGTGCATACACTGTGGTTCAAAGAAGCTCAACCTCTCAATAGATTAATTCTGAAGAAAACCAACATTGTAGAAGAGAATGAAAAACGCTCCTGCCACTGCCTCTGGGAGGTCTGTCCATCCATTTGTCTTTTTTGCATTTAATATTGATGTTCATATAATTTGAATATTGTCACTTAAAGCAGATTTCCACCCGAAAGTAGAACTTCCACTCATTTGTCTCCTCTCCCCCTCTGGTGCCACAATTGGCACCTTTGGGGGGGGGGGGGGGGGTCTTTGACAGTTATCCTGTTCCCACTTTCGAGAGTGGGCCGTGGCCAGTGACATCACCGCGGGGCTACCTCCTCCTCTCCCTGTCACGGGGCCTCGCGCATGCACAGTAGGGTTCCCGGCGTGAAGCCGTAAGGCTACACTGCCAGGTACCCTTACCAGCAATGGCGGTGGCAGCACCTGTCAGCTGTGGAGCAGACATCGATGGACTCCAGGACAGGTAAGTGTCCAATTGTTAAAAGCCAGCAGCTGCAGTATCTGTAGCTGCTGGCTTTTAATTTGGTATATATTTTTAATATACACACACACACGTGTTTACTTAGGTACTATTAATATTTGTCTATGTACGTTTTCATAGTGCGGCACTTTCCTACATTATATTTGAGTACTGTGTGCTATACTTTTGGGGCTCTAGCATGTTTGTTTGTTTTTCACCTCTACCTAAAGCCCTGAGGAAGAAAGTTTTGAACCGCCAAACCGTGTTGGAAACCCATTTTGTATCATGTTTAATAAACCTGGATATAGTCAATTTTTGTGGCACACTAGTCTTTTGCATACCCTACAGACGGTTCCAATGACACTGGGACTGGAACCGAGACTCAATTACCCCAATGTAGTCACAGACAGTAATACACCTCACAAAAGTTTGACTCATTCTCCATGCTATCCAAAACCAACAACAACAAAAGTTCTGGTCGATGTTAGGCTTATTATCAAACAATTCAATTCCCTTTCAAGATAAAACAAGAGAAAAAGAAAGTAATTTCTGCCAGCTATACACTCATCAAGCCCACACAAATGTAGTACATAAACCGACATCCTGGACATGGGTCCTTATTCTAAAGTTTGCTTAAACAACTGTGAGAGTTTCCCACGTTCCAATGAAACCGTTTCTTAAAACAGGTGCAAGTGAACCTTTGGCAACAGTTTCTATTATGCTGCCATCTTCTCCTTCGTTACTAAAGTTTTCATTTTTAGACTGATCTTAAAATTACAGCTATATTGTCCACAGCCACCAGTCAGAACGTCTTGTCTGATTGGTAGGTGCAGGTAGTAGAGACAGTTCATATTGTTCTGAGATTTTACCAGCTTGAAATAAGTCAAGAATTTAAACAACACAAGGAGGATCTGTGAAAAATGCAGCATGGATACGGTTACTGAGACAACTTGCACCTGTTTTCAGAAGTAACAAGATACATCTTTACATGGGTCAAGGAATACTTTGTCAGGAGACAATTTTTGGGGAGGAAAGGTTCACATGGTTTGATATTTCTAACAACCAACGCCAGAATGGCAGACAGAAGCTGCTGGCACCATAACGGGTTAGATATCTTGTCTTCGGGCCTGTGTTCAAAGTTCTCCATTCACAGTGTATCAAGCACCAGTGTTTGTTTTTCTATGTATTGGTTTAAATAACCATTTATTCATATATATATATATTTATATATATTTATATATATATTGATGTATAAAAATTGATAATATGCTGTATTACAGGGAACAGGTCCAGGGAGGGCAAGAAAAAAAAGAAACGTAAAAGATAGGCATAAGCACAAAACAAACAGGAGGGAAGACGGGGTTGTGAATGCAATAAATAAAAGTCAAAAAATAGCAAAAAACAAAAAGAGTACAAGGAAAATTGTGCACAGTAGATCTGTATAAAAAGGTAGGTTGAGGAGCACATCCAAATACAAAGGCTTGAAAGAGGAATTGATGAAAACTATGTAATAGGTCGTTGGTGTGGGGTTATGAAGTTCCACGGTTGCCAAAAGCCCAAAATCCGTCCAAAATGGTCCTGGGGGAGCACGTGACAGGATGGTGTCCAGGAAAAGAAAAATGGTGGGGGAAAAACCATCAATAATAAAAAAAAAAATAATAATAATATTAATAATCCAGGAATATAAACAGAGGCAGACGGGGTCCTGGAACTCCTGACCCCCCAAATCCAGAGTCTCTTCTGCCAAAATGAATGTGCAATATTTTGTTTTTCCTTTTTTTATGTATTTTTCAGAAAGACTCGTCGTTCACCACAGACATGTCGCCCTTGGGGGTTGAGGAACGGGATGATCCTTTGTCTGTGCATTCTGAGCCGGAGCCACTCTGGTTCTGCTGTTCTGAGCCCGCGCTGGAGGTGACTGTGGAGGACGAGGTGGAGGAAGATCGAGTCTTTTCTTTAAAGTCTGTGATTATTACCGTGACGTTTCCCACTGTTACAGCAAGCTGCTGTGCGGTACTTCTGTCTACGTTTTTCAGCCTGGGCCTAGAGATAAAAACAAAACAGAATAATCCTTATTGGTTGTAGAGATTCTCTGCTACAAGAGCTGGCCATACACGGCTTGAACGTCATCCAATTCCTGTGGATTGGTTGATTTTCGAGCCATGAGTGGCCATGCCGACACCACCCGTCATTAACAAATTTTGATTGGGAAATTGACAGAAAAAGTCTGCTGAATTTTGCATTTAATAAGGTGCAGTCACAGTTCAGGTATATGAACAGGTGCGAATCCTGAACACCAGATCAGAATAGCCAGCAGCGGGAGATTCTTATTTCCACATTGTTTAGCGTGGATAAGGAAATCGGTTTGTTCAGCTCAGTGCAAATCTTTACATGTACAGTCAGAGTGGAATGTCCTTTGCTGCCCTTGTGCTATGTGTCCAGTGCACCCCTGTGCCTTTAAGGAGGGACAGGCTCCTTCCAGGCTCACCTGCCCTCTGCCTATCCATTATAATGCATGTGCTTCTACTAAGGAGGGTCTCAAAATTTAGGGTTAGGCTTGGTTCACACTTATGCAAATTGGATGCGGGTTTCTCTGCATCCAATTCAGATGTCAGGAGCCTGTGACCCTCTCTCAAATGGAGTCATGTCACACAGCTCTGAGATGGCTGTGGAGCGAATTGCACAGGAGTCCTGTGCATCTTCTGGTCCATTTCAGGTCCAAATTCAGCCAAAAATTCAGACCAAAAATCAAACCACTGCTGTGAGCTGCTCCGCATGGCAGTGTGAGCCCAGCCTTAGGACTGCAGATAATACTGGGGTGCCATGAAGTAGGTATGCAAATTACACATTTGTAAATGTATGCAAACTAAAACCCTGTTTTTAACGCATACTGTTAAACAGGTTGGTTGCGGGCTGGCCGTTAAGTTTAGCTGGGAATTTTCTTTGGTTTTGTTCGACATGCCTCGCCCTTCCATGTACTGCAAAGGCCAGTTATAGAGCAGTGGCCATTTGTTTGTAGAGTGGACCTTCACTTGTTAGATGAACAGGTTCTGATTTGGTTTCTTGCCCCTCTATTACAAAACTGGGACACAATTTGATATCATTGGTAAATAGTGCAGTCTATACTGCAAGGCAGCACTTCATGCTTTCTTGCCTAGGCAAGAATTCTGTGTGCATCCCTTACTTCCTTCTACCACAAGACTGTGCACATGTGCAGACACAGCACTCTGCTTTGCCAGGCACCCAGGACATGCCAGGGCCCAGCAGCACATCTGTGCCTGCGGGAGGACCCCATCGCGTGCAAAGATGTACTGCCGAGCTCTGCTAAGCCCCGGATAGCCAGCCGAGATCTGTGAACGTGCCATATTTAAAAAAATGGTGGTGCAAAAGAGCAGTACGGTTAAAAAAGCAGGGGTGCACCTCTGCTTTAAAGCAGAGTTCCACTTATTTAAAAGTCAACAGCTACAAAATGTGTAGCTGCTGACTTTTAATAATCAGACACTCACCTGTCCCGTGATCCAGTGATCCAGTGATGTGGCTGCCTGAAGCTTTGCTCTTCTCCCCCCTCCTCTACGCGGTGCTGGCATTGTAACTGTGGGCTCCCGGATGTGGCTTCACAGCTGGGCGCACAACGCTCAGCCTCGCTGTGAATGGCCGGGCAAACTTCTGGGATCTGTGTTGTGTCCCAGAAGATTGCAGGGAGGGAGGGGGGAGAGGTGATCTTCCTTCCGGCACCAGGGGAGGAAGTTGGAACTGGGTGCCTGTAAAAAATAGGCTGCCCACTCCCCTCCCCCCCCCCCCCCAAAAAAATGACATGCCAAATGTGGCATGTCAGGGAGTCACCAGAGGTTCCATTTTCGGGTGGAACTCATTTTAAACAGTAGAAGTATCCAACTGTAACAATAAATAGTACTATTCTATAGCATTTTAAAAGGGCAATTAAAGTTTCTGTAAATCTCTCAGAGGGCGACACAGATTGCAATAAACGCTGCCTTTCTTTCCAGGAAGGGTAAGAGTCACTGTCCGGTATTTCATGGCTGTGTTCATGTTTGGGAGATCCTTCTCACTTCCTGTGAGGTCACCATAACAGGACGTGACCAGAGCTCTCCCCATTAGGGACAAAGCAATACAATCTTGAAAGGGGTTATAGCCCTTCACTTCTTAATCAAAAACTGTTCATATTAAAAGGCCAAGTTCTCCTGTTCATTCTTTAAGAATCCCCCCCCCTGCCCTTTTCCAGCTGCACTTTATAAAATGTCTTTTGCTTCAGTGATTTTAGTAGTGAATCAGCAACACACATCCATTGTGCGACACTGACATGCATGGTGCAGAGCTTGCATTTAAAAGGCTACATTTGGCTTTTCATAAAAAAATAAAAAAAATAATTAATAATAATAATAATAAAATCAAGATGAACCCGCAGCCCCCATTGCACTTCCCTATTATGATCGACTTCTCCAATCATCCAGGCACACTTGAAAATTTCACTATATAGCCCCAGAGGTGGGGCTGCACACAATGGAGAGCGAAGGCTGCGTTAAGCAATGAAAGCTCCCCATTGCAAGCATTGTGATGGTACACAGTCCTTGGTCGGGGCCGTAAAATGAAATTGTGTGCGGACTGTTGCACTGGCTGACCTGTAAAGCAGGCTGTCAATAAGGCTAAGGGCCTGTGTCTATAGGCTTCAAAGGGAAAATGATACGTGCTTAGATTAGTTTGAGATGCTTCTGACATCATTGAGGTTTCCTTGTGGGTGCAACAGACGTGCTTTAACTGTCTTTGTATTCTTATAGACTTTTAGCAGATCTGACACCAGCAAAAGCCTGCCGACACAGGCCCTAACTGAGCTGATCTCATTTAGGGTTGCTAATCCTAATTCCCACAATAAACGCGACCATTAGAGGGGCTTATAAATCTACATTCAAATCGAAATAAGATAAAGCAAGCAGAAATGCAATAATCTCATAGTAAATTACTATTTGGTGATTTTTACGACCCAAAAAGGTGTAGGTTTCCCTACTATGAACTACTGGGAGGACTGGGGTTGAGAAAAGTTGCATTTGACTATATGCAGGTCTCAGAACTGAATGCTATGATGGCATTACATACATTATAAAAATAGTGATGTTAAAAATGTATGTACCCAATTGGGAAATTCACCTTCTCAGTTTGTCCTGACCACCATTGTCAGACAGATGGGTGGTCACACTCCATAGCCCCCCCCCCCCTCCCCCCCACCAACACTTCTTACTAAATCCAGGGGATCTTCTCCCTTGTATTTTTTAATTTGTTGCTGGTGTGTGTGGCTCAGGATCTGTGCACGAGAAGACTACAAGTCACATCTGCCACTATTGCAGAGGGTCTCATAGATCTCTATAGACTACAAGTGAGGTGACCTCATTGCACTTGTAATCCACCGATACTTCATGCGGTTCCATAACTGAAGCCCTGTACACCATTCTTTTTCAGAGTTTAGTAGATAATGTTATAACCTAATTCACATTGTATGGCGTCTCTGCACGCTCCCCTTCTCCCCGATCTCACTGGCGTCTCTCTGCACGCTCCCCCTCTCCCCGATCTCACTGGTGTCTCTCTGCACGCTCCCCCTCTCCCCGATCTCACTGGTGTCTCTCTGCACGCTCCCCCTCTCCCCAATCTCACTGGTGTCTCTCTGCACGCTCCCCCTCTCCCCAATCTCACTGGTGTCTCTCTGCACACTCCCCCTCTCCCCAATCTCACTGGTGTCTCTCTGCACGCTCCCCCTCTCCCCAATCTCACTGGTGTCTCTCTGCACGCTCCCCCTCTCCCCAATCTCACTGGTGTCTCTCTGCACACTCCCCCTCTCCCCAATCTCACTGGTGTCTCTCTGTATGCTCTCCCTGTACGCTCCCCCTCTCCCCAATCTCACTGGTGTCTCTCTGCACACTCCCCCTCTCCCCAATCTCACTGGTGTCTCTCTGTATGCTCTCCCTGTACGCTCCCCCTCTCCCCAATCTCACTGGTGTCTCTCTGTATGCTCTCTGCACGCTCCCCCTCTCCCCAATCTCACTGGTGTCTCTCTGCACGCTCCCCCTCTCCCCAATCTCACTGGTGTCTCTCTGCACGCTCCCCCTCTCCCCAATCTCACTGGTGTCTCTCTGTATGCTCTCCCTGTACGCTCCCCCTCTCCCCAATCTCACTGGTGTCTCTCTGTACGCTCCCCCTCTCCCCAATCTCACTGGTGTCTCTCTGTATGCTCTCTGCACACTCCCCCTCTCCCCGATCTCTCTGCACGCTCCCCCTCTCCCCGATCTCTCGTTGTACGCTCCCCCTCTCCCCGATCTCTCGTTGTACGCTCCCCCTCTCCCCGATCTCTCGTTGTACGCTCCCCCTCTCCCCGATCTCTCGTTGTACGCTCCCCCTCTCCCCGATCTCTCGTTGTACGCTCCCCCTCTCCCCGATCTCTCGTTGTACGCTCCCCCTCTCCCCGATCTCTCGTTGTACGCTCCCCCTCTCCCCGATCTCTCGTTGTACGCTCCCCCTCTCCCCGATCTCTCGTTGTACGCTCCCCCTCTCCCCGATCTCTCTGTATGCTCCTTCTCTCCCTGATCTCTCTTTATGCTCCCCTTCTCCCCGATTTCTCTGGTGTCTCTGTATGCTCTTTCTCTCCCCGATCTCTCTGGTGTCTCTCTGTATGCTCCTTCTCTCCCTGATCTCTCTGGTGTCTCTCTGTACGCTCTGAGAGTCAGTGAGCTTTGTAACTTGCTCTCTGGAGGAGAGGAAAGTGAAAGTAAACTCGGCTCTGACCTCAGTCACAGTGAGGTTCAGAGCAGCAGACACACCCTCTTCACACAGGTTCAGGCCCTTGTCATATTACACAGTCTGTCAATCAAAGGAAAAGGGGGTGTGGTGGCACTTTTTTTTTTTCATGGTGCCAGTTTTTTTTTTAATCAGGAGGATTACAGACGACAGGCTATTTTCCACCTGTCATAATATGCACAAATGATTTGTGCCCTTGTTCCTTATTAGATTTAATGTTCTGCTTGCATTTTATTTTCCAGGTTCACAACCAGTTTAATGCAAAAAATTTAAAAAGATCATTCTCACATTGTGTGCCTAAGCCCATTCAGCGTAACTGCAAGTGCATTTCCTCTGCTCAGTTTTCTGATTTTGTGCATAGAGAACAGCAGTGCACAGCCATTCATGTCAATGGAAGGCTGAACACTGCACCTGGGCTGCCTAGGCAGAAGGAATATGCTGGGAGTTGTGCTGAATGTGCATAGAGCCTTAAATGCACTTTAAAACAATATGGGCGCATTTAAATTTTTTTTTTTTTTTTTTTTTACAAAAGGCGGGATTAGCCATCAACTCTTTCCGGTTTGATTTAAAACAGAAACCAAAAAAAAAAAGTTTTGGCTGTGTATACACTTTAATAATACAACACCCCTTCTGTTTGTCAATGGCACTTACCTAGAAGTGTGGTTAAAGTTGCCGATCTTTGTCACTGAATTTGCAGACTGAATACTGTTCACTTCGCTCTGTGGGTCTCTGTGAATATCTGGCTTTGGTCTGCGGGAGAGACAACCAAAAACAACACACGCTATTTAGATTCTGTTTATGTCAATACAGACACACGTGCCAAGTCATCAGTCTGTTTGGCTAGCATGAGCTGTACAATGTGGAGAGATAGGGAATGCTCGCTATCTCGTCAGCCCAAGGCGGGGAACCTGTGGCTCCTGGCAACTGCTGGAACTACAAATCCCAGCATGGTGTACCAATCATCTGCTGGCAAGCCATAATGGCCATTATACTGCTTAGCCTGTGAGCACAGATATGATGGGATCCCTGGCTGCTGACCTGTGCAATCTGCGCTCTACGATACTGATCCTGTCGGGCTTGGAAGAAGCATGCGGAATGGAGATCAGACCTGTTAGGTTGTATTGGCAGAGCTCGACCCTGTACCTTTAAGTAGCCAACGGCATATATTCTACTAGCCAAGGTTCCCTTTCACCACTTCAGCCCCAGAAGGCCCCCCCCCCCCCCCACTTCATGACCAGGCCAATTTATGGGATACAGAACTGCGTTAATTTAACTGACAATTGCGCGGTCTTGTGACACTGTACCCAAATAAAATTGATGTCCCTTTTCCCCACATTTAGAGCTTTCTTTTGGTGGTATTTGATCACCTGTACGGTTATTTTGGGTGCTTTCAGAAAAAAAAAAAAAAAGACAAATTTTGAATAGCTTAAGGGCCGGTTCACACAGGGGGCAATGCGAGGCGACACCGACTTGCCTCGCCGCGACCTCATCGGCTACTTGCAAACGACTTCTGTATAGAAGTCAATGCAAGTTGCCCCGAGGTCGCCCGAAAGTAGTACAGGAACCTTTTTTCTGAGTCGGAGCGACTCGAGTCGCTCCTCTCAGAACGGTTCCATTGTACAGAACGGGGGCGACTTGTCAGGTCGCGGCGAGGCAAGTCGTGTCGCCTCGCATCGCCCCCTGTGTGAACCGGCCCTTAAGTTAAAGTGGAAGTAAAGCCATCGATTTAACCAGTTAAAAAAAAAAAAAAAAAGGCATGCCGGGAATGCTAACTGCACATTGGCTGTGCTCTAAGCCAAACTATCAAACCATCCAATGGCTGGTGTCATAACGAATCACATGTGCAGCACCATAGCAGTTGAAGATTAAACAGAGGCAAAGATGGCCGCTTCCTTGGCTGAAAACGATAGGGGAGTTTACTTCCACTTTAAAGTGGCATTGCGGGCTATACTTAACTAATCTTAAAAACGTTCCCTCCCCTCCCTAACATCTATGCTGACTAACTTGTACAAGAAAGGCGTAAACACCCATTTTCCCGCTCTTGTCCTGTCACGTGTTATTCCTTGTGTCAGTCAGTGGCAGCTGCAGGGGAGAGAAGAGAGTGCTCGACAGTGGCTGGTGATTTTTGGAAGCGACGAAGTCACCCGTAGGATCCTATGGCCCATCTGCTGTCAGTGCTCCCTCCTCTCCCCTGCAGCCACTTCTGTCAGACACAGGAGAGCCAGATCACGCGTTTATTACCTTGGTTTGTATTTAAGACTTGAATCAAAGGACAGGAAGGGAAATTAGGGATGGGGTGACGCTTGATCGTTCAGACTCTGTACTTTTCGCTGGTATTTCTATGCAGGTGTGTCTCCCTGATTGCTCAAAAAGATTTCTTCTCAAAATGCGAGCGTCCCCACTGCTTACAATTATCCAACCTACTTTTCTTGGGTTGGCTTTTTAGCCCCCTGCGATTCAGCACTGCTGTGGCTAACCCCCGAGGTGGACAATCCCACTACTTTACCACCAACGTAGTGGTTAAAGATCTTGTTCAAACTTTCACACATCCCCTGAAGAAGCAATCTAATGCGAAACATGTCGGGACTATGTGTGCTTGACGAGAACAACCACTGTATTGCATTATTCTGAATCTTTTAAGCATATATTGCTACTGATTTTAAGCTCAAACTTAATAAATTTTTGTACTACTAATTTTGTACTTCAATTAATTGTATTTTGTTAATTAGCACCGCAAAAATCCCTAATTTCCCTTCCTGTCCTTTGATTCATGTTTCAAACTTTCAGGGATGAGGTGCCATCTTTGTTAGGTGTTGCTTGAGGTTGAACCATCAAAATTATTCCAATTTTGTATTTAAGACTGTCTAAAAATTGAAGGCCACAACAGACGTTGAATCATCCATAAACAATGTTTTTTACAATACAACATAAAAAAAAGATTAGATAGCCAACGTGTTTCAGGGGTAATAAAACTGCTTCATCAGGGCTCAATATTGGATTTAGCATATAGTGGATTGACTGTAGTACATGCAGGGTTTCTGATCCGGGCTGGTGAAGTAGCACAGCTTCTTTCAGCACTTGTTTTAAGTCGTCTGTTCTTCTACACCCCTGAAATGTGTTGGCATCAACATGCATACATACTTACCTTTACAGCATCCTGTGTATTGAAACTTCGCTACTCCCCATCAAGGTAATAGACACTTTAGGTAGGTTGAATACCTGTCATCACCGCCATGTTTTTTTGGTTCCTACCATCAGGACCCAAATCCAGCAAAACGGTCTTTAAAAGGTTAACAAACTGATAAACTGGCTGAGGGTAGGAAGTCTTTGAAGACCCTATATGTGGAAAAGCTGAAGTTCTGGCATTAGCAATGGTATCTACAAGTTGTCCAAATAGCAGGAAGTCAGGGCTATGGCATGGAGTTGTGGTTCTGAAATGTTGCAGTGGATAACAAAAGTATGTGCAATATCTTTACACAAGTGTCCCTATGGTCGACACCATTTGGTTTGGTTAAGGTTAGTTTGGTTGCACCTTTGTGCAGATTCTGCATCAAAAAATCAAGCAGTATCAAATTCATTACTTCAAAAGTAAGGATCTAAGTGGTCTGTAGTTTAAGGTTAGACAATGACAAAAGTTCCAGAATACCCTCCGGAAAATGCACAAAGTACCGTAGATCTGAAATTTCAACAAAGGGAGCATTGTTCTAGTGAATTAGTAGTAAGATAATAAAATTTAAAGTTTCAAATCTTTAATGGCAATAGTATTGATTCATGTTTAACATGGGTTTCTGTTTAACAGGCCAATATCCGGCCGTGTATACCAGCCTTTAAACTCTCCATCACATTTTTATAAATGTGAGATATATAAGGAAATTCCACAAAGGAAGCTCTGTTCCTGTGAATTAGTAGTAACGGACAATAAAATTAAAAGTTTAAATATTTAATGGTAATCGTATCAATTCATGTAACAAATGTCAAATGTTATACAATGGAAGGAAAGTACCCTGTGAGCACAGTGACTCGCGTCTGCCATGGTATTCTCCGCAGAACCAAGAAAAAGGGATGGATGGCTGTCACATACCCTAATGTTGTGGAGGAGGGATGGTTAACCCGGAGAAATGCAGGCTTCGCTCCCGGGTCTCAAACCCTGCCAGATGGAAGGAGGATGTGGGAGAATTCCGAAGCTCCTGGATGGAGGCAGGGAGCCCAGGAGGAGCCCGCTCCACTCCCGGTGGTCAGGGAGATGGTACAGAGCTGGTCGGTCCAAATGGGGGGGGGGGGGTGGACGGACGACGACAAGAGCAGGCAAGGAGCTTGGGTCCATGTTGGAACCATAGGCTCAGTCCACAGGGCAATAGAAGAGAGGGTGTGGATGTTGAAGAACATTTCTTCACAACATCCACACCCTCCCTCCCTTCCATTGCTCTATAGACTGAGCCTGCCTGTGATTGCTGCTGCCCTCCAACATGGGTCCAAGCTCCTTGCCTGCTCCTGTCGTATTCCCCCCCGATTGGGACCGACCAGCTCTGTAGCATCTCCCTGACCACTGGGAGTGGAGCGAGCTCCTCCTGGGCTCCCAGCCTCCATCCAGGAGTTTCGGGATTCTCCCACATCCTCCTTCCATCTGGCACTGCTTGAGACCCAAGAGCGTAGCCTGCATTTCTCCAGCTTCACCATCCCTCCTCCACAAAATTAGGGTATGTGACAGACATCCATCCCTTTTTCTTGGTTCTGCGGAGAATACCACAGCAGACGTGAGTCACTGTGCTCACAGGGTACTTTCCTTTCATTGTATAACATTTGACATTTGTTACATGAATGAATGAATAAATGAAATACTTGTATAGCGCACAATGAGAACTGAATCGCCTCTAGGCCTAATACGATTAACATTAAATGTTTAAACTTTTAATTTTATTGTCTGTTACTACTAATTCACAGGAACAGCGCTCCCTTTGTGGAATTTCCTTATATATCTCAGCTGGTCCTTAAAGTGGTTGTAAACCCTTACAAACCACTTTGACCTACAGGTAAGCCTAGATTAAGGCTTACCTGTAGGTCCAAGCAATATCTCCTAAACCTATATGGTTTAGGAGATATTTGCCCGAAAATGGGCACCGCTGTCTACAGCGCATGCGCCGTAGACAGCGGCGCGCAGGCGCACTGAGCGCGGCATTTCCAAAAATGGAGCTGCCGCGCGTGTCGACTGCCGTGCGCATGCGCGGGAGTGACGGCTTCGCCGAATGACAGCGGCGGAGCTGCGAGACGCCACCAGCAAGATGGATGCGGCGGACTACAGGGGACAGCGGCGACTTCGCTGGCTCCTGTGTCAGGTAAGTGACACATAATGGGCTACTATGCGATGCATAGTAGTCCATTATGCTTTGCCTTTGCAGGGAATGAAAGAGGAAGTAAACTCATCAGGGTTTACTTCCTCTTTAAAGTTTGGGAGCAGTGACCAGAGTACATTGTATACATATATTTTTTTATGGGCAACTTTGATTACATTAATGCCCCTGGCACCTGTGTTTTACAAAGAATATCTGGGCAAGGCAGAGGCATTAGGCACTCTGAAATGTAAAAAAAAAAAAATGTGATGGAGAGTTTAAAGGTTGGTATACACGGCCGGATATTGGCCTGTTAAACAGAAGCAGCCCAACATTTGGCCAGTATGTACAGCAGCCTGTCCGGCTTCTGTCTGGAAAACCAGCAGCCGATCGTCATTCGAATCGGTGTGTTCTGCCCGAGGTGGGGGTACCCTGTCAGAAAACGATTGCTCAACAGGGAGATCGCTGTACTAACATTACATAGTCAGTACAGCAAGTGATTGCATATTTTTTTTTACATTCAGCCTGCTGGGTTGAACGGAAACAAAAATTGGTGTTGACACCGGTGTACTACAGCGTAAACCTGTGTGAGGGCTTTGTTTACCTGCACTGGGATGCATAGTCATAAATATTGGCACCCCTGCAGTTCTGTCAGATAATGCACCATTTTGCCCAGAAAATTGTTGCAGTTCCAATTGTTTAGGCATTCTCATGTTTATTTCTTTTGTTTGTGTACGACACAAAAAGGAAGAAACAAAAAGCCAAATCTGAGACATTCCACGCAAAACTCAAAAAATGGACTGGACAAAATTGTCACCTTATCAAAATTGTAAGAAATAATTGCATTCCAAGTTTGTGATGCTCCTGTAATTTGTAATTAAACTCACCTGTATCAATTAACAGGTGCTGGCAATATAGAATTCACATCAGCAACCAGTAAAAATTTAGAAAAATGGACTCAACCTTTTTGTTATGTGTCTCTATGTGCCACACAGAGCATGGAGAAGAGAAAGAGCAGCAAAGAATTGTTTGAGTATTTGAGAACAAAAATTGTAGAAAAGCATGGACAATCTCAAGGTTACAAGACCATCTCCAGAGATCTTAAGGTTCCTGTGTTCACTGTGTGCAACATTGTCAAGAAGATTACATCCCATGGCACTGTAACCAATCTCCTGGCTGGAGGTGGACGAAAGAGAAACATTGATCAAAGATTACACAGCAAAGGATTGTTCAAAAGGTGGATAAAGAACCTCGATCAACTTCCAGGCAAATCCAAGCTGGCCTTCAGGCACAGGGTACAACTGTGTCAGCTCACACTATACGTGGTCATCTGAATGAAAGGGATAGCTATGGTAGGAGACCCCACTGCTGGCACAGAAACATAAAAAAAGTCAGATTGGAGGAAGCCGAAATCCTTTTGGGAGAATGTGCTGTGGACAGACGAAACGAAATAACAGCCTTTTTGGTAAAGCCCATCCTACTGTTTTCAGAAAACATGGTGGGGGTTCACAGAGGTTTCGTGGTTGCTTTGCTTCTTCAGGCACTGGATGTCTTGACCATGTGCATGGCATTATGAAATCTGAAGACTACCAAAGAATTCTGATGTGCAACGTAGGGTCCAGTATCACAAAGTTGCTTCTCCATCAGAGGTCAAGGGTCTTGCAGTAGGACAATGACCCAAAGCATACGTCAAAAAGCACCAAGAAATGTCCAGTTTAAAATCACATAGAGCACCTGTGGAGAGATCATAAAACAGCAGTTGCGAAAAAGGAACCCTTCCAATCGCAGAGACCTGGAGCAGTTGGGCAAAAGAACAATGGTCCAAAATTCCAGTAGAGAGATGCAAGAAACTCAATGGTTACAGAAAGCGATTCATTTCAATTATATTTTCGAAGGGGTGCACTAGCAAATATTAAATTGAGGGTGCCAATAATTTTGTCTAGTCCATTTTTTGAGTTTTGCGTGGAATGAGCCAGATTTGGCTTTTTGTTTCGCCGCTTCTTTGTGCCGTACCCATACAAAGAAATAAACATGAGGATGCCTAAACATTTGTAATTGCAACAATTTTCTGGGTGAAGTGATGCATTATCTGACAAATGCAGGGGAGCCAATATTTTTGGCCATGACTGTAGGCGTTCCATGCACCTCGTGCAGGCAGTCAAATTTATGTCAATTGAGACGTAGCGGCTTCAGCAACACAGCTACTGATCCCAATCTGACATTTGTGCAGGAACCGATGCACAGCCCCAAAAGTACACTGTCTGCGTTCGGGGGCATGCATCTGCAGGGTTGTCAATTTGGGAACAGCAGTGGTATCTGTACAACCAGTGGGTCCCAATTGACATGGACGGGACTGCCTGCACAGTGATGCATGGAACACCTGTGCGGCTTAACTGCAGCTTTTAAAATCACAATTGTAAACAAGCACACAAAAAGGGAAATAATAATGGGGATACTTGTTCTGATATCAGCTGTATCAGGCCACATTTACACCGGCGAATGAGCTTAACACTCATTCCATGCAAGAACCAGTGGGTGTTCCCGGCGAATAGCAATGGTAAGCTTCTGGCTCCCGCAGATAACCATGGCCAGTGTTATGTATTTGCTCATGGTGCGGTTGCGGGTGATGACAAGTGAGCAGCAGTGATTAGCTGCGGGAGCCTGCAGCCACCCTTTGCTTTCAAATAGCGATGGGCTCGGGCGTGTTTTCGGATCGAACCCACCAGGAAGCTGGCACTGCACACCAACAATCATAGGCAGCGTGTGTACATGCAGCTGCCCGTCAGGAAATGCCTTACTGCCTATGACTGCCTTTCAAATTCTCACAGGAGCTCTGGCATGTAATCAGTGTTGGGCCCAATCGAGGGTGTGAATGTGGCCCTAGAGGATGCTCCACATTTTGAAGAGATTTCCAGTTGTGTAAAAATGATCAGGAGTGAAGGCAAAAAAAAAAAGAAAAAGAAAAAAAAAAAGGACGGGTGTAGAGAAACACTTCTCTACTAAACAAAAAAAATAAAAAGGTATATTATGTATATATATATATATATATATATATATATATATATATATATATATATATATATAATTTTTTTTTTTCAGCTGTAGGCATATACTTGCAGTGTTTTTGTAGGTTTCATTTACCTTTAAGCATAATTTCTCTTACAAACTTCTCATTAATCCCAATTAGGCTGTCGTTCAATAACCTTTTATTCCAGCTATTCCTTACAGGACCGTGAAACAGGATTTAAAACATAATTTCTGGGCCAAACTCAATCTCTCGACACATAAAAGGAGAATTTTTTTGTCACCGTTCAAATATCTGTTGGCCAATACATCCCAGCAATGCGCTGATCCCTTCTCCGGTTTGGAATGTAAATGAGCTATTGAAACCGTAGCAACAAATACACAACCTCCCAATATCAAGTAATTATGGGCTCTTCAGCCACAAATTCAGATCGTTTCTCACACGAGGAGGCAAACAATGTGCAGTCTTTATTCGCAGACAATGAGCCTTTTCACTCCCCTTCTTAATTCACGCATCTGCTGAGCCAATGATGTTTACAATGATACAACGTACACTTCCAGAACACTGACAGTTGGTTGTCAGCGCCGGCATTTCTCGCCTATCTGTGGTCATTAAAGAGCCTTTAACATCTTCCTTTGCTTTTCATATTGCAAACATTAAAGGAGAACTTTGCTCAGCACTGTTTACATCTAAGGGCTCAGACAAGCATAACTATTTCTCAATGTAAAATGAAGGATCTTGCTGGCAGAAAGATCCTGCGTTTTAGATGTCTGTATGCATCTAACGTTTGTTAGACGTTTATATAACTAGAGATACAGCATACATGGACCCTACTGTTGGCAGACATGTAAATATCAACACTATTGATAGGTCTCTGCTACCCAGCGTCCTTTGGTTGCTAGGATGCATGCAGCCTCTGCCGTCCAGTGTCCTTGGTTTCTAGGAAGCAGGCAGCCCCCTCTGCCTAGTGTGCTCAGTCTCTAAGATGCAGGTGACCCTGCTTAGTATTAAAAAAGAAACTCTGTCGTAAATAAAAACGATTCTGAAGATGCTAATGACCTTGTGTATTAGGATGAGTGATGAGCGTGGTATAATCTGTACAATCATTTAAATTGATGTGTGCTAAGCCGTGTATGTACCACCCAAGATGCAAGGGATACACATGATCAGGGTGGCATTTGTACATTCTCCCCATGTATGTATGAATTTCCTTCAGGTGCATCTCTTTCCCCTTACCATCCATGGCAGCTTAAAGTGGTTGTAAACCCTTACGACACACTTTGACCTACAGGATAGCCTAGATTAAGGCTTACCTGTAGGTCCAAGAAATATCTCCTAAACCTACATGGTTTAGGAGATATTTCCCGAAAGACAGGCACCGCTGTCTACGGCGCATGCACCGTAGATAGCGGCACGCAGGCACACTGAGCGCGGCACCCGTCAACGGCAATATGCCGCACGTGGCGGCTCCCGTGCGCATGCGCGGGAGTGACGTCATTGCGGCTTCGCCGAATGACAGCGGCGGAGCAGCGAGACCCACCGAGAAGATGGATGCGGTGGACTACAGGGGACATCGGTGACTTCGCTGGCTCCTGTGTCAGGTAAGTGACACATAATGGGCTACTATGCGATGCATAGTAGTCCATTATGCTTTACCTTTGCAGGGAATGAAAGAGGAAGTAAACCCATCAGGGTTTACTTCCTCTTTAAAGCAAAAAAAGTTGCATGTTTGCATTACTCCCCACCCCTCCTTCCTCTGGCACAGCCCCTCTGGGCTGCTTATGATTATGCAGGGACAGCTTCCTGGCAGGATAGCTAAGGTGGGATAGAACCAGGATCCTAACACGCCTGAGCTCATCCCTGTTATTTACCATAAGGAGTATGGTTAGAAGGTCTCAGTAGGGAGCCGTGAGAGAACATCTTTAGTCCAACAAGCAAGGAAGTGACTAAAAAAAAAAAAAAGTTACGTGGCCCATTAATGATCCTGTTGCTCATGAAGAGTCACCAGTGGTGGGACCCTGGTCTTAAACGGCAACAAGAAGCTGTACACAGTAGCCCTGGTGGTTATGTTCCATGTACAGATTGACCATCACATGTGAACCTACCTTATCTTTTTATTAGTGGTCTTCTTGACAACACTTGAACTAATGTCTCGCTCATTTTTCTCCTTCTCATGTCTGTCCCTCTCTACTTTCTGTTCCTTTTCTGGTTTTTCTTTATCATTTTTGTCTTTCTCTGTTTTCTCCCTGTCCATCTTTTCCTTGTCCATTTTCTGACGATCTAGTCTCTCCCGGTCCAGTTTCTCTCTGTCCATCTTGTCCCGGTCTAGCTTCTCCCTATCAAGCTTCTCGCGGTCTAGCTTCTCCCGATCAAGCTTCTCGCGGTCTAGCTTCTCCCGATCAAGCTTCTCGCGGTCTAGCTTCTCCCGATCAAGCTTCTCGCGGTCCAGCTTCTCCTGATCAAGCTTCTCGCGGTCCAGCTTCTCACGGTCTAGCTTCTCCCGATCAAGCCTCTCCCGGTCCAATTTTTCTCGGTCTAGCTTGTCCCTGTCCAGTTTCTCTCGATCCAGCTTTTCCTTCTCAGGTTTCTCCTTGTCCAGCTTATCTCGCTCTGTTTTTTCCTTTTCAGGTTTTTCAACTTTTTCTTTCTTCTCTTTCTTGGGAGGTGGCGGGGTTGCATACTGTTGGGCGACTTGCTGCGCCACCAGTTGAGAGTTTATTCTGGGCTTCCTGCAAAACATAAAGTTGAAAGAAAATGGTAAATACCTTATAGAGTAATGGTTCCAACCAGTGGATTAGGATCCACCTTAAGCTGCCCCCCCCCCCCAAGTGTCAAAGTATCTGTCTGAGCAAAACCCATAATGTAAACTGGTCATGACAGAAATACATAATATGCCATAGCGGACCTCTTTTTGACAAAGATGGCTGCCCAATTTCTTTATTCCACAAAAAGCAATCCACAGCCTTACTAAACAACTGCTTAAATAAAACCAGTTACAGGGTAAGCCAACTACATGGGTCAGAACTAACCCAACACAAGATTAAAGAACCCATAATGCCTAATTACTATGTTGCTACTAAGCAGCAAGCACAACTCAGTAG
The DNA here is from genome assembly GCF_037356315.1 of Lithobates pipiens. NCBI lineage: Eukaryota > Metazoa > Chordata > Amphibia > Anura > Ranidae > Lithobates > Lithobates pipiens. Next base: position 69,998,834 of record NW_027507785.1, on the reverse strand, counting down.
TAAGCCAACACGTCTGCTCTTCTGTACATATGCAAACAACATTTAAAAGACTGCATGACTGAGATTATACACACACACTATATCTATAGATAGATATATCTATTATGTATATTAATTTGTATTTTTTTAATTTTTTTTTATTAACTAAGCCCTCCCATTTACATCTGAGTGATTTGTTGCCCGTTTCTTGAAGCTCAAGACTCATATTGTAGTTATGTTGACGTTCAAGGAACATGAGCTTTTTTTGTTTTTGCAGACAGAATTGCGCATTATAACTCCGACTTTAACAGAAGCACCTGAAAATATGCTATACAATCATATTTGCATCTAAAAAACTGGTCTCCTCCTTCAAGCAATGGAAAAAAAAAATTCAGGAATGTCCATACTAGATGTGAAAACCTTCATCTAACTGGTAAGGGCCCAAAAAGAACCTCTACGACCGTAGAGGGCCTAGGAAGAAAATGGCATAGCGGGCATTCATCAAGAGCTCCAATAGCTCTAAATTGGCCAAAACAAAAATACCTGTAGCTTGAAAATTCATGAAACCCATGAAAAACCATGCTGGATAAGAGTTTATGCTCTGATCTATTTGGTGGCCATGATTAATGTAAATAAAAACCCCAGAGTTGCGCTGTTTAACCGCCTGCCAACTGTATACAATACATATACGGCAGCAAAGCGACTCCCTTGTGCAGGATCACATACCTCTACCACTCCCGGGTCTGGGCTGCTTACATGCGCCACCAGCGACCTGCTCCCGCTGTGAATGGACACATCGGGAACCAATCAGTTGGTCCGACGGACGTCCACCAGGACCCACAGATCGTTCAGGAGACTGCCTATATAAACAAGGCACATCGCCATTCTGTGACAAGGGAAGGCTATGATCCTGTGTTTTTGCCAAGCAGGAACACGGATCTCTGCCTTCCCTCAGTACAAGCACCCCGACACAGTTGGCAAGCACTCCCTAGGAACACATTTAACTATTTGATTGCCCCTGATGGTAACCCCTTCCCTGCCAGTGTCATTCGTGCAGTGAAAGCTTATATTTTAAGCACTGATCACTGTATTAGTGTCACTGGTCCCAAAAAATTGTCACTTTGTGTCAGATTTGTCCTCCGCAATGTCACAGTCCAGTTATAAGTCGCAAACATATCAATATACGCTTATTGGGATTTTTTATCAAAACCACGTAGCAGAATACATATTGGCCTAAATTGATGAAGACATTTTATTTACCTTTTATTGGATGTGTTTTATAGCAGAAAGCAAGAAATACAGTTTATGGTTTGTTTGTTTTTTTCAAAATTGTGGGTATTTTTTTTGTTTAGAACGCAAAAAATAAAAACCAAAAGGGAGGTGATCAAATACCACCAAAGGAAAACTTATTTGTGGGGAAAAAAAAAAAAGAAGAAGGACATCAAATTTTATTTGGGTAGTGATGCACGCAGGGTGGATTTGATTTAAATCACTACTAAAAAGGCTCGATTTATACCAACTCGATTTAAATCATAATTTATAAAGAGCAATTGTCACCGGCCCCGCAGCAGCTCCTCTGACCCGCTGTTGACTCACCGACAGTCCCATTCACTTTAATGGGACAGCTGGTGATGTGGCAGTGACACAAGGTGATGGACGTGGCGGCAGCAGGTGAGTGGATGCCCGCTAACAGGCGCTGCCATGATAGATCTGAAATGACAGGTGTGCTTTAAATATAAGGACTTATTCTTGCTGGTAGTTCGAATCTTTAATATTTGCTAACAAAATTATTAGATTAATAAGCATTCAGGTTAGTAAAATAGAGGTATCAGAACCTATTCAATCATACAGTTTGTAGTGTACATAGATTTGCAAAACTATTGGATAAAGGGATATGCCTCAACTTTGTTTTATCACATGGTTACAGGGAAATTCTGTAAATGCATTATTGCTGTGCAATTGTTATCTCAGCTTGCATTCACTGAATGAGTTTATCAAAAATGTAAATATTGCAGTATGCACAGCCACATAACCAAGCTCCATTTCATGCTGAATAAGCCAAATTATTAATGCATCTTAAATAGAAATCTTTAGATGGATTTTTACTCCAAAAGAATTTTATTAAAATAAATTTGATGAAAAAACAAACAAAAAACAAATCAGATTTAAATAAATTGTTTTTGATGTTTAAAAAAAAAAAAAAAAAAATCATTGATTTTTATCCACCACCCTGATCGCACAATTGTTAAAGTAACGGAGTGCCGTATCGAGAAAAAAAAGCCTGGTCCTGAAGGGAGTAAACCTTCCGGAGGGCAAGTGGTTAAAGTATAACTGAAGGCAAATTTTCTAGTTTTAGATAGAATGGAGAGGGATTAGGACACCTGTCAGTTCATATTGCTGTTGTCTGTGTCCCCATTAGAGATAGAGATATTCACCCCATTTGTCCTGTTTACCATTATCACTGAAAGTAAAAAAAAAAAAAAAAATAAGTAATAGAGGGGAAATCTTCCAATAGGGACACCAATTCTGGTGACTGGGGGTCACTCCATCAAGTCAGCATACCAAGACATTTTGGACAATTTCATGCGCACAACTTTTGAAAGTTTGGGGATGGCCCCTTCCTGATCCAACATGACTGCCCACTAGTGCACAAAGCAAGGTTCATAAAGACATGGATGAGTGAGTTTAGGGTGCAGGAAATTGATTGGCCTGCACAGAGCCCAGACCTCAACCCTATAGAACACTTTTGGGATGAATTAGAGTGGAGACTGTGAGCCAGGCCTTCTCGACCACATCGGTGCCTGACCTCACAACAATTGCGCTTCTGGAAGAATGGTCAAACATTCCCATAGACACACTCCTAAACCTTGTGGACAGCCTTCCCAGAAGAGTTGAAGCTGTTATAGCTGCAAAGGGTGGACCAACTCAATATTGAACCCTACGAACTAAGACTGGGATGCCATTAAAATTCATGTGCATGTAAAGGCATGCTTCCCAATACTTTTGGTAATATAGTGTATACAAATATATATATATATATATATATATATATATATATATATATATATATATATATATACACATACATACATACATACATACATACATACACACACACACACACACACACACATATACACACACGAGAGAGAAACAATAGGTATTAACCAGCATCAGCAAGTACGCTCTTAAAAACGGATATCGGTACATCCCTACTATAGTAGGTTGGTCATGCTTATACCATTTTCCAGTGCGGAATAAAGGAGGTACGTGGCTCCGGCCTACGTAATTCCTGCTCAGATTTAGCACAGCAGCTTCTTAGATCCTACTTGACTTTAAGTTGATTTATGCCGTCTATTTCAACCTATACATGTTTTCTGTACCCATCACATGTGCTTTTTGTTGTGTGCCTTCTTCAGTTGGGTTTTGCCTCTATTGCGAGATTTTACCTGAAAATCTCTAAAGACTGTTGTCTTAATAACCTTAATAGAAACACTGAAACAAAAAAGCTTCAAAACAAGTGTCAAAATTGCCTGCAAACATTCACGCTCAATTTTGAACTGGGGGGGCCTAAAGGTTAAACTACCTAAAGAAATTTTTATGAGTTTTGCCACACTACAGGCTTATGCCGGCCATACACGGTTCGAATTTCGAAAGAATTTTCTTTCGAAAATCGTATCTAAGAATTTTCGTATGAATTTCGCACCATTAGTGGGCTGCAGCAACAGCCGATTTTCGTGCGGAAATAAAATTTGAGGAATCGGACATGTTGGAAATTTTTAGAAAAACGAACGATTTTCTGATCAATGATGGGAGAATCGTGCGAGAAACGTAAGAAAATGTACGGAGATAAAAGAAAATGTACGGAGAGAAAAGAAGATTCCCAGCCAAGAAAATTCTTTTCTGTAGCAACATGAGGTGAAATTGAAGGCTTGGTCGGCCGAATTTCGAAAATCAATGGTGGCATCATCGGATCACAAAAAAAACGAATTTTCTGATTTTGAAAAGAAAATTCGTTCGAAATTCGACCGTGTATGGCCTGCATTAGTCAATCAGTCACCTCTGCAGGAGGCAATACAAGTGAATCTCTTGACTCCACAAAACGCAGGTAATATACACAGCTAGATTTTTTTTTAAGGTAAATCCTTCCTAAATAAAGCGCTATTGCCAACTAACGACATGATTCAAGTATGGTGTGGCAGCCTTAAACGACAGGTTTGCTTTAACAGAATCCTGGATAGATTCTACAGAAAGTTGCACATTGTCTGCTGCGCCGTGCTGCTTTACAGCAGTGGAACAATGGAAACGCGATCCTTCAGGCAGCGAGGCGACAAAGGCAGCGCGGCTAATCTCCAATGCAGAGCACGTCGGTTTCGTGCGGCGGCGTCATGGCAGGACAGCCTTGTTCTATACAACAATAGCGTCTGTGTCCCTCTGAGGAATCACGATGATTACTTTGTCTGCGGAATGACAGCTTCACACTTATCGACTTAAGAGTGGAGAGGAAGGACTGGCAGTAAAGGCTAAAGATTCAGATAGGCAAGAAATACGGTGAAGAAAATCTGTAGGGGTAAATGTCTTGGTAGCTTTGTATTTCAGGTTTCACCACACTGGGAACATTTTAATTATTGGACAGGCTCCACAAGGCCCTGGACACTAGGAGGACAAATAACACCTCTTGCCAGACTGTCAACTGTTTGTGACCCAAGAAGGAGCTCAATGACAAGAATTGAGCCTACAACACCTCAGAGTAGGCTAGACCAATGGGTCTCAACCACTAGGCTGCTGGTCAGGCCATGAACTTCCTTCTTTTCTTGCCTTCCAGCCAGCTGTAGATCTCTTAATGTGCCACAGTGCCACCCAACCCCTCATAGTGCCCTCAGGTCCCTTGTGTGTCTAGAGCCCCTATGGTGTCCCCCAACAGTGTCCTCAAGCTTGCTGCAAAGCCTTGATTCTTCCATAGTTCTCCGAATCTGTAGCCATGTGCTCCACTTCTGAAGTGCCCTCCAGTCTCCCACACGGTTCTTGGAAAATCCCCAGTCTCCTGGAGAGAACGAATAGCCCCCTCCAGAGATCACAGCCCCAAAAAAGTTGCTACCTCTAGAAACCCAATTCCCTACAAGGCTACCAAGTCTGAGTCCCCCAACCCCACCCAGAAATCCCACCCTCCCACTGCGACACTCAGCCCCCTATCCAGAGCCTTCCAGCATTCCAATACATATTTTGTATTCACAAAATGTTATTGTGCGAGCAACAGGGAGAAACGAAGATGTCGAGCAGCACAGAACTGGTCTGAGGAAGTCCAAATCAGTAGTAGGCGCCACGACAGGGGCCAAAAAAGCCATACTGCCGACATGTAAACAGGCCTAAGCGACTCAACTATCCACAAAGGAACTGGGAGGCAGAAAATGGCAGCAGATGCTCTGGACTGATGAGTCAAAATGTAAAATATTTGGCTGTAGCAGGAGGCAGTTTGTTGGTGAAGGGCTGGAGAGGGGTAAAATAATGGGCGTCTGCGGGCAACAGTGAAGCATGGTGGAGGTCCCTTGCAAGTTTAGGACTACAGTTCTGCAAATGGAGTTGGAGATTTGGATCAATGGTGTCCTCAATGCTGAGAAATACAGGCAGATAATTATCCATCATGCCGTACCATCAGGCTTGCAATTGGCCCCAAATGTATTGGATTCTGCAGCAGAACAACGACCCTAAAAATACAGCTAATGTCATGAAGAACTATCTTAAGCGTAAAGAACAGAGTGGAAATGATGTTTTGGCCCCCACAGAGCCCTTATATCAACATCATGGGATCTGTCTGGGATTAAAGAGGAAGTAAACCCTGATGAGTTTACTTCCTCTTTTTTTCCCTGCAAAGGTAAAGCATAATGGATTACTATGCATCGCATAGTAGCCCATTATGTGTCACTTACCTGACACAGGAGCCAGCGAAGTCCAGCTGTCCCCTGTAGTCCGCCGCATCCATCTTGCTGGTGGCGTCTCGCAGCTCCGCCGCTGTCATTCGGCGAAGCCGCGATGACGTCACTCCCATGCATGCGCACGGGATTCGACAAATGCGGCAGCTCCATTTTTTGGAACTGTCGCGTTCAGTGCGCCTGCGCGCCGCTGTCTACGGCGCGTTTTCGGGCAAATATCTCCTAAACCATATAGGTTTAGGAGATATTGCTTGGACCTACAGGTAAGCCTTAATCTAGGCTTACCTGTAGGTCAAAGTGGTTTGTAAGGGTTTACAACCACTTTAAATGAAGACACAGAAGGATTTGAGGCAGCCTACATCCACTGTTCTCCAAGATGTTTGGAACAACCTACCAGCCGAGGTTCTTCAAAAACTGTGTGTAAGTGTACCCAGAAGAATTGATGCCGTTTTGAAGGCAAAGGGTGATCACACAAAATATTGAATTGATTTGGATTTCTCGTCTGTTCATTTACTTATAATTTCTATTTCATTAAATGTTTAAAAAAAAATAAAAAAATAGTAACACTTCTATTTCAAAATCACACAGCATTTTTCACACCTGCCTAAAACTTTTGAACAGTAGTGTACATTATGCCAATATCTGGTGTCATAACCCGACCAATCCAAATATGAAACAGATGTAAAGTCCTCAAGGTTGGGCAGCCCATCAAATTTCACGGTTTATGTTGGGAAATCATCCTGACCATTCAACTAGTTGCAGCACAGTGGATAGCCCTCCTGATTTTTTAGGGACAATACGTGCATGGTGTTTGTATGTTTTCAATATGATTGTATGGGTTTCCTCTGGGTGTTCCCTTTTCCTCCTACAATACAGAGAAGTGTGGGTTGGTTAATTGGCTTCTTCCCAAATTAGTCCTACTGTGTGTGCAGGTGTGTTAAGACTGTATGTTCCTTTGGGACTAATGTGAACGGTTCACTGCTCTCTGCAGAGCTCTGTGGAAAAAACAAAGTCTATAAATAAAGAAAAATGAATCCATCATTAAAGCCCAACTCCAGGGAAAGTAAAAATCTTCCCAGGCAGTGGGGCTGTCCCCGCACTGCAAGGATTAATTGCTAGCTTGGGTCTAGATGGGAAAAGCAGTTTTATCCTATGCTCCAGCAGCAGATGGTTCATCAACGTCCTTGTGTTCAACGGACACTGCATTGGCCTTGATGATGTCGGAGGACCTGCAACTGCTGGAGTGAAGGAGAAGAGGTGGAGAGGAGCTAAACTATATTGCCGAAAGTATTGGGACACCTGCCTTTATACACAAGTAAACATTAATGGCATCCCAGTCTTAGTCTGTAGGGTTCAATATTGAGTTGGCCCATCCTTTGCAGCTATAACAGCTTGAACACTTCTGGGACAGCTGTCCACAAGGTTTAGGAGATGTGTCTATGGGAATGTTTGATCATTCTTCCAGAAGCGCATTTGTGAGGTCAGACATTGATATGGACAAGAAGGCCTGGCTTGCAGACTCTGCTCCAATTCATCCCAAAGGTGTCAGGACTCTGTGCAGGCCAGTGAAGTTCCTCCACCCCAAACTGTCTCATCCATGTCTTTATGGACCTTGCTTTGTGCACTGGTGTGGAGTCCTGTTGGAACTGTTTGGGGGTGGCCCCTTCCTGTTCCCACAAAGTTGGAGCATCAAATTGTCCAAAATGTCTCGTTATGTTTGCGCCTTAAGAGTTCCAAGCCCAACCCCTGAAAAACTACCCCACACCATAATCCCCCCTCCACCAAATGATTTGGACCAGTGCACAAAGCAAGGTCCATAAAGACATGGATGAGCGAGTTTGGGGTGGAGGAACTTGACTGGCCTGCACAGAGTCCTGACCTCAACCCGATAGAACACCTTTGGGATGAATTAGAGTGGAGACTGCGAGCCAAGCCTTCTCGTCCATATCAGTGCCTGACATCATAAAATGCGCTTCTCGAAGAATGTTTAAACATTCCATACACACTCCCAAATCTTGTGGACGGCCTTCCCAGAAGAGTTGAAGCTGTTATAGCTGCAAAGGGTGGGCCAACTCAATATTGAACCCTACAGACTTAAACTGGGACGCTACAAAATTGAATGCGTGTGTAAAGGCAGGTGTCCCGATATTTTTGACAAGATAGTGTATTGTAGCAGCACCAGGGATCAGGTAGTAAAAACGTTTTTTCTTGTTCCCCTAGACCTAAATGAGCATTTAACCCTTGCAGTACGAAGCAGCCCCACTACAAGCGAGGAGTTTTACTTACTTATCTGGAGATCAGACTGAGGCATGCACAAATCAACATTTTTTTAAAATGCCAGATTTCACCAGCAGGTGGCTCTGCAGCTACAATTTGTTTTTGCAGGCCTCTACTTTAGGACAAACCAAGAAAGCAGAAGCAGCAGATCTAAAGTGGGCATTTTCCTTCAGTTTGAATGCACAGGTAAATCTACTATATTCTTGCATCTCTTGGAGACATGCCCACTGTAATTCCCAAATCTGCTCTAGACACACCTGCAGCAGTAGAGGAAAATCACTGCATTCTCCAAAAATAAGGTGGGTTCAGCAGATACCAAGATCATGCCACCCACCCCAAGAGAATAAATAAACTAGAGGGTGAAGCAACTGATCTGCTTCTACCAGATTCTAAAGGTTTTGCATGGACACTGCAGAAATAAGCATCCATCACTTTGCCATTTGAAGACTTATAAAGCAGTAGAAGTGGTTAAAAGGGGTCGTACAGCTTCATTTTTTTATTTTCTAAATGGGTTCCTTTAAGCTAGTGCATTGTTGGTTCACTTACCTTTTCCTTCGATTTTCCTTCTAAATGTTTCTTTTCTTTGAATTTCTCACTTCCTGTTTCTCCTCAGTAAACTTCACACCATCATCCGAGCGGTGTTTAGTCAGCCAGAACAGCTTACTGAGGAGGAACAGGAAGTGAGAAATTCAAAGAAAACAAAGAAAAAAAAAAACATTAGGGAAATCAAAGGAAAAAGGTAAGTGAACCAACAATGCACTAGCTTAACCACTAGGTGTCTGCGCTATAGCTGAAAGACGTCTGCAGCGCGGGCGCCAATTGCCGGAAGGACGTCCCTGGACATCCTCCTGTTTACTTACGCGATGCGTGCTCCTGCGAGCACGCATCAGGGGAATTCTGTGCTGGCCATGTCCCTTGGTCTTAATGTGCAGCCTAAAGAAAGGAGATGTTGAGAGACAGGCTCTTAGTTCAACAAGTAGCCCATAGAGGGAGCTCTTGGAAGACAGAGATTTGGACTCAATAGGCAACCTATATCCCATGTGCACCCTTTAGTGGCAGCAAGGAGAAACGTCTTCAGCATTATGTAATATGAAGTCAGGAAAACTTGCCAATCGCTTTAAATGAGGTTAAGATTTCTGTGTGACTGTTGACGGAGTCAAGAGCAGCAAGATATGCACTGAAAAACGGCATCGCCGAAAAACACATTCAAATCCTTGTCACTGGAAGAACCAAGTACTGTAACAATCTTCCTGGCACCTTTACGTGTTTATTACATTACAAGCTCTTTACATTAAGCCTAAGGTAACATTTCCCATCAGTTCATAAGAGAATGAAATATTTCACTCTACAAGTGGTCTTTCTTGTATGCGCACATCGCTCCTCGCCAATCAACGAGCAAACAAAACAGAATCCAGAAGACCAAAACTTCAACACAACAACAGGATTTGATCCGTTTTTGTAATATGCCTAAAAACAAAAACACACACACACACACACACACACACACACACACACACACACACACACACACACAGTTCAAGGAATTGAAGTGGAAAGAGGAATTAGTAAGTGAAAACCACAAATAAAAATGAGGAAAAACTGCCAAAAAACGAAGAGGGAAACGGCCGGTCATTTCACAAGCTATTTTTGAAGGTATTGGCTGATTTAATTTATGTGAAACACGGGTTGGAAAAAAGAAGTACCTTTAATCTGCTGGGTTTCAAAAGCCGAGTCATTATCCCGAGGGGATATTTAATTAATTCATCAGCCTTGGGTTTCAGGAGATTTGAGGACAGTAAAGAATGGGCTCAAATAATCTCCACATGTACTTTAAATTCTCCTAAGAGAGAACATATGTATCACTACTAGAGCCAAGAGAAATGAGCCAACCAGCAGACTACGATATTTCCCTCCTCTCCTCCCTTATTAAAGGGTGCCCACCAGCCAAATGAAGTCACGGCTGCCATGCAATGGGCTGGCGCACTTTAGGGAAGACTTCCAGTCAACTCCATCAAATTATTAAACATCTCAGATGCAGTGCTACAAGTTCATCACTGCCTACCTGGATCAGGTAAGTATTGGGACCTTCTAAATAGTAAACATGCAATGGACCCAGCCACAGAGATGACGATCAGAAGTTCATCGCTGCCTATCCTACTTACCAGGACTGGGTAATGTTTACTACTGGGGCCTCCTAAATAGTGTAGTTGTCATCTCTGTGGCTAGACCTGTTGCATGTACACTATTTAGGACGTCCCAGTATTTAACATTACCTGGTCCTCCTGGTAGGTAGGATAGGCAGTAAGGAACTTGATAATTTCTGTGGCTGGACCCATTGTATGTACAAATTCCTTACTGGCTATCCTACCTACAAAAAAAAACAGGTAACATTTAATATTGGGGGCCTCCTAAATAGACCAGGCCCCAGGGATGACGTCGGCAAGTTCTTTACTGCCTATCTTACCAACCTCAGACCAGGTAATATTTAATAATATTTAATATTGGCACCTCCCAAATAGGGTACACGCAACGGGTCCAGCCACAGAGATAACTAGAAGTTCATCACTGCCTATCCTACCTACCAGAACTAGGAAACGTTTAGGCTGCATTTACACCTGAGCGTAGCATTTTCAAGCGTTTTTACCGTGATTCGCTGTTTTTTACCGCGATTTGCCGCGATTTTGTGCAGGGCAAAAGGTCACCAATGTTAAAAGAAGAAAAACGCCCAAATCTGCTCAATTCGAGCGACAAAAAAAAAAGGGCCCGGAACTTATTTGGGCTTCAAGCGTTCGGCTTCAGGCGACATGTAGTGGAGATGTGAACCATCTCCATTGAGAATAATATAATTTTTCCCCTCTAGCGTTTTGTAGCTTCAGGCTTCAAGCTACAAAACGCTCAGGTGTGAATGGGGTCTTAAGGCCTCCCAAATAGGGTGCATGCAACAGGTCCAGCCATAAACGTGAAGACTGTCTCCATATTAAAGTAGAACTAACGAGGCAAAACTTTATTATTTTTTTTTTTTAGTTGGGGATATTCATTCTCCCTTCTGTTCACTGTTACCAATGAGAGTAAAAGAAATCCAAAATGTTTGGGTGCCCATCTTCCATTTTGAATGATCTTCCATTAGGGACAGTAGTTCTGGTGACAAATCGGGCATTTCCTCACTTTGGAGGGATTTCCTATCACTTTCCGTTTTGGATAGGTACAGGAATTCCAAAGGAAATCTCCCCAACAGGACACAGATGGGGCAAAAAAATAAAAGGATTATAACACTCACTTGCTCTAACCATAAAAAAAAATGTTTTGCCTTGTGTTCTGCCTCAACATAAAAAGCATGAGATGTGGTGGATGCAATAGTTTTCCCAAGTATTCTTTTTTTTCCCCCGCTTTAAATTTTCACCTAGTGATCTTGCCAGATACACAACTCTTGTTCTTAAAGGGTACTGGGGCCAGTATGGAACTGGGGTATTTTTTTTTACTTTAATATAACAATATATTAAGTAAAAAAAATAAAAAAAAATAAAAAACACCTCAAATTTAGTACCCCATTAATGCTTTAGGTAGCTTTATTCATAAGCAGCACAATTCACAGACTGGCATTGTGTATCGGCACCCATCACCTTCAAAAGACACAATGCTGTGAGCTATAGACTGGGTTTATAGTGTAAATGCAGACGATTGAATCTGAACAGAAAGTCAGCGCTTGAGAGGAGGGTAATTGTCATGCTGCGCCTAGCAACTCGCGGCACAAGAATCTTGTTACAATGCCCTATGCTCTTGACCCTACATTTTTAATTAGTCCTATCCCGTAGTTATAGATAAGGAGTGGAACAAAGAACATCACCACAAACCAAGCTACATCCTTGTGACATTCTTCCCGGTGCAAAGTGTGATCAACTAGCCGATGGAAAGCATGCCCGCTTGTCAACGGAAAACACAGCGCTTGTCACTTGAATCGTACATTGTCTCCACATTGTCCGCCCTGCGAGATGCACTAATGGACTTCTAAATGGGGGAGACTCTGGGGGCGAAAAAAGGCCGATTCCACTTCTGAGCCATTTCATAAGACGGAAAATGAATGCCGCACTGTACAGACGGCATCGCTAAAGATAAGCATGTGGTGCTGCGATTACCAGACCTTCAAAGCTGAACTCTGGGAATAAGCAAATATTGTCTAAATACAAGAGGAATTTGTATCAGGGTGGATTTGATTTAAATCAACTCTATTTAAATCATAAAAATTTTTAAAGAGCAACTGTCATCTGTCCTGCAGCGGCTCCTCCTCTGACCCATTCATTTTAATGGCACAACAAAGTGTCATTAAAGTGCCAGCAGGAACAACAAGGCGAGGGACGTGGCGGCAGCAGGTGAGTGGATGCCCGCTAACAGGCAGTGCCATGATAGATCTGAAATGACAGGTGCTCTTTAAATGTAAGGACTTGTTCTTGCGTTAGTTAGAATATTTAAAACAAAATGAAGGTTTCCTATTTAGAATAATAAGCTGCCAGGTTAGTAAAACAGCGATATCAGAATCAATTCGATCAGTTTGTAGTGTACATAGATTTGGCAAAACAATGGGATAAAGGAATATTCCTGAACTTTGTTTTATCTCACATCTTACTGTGCCATTGTGTGAATGCATCAATGCAGTGCGTGTTATCTCAGCTTGCATTCACTGAATGAGTTTACCAAGAATGTAAATATTGTAGAATATACAGCCTCATGCTACATAACCAAGCTTCATTTCATGCTGAATAAACTAAATTATTCTTGTATCTTAAATAGTTTTCTATTTAAGATACAAGAATAATTTAGTTTATTCAGCATGAAATGATGCTTGGTTATGTAGCATGAGACTGTATATTCTTTATAGATTATACTCCAAAAAATATATTTTTTTTTATTAAAATAAATTTGATTTAAAAAAACAGAAAAAACAAATTGATTGATATCCACCCTAAAAAGTGTATGCTTATTGAATTTTGGTGAGCTTTGTGTATTTCCTCCAGATCTGTGAAGCAATCAAGTGTGATACTGTGGTTTCCTGTAATAAAGACCCATCACTGATGCTCCCGCACTTTGTGACTGGTCTCAACTCCGCCCCCTCCTGCTTTTTGCAGGCAGTCTGTAGTGGGTGGGGTCTGCTGGGTGCCTCCCACAGCTCTGCTCTCTGCACAGGCTATGTACAGTACAGTAATGAGATCACTGCTACTTTTACAAGTTAATAGCTGTGGTTGAAAAGACATATGGTGCACACAGAACACTATCACTCTGCCTTTCATGGGCGGTGACAGCATCTCTTTAAATCAGAACTCCAGCCTAAAAGAGTAAATGAGATAGAGTTAGAGGGAGAGAGAGTGAGATATAGATCTAACACTCTCCCTCCCCCTCACTCTCTCTCTCTCTCCCCCCCCCCCCCCCCCCTCCAACTCTCTAATTTTACTCACTTTAATCCACATCAAGAAGCTTACAATCTAAGATTCTGCTCTCACATGCATATCATACTAGGACCAATTTACAGAAGATCTAATTCACCTATGAGAATGCCTTTGAAGTGTGTAAAAAAAAAACAACTGAAAATAGTGCCCACACCAAAAATCAGGGGCCCCGGTGTTAGAAGGCAGAAATGCTAACTGTGCTCCAATAAACCATTTTTCCTGCCAAAGTATTTGCAGTTCTGTTCAGCCAATGTTGCAATCCATACAACCTGACCAAACTACATCCAGACCGGATGGTGACCATTATGGTGTACTGTTCTTTCCTTGTGTCCCCTCCATAATCATTAGGCTTTTAATGATCATCATCACACTGCACAGGTCTCTGATCTGTTAGGCTTCTCCTGAAAGCTCCCCAATACTTCCCTCTCCAGCAGAGTCAAGTGACTGAACTGAAATACAACCACTAGATTTCAATATTAAAAAAATAAAAATAATATGATACAGCAAACTTGCAGACATGAAAGAATATTTTAAACATTCTAATTTCAAATGCATGCTTGTTTCCCTTAAGAAAATAAAGGCCTATTAGTTGTTCTAATATATCCAGGGATACCAAAAAAAAATGCAATTAGAACCTCTAAAAATGGTCATAGACCAGTGCACCACTGCTTTGTTTCTGAATTCTGCCGCGTATTGTAAAGAAGAGCATGTCTGTAGATCAGGACTGCAATAGACAAGGATGGCATCAGCTCCACCGCACCTGACTGAGTCCAAAGCCTTCGATTCCAGGAGTCACAATTAGAGATTTCAATGTAGCAACGCACTCATGTAATCACTGAAGAGATGGATCACCAACTGCTAGAAGCAGAAAGGCCCTGCTTATATTTAGCTAAACATACCCTCCACGCCAAGTGATTCCAGACAGCTAATTGTGGACAGCAGACAGCACACCTGGATAGATCCCCGATGTCTCCATTGTTCTCACTCCTAGTAATCCCTTACAGATATAAACATGTAGGCCTTCATTACTGGCCTGCAAATGCGACTTTTACACTTGCTCCTGACAAGGAACAAGCTTGCAGCAGGTGAAGTCATAGCCAAGTAAGTTCTGATATGCATATTCAGTCAGTGATGCAAATACTACTGAAGCCATTGCATCAGAATGACAGCCAGGCAGTAGAAACTGCCTGACAAGCTGTTAGGATTCTGCCATTTGTTTTCCAACCTGAAACTATACATGAAATATCCCCAGATAAGCATTACAAAAATTCTAAATATGACACTAATACAATAAAGTTTGCTTTAGCCACATTCCTACCAGGGCAATTTTTTAAAACATGTCAAAATCTGCATTTTTTTCTGAAAAATTATTTTAAGCTCCCAAAAATTATATTTTTTTCTGAAAGTAGAAGCCCTGGAGAGTAAAATGGCGGCAGTTGCATTTTTTTTTTGTCGCACAATATGTGTGCAACGGTTTCCCAAATGCATATTTTCAGAAGAGAAAAAAAAAATATGTGAAAGAATTTTTATGCAAAAACAAGATAAATCAATTTTTGTAAAATATAGGGAAAAAATAACTGCTCTGTTCACTGCTGCACAGCCATGTTGGAACAGGAAGGGGCCATCCCCAAACTGTTCCCACAAAGTTGGGAGCATGAAATTGTCCCAAATGCCTTGGTATGCTGACACCTTAACCTCTTGCCGACCAGTCACCGTCATACAGCAGGTCAGCGCGATACCGCGTAACGTCATAGCTATACCTCGGCTCAGGGGCTCGGGATAGCAGGCGGGCGCAAAATGTTGCAGTTACGATAAAAATCGCTGTAAAAAAATAAAAATAAAAACAAACAACAAGTCTGTAAATCTATCCCCTATTTTGCAGGCACTATAACTTTTGCGCAAAACCAATCAATATACGCTTATTGCGATTTTTTTTACCAAAATATGTAGAATACATATCAGCCTAAACTGAGAAAAAAAATGCTTTTTAAAATAAGGGGGATATATTTATTATAGCAAAAAGTACAATACACTGCGCTTTTTCTTTTTTCAAAATTGTAGATTTTTTTGTTTATAGCGCAAAAAATAAAAAATATTTGTGGGGAAAAAAGGACGTCAATTTTGTTTGGTTACGTTGCATGACCGCGCAATTGTCAGTTAAAGCGCTGCAGTGCCGAATCGCAAAAAATGGTCATTAAGCAGCCAAATCTTCCGGAGCTGAAGTAGTTAAAGAGTTCTCTTTCCTGGAACTACAGTATCTCACAAAAGTGAGTACACCCCTCACATTTTCGTAAATATTTTATTCTATCTTTTCATGTGGCAACACTGACACTTTGCTACAATGTAAATTAGTGAGTGTAAAATGTAAAGTAGTGAGTGTACAGCTTGTGTAAGTGTAAATTTGCTGTCAACTCAAAATAACAATGAATTCCCTGTGTATTGACATTCATTGCAAGTGGCAATTCAATGAATACATTGTGGTAAACTGTGTTGCAACACTGAAGAAATGACACTTTGCTGCAATGTAAAGTAGTGAGTGTACAGCTTGTATAACAGTGTAAATGTTCTGCCACCTCAAAATAACACACAGCCATTAAATGTCTAAACCACTGGCAACAAAGGCGAGTACACCCCTAAGTGAAAATGTCCAAATTGGGCCCCCACCATGTCCTAACCTCAAACCCGATAGAACACCTTTGGGATTTATTAGAGTGGAGACTGTGAGCCAGGCCTTCTCTTACAAAATCAGTGCTTAACCTCACAAATGCACTTCTGGAAGAATGGTCAAATATTCCCATAGACACACTCCTAAACCTTGTGGACGGCCTTCCCAGAAGAGTTGAAGTTTTTATAGCTGCAAAGGGTGGGCCAACTCATTATTCAACCCCACAGACTAAGACGTCATTAAAATTCATGTGCGTGTAAAAAGGCAAGTGTCCCAATACTTTTGGTAACCGTGCATTTGGATTTTCCTCCCTATTTTAAACAGAATGGGTTATTTTACAAGGTGAGGGTTTACATATGTTTTAAGCAAAGAAAAAAATACATAGATGTTCGTTTCAAGGAAAGCGCCCGTAATCGTAGTCCCTTAGCTTTATTTTTAAGCTTCCAGGTCTGTATGATGAAGTATGTGATCCATCCACTTCTAGCAAAACAAACACGCCTGTCCTTCACCTGAAGAGTCCAGTAATACTTTGAGCTTATACGGCATCCGTGTCACAGTGAAGACATGATACTTTATGGGTCCTGAACTTTGTCATTGGCATGTCAATGCCAGATCTGCAGAAATAGTACGCACAAAAATTCCATTACAGTTAATGGAAAACTCTTACTGCTCGGTGTCAGACATAAAGAATACCTATGGCTATACAATACATACAAATTCTGCAGCATGCCCAGCAGCCCAAATACCAAAGGGATCCGACATGCAAAGACCTGCTAGTATCCCTGGCACATGCTCTACCACCTCCATCATTCCACTGTTGGTCTATCAGTGCGATGGGCAGGCTCACCAATTATTAGTGGGGGGTGGGGCATGGGGGAGAGCGGGTAGAACTGGCGATAAATGTACATGGGGGGCAGCCTTAATTGCTCATTACATATGCAGGTTCCTTTTCCTGCTTTGCAGTGTTACACAATGGTTGTGCTTTATTGTAAGAAAATTAATTGGCTGACTCATCAGAACAATGAATTCCCTGTGTATTGACATTTATTGCAAATGGCAATTCAATGAATACATTGTGGTAAACTGTGTTGCTTTAAAAAAAAAAAAAAAAGTCAAGGCCCGTCACACAATACTGCATGGATTAGGCGCGCATCAACGCACGTGAACGTTTACGTGTGAATGAGCCCTCAATCTGAAAGAGGAACTCCTCCTCCCCTTAACCACTTCCATACTAGGCCAATTCTGGTACGCCTCTTCTACATGTAAAAATCATGATTTATTAAGGAAAATAAATAAAAACACAAAACAATATTTACCCCCATTTTTTTGTAGAATGTGAAAGATGATGTTACAAGTAAAAAGATACCCAACACGTTAAGCTTTAAAATTGCGCACACTACAGTATTTAAAAATCTCTATAGGCTACCCTTTAAAAATATTTAGAGGTTACCAGTTAAGAGTTACTGAGGAGGTCTAATGCTAGAATTATTTTTCTCGCGGTACCGTTCACGGCAATACCTCACATGTGTGGTTTGAATGGTGTTTACATATGCAGGGCGTGACAGGTCCTCTTCATAGAGAGATAAGAGGTCTACAAGTCCCCAAATCTCTAAGCTGGAAAGCGCAAGTTTAAAATAAAAAAAAGAATCTCAGACTTTTCAGCAAAAAAAAAGAGTTTACATTTGCCCGTGCCGCAAGCGATGTCATGACATCCCTTTCAAGGGTCATAGAGATGGCCAAGTCTATGGTAAAGCGTCTCCAGCGGATTCATTCTCTGGCTGCCCGATCGCACGGGGCGAGCCCGGGAGAAGCACTGTAGGATGGTGGGCAGGGAACGGACACCTGTAAATGCAATCAAGAGGCTCAACAGCCGCTATGATGGCTTTAATTGCCTGCTGAAAAAAAAAAAAAAAGGAAAAAAAAAAAAAGAGAGATAGCTATCTGAATGATGCCTACAGCTGCAGGCATCAGATATCTCCACTCAAAGTCCAGGACGTCATATGAAGGCCTTCGGGTGGGAAGTGGCTAAAGCTCCCCCCCCCCCCAACCTAAGCAATCTGGTAGCATTCTCTAACGGTCTGTCCTGCTGCTGCTACACACCAGATTGAATCCCATGCCGCCATCTACTTTATTTAAATTTCAGGAGCAAATGTAAAGCAGAAAAAATACAACAACAATAGATTTATTTTTCTGGGCACATGGAAAATGGTACCACAAAATAAACAAAAATCATGTTTATTATACAAATATTTAAATTTCATTATAGTAGGGGTGCATATATTATATATATATATATATATATATATATATATATAGCTGGCCGAAAATAGGGTTATCTGATAGGAAAAAAAAAAGAAGGTGCCAATAATGGGTGTCATAAAAACGTGTTTTTGCCATGTTTATGGTGCGTTTTTCATAGGTCAAGTGACTCAAAAACCGCATCAAAAGCGCAATATAGGTGCTTTTTTTTTTTAAACCGACCAAATATGCCACCCATACCCAAGCAGGATTTTTTTTTTTCAACGGAAGTGCGAAGACTTAAGTAGAATTTAAAGGGATACATTTCACTTGCATTTTTTTTTATTGCAAAAGCACTTCAAAAACTGCTCAGTGTGAAGCTGCCTATCGGCCGAAAACATTTTCTTATTCATTTAAATTCATGATATTAAAAAGTTGGATATAGTACAATTATATTTATTTTTTGAAAAAACTGTCCATTTCGGTTTTCGGCCAAGTGCATCTTGAATTTTCAGTCCAGCATTTTCATTCCGGTGCACCATCAATATAAAGCATATATCCAGTGTTTGCAAAGTGAAGTTCACCAATCTTATTTCAAATCCACATGTTGCTGCTCAACATGTTTCGAAGGCTTCAAACCTCTTCATCAGGAGTACAAGACAACAGTGTCCTTATAGGTAAACCCGGTAGCGTAAAATCAAAAGTTTCCATAGTTTGCTGGAGTGGAAATTCTCAAATCCAAAAACGAGGAAGCCCAGGGTCATAAAGATAGTAGTCCAAAAGGTGTAAGAAATTTCCAATATAGTCCTCCACTTTTTTTTACATCAAAAGCAAAAAGAGCTTCAAAAGATACAGAGAAAAACATTCATGAAAGAAACCAAATCAGTTCTGGTCGGGAGTAAAATCCTGCCACCCATAAAAAGAGGAAGCAACAGCAAGCCCAGGTCCTTGACCACAACAGCAATATATGAATTCCATATGGTTTAATAAATCAGCAGATCAAGATACGCCAAACATTATCTGGAGGCAGATCCCATCAAATCATTTTGAAGCATTCAAAACGCATCGAGATAACGTGGATGTTAAATTGAAACAAAATTTGTGAACATTTTGCAAACACTGGGCAAAAATAAAAATAAAAAAAAATCCACTGCTACAAGAATTACTGTTTTACATGTATTTGAGGATGTTGGCATATAGGACAAAGAACCTTTATCCCTTAGGTTTATAACTTCAGGAGCCAAATGTCTCTTCCTGGTCCTTACAGCTGACCCCTCGATGCCTGGCAGGGGCCACTGCAGCTATACCAGTAATATTTAGTTTGACATTTTTCGTTTTAAGAATGTTCATTCGATTTTCGAACCATTAGTTGGGTCAAAATTACACTTGCTTTTGACCATAATGGCAAGAGAATTCAAAGAAGCCGGATAGTAAATTTTAAGGCTCCATTGCTCCACACACCTGAGCGTAGCAATTTACTGGCCTTTTTACAAGCATTTTTAAAAGCATTTTATAAACCTATTACAAGCGTTTTACAGTTTCAGGGGCTTTTGTGTAGCCAATAGAAAAAGCACTAAGGCGGGGGAGAGCAACTTAGGGGTAAGAGAGCTGTTTGAGCAGGAAACCAGCAACAAAACGCTCAAGTCAGGGGTTTCTATTGAAGTCTATGCTTGTTGAGCGTTATAGAGCTCCAAGCAGAAAATCGATCATTTGTAAATGGAGCCTAAACAAACAGTTTCTAATGGTGACAGGATCGGATTGGATCGGACGGCGGCGGGTGTCTGCTGACATTTTTTACTCTGAAGAAGAGACTGGAGGTACCCATCGGGCCTGCCTGAAAAACTGACGGAGCTGATCAGTTTGACTGTGTGAAAGGGGCCTAAAGAGTTTGCATCTACAGTTGTGCTCATAAGTTTACATACCCTGGCAGAATTTATGATTTCTTGGCCATTTTTCAGAGAATATGAATGAGAGCACAAAAACTTCTTTCACTCATGGTTAGTGTTCACAAAAGTAGGTGAGGTTGAAAAAAAAAAAAAAAAAAAAAGACACAAGTCCAACCAATGTGTGCGATTATAGGTCAGTATTACATTGTATATCCCTGCATGTTGCGGTTGTTCAGGTGCTTATTTAACAGTTTTTTTAAACCATCGAAGCCCCCCGCTGAGACCACCACATGTGGAAGGGAATGTCACATCCTTGCCGCTCTTACAGTAAAGAATCCTCTACATAGTTTAAGGTTAAACCTCTTTTCTTCAAATTTTACTTAGTGGCCTTTTTAAACTCCCTCCTGCAAAAAAGTTTTAACCCTATTGTGGGGTCACCAGTACGGTATTTCTAGATTGAAATCATAACCCAACTCAAGCGTCTCTTCTCCAGAGAGAATAAGTTCAGTGCTCGCAACCTTTTCTCATAACCAATATCCTCCAGACCCTTTATTAGCTTTGTTGCCCTTATTTGTACTCGCTCCATTTCCAGTACATCCTTCCTGAGGACTGGTGCCCAGAACTGGACAGTATACTACAGGTGTGGCCGGACCAGAGTCTTGTAGTGGGAGAATTATCGCTTTATCCCTGGAGTTAATCCTTTTTTTATTGCATGACAATATTCTGTTTGCTTTGTTAGCAGCAGCTTGGCATTGCTGACCCCATCATCTACTAGGACCCCCAGGTCCTTTTCCATCCTAGATTCCACCAGAGGTTCTCCCCCCAGTATATAGATTGCAATCATATTTTTGCAACCCAAATGCATTAATTTTACATTTTTCTACATGAAACCTCATTTGCCATGTAGTTGCCCACCCCAGTAATTTGTTCAGATCTTCTTGCAAGGTTTACACATCCTGCGGAGAAGTTATTGGTCTGCTTCGCTTAGTATCGTCCGCAAATACAGAGATTGAATTGTTTATCCCATCTTCCAGGTCCTTTATGAACAAATTAAATAGGATAGTGTTTGGTTGAAGCCATTTATCATCAACTGTGTTTACTCTTTAAATCATAATCACAACAGAAATTACCCTGATATAAAGCATACCCCAGGTCTTAAAGGGGTTGTAAAGGTAAATGTTTTTTCACCTTAATGCATTCTATGCATTAAGGTGAAAAAACATCTGACAGTGCCTGCGTCCCCAGCCCCCCCCCCCCGTTTTACCTACCTCACCCCTCGAAAGTCCCGCGCTTGTCCCCCGACATCCTTTCCACCGTTCAGCCTTGCCGCTGATTGGCTGGAGTGGATGGATGGAAAGCAGCGCAGCCATTGTCTCGCGCTGCTGTCAATCACATCCACTGAAGCGGAGCGCCGGGGCCGTGTGATGCAGCGAGTGGCTATAGCCGCCAGCTGTATCACGGGAGCGCGCCCGCAGATGCTTCTCACCATGCGAGGGAGCTCGCATGAACATGAGAAGTACCCGCAGTAGGAAGCCGAGACAGCCGCCGAGGGACCCCAGAAGACCATGTTAGGGGCCACTCTGTGTAAAACGAGCTGCACAGTGGAGGTAAGTATAACATTTTTTTTTTTTTTTTAAATAACAAACATCACTTTACAATACCTTTAATTCCGTGTATTGCCCCCTTTAACATCGCTGACAGCTTGAAGTCTTTTGTGGTATTTGCGGCTGAGGCTCTTTATCTTCTCAGATGGTAAAGCTGCCCATTCCTCTTGGCAAAAAGCCTCCAGTTCCTGTAAATTCTTGGCCTATCTTGCATGAACTGCACGTTGGAGATCTCCCCAGAGTGGCTCAATGATATTGAGGTCAGGAGACCGAGATGGCCACTCCAGAACCTTCACTTTATTCTGCTCAGTCGATTGGCCTTGTGTTTTGGATCAGTCATGTTGGAACGTCCAAGTACGTCCCATGCGCAGCTTCCTGGCTGATGAATGCAAATGTTCCTCCAGTATTTGACAACATACTGCATTCATCTTTCCATCAATTTTGACCAAATTTCCTGTGCCTTTGTAGCTCACACATCTCCAAAACATCAGCAATCCATCTCCATGTTTCACAGTAGGGATGTTGTACCTTTCATCATAGGCCTTATTGACTCCTCTCCAAGCGTTGCATTTATGGTGGTGGCCAAAAAGCTCAATTTTGGTCTCATCACTCCAAATAACTTTGTGCCAGAAGGTTTGAGACTTGTCTCTGTGCTGTTTGGCATATTGTAAGCGGGATACTTTGTGGCATTTGCATAGTAATGGCTTTCTTCGGGCGACTCGACCATGCAGCCCATCTTTCTTCAAGTGTCTTTTTATTGTGCATCTTCAAACAGCCACAACACACGTTTTCAGAGTCCTGTATTTCACCTGAAGTTATTTGTGGGTTTTTCTTTGCATCCCAAACAATTTTCCTGGCAGTTGTGGCTGAAATTTTAGTTGGTCTACCCGACCATGGTTTGGTTTCAACAGAATCTGTCATTTTCCACGTCTTGATCAGAGTCTGAACACTGCTGATTGGCATTCTCAATTCCTTGGATATCTTTTTATACCCCTATCCTGTTTTATACAGTTCAACTACCTTTTCCTGCAGATCCTTTGACAATTCTTTTGCTTTCCCCATGACTCAGAATCCAGAAATGTCAGTGCAGCACTGGATGAAAGATACAAGGGTCTGTCAGGAGTCCAGAAACTCATTGACCTTTTATGCACACACACTAGTTACAAGCAAACAGATCACAGGTGAGGATGGTTATCTTTAATAGCCATTCAAACCCCTTTGTGTCAACTTGTGTGAATGCTATCAGGCCAAAATCACCAGGGTAGGTAAACTTTTGATCAGGGTGAATTGGGTAGTTTGTTGTGATTATAATTTAAAAAGCGTAAATACAGTTGACTGATAATAAATGGCTTCAGCCAAACACTAACCATGAGTGAAAGAAACGTTTTTGTGTTATTCATATTCTCTGAAAAAATGGCCAAGAGGTCATAAAATCTGCCAGGATATGTAAACTTAGGAGTACAACTATTTTTTTTTTTTATTTTTTTTTTAGGATAAAAAAGAATACCCCCCCCAAAAAAATATTACAATCATACCACACATCTCAGCAATGTCTAAAACCATCAGTTCAGTTATTGGGTATGATATACAATGACTTACAGCACACAAGTATTACAGAAAATACCCTACAAGCCTGCTGTGTGAAAGGAGGAGAAGCATAATCCAGGCAGGAAGTTAGCCAGGTGGCAATTGGAATGCAAACTCCAGTGCCGATTTCTAAACTGGTTCATGCAAATCCAAAAACAATGTACCAAGAAAAGCTATGTTAATAATAATGTAGACGAATTGCTTCTTTATTTTGCATGTATGCTCGCTGCAGGCGCCCCATACATCCTACACACTATTCTCCACACATTTGCATATATAAATGGAATAGGAAAGATAGGTGAAGGAAAATAAAAGGGACATCCGTCATGTGGGGATCATAGGGGGGCAGCCATTGTTGGACTCTTCATTTGCAGATTCAAGTTTTCTTGCCGTTTGTGCTGAAGCTCTGCCATCCATGCTTTACGAGTTGGTGACCCGAAACAAGTATGAGACATTAAGAGCGCTGATTTTTTTTTTTTTTTTTTACATCATTTACAGATCGTTCTGAAGGAAAACTTCAGCTCAAAATCGCCTATACGATCCGAGCAGAAGTGGAAATGGGTGCCTGTCAAAACCAGGTACCCGCTCACCCCCTACCCCAAGAAGAATGCCAAATGTCAAAGAAAAGTAGGGGAGGAGGCCTTAAAGTGGTTGTAAAGCCTTACGGTTTTTCACCTTAAAGCAGAGTTCCACCCAAAAAGTGGAACTTCCGCTCATCTGATTCCCCCCCCCTCCGGTGCCACAATTGGCACCTTTTGGGGGGAGGGGGTGCAGATACTTGTATAAACACAGGTATCTGTACCCACTTCCGGGATAGACTCCCGCGTGAGTCACGACCCTTCCCGCACCCCCCGTCTCTTGGGAAACACACAGGTCTCAGGAAATAGTGGGGACCATTTAGGATGCGCAGCAGGATTCGCGCATGCGCAGTAGGGAATCGGGAAGTGACGCCGGAACGCTTCACTTCCCGATTCCCTAACCGAGAATGGTGGAGGCAGCAGCCGAGAGTTTCATCTGCTTCTGCATCACTGGACTCCAGGAAAGGTAAGTGTCCATTTATTAAAAGTCAGCAGCTGCACTATTTGTAAAATAATAGATTCTATGCATACACAGATGTGCCACAAGACTTCAGGGACCGCTGAGAGCCTGTGGTACAACTGCGTACGTGCGCAAGAGGGGAGATGTGATCTCATGCACGTACGAAGAAGGCGGTCTTGGAACTTCCGGGTGTCTGCTCATATTCGGGGAAACCCCCTAGGCAGATGTGCCCTACGTCTCTGCTGGATCTCCAAGACCTCTAATAGACAAATCATCTGTGGCTTGGGCATTCCATGCCCCACACCCTCATGTATACAAGGGCCATGTATACCTGCAGCTGAAGGGTGCGGAATGCCCTTGCCATAGATGATTGGTCCAGTACGGGTGACAGGTTCCTGGTGGTTTCAGTAGAGCATCCAAACACGCCTGAGCTCATCTCTTGTTATAGTTAGTCTATAGTGGATTTCTCCTTTAAGAAGAATGTTTCCCCATTCTTAAAAATATAGGCAATCAGTTCCAAGTGGTGTACCACCCCCCAGCCCCCCCCCCATTCCCCAGCCCTGTCCTGATGGTGAATTTATGGAATGAAACACAAGACGATTGTGCTCGATGGGAAAGTCTCATTTAATGAGATCCATATTTCCTCTAAACTTAGATAGCTAGTAAACTATGTAAAATATGTGCTAGATGTTCTTTAAAACAAAACCATCTCCAAAAACTTTAAACTGTATCCACATTTCAAGCTGTCCTCGGCAGGGTCGTAAAATACGCAGGCTTATTTTAATATGCTCAGGCAGGGCTGGGACTTACAAATAATACAATTTGTAGAATGTTCCAACAGGGGAAAAAAATTATATGCAAAACACACACATCCGTTCACTTTATGCTGGGTTCACATATATGCGCGGCCGGTTTCTGTGCAGAGTCCGGTGCGGTATCTATTTATCAATTCAGGTGCGAATTTGACACTTAAATTGCACTTGAACTGGACTGAAAAATGCTCGGGACCCCGTTTTAATTCGCACCGCAATTGGCCCGCATGTATGTGATCCGGCTTAGTTGACAGCCGGTCCGGTTAACATGTTACGTGAATTGGATGCGATTCAAAATGCACCCGATATGCACGGATGTGAACCAAGTCTAATAGAATGATTTTCTTAGTTCAATGTGTGTTGTAAAAAGATCTTCACCTTAAACCGAGTTTCATAGTCAAAAAAAAAAAAAAATGGAGATATTTTCTCCAAAGTACATTTCATTTGGTTTGGTTTTTTACATTTCATTTGGTTTTAATACTTTAGATCAGTGGTTCTCAACTCCTGTCCACCGGACCCACCAACAAACCAGATTTTAAGTATAACCTTGGGGAGATGCAGAATACTGCAATCACTGAGCGGCAACTTGTATCACCTGTGATGTATTTCAGTTTTCTTGCAAACCTGGCCTGTTAGTGGGTCCTGAGGACAGGAGTTGAGAACCACTTCTTTAGATCTTTTTCTGCTGTAGAAGGGTAGATTGGTGATCTGATGATGGTGGTGACATTTTCAAGAAGCAGCAGATGTGGAAAAAGCACAAATCCACAGAAATAAGCAGAAGCACAGAGATCCTTGCACTGCAGGTACTCAGGTAAAGCTTCCTCTCCAGCAAAGAAAACAGCTAATAGAACAGAAGGGACATTACCTTATCTCACGCCAAAATTCACGATTCAAGACGGTCAGCTCCAGCCAAGGATTATTGCAATGACAGCGCACTGCTCACTCCCACCGAAAGCGATGCCCCCAACTTATCTAACCCAAAAAAGGGCTTAAAAAGGGATTGTTTTTATTTTTGAAAACACAAAAAAATTTGAACATGTCATACTTACCTGCTTTTTAAACCAGTTTTGCACAGAGCAGCCCTGATTCTCCTCTTCTGGGGTCTCACGCCTGCGCTCCCGGCTACTCCTGCCTTCCGAGTGTCCCCATAGCAAGCCACTTGCTATGGAGGCACTCATGCAGACTCGATTCCGAGCCTCTATTGACGCACATAGTGCAGCTCAGTGCCGCGCTCTCTGCCCACAGAATGTCATGGACAGCAGCAGGAGACAGTGGCTCCCACTGCTGCTAAACCTTCAGTGAGAAAATGGGAAAAATCAATGCTGCTACAGATGGACAGTGCTGGATTGAGAGAGGGCTCAGGTAAGATTTAGTGGGGAGCTGGAGCCGACATGGAAAGTTTTTTTTTTTAAACTTAATCCAGAGAATGAATTAAGGTAAAAAAACATTCACCTTTAGAACCACTCTAATAATGATTAAGTTCTGTTTTGGGTGAAACATGGGACCAGGGCTTTGGGTGGGAGGGAGTGTACTGTCATCACAATACACCTTGGCTGGAGACGATGGTCTTTGGCAGCTTATTTAGATGGTGGATTACATTGGAGCAAGAGCAGGCTCCAGGGCCTTAACACCAGACTGATTTCTGAGAATTGGGGAGGATACAGGATGGTCTATGACCAGTGAAAGGGATTGGTTTCATCCAAATTTCATGAGACTTGGGCCGGCCATAGAGAGATCAAAATTTGGCCAGTTCAGCAGGGACTGGTCGAGTTTCGATCCATGTTCGGACACTGAGGTTGTACAGAAGTCAATCTATTGATAAACGTATGTACAAATCGCACTGTCAGATTTTTCCCCACTTGATCAATGCTGCAGGCTATAGCCTACAACGCTGCTCAGTATATTCTGGGGACGTTTCCCAGCTGTCAGAATACAATAGCTCAGGAAAGAGGACTCCCCCATCCAGCTCAAGTCAAGTTTTTTTCAATCTTCTGGTTGAAAAAAAAAAAAAGTGGATTCATCTAGGAGTTGCATACGGTCAGAGGCAGTGGTATCATAGATGATCTCACGCTGTAGATATACAGCTGTGAGGCTGCAGAACAGGAGAGCCTAGGCACATTGACAGATGGGGGAGTGCACTGGTATTCTTCAGGGGAAATTAAAAGCAAGAAGTTGGTACAGCTTAAGCTATTTTTAAATATGCCCTTCAATATAGCCCCTATAAAATGGCAAATCTCCCCTTTCGAGCTCAGGGCCTATCGGGAACTTGTACTCTGCCCATTTAGGGCAGCAATTAAGGATGTTAGATCCTTAAAAAGGCATACAGGTTGCTACCTTGTTGCGAAGAAATATAAAAAATTATTTAAATTTCATTTAGAACTTTAGAAGCTTCTCAAACTAATGTTTAATAAAAAACAGAGTTCTTCAGCTCTAACATTACACAGCACTCCAACCTCTTGTGAATGACCATCACCCAGACTTGACAATTTCAATCAGTATGCAAAATGATCATGCATCTGTAGGAACATTGTGACACCATCTTTCCTAATCAAATGGATTTTTTAAAATGGCTTAATTTTAAAAGTGAATGTTCATCAAGCTTTCGTCATGGTCAGTCAACAGAACTGCTGTACTAAGGTTGGATCTTCTCATGTCACCAAACAGCCAGTGCCTACAGACAGTACATAAACATCAGCCAACCCAGCCAGTTATGATCAGATTGGACAATCCTTTAGCCTAGCTTCCTTGGCTGAAGAATTTGTGCACCAGATTTCTACTGTTTTGACCCCTGGCTTGGCCCTGTGCCATCGGTCATATGCTCTTCACCCATACGTTTAAAGTGAACTTGTGATCAGGCTGTGAATATAGAAGTATGTAGACCTACAAGTAGCATTTGAGCTTTTGAAAAAAGAAAAAAAAAAAAAAAAAAAGTCCTTATTGACCATTGTAGCTACAGGCATTATGGATCAATAAGTTCACAGAAGAAGCACTGTAGTCACTGCTTGAATCACTACTGGGAGGAGAAAGGAGGAAACAGAATTAGTTGAGCATTTGAGTCCCTGCAAGGAGGGGAAATATTAAGGGAGACAAGCTCGCCGAGTCAATGCTGAAAGAGGGAGCGGAGGTGCCGAGTCAATGCTGAAAGAGGGAGCGGAGGTGCCGAGTCAATGCTGAAAGAGGGAGCGGAGGTGCCGAGTCAATGCTGAAAGAGGGAGCGGAGGTGCCGAGTCAATGCTGAAAGAGGGAGCGGAGGTGCCGAGTCAATGCTGAAAGAGGGAGCGGAGGTGCCGAGTCAATGCTGAAAGAGGGAGCGGAGGTGCCGAGTCAATGCTGAAAGAGGGAGCGGAGGTGCCGAGTCAATGCTGAAAGAGGGAGCGGAGGTGCCGAGTCAATGCTGAAAGAGGGAGCGGAGGTGCCGAGTCAATGCTGAAAGAGGGAGCAGAGGTGCCGAGTCAATGCTGAAAGAGGGAGCAGAGGTGCAGAGTCAATGCTGAAAGAGGGAGCAGAGGTGCCGAGTCAATGCTGAAAGAGGGAGCGGAGGTGCCGAGTCAATGCTGAAAGAGGGAGCGGAGGTGCCGAGTCAATGCTGAAAGAGGGAGCGGAGGTGCCGAGTCAATGCTGAAAGAGGGAGCGGAGGTGCCGAGTCAATGCTGAAAGAGGGAGCAGAGGTGCCGAGTCAATGCTGAAAGAGGGAGTAGAGGTGCCGAGTCAATGCTGAAAGAGGGAGCAGAGGTGCAGAGTCAATGCTGAAAGAGGGAGCAGAGCTGCCGAGTCAATACCAAGAGAGGGAGCAGAGCTGCCGAGTCAATACCAAGAGAGGGAGCAGAGCTGCCGAGTCAATGCTGAAAGAGGGAGCAGAGCTGCAGATTCACTGCTGGAACAGGATGCCGGGGTAGCCGAGCTGCTAAGTAACAAGTAAACATTATTGCTTTTGCTGTGAACTTTGAGGGTAAATTGCTCCACAATGCATTCAGCAACAGAGGTCACAGAGGGCTCCTTCTAAAGCTTCTTAACGGTGTCTTAAGAATACGTTAATACTCTAATGTCCACAGCCCGGCCATAGATTCACTTTAAACACATACTCTCAGCCCATCCAAACATGCGAGAAGGAAAAAAGATCCTTTGTATGAAAGATCTCACAGCCGGCACATCCAACCACCATCCACATGTCTGCAGGGAGCTTAATATTTGCTGAAATCTACTTATAAGCTCCAGATGCGATAAGCCATGAACAGTGAGTGGACAAGGCTGAGATCTTTCCCCGGAATCCCTGCACAGCAATGTTAGCACTGCTTTAACTGGAAGGGATCCAGCGGGAAAAATGCAATACAGAATCCCTGGGGAACCTGTGTTTTTCCACACAGAACATTAGCTCACAGGAACCGCATTACCGCTCCCTAAACCAAAGGACAAATCCCAAATCGACCAGGGAAATGCAAGCACTTACATTTTTTATTTCACTGTAAAAAGAAAAAAAAAGAAAAAGAAAAAAACACATCATGACAGTGAAACTTCCTCTTGCACTCATTTAATTCAAGCCTAGGAGGCAAATTTTTTTCCAGACAAAAATAGAAAAAGTATATTTTCTACAAATTAAAAAAAAAATAATCTGAAGCACTTTTTCATCAATCTTACTGCTTAAGTAGTTTTATTTGCACAGCAGTTAGGTGCACTGGGGTCATGGCTATCTGCCAGCACTGGGTATGGTCCCTGACAGCTCCCCCTACAAGAGCTCTCCACTATGTCAACACCACTCCCCCACTACCACTAGGACATGTCACCGACCTGCAGAACGCTCCTTCCTGCCAATGTAATGTGCAAATTATGGGGAGGCTACAGCTTCACTTTCAAAACCCCTCACTGGTCAAACTGATTAAGAGAACAATGTACACTTCGGTATTTATTTTTTTTACATTTCTACACCTTCTTAAGTTGAACTCCCCCCAAAAAAAGTTCCTCGATCAACTAGTGCAGGGATATGCAATTAGCGGACCTCCAGCTGTTGCAGAACTCCAAGTCCCATGAGGCATAGCAAGTCTCTGACAGCCACAAGCATGACATCCAGAGGCAGAAGCATGATGGGACTTGTAGTTTTGCAACAGCTGGAGGTCCGCCAATTGCATATCCCTGAACTAGTGTATTGGAGAATGGCAACTTTTGTTCCAGTTTTCCAGCCTCTGGGTGGAGAGCCAACCCAGCACTGTCCAAAAGCCCTAAAAAGTTTTACACATGAGCTAAATATCAGGTTCTGTCGAAGTGGCATGACCGAAAGGGTCTGCTAATCGGCCTCTGATCAGTGCTCTCAGCCAATGGCTGAGATCGGTGATGTGCGTTTTATGGTGAGGGGGCTATCCTCCCGTCAAAACACAATAGCCCAGCAGGGGAGACCACTGCACTATCATCGGATTCTCAGTACAGGATCTCCCTGCCGAACTCTTCGTTTTTTTCGTTCAGCTCGTTGGGTTGGAAAAAAAAAAAAAAAAAAAAACACACCGACTGTATCAGGCTTAAGTAAAGCCAAAATGTTTTGTGTTTTTCCCCCCCCCCATTTTTGGTTAGTAGCCAGCCAGTCCAGTCAAGAAGCCACTAGGACAGGGGTGTCCAACCTTCTGACTTTCCTGGGCTATATTGGAAAAAGAGGAATTGTCTTGAGCTGCACATAAAATACACTAACAATTACGATAGCCAATGAGCAGAAAAGGTCAGGCAGATCACAAGTTAAAGATTACCGATATAAATGATGTACCTATCAGGATGATGAAGTGTAATTTTTTTTATAAACAAACTTTTTTTTATAGAAGTAAAAGAGGACAACTTAAAACTAGTGCGATATTTGATACAGTTTTTAAAAACCGCATCAGCATCTGGTTCAATAGTAGCGATTCTCAAGGTGCTGATCCCATATTTTGGTTCCAATTTTGCCCTTCTTGTGCTTCATCCTTGCAAATAGTTGCTCACAAATACAGGTGGTGCCGAAAACCGATGACATAAGGCTTGATTGTGAAGAGCGGGAAATTTTTCTTTGGGAAGATGAAACTTAAAGTGAAGCTCCACCCTAAAGTGGAACTTCCGCTCATTGGAACCCTCCCCCCCCTCCGGCACCACAATTGGCACCTTTCGGGGGGGTGCAGATACCTGTACAGTACAGGTATCTGCACCCACTTCCTGCATAGATATCCGCAGAATCTGTGGATATTTACGCCACTTCCTGCGGGTCCCTCCTTATTGCAAGGCGCGACTCGCGCATGCACAGTAGGGAACCGGGAAATGAAGCCGCAAGGCTCCACTTCCCGATTCCCAAGATGGCGGCGGCAGCACCCGAGAGACAATCGAGAGATCGGCTTCGGGTGTCCTGGGCAGGTAAGTGTCCTTATTTTAAAAGTCAGCAAAAAAAAAAAAAACGGTTGAACTCCCGCTTTAATAGCGTCCAGTATATCGTCCTTGTCAAATTTTTCTTCGGCTGCATGTGTTCGCTAAGTGTAAATACATTTAAAAAAATAAATGCAACCTTTTTAAATAAGTTTACAAAAGTTGTGTTGGGCCGCAGTCATAGCCGTCTTGGGCTGCAGGTTAGACACCCCTGCACTAGGACAATTGTACAGAATAAGGAACTGCTTATGCCATCAATTTGTCATCCATTATAGTGCGTGCATCCCACAACCCTTGGTTCCATGTAGGATGCCTCTATTCATCATTCCCCAGCTTCCCCCTCCAAGCCTTCTGCCTTCCCCCTTCGATAAAAGTACTGAGCCAACAGTTCTTTAGCTTCCGTTTTCAGATGTTCAGAACTGATTATTAGGTCACCAAGCAATCAAAGGTCTCTACGTAACAAAGATCAATTGGTAGAGGCCTTTGATCACTTTGAGATGAAAGAATCGGCAACCATTGCCAGAAAGAGGTTACCATCTGACATCAGAACATTAGATCTTGCATGGAGCGGTGGTGCAAGTTCTGTATTTAGTTGATAAAAGAAACATCCAATAGGGAGAAATAAGGAGGCTTTCCCTGCGGACCGTCTCCTGAAAATGTTAGTTGACTTACCATCTCCAACTTCAATGCTTCCCAAGTCGCTGAACTGGAACAAGAATGCCGAGCAAGAACATCAGCGCTACCGATCTAAATACTTGTTCCAAGTTAGTGACTCAAAAAAAAACAAAAAAAACAAAAAAAAAAAGATTCAACATAACAGTCAGGCAGCTAGCATTTGTTTTTGAAGGAGAGCTCAGAAAAGAGGCGCACCCCAGGTTTTCTGCATGGTTTGCACATGCAAGGCTAAGCAACAGGTTCATTAGGCTTGTCTATACTTCTTTATCTATTACAGTCAATTATATAGCTCCTCATTCGTTCCCCTGCCCTAGGAGAGTTAAGTGACATAGCGGGTACTTCAAGGTATGGAGAATCAGGGATCATGTGACTTCCCTCTTCCTCACAGCATTGGTGTTTAGCTATCAATCATTAAACACCCAGCACTATCAAATGGAAATTCTCTGCCTTGGGTATGCTCTGACCAGGACTGACCCAGAACATCTTGCTCCAGCAAGCAAGATGAGCAGTTGTTGAGTAAAGGGAAGGGAGTATTTACAATAAAAGGGGGCTGGCGCTGAACCTATTGTTTTGCAGGTGATGCTAAAAAGCAGACTTTGCCAGACACTTGTCTAATTCAGCCGTTTATGGTCGGCCCAGGTAACGTTCATATGCAGCCTCCAGCCCGCACACGCTTTCTCAAGAGAAAAAGTCAAGTCAATCAGCAGGAATCCACTATTGTCTTCCCTTGGGAAAAGCCATAAACACCAGAGAGATCTCTGGAATGACCTCCACTATTTCTATAGGAACCAGCATGAACAATCACCCATTTTTTGTAAACAATTTGTCTTTTGGTGGTTGGATTGTGCATAAGCAGCCATCACTAAATGTTTGTATGCAATTCTACGGGCTCTGTATTCAACAATGGGATGGGGAAAGCAGGAAGCTGTAGAAAGGTGCAAGGTAGAACCTTCGAAAGTTTAGCACATTATCCTACTCTATTTTGTGTTTCCATTTTTTTTTTCTCCAAGTTAAATAAAGAAAACATGAAATCACCATGCATCATTGCACTGCACAAAGTCTAGCGAGTATTTCAGAACAAGGAGAAATACAAAAACATTAACAATCCCAGAGTTCTTATTTAGAACATCGCGACAGGGAATCGTCAAGACATTGGTTGACCCATATGGGAGGCCAATTGTTACGTGTTAAAGTTACCACAGCATCAAACAGCACTCCCAGAAGGCAACCACACCTAGTATATAACCCAAAGCTGCCATCAGTTGGCCATGGAAGTTCGTCTTACCTTAGAATAAAGCAGAGAGATGTCCACTGATCAGGACATCCTAGCCTTAAATAGGTCACACTGGCACATAGGGGACTTCCACAATCTGGCTATAGTGAGTCTAGCAGCCACAAAGATGAAAGCCATCAAGCTTTTTGGGGGCCTTGGGGTCCCCTCCACGGGGGGGGGGGGGGTGGGGCTAAGTAATTCCTGCCGTGGAGAGTGGATGAGATTGACGGACGTAAGTTAATTAAATTAGAGGTACGAATACAAAATCTTGTTTTTTGGACATATCCACCATGCATGGAAGACTATAGCAGCCTTGCCGCAAACCTCAAAACAGTGGGGAGAGGCACCCAGGCCAATGTACCACCTTAGAAGCACTTTGTAGTGTTAACAATATTCTATTTGAAATGCAAAGTGTATGTAAATCAACAATGTTTCCTTTTGGTCTGTTTGTTCGGCAATATAACATTAAAAGTGTAAAGTTTGATATCTGTGGGGAAAAAAAAAAAAAAAACCTGTTGATCCTGCCAGAGATTGGGTGAGCTCTTTACTCAAGGTCCTTTTACAAGGGTGGTAAAATTTTACATAGAAATACCATGTGGAAATACCATGTGGAAATACCATACCACTTGGCACACAGTTAGTGCATGGCCCCCCCTCACTTTGTGTGTTTTTGGCAAATCACTTGACATGTTGGGTTAAATTTGCCACACCAGGAAGTACCGAGCACCAACAATGCCTATGAACCCGAGCAACCACCAATTTAATTTGCAGATAGGCGGAAAAACTGAAGAATCAGCAGTCTGATTTTACTGCCCCTTAGCCATCTGTGTGAACATCGCTCTAAGTTGGGCATGGATGGATCAAATTCATCTGGTTCAGCAGTAACCAACCAAAATTTGATCCATGTGAGGCCAAGCCAGTTCAATCGTTAAACTTTTGTTGAACAGACTTGCTGGAAAAGGTTTCTCAATCAGCTAGCTGTAGCTGCTGAACAGTATATTCTGACAGTCGTGCTGTCATAACACTATGTCCCAGTGAACATCCACCTTGCCTGAATAGATGGAGGAATCAATTTGTGTTTTTCAGCCTACTGGCTGAACAATATATAAAAAATAAAATAATGAATACCCTATGGCCATTTTTTTTGTAGGGAGCTGACGGCAGTGGTGCTGGCACAATGAAATCCCAAAAGGAGCCCAGTCCAGGTCCACCCTGTGGACCACAGAACACCTCCTCTTATTTTTTTGAAGACGAGAAGCGACGGTGGAGTTCTGTTGTCCTAACACACTTAAAGCGGAGTTCCACCCTAAAGTGGAATTTCCACTCATCTGACCCCGGTGTCACAGTTGGCACATTTCAAGGTGGAGGGGGGTGCAGATACCTGTCTAAGACAGGTATTTGCACCCACTTCCGGGCATAGACTCCCACAGGAGTCTACGCTTCTTCCTGTCCCGCCGCGCTGTCTGCTGGGACACACACGGGTCCCAGAGACAGCACGGACCATTCCCATACTGAGTGACAACGTTGCTTTATAGATATTGTTCAACAAATAAGCATTGTCACCCTAGGACAAGAAGTGTGTTTCTGGCAGGATCACCAAGGGAAAACAAAAAGCAAAAAATGAAATACAGCCACCCCATTTGACTGGTAAGCCGCAACATATTCCTTTGTTCTTGGCTTTAGATACACTTTAAAAAAAAAAAAAAAAAGGAAAAAGAAAAGACCTCCACCAGAATAAGCATTAAATTAAAGCCAGAGACATTCCCGGAGTCAGGTAGCAAACACGTCTGGAATATAAAAAAAAAAAAAATTACGCTGCTTTCGACTGGGGGTTGGCAGTCGTTTTTATTGAGGTCAATGCATGCTAATCTTCTCTGGCTCCTTCCAAGATCCTTTTGGCTCCCAGATCTGACTAATGGGCTCTGCAAATCGCTATTATTTTGTCCACTTAATGCAACCCCCACACACTTCTTTCTTTAAGCACTTGCTATAGGCGCTGCCTTTTATTGATGCGACCGTGACACAGCGTGCTGGAAATGCAGACGTGCCATCGCAGTCCTCTTTAATGTTCAGCAGGGGGGCGGCGGAGGGGGCTAATTCCCCTTTACAAGCTTGCAGCATTGAACAATACATGCAAGGGGTGATGGAATGTTGGAGATCTACCCTGAAAAAGGGCTGAGAGACTTTACTGCAGACCTGCACACAGGGAGCCAGGGTGTGAAGCTTCTTGCCATTCTTCTCTGTCCTTGCATGACCCCTTAGCAAGAGAGAATTTCCTGTCACTCGATCTGCAGCTTATTAGATGAACGCTGCTCTATGGCCGAGGGGGGGGGTTGGTGGCTGATCGCAAAAAAAAAAAAAAAAAAAAAAAAACTTCTAGAACCGAGAGAGAACGGGATGTGAGCACAGGCTGACCGCATTATAGGACACATTTACCAGAGTTAACCCTATTCTGCCTATTGTGTGCATTTCGCTTCTTACGTTTGAATGTTTATTACAGTCTAAAGCAGATCTAAACCAAGTCACTAAATTCTCATGAGCTTCAACAGGTTAGGCCTCATGTACGCTGCAGCTTGTGAACTCACGTTTAGGAACAGTCGGGCGTTTTTTTCCCAGCAGCCCCTGAACTCTCCTCTGGTATCTTATGTGTACACTCAGCCCTTTATAGTAGGTTAGAGGCAGTGGAGGTTACCGGCATTTTTCTGAAAGCAGACAAATTGTGTTCAGGACTGTAGTTTATTGGCATTTTAAATGCCAAAATGATGATTGTAACCGTGGTAATAAAAACGGAAAACATTTTTACCACATTTTGTTGCCTGCAAGAGAGGGAGGAAAAAGGAGGAAGGAGGAAGGAGGAAAAAAAAAAAAAAAAAAGAAGAAGAAGGAGGAAGAAGGACAAAGGGAAAAAGGGGGGGACGAAGGTAAAAAAAGGGGGGGCGACGAAGGGAAAAAAGGAAGAGTGAGTGAGGGAGGAAGGAGGAGGGAGGAGGTAGGAAAAGGGAGGAAGGAGGAAAAAGGAGAGAGGTGGAAGAAAAAATAAATAAAAAATAAAAACTGAATATACATTGGAAACTTCTAAAACTATATACCCAGAGATGACCCAGAGGAAAGCAAAATAAAAACCATGGTCCAGTTTTCTACAATAGGAGAAATAAATAAAAATAAGAAAAAATAAATAAATCTCTTGTTCTCCTCAAGGCACTGACCGCCAGCACAAGGAGGCCCCCCCCCTCCCACTGATTGCCAACGCAAGGAGGCCTCCCCACTGACTGCCAACGCAAGGAGGGCTCCCCCCCTCCCACTGACCGCCAACGCAAGGAGGGCTCCCCCCCTCCCACTGACCGCCAACGCAAGGAGGGCTCCCCCCTCCCACTGACCGCCAACGCAAGGAGGGCTCCTCCCCCTCCCACTGACCGCCAACGCAAGGAGGGCTCCTCCCCCTCCCACTGACAACCAATGCAAGGAGGGCTCCTCCCCCTCCCACTGACAACCAATGCAAGGAGGGCTCCTCCCCCTCCCACTGACAACCAATGCAAGGAGGGCTCCTCCCCCTCCCACTGACAGCCAATACAAGGAGGGCTCCTCCCCCTCCCACTGACCGCCAAGGCAAGGAAGCCCTTCTCCCACTGACCACCAGCATAAGGAGGGGAAGCCCTCCCACCAATGTGAGGGAATACTACAGTTTTCCTCGTCTTTTTCTGGCCATTTTTATTCCAAATAAGGAACAGTTGGAAGATATGGATTTGACTTGGCAGCAACCATGCAGAACTGAAATACAAATATTGGGAGGAATGTAAATCTGGTCACCTCAGTGCCATGCAAGCAATTGTATTACCCATCCAAGTTAATACTGGCAGTCTCAGCACAGATTGCTTGCTGTAAGCGAGCACTGCATGGATGAGATGGAAGTGAGGCTTGCAGAGATTTCTAATGCTCATTTCCTGAAGGCAGAACTTTTGGCGTTGTGCCTGACCCAGAACATGCGTGGAGCTATACACTAATGCAGGGTGTCACCAGGCCAGCGGGAGTCAATCTAGAAGCTGCCATCCATTTAACAGCCCGGGGGTTATATAATGCGGGGCCACAGAAACAAGAAAATCACTGCAGAATTAACAAATAGTCAATAAAAGCCCCTTTTCTGTCTCTGACGTACTTGCTGTAGTTTACATTCTCAAGTAAATCCCAACTAAAAATATTTAGCTTCTTTTGTGCACCATGCACATTTTTTTTTTTCTTTAGATCAATTATTTGTTTACATCTTTTAAATACGTCCCAGTGCTGCCAATCTCTGGTCTACGTGTGTTACGGTATCTCCTTTTCTTATAGCGAGCTTCCTGATGCACCCTGCCTGTGTAATGTGATTAAGCCATTGAAACCTCCATTAGAAACTTTGCCTTGTTTTGTACTTATTTAAAAAAAAAAAAAAAAAAAAAATAATGGATTAACCACTTTAAGAAAAAAAAAAAAACCCACACCATACAATAGTTACCAATTTTTTTGCATAATGTGAAAGGTATCTATTTACTCAGCATAACATCATCTAACATTTCATATTTAAAAAGCTTTGTTTAGCATTACAGAGGAGGTATTGTGCTAGAATTATTGTTCTCGATCTAATGATTGCGTGTGTGGTTTAAACATTGCTTACATATGTGGGCGTGACTTACATATGGGTTCGCTTCTGCGCGTGGGCATGGAGGGATGGGGTGCTTTGACTTTTTTTCACTGTCCCCCCCTTTTTTTTGGTCACTTTTATTCTTATTACAGAAATAAGGATGGCAGGCCCACTTTATTGAGAGATCTGGGGTCAAAAAGATCCCAGATCTCTCATTTACCTTTAAAAGCAAAAAGAAAAAATTTATTTTTTGCATTTATACATTTAAAAAAAAAAATCATTTATTTTGGCCAAGAACTGGAAGTGGCATTAGACATCGCTGAAGTCCTCCAAGAGCGTACAGACGAGTGTCGGCCATCTTGGCTTCACACACCTTCCTGCTCAGCAAACGGATGTGCATCAGATCACTGCCAGGCTTTACCGATGGGTCAGGTAAGCCCGGGAAATCCCCCCCCCCCCCCCCCCGCTTTTAAAAGTGATCCTGTGGCGATTGCACCCGCGGGACCACTTTTATCTTACAGAGAACTGGCCATAGTAAAAAATGATACTGGGTTTATGGCAGTTAGCTGCTGCCATAACACTGGTATTAAATATCAGAGTAATATCATAATTTTACTATGGGCTGGTCGCCAAGTGGTTAAATGCATTTCCAATTGGATGCTCCCTTCTTTAAACGCCCTGCACTGCCCACTGGAGGAGGGGATGTTTCGACAAGTAACAGGAAGAAAAGGAAAACTTCAGAAGAGTGATGATGCTCAATCATAGATCAGAATGTAGGAGGAGATGTACAATGATGTATATCTTCATGTGAGACACCGGCCTGCAGTTCTGCAGAATTGGCATCAATGTGCCAGCATCTTTAATTCTTTCATCTAGTAAACATCAGACAGGTCATGCCTACAACTCTCATCCCAGATATACAGTTCTGCTCACAAAAGTTTACATACCCTGGAAAAATGTATAATTTCTTGGCCATTTTTCAGAGACTATGAATGACGCACAAACTTTTCTTTCACTCACGGTTAGTGTTTGGCTGAAGCCATTTATTACTCTTTTTAAATCATCTTTTTAAATCATAACCACAAACTACCAAAATTACCCTGATCAAAAGTTTACACACCCTGCCGATTTTGGTCTGATAACATGCACACAAGTTGACACAAAGGGGTTTGAATGGCTATAAAAAAGGTAACCATCCTCACTCAATACATTTCTGGATTTCTGACAGACCTTTGCATCTTTCATCCAGTGCTACACTGAGGCTCCTGGATTCTGAGTAATGGGGAAAGCAAAAGAATTGTCAAAGGATCTGCGGGAAAAGGTAGTTGAACTGTATAATACAGGAAAGGGATATGAAAGGATATCCAAGGCATTAAAAATGGCAATCACCAGTGTTCAAACTCTAATCAAGAAGTGGAAAATGAGAGTGGTCTGTTGAAACCAAACCACGGTCAGGTAGACCAACTAAAATTTCAGCCACAACTGCCAGGAAAATTGTTCGGGATGCAAAGAAAAACCCACAAACAACTTCAGGTGAAATACAGGACTCGCTGAAAACATGTGGTGTGGCTGTTTTAAGATGCACAATAAAGAGGCACTTGAAGAAAGATGGACTGCATGGTCAAGTCGTCAGAAGAAAGGCATTACTAAGCAAATGCCACAAAGTATCCCACTTACAATATGCCAAACAGCACAGAGACAAGTCTCAAACCTTCTGGCACAAAGTCAATTTGGAGTGATGAGACCAAAATTTAGCTTTTTGGCCACAACTATAAAGGCTACATTTGGAGAAGAGTCAACAAGGCCTATGATGAAAGGTACACCATTCCTACTGTGAAACACGGGAGGTGGAGCGCTGATGTTTTGGGGATGTGTGAACTACAAAGGCACAGAAAATTGGGTCAAAATTGATGGCAAGATGAATGCAGTATGTTGTCAAATACTGGAGGAACATT
This sequence comes from Lithobates pipiens, assembly GCF_037356315.1. Taxonomy (NCBI): domain Eukaryota; kingdom Metazoa; phylum Chordata; class Amphibia; order Anura; family Ranidae; genus Lithobates; species Lithobates pipiens. Next base: position 69,958,493 of record NW_027507785.1, on the reverse strand, counting down.
TGCATTCATCAGCCAGGAAGCTGCATATGGGACGTACTTGGATATTCCAACATGACAATGATCCAAAACAAAAAAGGCAAGTCGACCTGTCATCGACTACAGGAGAATAAAGTGAAGGTTCTGGAGTGGCCATCTCAGTCTCCTGACCTCAATATCAATGAGCCACTCTGGGAAGATCTCCAACGTGCAGTTCATGCAACACAGCCCAAGAATTTACAGAAACTGGAGGCTTTTTACTAAGAGGAATGGGCAGCTTTACCATCTGAGAAGATAAAGAGCCTCAGCCGCAAATACCACAAAAGACTTCAAGCGGTCATTGATGGTAATATATATATATATATATATATATAAAATCCCACAATCACTGGTGGCCCAAAAAATAAATAAATAGAAAAAAGCACCACAATCATTGCTGAGGAATAGCGCATTAACACTCCCCATCTGCACGCCCCTATCTTCACTTTTGACCTGACAATCCTCCTTCCTGCTGTGTTTACAAACGTTCAGCCTATTCACAACCCCGGAAGGAGAACTTCTTTCACAGCGAATGGGTTGAATGTTTGTAAACACTAGTAGTGTACAGAGCCCCTCTGATCACCTATGTACATCATCATTGGGATCTGAGCAGTCCCAATGACCGCTCAGATCACAGCCATTCATGGGAGCAATGGCCCCCTGAGTGTTTTCTGAAGCTCGGTTTATAAACGTCACTCCAAAAATATATATTATGTCCACCTCCTGATGGCATTCTATGCATTAAGTGTCAGAAACCTTTGGAGTGCAGCTCCCCCCCCCCCCCCCCCCATACTTACCTGTGACCCATCTCGATCCAGCGTGCATGCGAGCAGCAGCTCTTTCCTCATTGACTCACACAGCAGAGGGAGCCGTTGGCTCTCGCTGCTGTCAATTATAGCCAGTAAGCCAACAAGAAGAGAGTACGGCTAAGCCATGCTCTGTGGACACACAGTACGGCTTGGGAACAAGCAGCTTGCTATTGGGGGAACTCGGCAGAAGCCGGGACTGCTGGCAGGGGATCCAAAAAGATGAGGTTCTGGGCTGCTCTGTGCAAAACCATTACAAAGAGCAGGCAAGTATAAAAAAAAAAAAAATGAAAATCTTTCCTTTAGAATCACTTTAAAAGTGGTTCTAAAGGCAGAATTATTTTTACCTTAATCCATTAAGGTAATAAACTGCAAGCAGCTCCCTTCTCCATCCCACCAAGCCCCTCCTAAATACTTGCCTGAGCCGGTTGTCGATCCAACAGTGTGCACAAGAGCACATTCTCACCTCATTGGCTCAGACACAGCCTATAAGAAGTGAGCACGGGGCGGGAGCGAGGGGAGCCTGTGTCTTATGGACACAGAGTTAGTTTGGGAGCAAGCATGCACTCAGCAGTCGGGAGGAGTCAGGAGCGCCAGCAGGGGACTCAAGAAAAGCAGGATTGGGGCTGTTCTGTACAAAATCATTGCACAGAGTAGTTAAAGTGTTTTGTAACCATACTTTGTTAGCACTCACCTGTCTGCCTTAACGCGATCTCTCCGGTGTATCATTTTTAAACAAAAAAATAAGCTGTTCCTGCATTTCCGAGCACCGCTTGGCACTCACTTGACTGGCCGCTCCTCCCCCTCCTGATCTGACAGGTACAGCAGGAAGGGCCAAGAATCCCCCCCCCGCTCAATTCAGTCAGGAGGAGGAGAGAGGCAGCTGGTCACATGAGCGCTTATTTTTAATAAAACAGACACACTGGAGACATTGCATTAATGCAGACAGACGAGTGCCAGAAAATAACAGTTATTTAAAGCGGGGTTCCACCCTAAAGTGGAACTTCCGCTGATTGGAACCCTCCCCCCCTCCGGTGTCACAATTGGCACCTTTCAGGGGGGAGGGGGGTGCAGATACCTGTCAAAGACAGGAATTTACACCCACTTCCGGGCATAGACTCCCACGGGAGTCTATGCCTCTTCCTGTCCTGCCGCGCTGTCTGCTGGGACACACACGGGTCCCAGAGACAGCGCGGACAATTCCTATTGCGCAGCGCGACTCGCGCAGTAGGGAAACGGGAAGTGAAGCCGATTCGCTTCACCTAGAATGGTGGCGGCAGCAGCCGAGAGATCGATCGGCCTCGGCCTCGCTGGACCCTGGGACAGGTGAGTGTCCATTTATTAAAAGTCAGCAGCTGTAGTATTTATAGCTGCTGGCTTTTAATATATTTTTCCCCAGTACAGTCCCGCTTTAAACAGGAGAGGAGGGGAGGGGTAGACCCCGACACAGAGCTAACAGGCAGGGAGGGAGGCAGGGAAGGACGGAGGGGGTAAGCGAATTAGGAGAGGACGACAGGACAGAGTGGATGATGGAGTCACATAAACTGACCATGGTGTCAGGGTTCAGCAGCCATGATAAACCATGGTCAGTTTACAGGGGGAAGGGCAGAACCAGGCATGATCAGCCAGGTATTGCAGGCAATACGGGTGGGGGGGGGGGGGCAAATTACACAGCACAAGCACTGTTAAGGGAACAAGATTTTTTATTTAATTTTTTAGGGTAACAAACACTTTAAAAAAAAAAATGAAAAGCCTGCAACTACAAATACTGCAGCTGCCGTCTTTTAATATATTCAAACTTACCTTTGGGCGGCACCGTGGTGTAGTGGTTAGCACTCTCACCTAGCAGTAATAAGGGTCGCTAATTCGAATCCCAACCACGACACTACCTGCCTGGAGTTTGCATGTTCTCTCTGTGCCTGTGTGGGTTTCCTCCGGGTACTCTGGTTTTCTCCCACACTCCAAAGACATGCAGGTAGGTTAATTGGCTTCTGTCCAAAATTGGCCCTAGTATATGAATGGGGACCTTGGATCTTGGGCTCCCTGAGGGTAGGGACTGATGTGAGTGTGCAATGTACAGGGATAGGGACAATTGTAGGCACTCACTCAGGATGGACTGGTGTCTTTATTCAAAACCTGTTCAGGGAGCCTGCAATGTCGGCACCGCAGCCGATCTTTGGATCTGCTGTCGGGTGCAGCAGCCGCCACCATTGCGGGAACCCAGCAGTGAAGCCTTTCAGCTTCACAGCCAGGTCTCCACTGCGCACGTGTCATCACTTTAGGAGCTAAAAGATCAATTCCAGGTGGACTGGCCCTTTAAGTGTGTGCATTTAAATAAACATCTGCTTCAAGTCACTAACTTTACAGTCGCCAAAAAAAGACAAAGTCTGCTGTGCCCCGACTTTCGTTTCCTCCTCCAGGACACGACACACAGAAAACCGAGCCAATTCTCGGCACATTTCAGAAACACTTCTGCTATAAGCTTCTAGGATTTCCTGTGCGCTGCAAGTAAATTTGTCACCTGATAATAAAGTTACAAGAGAAAAAAAAAAAAAAGAAAGAAAAAAGGAAACCAAAAATGTGGCAATCCACCATGTGCTGAGAGCAGACACTGCAATATGCCGTCTGTCACTTCTTCCAGATTCAAATGTTTTAGAACCAGCCTGGCTTCCCTCCAGCCGTAACCAGAACTATAATCAGCGGTTCACAATGCTGACCACAAGCAAATACTACGCTCAGTTTCACTTTAGCTTAGGCGTGAGGCGAGCTTCTACTACTTGCAGATCTGTGCGAGAACACAAAGCACGAGACTCGGGGAAACAGACGCCCCCCATTTACTGAGCACCTGCAGCTCCAGCACTCCCTGAAACACAATGGTTGCCAGTTCTCCAGGGGAAACGATCAGATAAATTTGGTACTAAACACCTAAAAAGATTTGTGTCTCCTTCTAGAAGATTGATAGGAGTACAGATACACTTTGCAAGTTAAAATCAGTATTTTTTTGCTAGAAAGTTATAGAACCTCAAACATCATATTCTTTAGCAGAGACCCTGGAGAATAAAGTGGCAGTCATTGCAGTTTTTTTATGTCACACTGTATTTGCACGGCAGTTTTTCTAACAAAATAAAAAAAAAAATTAAATAAAAACACCTTTTATGAATTTTAACCATTTCAGCCCCGGAAAAGATTTACCCCCTTAAAGAGGAAGTAAACCCTGATGGGTTTTACTTCCTCTTTTGCTCGCTGCAAAGCCTGCAAATGAAAAGCACAATGGGCTAGTATGCATCGCATACTAGCCCATTACGTGCCACTTACCTGCAAAAGAATCCAGCAATGTCCCCTGTGTAGGCAGCATCGATCTTCTGGCCCCTCTTTCTTCCAGGCCACAGACTCTGGCTCTGTGATTCGCTGGAGCCACGTGACGTCACTCCCAAGCATGTACACGGGAGCCGCGATTAACTGCACAGGCTAGGGAAGAAACGGCACTTAGTTTGCGTTTCTTCCCCGTGTATGGCGGACTACAAGTGAAATAGCTCCTAAACGGCACACGTTTAGGAGATATTTCCACTAGAGGTCGACCGATATGGGTTTTTCTCTGGCCGATGCCGATATTTAGAAATCATGGCGGCCGATAGCCGATATATGATGCCGATTTTTTTGGGCCGATATGTTAGGCCGATTTTATTTTATTTATTTATTTATTTTTAATCCCCCTTGATCTAACACACCTTTCCCACTGTGGCGTTTTAAGGCGCTTTTGGGCTAAAAATAGCGCCTGTAAAATGGCTCCCCTGCAGTCTGTGTGAAAGAGAGTGCTTTCACACTGAGGCGATGCGCTGGCAGGATCTTAAAAAAAAAGTCCTGCAAGCAGCACATTTGGAGTGGTGTATACCGCTCCTCCACCACTCCTGCCCATTGATATGAATGGGCACCACTGCCGAAGCGCATGCAATGCGATTTGGCAGCAGTGCTTCATGGGCGCATTTAACCTCTTCCTTGGCCGCTAGCTGGGTTATATGTGCCCCACTAGCAGCCAAATAGCACCGCTAAAATGATGGTAAAGAGCCGCTAAAACTTGCGTTTTACCATCAACGCCTGCCCGCTCCAGTGTGAAAGCAGCCTTCATAAGTGATACAGAAAATTTCTTACACTTAAACATTTATTAAACAAAACAAACCTCCAATCAGTTTACTTGTATGTATGATTTAGATTAAAAAAAATATATTATATATATATATATATATTAAATAAAAACAGGTAGTCAAAACTTTTGGACAAAAAAAAAAAAAAAAAAATGGGCTAACTTTACTGTTTTTATTTTATTTTTATTTTTTAAATGCTGTATTTTTTTCCCAAAAAAATGCATTTGAAAGACCTCTGTGCAAATGCCGTGTGACATAAAATATTGCAACAAGCGCAATTTTATTCCCTAGGATCTCTGCTAAAAAAATATATATCATTTTTGGGGGGGGTCTAAGTGATTTTCTGGCAGAAAATACAGGATTTTTACTTGTAAGCAACAAGTGTCAGAAAAGATTTAGTCTTTAAATGGTTAAACTGAGAACTTCTACACACTGAGATGACTTCATTCATTCAAGTGTAAACATTGTATCTTTCTGTTCTTTTCTTGGCAGTCTGCCCAGAGTGGAGGAAAGGGTTGCTATGATGACTCAGTCAACTTAGACTGACTTCTATACAGAAGTCATTTCAAAGTCCCGCTGTAGTTCTAAATCGGCTTTTTATCAGCACAAATCGGCCGATGCCGATTATTTAAAAAACTGCAAATATCGGCCGATATATCGGTCGACCTCTAATTTCCACTACCTATAGGTAAGCCTTATTCTAGGCTTACCTATAGGAAGAAGTCCAAAAAGTAGGTTTACAACCACGTTAATTCTCTGGCTATTTTTTGTGATACGGCACTGCGGTATTTTAACTGACAATTGCGCGGACGTGCAACGCTTTACCCAAATAAAAAAAGATGTCCTTTTTCAACATAAATAGAGCTTTCTTTTCTGAGGGCTTTGACACTGGAGCGGTGCGCTGGCAGGGCGCCACAAAAAGTCCTGCCAGCAGCTTCTTTGGAGCAGTGAACTCACTGATCCTCCACTGCTGATCCCCATTGAAATGAATGGGGCAGCACTGCAATACCGCCGTAAAATCGCAGCCAGAGATTTAACCCCTTTTCGGCCACTGCTGCCAAATAGTGCCGCTAAAACAAGGGTAAAGTGGCGCTGAAAATAGCGCAGATTTACCGTTGACGCGGCTCGGTGTGAAAGCCCTCTAAGGACTGCTTTTAAAGTGGTTGTAAGCCTCAGAGACCGGCCACTTTATTAGGTACACCTGTTTAACTGCTTTGCACAAATTGCTAATCAGCCAATCACATCATGACTTACTGAAGTTCAAACCTAGCATCAGAATGGGGACGCAAGTGACTCTGAACATGGCATGGTTGTTGGTGCCAGGTGGGCTGATCTGAGTATTTCTAAAATTGTTGATCTACTGGGATTTTCACACACACAACTAGCTCTCAGGTTTACAGAGAATGGTCCAAAAAAGAAAAAAATAGCCAGTGAGCGGCAGTTGTGTTGAGGAAAATGCCTTGTTGATGTGAGCAGTGAATGGCAGACTGGTTTGAGATAATAGTAACTCAAATAACTACTCGTTACAACCAAGATATGCAGAATACCATCTCTAAATGCACAACGCATTAAACCTTGAACCAGACGGGCTACAGCAGCAGAAGACCACACCGGGTGCCACTCCTGACAGCTAAGAACAGGAAACTCCGGCTACAATTCACACGGGCTCACCAAAACTGCACAATTGAATATTGAAAAAATGTTGCCTGGTCTGCTGAGTCTCAATTTCCGCTGCGACATTCAGATGGTGGAGTCAGAATTGGCGTAAAACAACATGAAAGCATGGATCCATCCTGCCTTGTATCACTGGTTCAGGCTGGTGGTGGTGATGTAATGGTGGTGGGGGGGAATATTTTCTTGGCACACTTTGGCCCCCTTAGTACCAATTGAGCATGGTTTACACGCCACAGCCTACCTGAGTATTGTTGCTGACCATGTCCATCCCTTTATGACTACAGTGTCCCCATCTTCTGATGGCTCCTTCCAGAAGGATAATTCTCCATGTCACAAAGCTCCAATCATCTCACCACTGGACAATGAGGTCCCTGTACTCCAATGGCCTCCACACTCACCACATCTCATCCAATAGAGAACCTCTGGGATGTGGTGGAACAGAATGTGCAGCCGGCAAATCTGCAGCAACTGTGTGATGCCATCATGTCATTATGGACTAAAATCTCTGAGGAATGTTGCCAACACCTTGTTGAATCTATGCCACGAAGAATGAAGGCAGTTCTGAAGGCAAAAGGGGGTCCAACCGGGTACTAGCAAGGTGTACCTAATAAAGTGGCCAGTGAGTGTACATTCGGGTCCATTAAGGAATATATTTAAATTAAAGAGGAAGTAAACCCTGATGGGTTTACTTCCTCTTTTTTTCCCTGCAAAGGTAAAGCATAATGGACTACTATGCATCGCATAGTAGCTCATTATGTGTCACTTACCTGACACAGGAGCCAGCGAAGTCGCCGCTGATCCCTGTAGTCCGCCGCATCCATGTTGCTGGTGGCGTCTCGCAGCTCCGACGAATCACAGCGGCGAAGCCGCGATGACGTCACTCCCGCGCATGCGCACGGGAGTCGCGTCTCGCAGCTCCGCCGCTGCCACTCGGCGAAGCCGCGATGACGTCACTCCCGCGCATGCGCACGGGAGTCGACAAATTTGGCAAATCCATTCATGGATTTGCCGCATTTAGTGCGCCTGCGCGCCGCTGTCTACGGCGCATGCGCCGTAGACAGCAGTGCCCATTTTCGGGCAAATATCTCCTAAACCATATAGGTTTAGGAGATATTGCTTGGACCTACAGGTAAGCCTTAATCTAGGCTTACCTGTAGGTCCAAGTTGTTTGGAAGGGTTTACTTCCTCTTTAAAGCTTCTGTGCCTGGAGTTCAGCTTTAAGTTTTCAGTAATTGGGGGTAGCTCTACTTTAAAATAAACATACAAAATAAAGAGTTAATTTGGCACGTAGGAGAGAAATCTAGGATTGCTACTTTCCGGCAATTGTTATGTAAAGCACAGACAGAGCGCCATAACTCTCTACATTTCCCCCACGGATTCCTCCCGTGGATCAGCACAATGTAGCAGGTAGGACGCAGGCCGTACTTCTCGCAGGCTGCAGCCCCGCAGATCACAATGGAAAGTGACAGACGGCTGTCAGGATAAACCCCCAGTGACCCGTTACAAGTCTGCCGCTCTGCTCGAGATCACAGGGAGACAGAGGAACAAGGATTTCTGTTTGACTCCTTCTGCACATCCACCTGGGGAAAGATGCGCATTATCTGTCTGAATTTCACATTGTTTTTTCCTGACCGCCTGGAGGAATTAATTCTATCAGAGGCCTATGTTTACAACCATCAAGCAGAAGGCACAAGCGTGTTGCGCCCAGTCTCCAACACGCGTTCCGCGATTTGTTCTGCATTCTGCAAACGTACGCAAGCTGAAGAGATAAAGAGGCAGTGTCATTGTCCCATTCAGGTCAAAGTGACAATGTCTGCTGATAGCAGCCCCCCCACAAAGGCAAGGAATACTCCCTTGTATGGTCCGGTCCACTGCCACCACCTTGGCAATTGACCTCTCAGGCCTGAACATTGACACATGGGTAGGGGAGTCCACCCTGTTAAGACTGAAGTTGAGCAGTAGTAACCGTGCACGGATGGGTGGGTACAACTTGCTGGTGGGGGGCGCTTTCAGGCACTGTACGGAATAAGCATAAGGGTTGATTTACTAAAATTGGAGCGTGAAAAAAATGATGCAGCTCTGCATGAAAACCAATCAGCTTCCAGGTTGATTTGCCAAAACTTAATTGAGCAAGCTGAAGTTAGAAGCCGATTGGCTACCATGTATAGAAAACTAAATTCTCAAAAGCCACACACCAACATGTTTCGCCCTGACCAGAGGGCTTAATCATGGGGATCCCCATAATTAAGTCTTGTGGGCAGGGTGAAACTCGTTGGGGGTGTGGTCTGGAGGAAGCCAGGCTGAGGCGGTTTCCACTTTTTACATATAGGGCTTTGTTGTGATGTGTGGCTTTTGGGACTTTTCTTTCTTTGCATGGTTAGCCAAGGAGCCAGGCCAAATTCTGTCCATTCCTGCACTTCTAGCTGCTGACAGCAAATGAGGACCTGCTGGAGCCTTGAGCAGCACCCTTAGTTTTGGCAGCACAACTGCACCAGATTTTGCACTCTCCGGTTTTAGTAAATCAAGTGACAGTGTCTACAAAGTGGATATGTAGACGAATCGATAAGAGCATCACAAACATGATCTTAGTAGTCCAAATCCTTTTATTGATTCTACAATAAAGCAATAGGCAGCCAACAAGTTTTGGGTGCCAAGAAAATCCTCTAACAGAACTTCTGACACACTTTGGCTGCCAGTTTCTTTTTTCTGGCATCAATAAGAAGCTTTTGGCTGTGAAAATAAAGTTTTGGTGCTCTAATTGGTCCAATTACACTTTGATTTCCTAATGTGGGTGACCCTACTTTTGAGTGCTCAGGATAATGGATTTTTTCACCAAAGATCTGAAATTTTTGCTGACCTACTTTCCAAAACAACTCGACCAGGGTGGATAAAGATCAATGATTAAAAAAATCTTTTTTTTTTTATTTAAGTCAAATTTTTTAGTTTTTATCAAATTAATTTTTATTAAAATGCTTTTGGAGTAAAAAACAATCTAAAAAAAAATAAAATAAAAAAAGATAGTTTTTTTTTAAAATTTAAACCACTTCCCGACCGGTGCGCGACGATGTACGTCGGCACAATGGCATGGGCAGGCAAATTGGCTTACAGGTACGGGCATTTGTAATTGCCGCCCTGCCATCGCGTGCATGCCGGTTTGGACCCCCGTGAGTGCGGTCGCGGGTCCCATGGACTATCACCGCGGGGATACCCGCGATCGTCTCGCGGAGAGGCTGAACGGGGAGATGCCGATGTAAACAGCATCTCCCAGTTCTGCCTAGCAACAAGTGACACTGATCTCTGCTCCCTGTGATTGGAGCAGAGATCAGTGTTCACTAACACACAGAGCCCAGCCCCCCACAGTTAGTAACACGCCCCTAGGACACACTTAACCCCTTCACTGCCACCCCCTGGATAACCCCTTCACAGCCAGTGTCATTTACACAGGAATCAGTGCATTTACATAGCACTGATTGCTGTATAAATGACAATGGTCCCAAAAATGTGTCAAAAATGTCCGACGTGTTCGCCATAATGTCAGAGTCACAATAAAAAATTGCTGATCGCCGCCATTACTAATAAAAAAAAAATAATAAAAAATGCCATAAAACTATCCCCTATTTTGTAAACTCTATAAATTTTGCGCAAACCAGTCAATCGCTTATTGCGTTTTTTTTTTACCAAAAAATATGTAGAAGAAGAATACGTATCGGCCTAAACTGAGGAAAAAAACTTTTTTTTTTATATATTCTTGGGGGATATTATAGCAAAAAGTAAAAAAATAATGTGTTTTTTTCAAAATTGTTGCTCTATTTTTGTTTATACTGCAAAAAATAAAAACCACAGGGGTGATCAAATACCACCAAAAGAAAGCTCTATTTGTGGGGGGAAAAAAAAAAGGACGTCAATTTTGTTTGGGAGCCCTGTCGCACGATCGTGGAATTGTCAGTTAAAGCGACGCTGTGCCGAATCGCAAAAAGTGGTCTGGTATTAAGCCAGCAAAATGGTCCGGTCTGAAAGTGGTTAAGATACATTCATAATTTACTTTATTCAGCATGAAATGGAGCTTAGTTATGTAACAGGAGGCTGAATATTCTGCAATATTTACATTTTTAGTAAACTCGTTTAATAAGTCCAAGCTCTGCAAGATAACATGCACTGCATTGATGCATTCACATAACTTCACTCTAACCATGAGATAAAACAAAGTTCAGGAATATTCCTTTATCCCATTGTTTTGCAAATCTATGTACACTATAAACTGTATGATTGAATCAGTTCGGATATCACTGTTTTACTAACCTGACAGCTTTTCTAAATAGAAAACCTTCATTTTGTTTGCAAATATTAAAGATTCAAACTACCAGAAAGACCAGTCCTTACATTTAAAGAGAACCTGTCATTTCAGATCTATCATGACAGTGCCTGTTAGTGGGCATCCACCCTCCTGCCGGCCCTGGCCCGCGACCCTGCACCCTCCTGCCGGCCCTGGCCCGCGACCCTGCACCCTCCTGCCGGCCCTGGCCCGCGACCCTGCACCCTCCTGCCGGCCCTGGCCCGCGACCCTGCACCCTCCTGCCGGCCCTGGCCCGCGACCCTGCACCCTCCTGCCGGCCCTGGCCCGCGACACTGCACCCTCCTGCCGGCCCTGGCCCGCGACACTGCACCCTCCTGCCGGCCCTGGCCCGCGACACTGCACCCTCCTGCCGGCCCTGGCCCGCGACACTGCACCCTCCTGCCGGCCCTGGCCCGCGACCCTGCACCCTCCTGCCGGCCCTGGCCCGCGACCCTGCACCCTCCTGCCGGCCCTGGCCCGCGACCCTGCACCCTCCTGCCGGCCCTGGCCCGCGACCCTGCACCCTCCTGCTAGGCCTGGCCCGCGACCCTGCACCCTCCTGCTAGGCCTGGCCCGCGACCCTGCACCCTCCTGCTAGGCCTGGCCCGCGACCCTGCACCCTCCTGCTAGGCCTGGCCCGCGACCCTGCACCCTCCTGCTAGGCCTGGCCCGCGACCCTGCACCCTCCTGCTAGGCCTGGCCCGCGACCCTGCACCCTCCTGCTGGCCCTGGCCTGCGACCCTGCACCCTCCAGCCAGCCTTGGCTCATGAACCTGCACCCTCCATCCGGTCCTGGTCCGTGACCCTTCACCCGCCACATGACACCACAAAGCTTCTAATTTACTCACTGGTTATGTCCCGCCTCGAATACTGCTACCCCCTCATTGGCTTGCCTTTACAGGGGCTATCCCCCCTTTAGTCCATCATGAATGCTGCTGCCAGGCTCATCGACCTTACAAACCTTTTAGTGTCTGCCACCCCTCTCTGCCAATCCCTCCACTGGCTTCCACTCCCCCGACAAATTCAATTCAATGTACCAACATACAAATCCTTCCACAACTCTCCCTTCAGGTACATCATTAACCTCTACACACTGCTCAGGGTCAGCCACTTCCTCTACACACTGCCCAAGGCTGGCACAAGCCCCTACACACCATGGCACCAGTCATTTCTTCTCGCTATTATTTCAGCCCGTCCCTTCTCTTCATACTCCAGTGTGAACTATTATTATCACCGGCTTCCAGTTTATACACATTACACATCTCTGTAAAACGCTACAGCATTGCAGTGGTAAGAGTAATACTTCACAGAAAGTCGGGTTAGGAGGTCACAGGGGTGACTGTTGAATGTAGAAGAGCCGCTCTGATCTTGGTAATAGCAGAGCCGCAGAACAGAGTCTGGAATCTCGGCACACCGAGAACAAGCTGTAATAGCTCCCAGACCGTTAGCGTACATAAAGAGGAACATGTTCTGGTCACCAACTTGCATTTTTTAGTCACCATGGTGACCATAATTGGTCCAGCCCTGTTCTAAGCAGTAAGTACCAGTTTGTGAACACAGCTGTTCATAGAATGCAAGTCCTTGAAAAAGACCAACACAGACGTCTTTCTTCAGACCAAACCTATTGAGGAGAAATGTCTCTGGATGTACCAGGACCACCACAACCATGGCCAATCTGAGAAAAAAAAAAAGAAATACATTTTATCAACATCTGGCTGTTCAAAGGTGTAAGCAAGCTTACGGCTACTACAACCGTGAGCTTGGTATTGATTCATTTCTACCAGAAAATGGCTTTCAAGTAAAAGTGACCGAGGTGGATCTTCTCCATAACAGAACTACAGAGAATGTCCTCCTCATCTCCATTACATAGGACTATGGAGCATCTCCTTGTCCTCTCCACAATATAGGAATACCAAACATCGCCCCTTTATCTGCATAGCATGGAACTACAGAACAACTGCCCTTCATCTTCATAGCATTGGACCACAGAACAACTGCCCTTCATCTTCATAGCATTGGACCACCGAACAACTCCCCGTCATCTCCACAGCATTGGACCACCGAACAACTCCCCGTCATCTCCACAGCATTGGACCACCGAACATCTCCCCGTCATCTCCACAGCATTGGACCACGGAACAACTCCCCGTCATCTCCACAGCATTGGACCACAGAACAACTCCCCGTCATCTCCACAGCATTGGACCACAGAACAACTCCCCTTCATCTCCACAGCATTGGACCACCGAACAACTCCCCTTCATCTCCACAGCATTGGACCACCGAACAACTCCCCGTCATCGCCACAGCATTGGACCACGGAACAACTCCCCTTCATCCCACAGCATTGGACCACCGAACAACTCCCCGTCATCGCCACAGCATTGGACCACAGAAAAACTCCCTTTCATCTCCATAGCATAGGATTACACAAAATGTCCCAATCATCTAAATAACATAAAATGTTCCATAGTCCTTGTCATCGGCATACCATACAATTGCAGATCATCTCCATAACATAGGACTATGGAACACCTCCTCCTCATGTGTATAACATAGGATTACATTATTCATGCCAAGGTTCTAGGTGTAGTCCTGGACTCAACTAACCGTTCAGCCCAAGATCCATTCACTGTCCTCAGCTTGCCGCTTCAACCTCCAGAACATCTCCAAAAAAACACCCCTTCCTAACCAATGACACCACAAAGCTTCTAATTTACTTCTCCCACCTTGAATACTGCAACCCCTTCATTGGCCTACCTTTACAGAGGCTATCCCCCCTTTAGTCCATCATGAATACTGCTGCCAGGCTCATCCACCTTACAAACCCCTCAGCGTCTGCCACCCCTCTCTGCCAATCCCTCCACTGGCTTCCACTCGCCCATTAAAATTTAATTCAAGGTACTACCAACATACAAATCCTCCCACAACTCTCCCTCCAGCTACATCACTAATCTGGTCTTAAAATGCCAACCTAATTCATTCTCTCTTTGTTCCTCCCAAGACCTTCTGCTCTCTAACTCACTTGTCACCTCCTCCAATGGTCACCTCCAGGACTTCTCCTGAGCCTCTTCCATCCTCTGGAGCTCCCTACCCCAATCTCTACGACTATAAACTACTCTATCCACTTTCAAACTATCCCTGAAAACACATTTCTTCAGAGAGGCCTATCTGGCACACACCTAACAACTATACATGTATTTTCTCCATCAGCCCGTCCCCACAGCTATTACTTTTTTTTATCTCTTGACCCTCCCTCATACATCTCTCGAACGAGCAGGGCCCTCGGATTCCTACAGTATTAAACTGTACTGTAATTTTACTCTCTGCACAAACAGCCAATGCTATATAAATCCTGTATAATAACAATATTATAATAAATAATATTGTCTCCCCACCATGTTCAGAACACGGGGCTGCGGAACATCTCCCGCCCAGAACACGGGGCTGCGGAACATCTCCCGCCCAGAACACGGGGCTGCGGAACATCTCCCGCCCAGAACACGGGGCTGCGGAACATCTCCCGCCCAGAACACGGGGCTGCAGGACATCTCCCGCCCAGAACACGGGGCTGCGGAACATCTCCCGCCCAGAACACGGGGCTGCGGAACATCTCCCGCCCAGAACACGGGGCTGCGGAACATCTCCCGCCCAGAACACGGGGCTGCGGAACATCTCCCGCCCAGAACACGGGGCTGCGGAACATCTCCCGCCCAGAACACGGGACTGCGGAACATCTCCCGCCCAGAACACGGGACTGCGGAACATCTCCCGCCCAGAACACGGGACTGCGGAACATCTCCCGCCCAGAACACGGGACTGCGGAACATCTCCCGCCCAGAACACAGGACTAAGGAACATCTACCCCTCAAATTCATATCACAGAACTATGGAACATCTCCCGCTTATAACACAAGACTATGACATCTAAACTTATCTTCATAGCATAGGGGCAATGAAACATCTCCCACTCATCTTCAGGACACAGGACTATGGAAAAAATCTCCCCCTTATCTTCATAACATAGGACTATGGAGCACCCCCCCCCCCAATCTTCATAATAAAGAACTATGGAGAATCTCCCCCTCATCTTCATACCACAGGAGTATGAAACAGCTTCTGCCCATCTCCAAAACATAAAATTACGTAACATCTCCCCCTCATATTCAGAACATAGGACTATGGATTATTTCTTCCTCATCTGCATAACATAAGATTACAGAGCGTCTCCCCATCATCTTCATAAAATAGGACCAAAAGAACATCTCCCCCTCATTTTCAAAGCATAGGAGTATGGAAATCTTAGTCATCTGCATAACGTACAATTACTGAAAATCTCCCTCAGATCTCCACAACATTAGACTACGGAACATCTAATCTGCATAACATGAGATTACAGAACATCGCCTCTTCATCTCCATAACATGGGGAAGGTGTTCTGAAGTTTACAGAGGTAACGTAGGCAGGGCTGATAACGCAATGCGCACAGGACAGCAATGGACGACTGGTAGGATCAACAGGTTTTTTTTTGGAACAGATCCTACAAAATATTAATCAAAAAGAAGCAAAAAAGAACCGGTCATAGTTAGTGTTTACATATAATGTAAAGACATCCAAAAGGTGAACTAAAAAGACTTTCCGATAGACGTGCCTGGGTTTCTTTAGAACCTCCATGGACAAACACATTCCGTAGAAGCGGTCTACGAATTAATTTTCCCTCTGCGCACAACATATATAATGTATGCTAACCAAATAGACGAGCACCAAGAATGATACCGTAATTTGGGTGATCTATGCGTTTAGAAAGTAATTGAATGGATCGCAGCGCTAATGTAACGGTATAAGAGCAATGGCATCATCGCTTAGTGATATCCGTCACGAGCCAAATGGAATTATCAGCTGGTGCAGACGAGAAGCGGAATCCGGGCCTCGAGAAACACTGAATGGTGAGAGCAGCACTTTACAGACTAATAATACGCTCTGTAGAGGAGTCCTCCAGAGAGAGCGGGAGGGGGGGGGAGACATGACAGGCAGCAGATTAACTCTATCATTACCCAGCCATCTATCAGCATGCTGCAGCCTTCCCAAGTGTGCTAAATGCCAGGAATTCTATCCATAGCAATAAACCGCAGCTTAGGACAGCCTCTGCAAGCGTATTCGATAAAGAAATGCCAGGAGCGGAGGCGATGTATAGCATTAGCTATGATAAAAAAAAATGTTTAAAAAAATGCACGTGCGCTTTGGGATTATTTCAACATCTACCCTTTATGTTACCTTTTATAGGACTTTCACATTTTATGTGCTTGCTTTAATAATGTTTGCACCCCTAACATACCAAGTGAACGCGCGAAAAATGCGGTGCTTTAAAAAGGGTATTGGTGCTACTTTGCTGAATTTACCACACGTAGGGAAGCTAGCGATGCGCCGAAATTTCGGCAGCCGTAAATACCGGCTAAACATGGCGTTATCAGCATTTTGCAGGTAAAAGAAAAAGGATGCTACTGTGATTTTACCATACTGGTGCGTTTTTTCATAGGTCATGCGACTCAATCTGCATCAAAAACGTAACACGGGTGCGTTTTCAATGCATTTCAATGAGGAGGATTTTTAAGACCACAATGAAAGAGCAACATACCAGTGCGAGGACATACATCGAATTTAAATGCATTTTCTTAACTTTTCTTGCTCTAAAGTTGCCAATAATGGTCGACAATAAATCCCTTTAAATTTATATTAATTAAAAAGTTGAAAATACAAGTATATATATGTTTTTGGCCAAGTGCATTCTGCATTTTTGGCAGCACAATTTCCATTCGGTGCACCTCCTAAGGGACTCCCATGGAAACGAGTGGACGGCCCTATGCAAGTAGTGCGACAAAAAAAAGAAATCATCACGAGTTGTGAGCGTAAATGGGGCCTCATATCAGTCCCTGCTCTCAGGGAACTTACAATCTAAGGTCCCCATCTCACATGCATGCATACCGATGCTAGGGCCAATTTTAGAGCCATGCCCCTCAACATGAATCGCACAGGAAATCGATGTGCATTCCTGTGCGATTCACATGCTGCTCTGTGACTTGTGATATCAGCCTATTCTTTTGGAATAGGCTAAAATTGCACAGCACCAAAGTATGCACTACTTTTTAACCACCTCAGTACAGTGCAGTTACACCCCCTTCCTGACCAGACCAATTTTCAGCTTTCAGCGCTCTCACACTTTGAATGACAATTACTCAGTCATCCAACACAGTATCCATATGAAACTTGCGTCCTTTTTTCCACACAAATAGAGCTTTCTTTTAGTGGTATTTAATCACTAGTGGGTTTTTTATTTTTTGTGCTATAAATAAAATAAAACGTAAATTTTGTGAAAAAAATGCCTTTTTCTTCGTTTCTGTCATAAATTTTTGCCAATTAGTAATTTTTCTTCATAAATTTTGGCCAAAATTTATACTGCTACATATCTTTGGTAAAAATAACCCACATTAGTATATATTATTTGGTCTTTGTGAAAGTTATAGAGTCTACAATCTATGGTGCCAATCACTGAAAATTCATCACTTCTGATCAGGCCTTCAGTACATCAGGTGTATCTCATTTCTTGAGACTCTAACTAGTCAGGAAAGTACAAATACCCCCCAAATGACCCCTTTTTACAAAGTAGACATCCCAAGGTATTAAGTAAGTAGCATGGTGAGTTTTTTTAAGTTGTCATTTTTTCCCACAATTCTTTGCAAAATTAAGATTTTTTATTTTTTTTTATTTTTTTTTACTAAATTGTCATATTATCAGGTTATTTCTCACACACAGCATATGTATACAACAAATTACCCCCCAAAATACATTCTGCTACTCTTCCCGAGTACGGCGATACCACATGTGTGAGACTTTTACACAGCCTGGCCACATACAGAGCACCAACATCGATGTAGTACCTTCAGACGTTCTACGAGCAAAAATGACGCATCTCATTTCTCAACCACCTATTACACTTTTGAAGGCCCTGGAGTACCAGGACAATGGAATTTCCCATAAAATCACCCCATTTTGGAAAGCTAACACCCCAACGTATAATCTGTGAGGCATAATGAGTCTTTTGAATGGTTAATTTTTTTCCAGAAGTTTTTGGAATATGTGGAAAAAAATTAAAATGCATTTTTTTTTACACAAAATTGTCAATTTATAAGATATTTCTAACACATAGCATGTATATAGCAAAAATTACACCCCAAAATACATTCTGCTACTCCTCCCGAGTATGGCGATACCACGTGTGTGAGACTTTTACACAGCCTGGCCACATAGATGGGCCAAACATTGAAGTAGTACGTTCAGGCGTTCTAGGAGCATAAATGACACATCTTATTTCATTCCTACCCATCACACTTTTGAAGGTCCTGGACCACCAGGACAGTGAAATTACCCACAAAATGACCCCATTTTGGAAAGTAAACACCCCAACGTATATTCTATGAGACATGGGCTGCAAATAGGTACTCGGGTACTCTGATGGGCTGGAGATAGGTACTCGGGTACTCAGGTGGACTGTGACAGGTACTCGGGTATTTAGATGGACTGGAACAGGTACTCGGGTACTCTGATTGCCTGGTGACAGGTACTCGGGTACTCTGATGGCCTGGTGACAGGTACTCGGGTACTCTGATGGGCCGGGACAGGTACTCGGGTACTCTGATGGACTGGGACAGGTACTCGGGTACTCTGATGGGCTGGGACAGGTACTCGGGTACTCTGATGGGCTGGGACAGGTACTCGGGTACTCTGATGGGCTGGGACAGGTACTCGGGTACTCTGATGGGCTGGGACAGGTACTCGGGTACTCTGATGGGCTGGGACAGGTACTCGGGTACTCTGATGGGCTGGGACAGGTACTCGGGTACTCTGATGGGCTGGGACAGGTACTCGGGTACTCTGATGGGCTGGGACAGGTACTCGGGTACTCTGATGGGCTGGGACAGGTACTCGGGTACTCTGATGGGCTGGGACAGGTACTCGGGTACTCTGATGGGCTGGGACAGGTACTCGGGTACTCTGATGGGCTGGGACAGGTACTCGGGTACTCTGATGGGCTGGGACAGGTACTCAAATACTCTGATGGACTGTGACAGGTACTCTGATGGACTGTGATTGACAGGTACTATGAGGGGTGGTGACAGGTCCTCTTTATTGGGGGGGGGGGCAATCAGTATGTTTGGTGTACACTGTATGCGGTAACGAGATGTTACCGCAATCTCCTCCTCACACACGATCGGTGTGTGAGGAGGAGAACCCGGTAACATCCCGTTACCGCGGTTTGTTTACATTTTAGTGATCGGCTGTGAAAGGATCACAGCCGATCACGTGGGTAAACAGCCAGCCAATGGCTGTTTACCAGTGTCGGTGACGAGCAGTGTTCCCGGGGAACACGCCGCCACCGACGTGCACGCGCAGCGCGCTCGCGATCGCGCGCATGCGCCGTGCACGTAGGGGGTGTGACCATCTGTGATCGGCCGTGACTTCATCACGGCCGATCACGTGGTAAACAGCCATAACGAATGGCTGTTCACCCCCTTCGGTGGCGAGCGGTGTCTCCGTGACACGCCGCCACCGAAGAAACAGGGATGCGCGCGCACGATCGCGCGCATCCCTGTTTAAACGGGAGGCCGTCATATGACGGCCTCCCGCCACAATAGCTGCGCCGCCTGGCCGTCATTTGACGGCCGGCGGTCAGCAACTAGTTAAAAATGCACTGCAAATGGATCACATGGTACAAAAGTACCATGCAATCCAGGGTTAGCAAACGCACTGCGTTGGCAATCTGCAATTGAGGGGGTTGTTAACTCTGTATGGACACCCTCTGCTGATCGCAAATAGAGTACTTCTGGCATGCAGTGTGAATCGCACAGGAACGTGCGGATTCATGTGTGAGCATGGTGTGAACGAGCCTTTAGGCTGCATTCACACATGGGCATTTTCTGTTCCGTGATTTCCAAACACCCAGGTGTGAATGACAAATCGCACAAAACATATTTCAGATGCCATTTACTTGAATGGCACCTAAAAACCATTGTGGGGTTGTGCTGCAATTGTTTCATGATAAAATCACACTGTAATGGCAGCAAACCGCATCGCATTAAGCATGTCACCCAAAAAAACCTTGTGAACTTTTTTGGGGCTACGAGCAATTTGCTGCGATTTATAACGTGACAATCACGACAGAGCTGCACCGCGTTTTTAGGTGCCGTTCAAATGAATGCCACATGAAATGTACGTTGTGCGATTTGTCATTTACACCTGGGCGTTTGGAAATTGCAGGCAGAATCTCGGCTATTCTGCCAGCGGATCAAAACGCCCATGTGTGAATGCAGCCTTAGACAGGAGACAATTAACCTACCAGCATGTCTTTGGAGTATGGGAGGAAAGCGGACTACTTGGAGGAAACCCAAAGAGAACAAGCAAACTCCATGCAGATGATGTCATGGATGAAGACCACAGCCCTGCAAGGTCACTACTGCCCAATAAAAGGTTCCTGTGTCACATACACACATCCTAGAGGCAATTTAGACAGAAGTCATTAAACCTACAAGCATGTCTTTGGAGCATGGAAAGAAATCCATGCAAGCCCAAGGCAAAAATGAAAACTCCATGCAGATTGTGTCCTACTTGATGACACCAGTATTGCAAGGCAGAAGGGGCCAATGACAAGGCCACTGTGCTGCCCTGCTTTAGAAAGCAGCCACAGCCGAGTAGAAAAGCCTGTCCCCTGCCAGCATGCTGCAAAGAAGAGGAGCCTTGCTCTCTCTGTGGAAGCAGAGGTCTCTCTTCACAAGTCCCACGTGCCACTTCATCAAATTTTTATAAATTGTATCAAAGTAGAACAGGCTTTATTATTATTATTTATTTATTTTTTTAGGGCCCATTCACAGAGGCCTGTACAGCATGTGGTTATGCACCCGAAAGTGACAGACGCTCCGTAGCATTGCCGCCAGCATCCAGTTGAAAATCAATGACAAGCTGACAGGCGCTAAGAATGAAAAACAGCGTACTGCAGACAATAAATATTTCCTTACCAGCTATCAAAAAATGGCCACTTGTCCAGTTCCCCCAGAGCCTCAGTGTGGACAGAGTACGCATTGCTGCTGCGTTTCCTCCTACCGCCCTACAGAGTGCAGCGACTTTGTGTCCCATCCACGTCCTGCACATACGTTTATAGGGAAGGCTTCTATTATTAAACATTATTTGCAGCAGTTCGCATTGAACCGTTAGCAGCGCGTGCTCTCTCTGTTGCGTGCCCAACACTCATGTATACAAAGGCTTTGTCTGCACTCTATTCAGATATGTTGTAGACTAATTACATACATTTTTAATTCCTCTCCACTTAAATCGATATGTTTTTGGCACCGAATATTAAACTCACGAGGCAGTCGGCATCACACCACAAGCTATCTAGATCTATGATCTCTGGCAGGCTGTGTGATGATTATATTTTAGTGGAGGACACACGCGTTAGAAAAGAAACGCCATTACAAGCCAGGATATGCGAATCCAGTAACAGGCAAAAAAAAAACTAAAAAAATTATATTTATATATATTCTTCTTTAAATTCATCTTGCATACAAAATGGTAAAAACATTTAAATATTCTAATCGCACTGGTTCTAATCTTTTGGGGGGGGGGGGGGGGATTTAAAGGATGTTGATCCAGTTTCATCTTTTGAATGGTCCTATGAAAATGCAGACCAGTGTGTTCCCTGGTTCTAGCCCCACCTCCTTTTTTAACTGTAATGATTTCTACAAAACAAAAAACGGAAGATAAAAAATAACAATATGTACCTGCTATAATAATAATAATAAAAACAACAACATGTACCTGCTCTGTGCAATTGTTTTGCACACAGCAGCCTTGATCCTTCTCTCCTGAGGTCCGCTGACGGCACTCCTGGCTCCTCCCCCCTTACAAGTGCTACTAAATTCACAACAGTAAAATCAGTCTATACATGCAATAAAGCTTGTTATACTCATTGTGTGACCTAAGGGCTTAAGCCTTCAAATTATCTAAAAAGGTTGTTTTATCCTGCCGTCTTTGATCCTCCTCTTTTTTACTGTCCCCAATCCATCTCCTGATAGAACACAGCCTTGAAGGCACTCTGCACATGCTCAGTATTGCCATAGAGTTTTTCTTTTCTTCTTAGGAGCATGCATGTGAACAGCACAGGGCCAATCAGCACTGTCCAGACAGAGGGTCAGGGGTCCTGCAGCCTCATAGGACAGTCAGGGGAGAATGAAAACTCCTCCTTCATCTTTAAAGTGGTTGTAAACCCTTACAACACACTTTGACCTACAGGTAAGCCTAGATTAAGGCTTACCTGTAGGTCCCAGAAATATCTCCTAAACCTACACGGTTTAGGAGATATTTTCCTAAAGACAGGCACTGCTGTCTATGGCGCGCAGGCGCACTGAGCGCGGCATCGTCAACGACGAAGATGCCGCACGTTTCGGCTCCCGTGCACATGCACGGGAGTGACGTCATCGCGGCTTCGCCGAATGACAGCGGCGGAGCAGCGAAACCCCACCGAGAAGATGGATGCGCCGGACTACAGGGGACAGCGGTGACATCGCTGGCTCCTGTGTCAGGTAAGTGACACATAATGGACTACTACTTACTAAAATAATTGCATTTGCTTGCTCTGTGTACTGTGGGAGACCAGATATAGTGAATGCATGGTCCTGGGTTTAGGAACACTAAGATTGTAAGCTTAGGGACAAGGACTGAAGTGAATGTACAGTATGGAAAGCCCCAAAGTAAATTGTTGGCGCTAAAGCCAGCCATGGACTGATCGAAAATCGGCTGGTTCAGCAGGATCCATCATTGAGCAGGCTGGTAGTACTGAAGTCAATCCATTGACTTCAGTACCACCAACCTGTAGAATTTTTTCATCCAATCACTGCCAGCAGCTATATCCCCCAGAAGCGATCGTTGTATTCTGCCGGTGGAGAAGGCTCCAGTCCGTAATAACACAATAGCACTGCAGGAGAGATCAACACTGACTCAAAATGTATTTGATAAGAATATCAGCCCCAGGCATTAAGTGCCGCCGACAGAGAAACTGAGGCCTAGATGACAACACAATGTCGGCCATTTTCTGGAGGCACAGTTCTGAAAATGCGCTAACAAAACTACTAATAGATTATGTTATATTGTCCAGAGAAATGATCAGAACAAACATCTGCACAAGGCCTTCCTACAAGCCCTAAGGCCATGGCGGCTGCTATGTTCCACATTGGGGCTAATATATCAAATGTGGCCCCAAGCCATTGTCTGGCCTCAAAAAGGACAGGTGGGAAGAGAGAATGTTATCACATATCCTTCCTGAACTATTCCCTCCTCATCCATTTACCATTTCCTTTATCTTATCTAAGTATCAATCCTGACCTTCCTCACCCCACCTAGAAGGTCACGGCCCTCAGGGAAAGGAATTCTCAGAGGACAAGGTCATAAAAAAAATCTCAACTCCAAGGGATTCCCCTTGAAAACCAAAACAGACAAATTTAACCTTAGAAGATCTTGAAAAAATACACAAAACAGCAACTTGGCTTAAAAATCTATTGTTGGTTAGCAAAACAATTTTTTAAAAATCCCAATAGTACATAAATAACTAATATTTGGCTAGAGAATCCTAGGCACGGCGCCGTAAAAATATTAAATTCAAATTTAGAAAAGTCTTCTTACGAGGTGACAAACTGCATAAACAAATGCCGTAACAAAGAGTAGGGGGTGGGGATCTCTTCTGGAAAACAAGAGATGGATGTGACAGAACAGCTGGTGAAGCCATCTTAAGCCCTCGTTCACATTGGAGCGATCTGTCATGACCTCAAGTCGCAGCCAATTGCCAGAAACGGCACCGATTTGCAAAAGTAGTTCCTCCACTACTTTTGGCGACTTCAATAGACATTTGTGCATTGAGCCACATAGATGTCTTTCAAGTCACACTGAAATGCGGCTTTGAAATTGTGGCTTTGAGGTTTCAAAGCCGCAATTTTTTTAAAGTTGCATTCAATGTGAACGAGGGCTAAAAAGGATAAATGCACTACACACATTACAACCTGACCATATAATCAACCCGAGATTTACCAAAACTACGGTATGTAATATGAGGACCTACTCAATCAATTTGCATCCAGTCAGGCCAGCCGATGCACTATATAGTTATTGGCAGCTCTAAAGAAGATTGTACATTCAGATTGCAACGTGTGTTATAAGGATTAAAGGGTAAGATCACCTTTACAAAAAAGAAGAAATAATAAAAAAAAAAAAAAAAAAAAAAATAAAAATGGCTATGCAGGTAAGGTAGGGTGACCAGACATCCCCGGTTTCCGGGGACAGTCCCCGTACTGAGGACACTGTCCCCGAACCAAGTCTGTCCCCGGTTTTGTCCCCAGATTGCATTTGAACAGGGGCTGGGGCAATATCAAAGACAGTCAGTGCAGAATAAAAAATAAAATAAAATCTGAATTACATCCCCCCCCCCCCACTCTGCCGCTCCTACTAGCTTAGGGGGTGGGGTGTAGTTCTTCATCATCTGTGCCCCTTTCTGATCATCATGTGCTGGTCAGGGCGGAGAGACTATTTCTTCAGTTTTGGGTGCATGCCAGTTTCGCTCCTGCTCGCGTGTTCTTCAGCCTTGGCTCAAGTCCCGGCCAGCCACCTGCCCATCTCCTTGCCTTCCCTGGCCGAGTGATCTTCCTCCGCTCCCCACCCAGTAGTAGCCAGGGTCTGGAGAGTAAGACTTGACAGGCTGTGAGGCGGGCAGCGGCGACGGGCAGAGTCACTAATTGCCGCCATTACTAGTAAAAAAAAAAAAAAAAAATATGTCCCCGGATTTCATTTATAAAATCTGGTCACCTTAAAGGTAAGGGGCATCTGTAGATAAAAACAAACTTTGCAGCTCCAAGACCCCTTTCACACTGAACACTTGCCCACGCAATTAGAAAAGCACCGCTCGCTTTAGAGGCGCTTTGCTCTGTGGGTGGGAGCGGGGCACTTTTAACCCAGAAGAAGGTGTCAACAAGGGGTTAAAAGTTCCTAAAAAGCACTGCTGCCAAAGAACTTTGTCAGCGCCGCCCAATGATTTTAATGGCGGGGGGGTGTAGGAGCGGGGTACGCACCGCCCCAAAGACGCTGCTTGCAGGACTTTTTTTCCCTCATCCTGCAAGCGCATCGCCCCAGTGTAAAAGCACTCAAGCTTTCTAACTGGGGAGACTTGAGAGGCGCTTTACAGGCGCTATTTTTAGCGATCAAACGACTGAAAAGCGCCTCAGTGTGAAAGTAGCCCAAAGTTGAATAATGCCCTTCTATAGATATAGGCCATTTATGTACCTCATGAAGCCCGACTTGAATACTCCCAGGACATTGCTAAGGCCTAGTTCTTACTCCTCAACCTCCATCACAGGAACGAGCTCTCAAATACCCGAGCTCAGATCTACTGCATCATGAGAGAGAAAGTGCAAGTGAGGGAGTTTCAACCAGAGAAACCGCTCACTCCTATGCTGGTGGAGGAAAACAGTACGACTAGGCCTCAATTAGCAACGTCCTGGAAGTATCCCAGTCAGGCTTTGTGAGGTATGTAAATGGCCTACACCAATAGGAAGGCCATTATTCAACTTTAGTTAGAGCTGCACATTTTTTATCTACAGACCTCCCTTACCTGCATAGGCTGTTTTTTGTAAAGGTGGTGAACTAACCCGTTAAACAAAGTGGTTTAACGGGTGCCGATTTACAAGCAAGTTTTCACTTTCCTAGGCGTGCCTGCGCATTACAGCTCCATAGGCTTCTATGGAGATGAAGGAGCGACAGTCTCAGATGTTTATAGGGCTGTAATGTGCAGGCGTGGCGAGCACAGCGAAGACCTGCATTGCTGAATGGAAACATACACTGGAGGCCATGGCCTTCTGACCAAGGCAAATACAGTATTGCATCTATGAAAGGCTGGGTCAGGTTAGGACAAGGGGCAAAAAGGGTGAATGCACTTTGTGCTGGGGAGTTGACCCTTTCTGAAGAAGTAAACTTTTCTAACAAGACAATATAAAGTATAGTAATTTATAGGAAACAAAAAAAACAAAAAAAAAACAAAGCAAGTCCCCTTTTACACCGATACGTTTTTACTCTGCAAGAAAAAGGTTTCCCTTTAAATCCTATGGAACTTTTCACACCACTACGCTGTGGGTGCAGTGTATTTTTAAAAGTCCTGCATGCTTGAGATAAATGGAA
The DNA here is from genome assembly GCF_037356315.1 of Lithobates pipiens. Lineage (NCBI taxonomy): Eukaryota > Metazoa > Chordata > Amphibia > Anura > Ranidae > Lithobates > Lithobates pipiens. The sequence goes on along the minus strand of NW_027507785.1, from coordinate 69,932,259 downwards.
ATTGCGGTAAAATGCACAGCAATTTGCAATTTTGGTCCATTTTTCACAGGTGCAGGCAACGCAAAAATGCACCAGAAACGCACAGGAAATGCATATGAATCACAGCATTTTTACCACAATTTTACTACAGAGCAGTGTGACATAAGCAGGATGGATAAAAAACGATTTTTCTTCTTTTTTATCAGAAAAAATAAAAAAAATGTATTTTTGATTATCAAATTTATTTTAATAAAATGCTTTTGGAGTAAAAAGCTATCTAAAGATACATTAATAATTTTGTTTATTCAGCATGAAATGGAGCATGAGGCTGTATATTTTGCAATATTTACATTTTTGGTAAACTCAAAGAATCCAAGCTCTGCAAGCTGAGATAACACGCACTGCATTGATGCATTCACACAGTTTTGCAGTAGCCATGAGATAAAACAAAGTTCAGGAATATTCCTTTATCCCATTGTTTTTTCACATCTATGTACACTACAAACTGTATGATTAAATCGGTTCTGATATCGCTGTTTAACTAACCTGACAGCTTATTAATTCTAAATAGGAAACCTTCATTTTGTTTGCAAATATTAAAAGATTCTAACTACCAGCAAGAATAAGTCCTTACATTTAAAGAGCACCTGTCATTTCGGATCTATCATGGCAGCGCCTGTTAGTGGGCATCCACTCACTTACTTCTGCCACGTCCCTCACCTTGTGCCACTGCCGCATCACCAGCCCTCCTATTAAAGTGAATGGGACTGTTGGGGAGCCAATAGCGGGTCAGAGCAGGGGCCGCTGCACGATAGAGATGACAGTTACGCTTTAAAAATTATGATTTAAAGGGGCGTTTCGGCCAATAAATTTTTTTTTAAAGTCAGCTGCTACAAACACTGTAGCTGCTGACTTTTAATAAGGACACTTACCTATCCAGCGATCCCGTGATCTCGGCCGCTCCCGTCCATCGGATTGGCTACCGGCGCCTCCATCTTAACGAAGGGAAACAGGCAGTGGAGCCTTGCGGCTTCACTGCCCGTCTCCTACTGCGCATGCGTGAGTCGCACTGAGCTTTGTGAATGGTCCCATTGTTTTCTGGGGGATACACATGTCCCAGAAGGCAACGGGGCTGCTCACCAAAGAGGAGGAAGCGCAGCGGAATAAGAAGAGGCAGATTAGGAAGTCCGTCTAGCAACAGCGGTTTCAGGCAAGTGAAAAAAAATCTATATTTTTTTTTTTTTTTTAAGATTATTAATGCATTATTTTTTTTTATTTTTTTGGGGGCGGCCCTCCACTTTAAAATCAAATTTATTTAAATGAAGCCTTTTTACTAGTGATTAAAATCATGATTTAAATCGACTTAATTTAAATGAAATCCACATTGTCCCGCAGCTTAAAAACTACATTTTTCTGTGCTTTATCTATATTTTAGTAGGCTGGTGACAGGGTCTCTTTAATAGGCGGAAACACAAAAATGAACCCAGGATAATGTGCAGACACCCCCTCAGCAGCATCGCAAGCCAAATCAATTAATAGAAGGGTCCTCTGGAGTGTGAGGTGGTCTTCTGTAATAAACAGTTTGAGAAGATCGTCCAAGTCATTATCTTTTCATCACCTTGACCGCCCTTGTCATACAGCGCTCATCGCCAGCGGCCCTGAGAGCAGCGAGCAGACAAAGAGCCGTCTGCTTGCTTGAGTCTATGAAAAGGCCAAATTCCAGAGGAAGGAAAAAAAAAAAAAAAACCCATGAAGTGAAAATCTCAAGCTTAGAGCAAAGTGCAGAAAACGATCGGCAGGAATATTTTTCCTGGTTGCACTCCAGCAAACTGGTTGATCTGGCATTCCGCATTTCAACGCCCCTTTCTAAAATAAGCGATGAGCACAGAGAAATGGCGTAAACAAGAGACACGTGTTCCTGTAAAGCGGACCAATACTCCAATGATAGCGCTAAACTCCAACCAAGCAGCTAATTACAGAGAACGACTTCCATACACTGTATTCGTTCTACCTGCCAGAGAATTTGTATTTCTGCCCATTCAGTCCTGAGCTTTACACAGCACAGCCCAGACACCTGATTTTTCTCTGCTGCAGTTAAGTAATTCTTACAGGTCTTGTCCTTCCCTAAGCCTATGATTGGACAGTGAAAGGAGAAGCAGCAAACTGATGAGCACAGCTCCCTGTCACTCTGCTCTCTCTCCTATCAGCACGCCACTTGTTAGCACATAAGCACAGCATCACAGCCAATTAGCTCCTTTTTCGGCTTCTCCCTGTCCCAGTCTGAGTTCTGCTGTACAGGGATGGCAAAAAGCGGAAATGAAATACTCGTTATCACGAGAACAGGAACCGAGGGAGAATTTTTGTAATGGGGACAATTGCCACAGTGACTATAGAGTTTGTGGGAGCCAAACTTCCCTGTACACTGGGTGCACTAATGTGCAAATACCGACCTTAAACAAAAAGACCTGATTGATAACGGAGGTGACCCAAATGGATGAGTATATTAGGTGTGGAAGGGGGCAATCAGTATAGCCTGCCTTGACTTCTTTCCAAGTCAAGACTAAGCCGCACCTCCTATAGCCCTCCCACTGCCAGAACTTTACTGACCAGTAGAAGTTCTGACATTTTGATAGCAGGTGGTACCAAGTACAGCAAAGGGGCGGAGTGTAAAGCCCCATACACACGGTCGGACTTGTACAAACTTTTCCGTGGACTTTTGTACAAAGTGTGTTGTCCACAAGTTTGTATTGCATACACACGGTCGGACTTTTTGACAACAAACACGAACGTAATGACGTCACAACGTACTGACGCCGCTTCAAAAGAGGACGTTCAATGACTCCAGCGCCACCTTTGGTCAACTTCTGTATTGTAGTCTGATCGTTTGCAATGGTTCTGAGCATGCGTGTTTGTACCTTGTACAAAAGTCCGATGCTTTTGCGTACACACGGTAGGACTTTGCTCCATCGGACTTTTGTTGCCAGAAAGTTTGTCCGTTCGCACAGCCAACAAAAGTCCGATGAAAACAGAAAAAGTTTGTCCGATGGAGCGTACACACAGTCGGATGTTGCTCCAAAACAGCTAATTTGCATGTTTGTTGTCAAAAAGTCCGACCGTGTGTACGGGCCTTAACAGTGACTTGGAAAAAAAGTCAGATCTAGAGTCCTTTATAGCCTGGGGAAACTGGCAATCCCATAAATGCCTGGATAAACCTCTTACCAAATTTTTGGATTCTTATAGCCCTGTATATTACGCTGACTGAGGAACAGATCTAAAAGTTTGCATCTAGCCACACTTTTAGCTAATACCACTTTCTGGGGAAGAGAGCCCCACATTTTTCACTACTCTAACAGTAAATACCGTAATCTGTCCTTGCTTTAAAAATTTCATCTCTTTTCACCTAATCCTAAATCACAACCATGTGGGATCTTAGAGCAGTGCCAGGCCATGGCAGTCTGTGGCCTCCCGCCACCCACAGCTCCCCTACACAAACATAGTGCCACCAAACCTCCCACAGTGGTCCACTGTGGCCCTCAACTTCCTACAGCAGTGCCCGTGGACAAGAGAGCCCTCAGCCCCCACATCCTCATAGTGCCCCCCCAGCTTGCAGCAGAATTTTCAGACCCCCAACAGTGAACCACGGTGCACGCTAGCTTGCTGCAGAGCTTCCAACCTCTCATAGTGCCCCCAATCTCCAACAGGGTCCCACAGTACCCTTCACCCTCTCACAGTGCCTCCTAGCTTGCAGCAGAGCTTCCAAATCCTCATAGCGCCCTCAATCTACAATGGGGTCCCACACTACCTTCTACCCTCCCACGGTGCCCCTTAGCTTGCTGCAGAGCTTCCAGACCCCCATAAAGCCTCTAATCTCCAACAGTGTCCCCCCCCCCCCAAGTGCTTTTCAGACTAACAGTGCTACTTGAAAGCCCCCTGCCTACTGGAAAGGCCCACAGTACCCTCCAGGGATTACAGCCCCAAAAGTTGCCCCCCAGCTGTTGCCAGAATCCCTTCCCCTACTGCAGGGTTCCTAAACCCCCTTCGGCTCCCCCACAGTGACACCAAGCAACGTCCAGTGTGTTTCAGCATTTCAATACTTTTATGCACAGTAGGTTTCGGAAGATGTTGGTGGTCTCCATAAGGTTGAGAACTATTGCCTTAGAGTAGAGTAAACAGGTTATTCCCATTACAGTATATAGCATAGAATTTCTACACAAACCAGATTGTAATTTTATGTTATTAATCACTTCAAGACCAAGGTAGATATACTTTTTTTTTTTTACCAGGGCTATGGCTGAAGACATCAGCCATAACCCCGTTTTTTTTTTCACCCGGCAATTCTTTCTGCTAAAAAGCAACTCAAGGGGCTGGATCGCTTTTAGAAGCAGTGATAGGGGTAGTCCCTGCCGTCCAGGCTAAGAGAACACAGTGATTATTGCTAGTGGCTATAAGGCTAGGTTCACACCCGTGTGGGTGGTGCCGCTGCAGGACCCGCACAAATTCCAGTAGCGGCAAACCACCCGCTCACAGAAACACGGGACCCGCGGGCAGGTGCCATTAATCATGATGGCACGTTGCCCGCACTGGAAATCACACATGCACTGCCGGCTGCGATTTCTTTCCTGAGGGGCACAGCAGCCCATTTAAATGAATGGGCTCTTGTGCTCACACAAACTGCGGTCCGCACAGGTGTGAACCTAGGGTAGTGATGGCAAACCTTGGAAACTACATTTCTCATGATGCTCAACTACACTTTAGAGTGCAAGAGCATCATGGGAAATGTAGTTCCAAAAAATCTGGGGTGCCAAGGTTCACCATCACTGACCTAGGGTAACAACCGCTAGCGAGAATTCCATGTAAAATCTGGCAGGCTGGTTGTACCAGAGTTGATCAATCAACTTGGATACATTCAGCCTGCCCATACATGGTTCGAGTCTGGGCCAGTTCAGATTCAAACCGCCTATGGCCAGTTTAGTGCACAACAGGATGTGATACACCAGACGTCACATATGTGCTTTTTTTTTTTGCAGGTTGCTGCACTACATGCGCAGGACCAGCCCATTCATTTCAATGGGCTGCCCTGTGTGTGACATATGCAGCACAGGCAACTTCTTTTTTTTAAGTTTGCGAATTTTGCGGCATTTTTTGAGCATTTATTTTTGTATGTCTGCTTGCCAAGTTTTGGTGGGGGAGGGGACATAAAGGATTAATGGCACTGCAAGTGCGACGTGTTTTTTGCGCTCTGGTGTGAACGTAGCCTACAACTGTAAAAAAAAAAAAAAAAAAAAAAAGTATAGGATCAAAGTCGATAAGTGCGACTGGTTACGCAAAAATATTTACACAACACCACTACCAGTGAGATATTTTCGGCATCTTTACGAAAAGTCAATAAAAACCGCACACATACCGAAACAGTCTCGCTGCACCTTGTTTACTATTAACTGTCAATCACGTGCAGGAAACGCTCACAGAGAATTCACAGCCTCTTTAACCAGTTTCAGATAACAGATGAATCATCTGTTTTTTGTACGCTTCTATGTAAAATTCCTCCTCTGTGGTCCAAGTCACGTCACACAAAGACGTCGTAGATTATTCATCCAAATCCTGCGAATGCAGGCTTCAGGGAATGGCCGATACAAACCACGCGGGGGGGGGGATATTAATTGGAGGGCTCATCTTTCTATGAACGTGAAAGAGAGCGATTCAGAATTTAGTTCACTTGTCTGTTCTTTAACCAGTGCCCACCCAGGCCAATCTGTATTTTTTTTTTTTGTATTAAAAAAATAATTTTTATTATATATATATATATACATATATATATATATATATATATATATATATACATATACACACACATATACACACACACACACACACATACATATACACACACACACATATATACACACACACACACACATATACACACACACACACATATACACACACACACACATATACACACACACACACATATACACACACACACACATAGAACCCCAAAACATTATATTTTTTTGTTAGAAGAGACACTAGAGAATGAAATGGTGGGCGTTACATTTCTTTAGGTCACATGGTATTTGTGCAGGCCTTTTTTTCCCCCCCAAAAATTTTTTTTTTTTCCCTAAAAACACTTTTTTTTTTGCACACAAACACCATATAATACCCAATTATTTGTAAAAATATAAAAGATGATGTTACACCGAATAGATAGATACCAAACATATGAAGCTCCAAATTGCGTAAATGGCGGCAAACTACAGTACATAAAAATCTCGCTTTAAAAGCTTTACCAGGTTACCAGTTTAGAGTTACAGAAGAGGTCTGGAGCAAGAATTATTGCTCTCACTCTGACGTTCACGGCGATGCCTCACGTGGACGATCACCATTTACACATGCATGGGGGACTTACGTACGCATTCGTGTTTACATGTAAGCACAGGGGGAGGGGGCGCTTTATATTAAAAAAAAAAAAAAAAAAAAAAAAAATTGTGTTTTTTAGAAACACTGTCTTTTTTTTTTTGGATCAACTTTATTGCTTTCACAAGGCATAAACATCTCTTGTGAAAGCACTGACCGTGATAGGTCCCCTAAAGGGAGAGATCTGGGGTCTATTAGACCCCAAATCTCTACTTTGGGCTCCAATACAGCCAATTGGACACAGATCAACCTGACCGAGTGCTTCCCTGGTAAAGGTAAACAAAGAGCCAAAACCAGAAGTGACAAAACCCTCTGCTTGGTTTCACAGAGAAGGAACGTCATCAGTTCCTCTCTTCTTGTAGTGTCACAGTGGCATCTCTACCGGGCTTTGCTTGCTGTCCAATCGCAGAGCCCGGGTGTGATGCAATTGTGGCATTACACAGAGGAACTGACAAGGGCGGCAGCAGTGGCGTGTGTGTGTGTGGGGGGGGGGGGGGGGGGGGGTAAAGAGGGAATCACTGGCTGAAAATTTTCACACTGGGATGATGTCTGCGGGCATCATCACAGTATAATCATTTCAACCTGAGGACATCATATGGGCTGGAAGTGGTTAAAAAGGTGACCACACAATATACAACCTTTAGCTCTATAAGGAAGTTGTGTGGTGGAAAATGCCTTGTTGATGTCAGAGGAGAATGGGGCAAACTGGTTCGAGATGGTAGAAAGGCAACAGTAACTCAAATAACCACTCGTTACAACACAAGTATGCAGAATACCATCTCTGAACACACAGCACATCCAACCTTAAAGCAAATGGGCTACAGCAGCAGAAGACCACACCAGGTGACACTCCTCTCAGCTAAGAACAGGAAACTAAGGCTACAATTCACACAGGCTCACCAAAATTGGACAATAGAAGATTGGAAAAACATTGTCTGGTCTGATGAGTCTCGATTTCAGCTGCGACATTCAGATGGTGGGGTCTGAATTTGGTGTGGACAACATGAAAGCATGGATCCATCCTGCCTTGTATCAATGGCTCAGGGTGGTGTAATGGTGAGGGGGATATTTTCTTGGCACACTTTGGGTCCCTTAGTACCAACTGAGCATCATTTAAATACCACGGCCCACCTTAGTATTGTTGCTGACCGTGTCCATCCCTTTATGACTACAGTGTCCCCATCTTCTGATGTCTCCTTCCAGCAGGATAATTCTCCATGTCACAAAGCTCCAATCATCTCACCACTGGACAATGAGGTCCCTGTACTCCAATGGCTCCACCCTCACCACATCTCATCCAATAGAGAACCTCTGGGATGTGGTGGAACAGGATGTGCAGCCAACAAATCTGCAGCAACCGTGATGTCATCATGTCACTATGGAGAAAAATCGCTGGAGGAAGGTTTCCAACACCTTGTTGAATCTATGCCACGAAGAAGAAAGGCAGTTATGAAGGCAAAAGCGGGTCCAACCTGATACTAGCAAGGTGTACCTAATAAAGTGGCCGGTGAGCGTATATACCCTGTCGCTTTTGGCTGATGCAACGCCTGCTGAGTGCGACCCATTCCAGTGAACCGGGCCGCTATGCACGTGCCCCACAACCAATGCACATGGTTGAATCGTGCTAGTCGGGGGTTCAAGCAAGCAGTGAGGAGGAGATACAGCATCAAATGCTCTCAAGACAGACACACAATTACACAAATGATGCAGGAAAAAAATAAAATAAAACAACAAGGAAAATAAAATAAATAAAAAAAAAAAACACGAAAATAAATAAAAACGTATTTACATCAGCAGGTGCACATAATGCATGTGCTGCTGAGCATTTTTTTTTTGCTTTTCCCATCCTTTACCTCTACCGAATCCCATGCACAGCACAGCCTTACCATGCGTTGTAATGCGATTTTGTGCGCTGGGCTACATGAAATTGCATTAGGTCTACATTTTTATCTCAGCGCAATGCTTGGTAGTAGGAGCCGTGCCTGTGCAATGAGCAGCTCGATGCGCAAGGCGTGAACGACTTGTCAGGACAGAAATACGGGGCAGATTTTTAAAGGCGTGATTACCAAGGCTTCCTTCCTGCGCCTTGTTCTAGTACTCAGCGAGTCGCTGACCTGGAACAAACACGCAGGTCAGGAGCCGGAATCTACCGGCTGTGTAATCAGGTCAGCGACGCCGTGCCAAGATGGCCAAAGTGCGGTCACCCTCAGCAACCGGCTTTTATTCTACTGAACTGCTGGGTCAGAGATGGCTTCTGATTGGCCAGTGTAAGACGTTGCACTTTGAACATTTCACTGCTAGCAAGATGCCGGTAACTTTTATTTAATTCTGTACTAAAATACATGTTAACTAATCGCTAATATAGGCTTTTATAGATGAAAACTGAAACAATGTTTCCCCTTCCCCGCTTATCATCACCAACATGACAATTACATTTTTAAATAAAGCTTGTATTTATTAGGCTTCATTTAGACATTGGCAAGACGTTAGAGTGGTTGAGCCGCATTTTTCCACCCGCCAACTATACCTCCCTTAACCGCTTCAATACCGGCCACTTTCACCCCCTTCCTGCCAAGGCCAATTTTCAGCTTTCAGCGCTGTCACGTTGAATGACAATTGCGCGGTCATGCAACACTGTACCCATATGACTTTTTCCCCCACAAATAGAGCTTTTTTTTGGTGGTATTTAATCACTTCTGGGTTTTATATTTTTTGTTATAAAAAAAAAAAAAAAGGTTTTGCGTTTCGGTCATAAAATTTAGTAAAATCGGTAATGTTTCTCCTTCACTGATGAGGTGGCAATGAATGATGAACGGCATTGACAAGCAGGCACCAATGGGCATATATTGGCATCACTTCTTGAGCATTGTATAAAAAGGCCGTTTGATCCTGTCTTCTCTGATCCTCCCCTCCCAATGTCCCCCAAACCATCTCCTGATAGCGCAGAGCCCAAGGAGGAACTCTGCACATGCTCAGTTTGGTGTGTATTGCTAGAGAGTTTTTGTTTTTTGGGGCGGGTGCATGTGATCAGCACAGGGCCGATCAGCACAGGGCCAATCAGCACCGTCCAGACAGATCTTCAGGGATCATGCGGCCTCATAGGACAGTCAGGGAAGAATGAAAACTCCTCCTACAAGCTGTAACCAGACACTGATAGAAGTCACAAGACTGCTATATACTGTTGATGAGAAGAAGAGGTATTTAGCAGTTTATATTTATTAAAATAATTGCATTTCCATGTTCTGTGTACTGTGGGAGACCAGATATAGTGAATGCAGGCTCCTGGGTTTAGTAACACTTTCAAGCTGAAATAAAAGATTTCCCCTTCCCTGCAGACCACCAACATGCCAATTACATTTTTAAATAAAGCTTGTTTTTTTTTTTTAGGCGTCATTCATGTGAATGAGGGAGGCGGCAAAAATGCATGGTTGAGCCGCATTTTTGCTACCCGCAAAATGCCCTCCCCCACCCTTAAGTGGCACCAGGCAGCCGGCAAGGGTATTTACATGCCTCGGTGGCGACGCTGCACACCTGCAGCAAAGTTTACTGGACATGGAACACCACACTCAAGCAAATAGGAGAGCACAACAAACACCACGCATTGCACACAGTTGTAGCACATTTGTTGGCAAAAACTGGGTTAAAACTGGCAGTAAGGAGGCATTACATTGGCTCTGAAGCGCAATCCGAACGCAGTTAGCTTCAGAGGACAGGGAGATTTGGACGCATGTCTAGATCTACTGTTACATAACTCATTTTTGACCCAGGGAGGTCATCACCGGGTCTCTATGCTTCTCTATACAAAGCAGGCAGATCATGGCTGGTGGGAGGGGCCACATAGGTTGTGGAAAACATGATAACACCCAGCATCAGTACACCTCTCAAGAGCCCTCAGTCTTGATGGAAGCAGTGGTTGGGCTGTTGGGAGGAGTGCATGTAGACAGAAAGTGCATGCAAAGGGGCTGCAGGAGATCAGCAGCACTGAGATGTAACAAAGGGCTTACAATAGTAAAAAAAACGGATGTAATCTGAAAAAAACCTGCAACTGTTTACGATACAAATTTTTTATTAATTTCAAATTTACATTTACTTTCAAAAGGGAAAAAATAAATAAATAAAACACTCCACGGCTCCAGGAACTAATTTTGTGCTGCAGCGAATCAGAGACCTTTATAGAGCGTACTTATTACCACTTCGTCTCTCTTAGGTCTACACAGGTGCATGCTCCCGGCAAGTGCCGTCATCCTTATTTGTTTCACGGTTAGTAGGGAGTCAATGATCTGTAACATGCTAAAGCAGTAGTTATGCCCTCACTGGCTGCATGCTTGTCTCAGATCAGTGAGGCAGTGACTACTATTCTAAGGGGATAATCCTAAAACAGGACTGGGATGGACGCTCCCACCGCTGTACCCCGACAGTCCATTTAAAGATGATATTTTTTTTAGAAGAGCGTGCAGTTATGCTTCTTGTACAGACAGACATCAACCTTTTCAATGATCGCCGGTGGGGAACTGCAAGACCCAGCATGACCTGCAAACCTCCAACGGTAATTACAAATGCGGAACTACATGACACAGCATGCCCCAGCAGCCACCAGTAACCCCACTAACAGCTGCTAGGAAACTAAGACCCAGCATGACCTGCCAGGCTCCGCCAGTAACAGGCGGGCAACTACAAGATCCAGCAAGGCCTGCAGGCTCTGCAAGTAACAGCCAGGCAACTACAAGAGCCAGCAAGGCCTGCCAGGCTCCGCCAGTAACAGGCGGGCAACTACAAGATCCAGCAAGGCCTGCCAGGCTCTGCAAGTAACAGCCGGGCAACTACAAGAGCCAGCAAGGCCTGCCAGGATTCGCAAGTAACAGCTGCAAAGGAGCTACAAGACCAAGCATGACCTGCCAGTCTCCAACAGTAATAGCTGGGTGACTACAAGACCCAGCATGACCTGCTAGCCTCTATCAGTAACAGGTCATGCTGGGTCTTTTAGTTTCCAAGCTGTTATTGGTGGAGGCTGCCAGGTCATGCTGGGTCTTGTAGTGGCCCAGCTATTACTGTTGGAGGCTGACAGGTCATGCTGGGTCTTGTAGTTGCCAAGCTGTCAACCTCCAACAGTAATAGCTGGGAGACAAGACCCAGCATGACCTGGCAGCCTACAGCAGTAACAGCTGCAAAAGAACTACAAGACCCAGCATGACCTGCCAGCCTCCACCAGTAACAGCCGGGCAACTACAAGACTCAGCAAGGCCTGCCAGCCTCCAACAGTAAACAGGTGCAAAGGAACTACAAGACCCAACACGACCTACCAGTAACAGCCGGGCAACTACAACACCCAGCATGACTTGACAGCCTCCACTAGTGACAGCTGCCAGGGAACTACAAGACCCAGCATGACCTGCTAGCCACCACCAGTAACAGCTGTTAGGGAACTAAAAGACCCAGCATGACCCGCCAGCCTTCACCTGGGGGCAGCAGCTGGGCAGCTTCCATGGCAGAACACCTTCTGAAACAAAATGCCATCTGCCAGGCTGTCAATTGAATCCAACAACTTCAAACCTTTCAATGTCCCATCCCCAGCTGCTGTTCTGCCCCCTTAGCTCCAATACATTACAAGTCACTGACCTGGAACAAGCATACAGATCAGAGAAGTCAGAAGGCCCAATCTGTGTACTTGTTCTGGCTCAGCATGAAATCCAGACGGTTTATGTCTTCAGAAGGGGAGAACAGCAATATCGAAAAACTGAAAGTAGCAAGAAAAATCACAAGGCCAAATCCCAGGAGTGTGAGGAGAGCGGCGCGCGCACGCACACAGTGTCAGGTCCATTTCTATAGAGGACAAGAAAACATCCAGCATGTTCCTGGGGCCAACACTCCCTTCATCAGGGCTGAAAAACAAAATGACAAACATCTGCACATGCCGAGCCTCCTCCTCGATCAGAAGAAAGAACCTTATACTGACCATACAGAATTAGAAGCAGATTGTATAAGCGATATCAAACCCAAAAACCTATTATATTGCAGCTTACCAATCATTAGGTGTGGTGGCTGCATTCATTTTCTTTGGCTTTGTCAACTGGCCAGAAACACACCTCCTGTATTAGTGAGACACGACTCTGGAGAAATGAGCATAGGAGGCACAACAGACAACAGCATTGCCAGTCTGGGGTGGGAGGGTAGTGTTAAATGTATTAGCAGATTTAGATACACTAACAAACTCAAGCTCTAATATATATATATATATATATATATATATATATATATATATATATATATATATATATATATATAATCTCTATCACAAATGCTGATCACTGCCAATGTTAAATGGTTTGCCTCATTCATGCAAACTGATACATTCTGCTGGAGAGCTTGATCTTTTGAAAAATTCAACAGACTTGCTGTCTAAATCTCCAGATGAAAAACAGAGGAAAGAAAGCCTGAAAAATGAAAACAAATGCAGTCATCACATCTAAGGATTGTTAAGCTGCAATATAATAAAATGTTTGCTTTTGGAGTTTAATACGGCTTTAGGATATCATGCATGGCTCTGACACTTTTATATCATTCACAGCACATCCTATTAAAAGGAAACTCCACTTTCAGTTTTTAAAAGTCACATAACATATAACACCCAACTGGCGTCGGTCTTAGAAGGGATCTCCCTGAATTTACACAATTTATGTAACGTAACAGCAATGATACATGATAGCACAGCGCTTTGCCTAATTAAAAGGGGAACTCCAGGCACTTTTTCCAATTTGAAATCAAGTGGGAAGGGGATTGGGGAGAACCATACACATCGAGATTTCTCTTGTTCAGTTCTGCAAGCCAAACAGCTGAACAGCTACAACATGCAGAACCGTGGAGCAGGGAGGAGCTGGATCAAAGCTGCACATACACCAGTAGAATTTTGTTCAAAACTTTTCATTTTAAAGCAGATCCTTACTGTATCTGAGCACCGCAAACCAAAAACTATTTCATTAATTTTTTAATATTTAAAGCGAACTCGCCCATCCCTCCATGTCTCCGTGCTTTATTTTGTTGAGAAATCACTTTGAAAAGCAACCCTCTAGCATTTCTGGCCGTGTCCATCTTGAGTAAGGGCAGATGATTCATGTAGCAGTTGCTTCCTGGAATCCATCTGCCCTCAACTCAGGCATGCACACAAGAGTGTGCTTAGCTGAGAAAACCCCTCCTAATCTCCTCCAGACTCCTGGAATGTATGTCATCATTTAAAGAAGCCAGGAAGTAACTGAAGAAACGTATAAAAAAAAAAAAAAAGTTTAAAACAAGTAAAGGATATACTTTCCTATCCATTTAAAGAGTTCTAAACCCAGGACCCTGCATTCACTATATCTGGTCTCCCGCAGTACACAGAACATGAAATGCAATTATTTTAGTAAAAATAAACTGCTAAATACCTTTTTTCCTCAGCAGTATATAGCAGTCTTGTGACTTCTATCAGTGTCTGTTTAAAGTGGTTGTATAGTCATTTTGGGGACTTTTACCTACAGGAAAGCCTATAATAAGGCTTACCTGTAGGTAAAAAAAATATCTCCTAAATGTGTACGTTTTAGGAGATATTCCCCTCGCAATGCGCCGCTGAATGCAGCAGCTCATGCGCACAGGGGATTCTCGGTTGGAAGCCCGGCAGACGCCGGACCCTGCTGGGAAGAAATCTCCCACGCGCATGCGAGTGAGTGGCCGGAGCCGCGATTCCCCGGAAGAAACGCCGAAAAAAAATGTCAGCTCCCTCGGCGTGGATCGGGCCAGATGTCGGGGCCTCGTTCTAAGGTAAGTATTTCATAATGAGCTAGTATGCGGTGCATACTAGCTCATTATGCCTTTTCCTTTGCAGGTCAGGAAGAAAGAAAAAAACTTCCGCGGCTATACAACCGCTTTGAAGCTTGTAGGAGGAGCTTTCATTTTCCTCTGATTGTCCTATGAGAGTGATGACAAACTTTGGCATCCCAGATGTTTTGGAACTACATTTCCCATGATGCTCATGCACTCTACAGTGCAGTAGATGGGAAATGTAGTTCCAAAACATCTAGGGTGCCAAGGTTTGCCATTACTGTCCTATGAGGATGCAGGACCTCTGTCTGGACAGTGCTGATTGGGAGGGTGCATGTGATCAGCACAGGGCCAAGGAAGGAAAAAAAAAAAAAAAAACTCTCTAGCAATAAACACTAAACTGAGTATGTGCAGAGTGACTCCAAAGGCTCTGTACTATCATGAGATGTATTGGGGACAGTGGAAGAAGCGGAGGACCAGAGAAGACAGGTTCCAACAGCCTTTTTACACAATGTGGAGGATGAACCCCTTGGGCTCCACAGTGAGTATAACAAGCATACTTTACCTCATATGCAGACTGATCTTACTGTTGTGGGTTTGGTAACACTTTAGTAATGATATCAGGACTAAAAATAAATCAATGTTGATTGGAAGAGTGAAGTTCCACTTAGGCCGGGTTCACACCACAGCGATGCGGGAACGCCGCGAATCCGCGGCGTTTTCCAGCATCGCACACCTCCCGCCGGCAGTTCACACTGCCCTATGCGGACGGCTGGGAGTGTCAATGATATGTTAATGACACCCCCAGATCCGTCCGCATATCGCAGTGCGATCTGCCGACTCACACAGGAATCGGATCGCATGGTGTGAACACCCATGCGATCCGATTCTGTTGCGGACCAAAAAAAGGGTCCCGTGCGAGTTTGCTGCGGGAGCGATGCGAATTCAGCCATACTATCTGTATGGCTGAACTCGCATCGCTACGGAGATCGGATGTGATTTGCACTGCGGGTGCGAATCACATCCGGATCTCCCCCCCGCAGCAGTGTGAACCCAGCCTAAAAGAATATTCAATCAATTTTTTAATATCGTTAGTGGGGTCAAAATTGACGCTCGTTTTCAATTACAGCGATGAGAAATTTTGAAGGAGCAGGAATGGACTTTTATCTCTAACAAAATTTCTAACAGTGAATTCAGTTTTCTTTCAGGAATGTCCATTCATTCCTAAATCGAATGTTAAAAGCAAACGGAAATTTGGAAGTACATTCGGATGACATTCACCACGTCATTGAACGTACTGAGAATATGTTTCAGGAATGTTGGTTCAAAAATCTATTAGTGTACAGCCAGCTTAACAAAGCAGAGTTACCCAAGACAGGGTCATTCTATAAATGGGCGAGATAATGGGTCAAATAAAAGCGCGCATGCAGAGCCGGTTGCAGGAGCAGTGCATTACACCACCATGATGCAGGTCTGCTCTTTCCTTCCCAGCATCCTCATCTCAGACACAACCCACAGCTACAAGACATTGAGATGGAAGATCCCCTTCTATCCTGCACTGACACACCCCCCCAACACTGATTGGTCACTGGCCACCAAGCCTGTAACCCTGCAGACTCCGCCCCCTTGACTCCAGAGGATAGAAGGTCCTTAGCCGTCTCTGTGATGATATCATAGGATCAAATGATGGAAGACTGCACAATGCAAGGACAAGGCCATTACAAATAAAAAAACTGAATAGGGACGCTGCACAGGGGGAGAGGGAGGCTTTAGGGGAATTTTAGGTGCTGACTGGAGTTCACCTTTAAGGCAGGAAAGACCTTAGTAATGGACTGTACCTGGTAGACGTTCCTTTCCGCACATCACATATGCTGCACTTGAAGGCTTCTGCGCTGTTCTTAAAAGTGCATACGCTACAATCCCAATATCCTTCATCGGCTGAAGGCTTAGCTTGCCTTTTTGGCCTGAAATAAATAAATATAATAGAAATCATTAAATATAAAATGGCACTATGCCTAAACAAAGGGGCCATACACAGAAATTAAGATATTTATACAATTGTATTTTTGTGTATACAGTGGACTTCCTGACTTATGGGATCCCCATAGAGCACACGTGTCAAACACAAGGCCCGCGGGCCGAATGCCATCTGCCAGGCTATTTCATGTGGCCCTCGCACCTCTCCTGCAGCTCCCCCTTCATCTTCGCTTCCACCCTGTGTCAATAGTTGGCAGCAGAAAGGACAGTTCTCCTCCAACAGATCATGCGCCTTTCTGTGCAGCCACTGCACCCCCTTTCGTCTCTGCCTCCCCTGGCCTCAGCATTCAGCAGACTGCTAGCTGACTCCAGCCCTCCTCTGGTCCTCCTCCAGAACTTGCACTTTCTGCTTTCCAGCTTCGCTCCCGAGCTGCAGAGAGATTTGGCTCTGAGCCTGTCTCAGCAGCTGGCAGCAAAGAGGAATAGAACTCCTACAGATCCTGCACCTTTCTGTGCAGCTGCAGCGCCCCTCTTCTCCACAGCCACTGGTCTCCACATTCTGCCGACTCCAGCGCTCCTCTAGGCCCTGCATTGCTTCCCAGCTCAGATGGAACACCATGGCAGGACCATGTTCTATCCAAGCAGTCTCCAATAAAGTTTTTTGTGGATGATACCAGAGATGTGCGACCCTCATTTTTAGACTTGCATCACCTGCTACAGAAGTGTGAGTGGGCTCCATGCCAGTCTGCACTTGCCTTGTGCAGCTTAAATCAGAGCTCTGCTTGTCTGCCTCCTCCTTCCCCTCCGTTGCCACATTTGGCACCTTTGGGGGGGGGGGGAAGAGTACCTGCTCCAACTTCCGGTTGACTTCATCACTGTGAAGTCAGCCAGAAGTTAGACATGAACAAGGCTCCACCCGAAACGCGTTAGCGTCTTACTGCCGTTTCCTGCCATGTAAACAAAGAATTTTTGCAATGGATGCCGGCCTTATTGTATTGGAGGATACGTATCACTCCTTCCTGCCTTCAACATAAAATGGCGCTAACATAGAACAGGAAATCTCATTACAATTTCTAGAGAGGAAAGTTTATATTTAAAGGAGACGTGCCTTATAAAAACAAAGTCTATCCCATCCCCCCTCCCTTTACCTTCATCTGAAGGCCGCAATTTTGACATTTATTTACATTCAGCAGTGCAAGTCATAGTCCCTGCCACGCGTGCGCATTACACTTAAATTGGGGTTCCATTTACCCCACTGTAGCACAACATCAGGCTTCAGTTGTAGGACATTTGTGTGGTGCATTGGGATGTACCTTGGATTAAGGCAGGGCACTGAAATCAATGGACTTCCATTGCACCACAACATTCCAAAAATCAGACATGTCCCAACATGTATGCGTCCATGCACCATGGTGCCCTACAATGCATGTGCCTTAGTGCATTGGGGTGATATTAAAATGAATGGCACCAAAGTGTATTAACACATGTAATGCATGTTGCTCCAATGCATGCATACAAATCAATCCTGACACCAATGACGGGGCATTGTTCCCCCCCCCCCCCCCCACCGGCACCAACGAGGGACTATTCCCCCCCTCACCGACGACGAGGGACTATCCCCCCCCCCACCGACGACGAGGGACTATTCCCCTCACCGACAACGAGGGACTATTCCCCTCACCGGCACCGACAACGAGGGACTATTCCCCTCACCGGCACCGACAACGAGGGACTATTCCCCTCACCGGCACCGACAACGAGGGACTATTCCCCTCACCGGCACCGACAACGAGGGACTATTCCCCTCACCGGCACCGACAACGAGGGACTATTCCCCTCACCGGCACCGACAACGAGGGGCTATTCCCCTCACCGGCACCGACAACGAGGGGCTATTCCCCTCACCGGCACCGACAACGAGGGGCTATTCCCCTCACCGGCACCGACAACGAGGGGCTATTCCCCTCACCGGCACCGACAACGAGGGGCTATTCCCCTCACCGGCACCGACAACGAGGGGCTATTCCCCTCACCGGCACCGACAACGAGGGGCTATTCCCCTCACCGGCACCGACAACGAGGGGCTATTCCCCTCACCGGCACCGACAACGAGGGGCTATTCCCCTCACCGGCACCGACAACGAGGGGCTATTCCCCTCACCGGCACCGACAACGAGGGGCTATTCCCCTCACCGGCACCGACAACGAGGGGCTATTCCCCTCACCGGCACCGACAACGAGGGGCTATTCCCCTCACCGGCACCGACAACGAGGGGCTATTCCCCTCACCGGCACCGACAACGAGGGGCTATTCCCCTCACCGGCACCGACAACGAGGGGCTATTCCCCTTACCGACACCGACAACGAGGGGCTATTCCCCTTACCGACACCAATGATGAGGGACTATTCCCCCCCCCCCCCCCCAAGAAACCAATAATGGGGACTATTCCCCCCACTGGCACCAATAATGGGGACTATTCCTCCCACTACCACCAATGATGAGGGACTATTCCTCCTTCTACTGGCACTATGACATTTTTATCACGCCCACTCATGCTGGGGCATTATACAATCAGATTGTACAATCTCTATACAAGTTCTACTGATTTACCAATGCTATGTCATAACGGGACCAGCCTACACAATTCAGTTTATATCCAGTCAAGCATTCCCTTGCACTACATGGTTGATAGCAGCCCTGAAGGAGATTGTAAAGTGTATGGCCAGCTTAACATTTTTTACAAACCGCATGCCTGTTCCCCATCAACGACTCAGAAGAATGGCAGGCCCAGAGCCGGCAATGGCGGCTCCCGTATTTCCTACACGACGGGCTTCACTTTAAGAGCGTTCCGCGTTCCACTGACTCATGCATTCCGGAGTGCAGACACGTCCCTTCATCAAACAACAGCATACACAAACCAAACTCAAATGCCTTCCAAATACCACGCTGCTTTATGTACACAGCGTTTAATTACACCCGTGTGCAAATACATACAATGCTGGCAATAAAGGATAACTTCGCATTCACAACCGACTTCCTGTCTCGTCTTCCCATACAGCCAACTGACATTTTTTCTTTTTTAATAAAAGATAAGAAATGAGGCAGCCAGTCGTGTTTGTTAATCTGAGCCCCCCATGTAATATCGCTTTACTACCCGTTGATCCCGCTATCAGAGCTGATCCTTTTCCACAAACAGGGTGACAACTTTGTTCATTCTGCTGTGAAATCACCTAGTTGTCACCCTGTCAGAAGGGTAGCCTACTGAAGCTGACGATTTGGGCTCATTCACACTAGCATTTGGGGAGGGCATTAAAACCCTGCGATCTGGCCCCCAGCCCCCACCCGCTCCCTGCTTTAGCTGGGGATAGACACAAGCTGGGGCCACAATTCTTTCCTTTGTGGCAGGAATTATACCCGTCGCTTTTGGCGAGCCTCGCTGCTTGCAATCTATTTAACCGCTTGATGATCAGCCACCATCATTATACTGCGGCAGGTTGGCACGGCTGCGCAAATTGTTGTACCTGTATGTCGTCCGCTTTAAAAACAATAGCAGGTGCGGCGTTGGCGGCCGCAAAGTCCTCAGCCACCCGCGATCGCTTCACAGAGAGCCAGAACAGGGATCTGTCAATGTAAACAAAACAGATCCTCGTTCTGACAGGGGAGTAGAGAGAGATCGTCTGTTCCTAGTGATCAGGAACAGCGATCTCTATCTACTCCCTGTCAGTACACTACCCCCCCAGTTAGAAACACCTCCCTAGGGAACACTTAACCCCTTGATCGCCCTCTAGTGTTAATCCCTTCCCTGCCAGTGACATGTACTCAGCGGCTATTTTTAGCTCTGATCGCTGTACCCCACCCCTTCCCTTCAAGGGTTAAACAATCATTTTACCAGTAAAAAATTTTTTTTATTATTCTCCCTCCCCCAGCAGTCGGCGCGATTCTATTCTCCCTTCAGCTTGTTGGCGGTCCCTCTGTGTTCTCGTGTACAATGCAGGGCTAGTTGGCCCGGCATTGTACATAATGATGTCAGTATGCCTGTGCCGTGGGAGCACCTTGGAGAAGAGGCGGCGGGAGCCCATCACATACCATGGGGAGAGCCTGCGGGAGTTTGGGGGGGGGGGGAATCAGGTGATCAGTGCTACAGGTAAAGTCAGCATTTAACCCTTGCAGTGTCAGGGGGAGCCCCACTGCAAAAGGAGTGGATTTTTCTTTTCCCGGGAAGTCAGCTTTAAAGTGGTTGTAAACCTCAGACATGAAATATGAACACAGCATATCCCTCTATAGTGTGTACTTGTCTCAATCCAGAACACTAAGGGGTTGATGTTCTAAAACTGGAGAGTGCAAAATCTGGGGCAGCTGTGCATGGTAGCCAATCAGCTTCTAACTTCAGCTTGTTCAATGAAGCTTTTCAAATAATCCTGGAAGCGGATTGGTTACTATGCAGAGCCACACCAGATTTTGCACTTTCAAGTTTTAGTAAACCAATCCTCTAAGTGTAATTTCTGTCTGCTGCCTCCTCTGTCCGATATTAGCGTGAATCGCTTCTGACAAGTTATCCCGACACCAAGATAACAAAAAGGTGACAGGGGAGGGACCTACAGCTGATTGGCAGCCTCAGCTCTGTTCCTGTATGAAGGGGTGGGGGTGTGTCTCTTCCCTCCAATCAGCTCTCAGAGCTCTTCTCACTGATGTGACTTCAGCTCTCCACCCCCTGCTTTTCAGAGCTGAGAGATCCTCTGTAAATTCTGCACTTTGAATGGATGTAGAGAGAAGAAGACAGCAGATAAACAGGTTCAACTTATGTGGGAGAATTTATTTCATCTCCTGAGGCCAGTCACTTCACTGGGTATATGTAAGGGTTTACAACCACTTTAAAGGTCTATTGGAGCCAAGCATGATGGCCAGGTAACTGCCATTTCCAGAAGGAATGGTCAGCGAGGGCAGCCCCCATAATTCCCTCATTCTAGGACCTGGAACAAGAACACAAATAGAATTCTGACATGTTTACAGCATGCTAGTTACAGGTCTGTGACTCACATAAGTACTGATACCAAACAGCCAGGAAACAAGTTTTTTTTCTTTTTTTTTTTTTTTTTTTTTTTAAAGGAACCCATCGAGTGCAGCCCCTTCTCTAATTGCAGGGTCAAAGCTAACACAAGACACCAGCAATGATATATATGAATGTCAAATATATAAAAAAAGGAAAAAAAAAAAAAAAAAACAATCAGGAACTTATACTGAAAGAAAACAGTTTCCGATCTCCCAGAAATGCTAGTTGCCTGGCTCACTAATGCACAACCAGTTGTCAGACATGGATCCTGATCAGCCAAATTGTTCTGGATCAGTGATGTGTTGATACCAGAGGGACCGAACAGGGAAGAAACCGGCATTGCAGAGGAATGGCACAACACAGACTATCCCAACATTGCGACCACACACTATACAATCTGATTGTACAATCTTCTATAGAAAACTTTGTAGTATGAGAGTCTGCCATACTGACTGAATAGATTAGGTAGGTCCTTAGATGACAAAACTGACTGTATGGATATATTGTAAAATGTATGGTAACCTTACAGAGGAGCGCCAGACTTTTAATACAAGGACATTTACCTGTCCAGGGATCCTCTGCTGTCCTCACACAAGCCGATTCTTCTATCGGCTTCGGGCGCAGGCATCTGTAGTGAGAAACAGGAAGTGAAGCCTTGCAGCTTCACAGCCCGTTTCCTACTGCGCATGCACGAGTCACGCTGCGCCATGTGAATGGTCCCGTAGTCTTTCAGGACCTGTGATGTGTCCCAGAAGACTGCGGGGGAAGGAGGGGGGCTCAAAACCAGGTACCAGCTCCCCCCCCAAAAAAAAATTGCCAGATGTGGCAGTGGAGGGTGCAAACAAGTGGAGCTTCCCTTTTTGGGCGACCTCTGCTAGCCCATACATGCTTTATTTACAAACAGTGAATCAAACGAAAAAAATAAATAAAAATTATCCGATTCCCCCATCCACACACTATATGGACAGGGGAATTTATTGTATTCTGACAGCGGGGAGACTTCCCTGAAGCCAGAATTCACCGATCAGTGCTGCCAGCTTTAGCCGGCACCACTGATTGATCAGAAAAACCCAACAGGCTGGTTGTACAGAAGTCAATAGGTAGATCGACTTCTGTACAACCAGCCTGCTCATACATGGATCGAAATTTGACAGGTCCCTTCTGAACTGACCAAATTTTGAACCAGGTATGGCCACCTTAAGGCTCACATAAATTTTACAATCTGATCACACAATCTTTATACAATCAACTTTGGATTTACCAAAACTATGTAAACCTAATCTATCCAGTCAGTCTGGCAGGCACGTGTACTACTAAGTTATTGGCAGAGCTACAGGAAATCGTACAATCAGATTGTAACATATAAGGTTAAGCTTGATACACACCAATAGTGTTTTTCTTTTTTCAACTTAAAAAAAACCTGACAGCTCTGTTCGGAGCCGCTGTACTAACGATCCAATGTTAGTACAGTGACCTCCCCTGCTTTTCTACTGTCTCTTGACAGTAGATACAGAACAGAACACTCCGCTCAGCTCTCTCAGCCAATCAGAAGCCAGTCAGCTGCTGGTTTTCCAGCATGCTCGTCTGACAGAAGCCAGCCAAACGTCGACCGGTTTCTCCTGAACTGGCCGATGTCGCCTGACATTCAGCCGGTGCGTAATAGGCTTTATCCCAGGGATATGCAATTAGCGGACCTCCAGCTGTTGCAGAACTACAAGTCCCATGAGGCATAGCAAGACTGACAGCCACAAGCATGACACCCAGAGGCATGATGGGACTTGTAGTTTTGCAACAGCTGGAGGTCCCTTAATTGCATTTAGCCTAAAGGGGGACCTACACTATAAAATCTGATTGTACAATCTCCGTTAGATCTACCAATCAGCTATGTAGTGTAACGGTCCATCTGATTGGATACATGTTGAATGGTGTGTCCGCCTCTATTGTGGTTTCGGTAATTCTAAGCCCTTGTACACACGGTCGGAGAATCCTTCGGAATGTGTCCTATCGGACCGTGTCGTCGGATAATCCGACTGTGTGTGGTATGCATCGGGCTGATTCCGTCGGAATATCCGTCGGACCCAATTTTCCAACATGTTGGAAATATTTCCCGACCAACTGGGCCGATCGGACCTAATCCGATCATGTGTAGAGAATTTTGATCGGACCAAGTGCCACGCATGCTCAGATCAAATTCCTACATCAAAGCTATTGGCTACTAGCCTGAACGTAGTCCCATCATAACGAAATTACGTCATCACGGTCTGAAAGATCGGATTTTTCGCCAACTTTGTCCGACCGTGTGTATGCAACAATTTCGGACAAGATCCGACGGGCAAAATCCGACGGATTTGGTTGTCGAAATCTCCGACCGTGTGTACAGGGGCTAAGGGTAGACACACACATTACAATACAAAATTAAATTTACTATGTATTAAGGGGATACACCTATACCAGTCAGTCAATTCCTAGTCAATCAGATAGACCCTTTGTACTACTGATGGTAGAACAATCAGGTTGTCAAGTTTATAGTTAGCTTAAAGGACATTGTACATCCAGACTGTAGAATGTATGGTTAGCCTAGAGCAGTGATGGCAAACCTTGGCACCCCAGATGTTTTGGAACCACACTTCCCACGATGCTCATGTACTCTGCATTGTAGTGGAGCATCATGGGAAATGTAGTTCCAAAACATCTGGGGTGCCAAGGTTCACCATCACTGGTTAAGAAGAGCTTGTACAACCAAATTGTATAGCAAGCTTAAAGGATATTGTACAACCAGATAGTATAATGTATGATTAGCCTAATGGATATTGTGCAACCAGACTGTATAGTGAATGGTTAGATTTAAGGATATTGTACAACCAGATGGTATAGCAAGCTTAAAGGATATTGTACAATCAGACTGTATAGAGTATGGTTAGCCTAGAGGATACTGTACAACCATTGTATAGCAAGCTTAAAGGATATTGTAGACCAGATTGTATAATGTGCCTAATAGATATTGTACAACCAGACTGTATAGTGTATGGGAATCTTCATATTATTGCAGAGACCACAAAACAATTGCCAACCCGCAAACGTTTCTAAACATCAAACGCCTGGCTTCCTGGGCATTCTCACATTCGCCAATGCCACCCACCGACTTTCCCACAGACTAACTTTTTCAATTTTCTCGCTCCCTCCTCATTGAACCCAACAAGAAAATGCCCGAGCGAACGCACGGTGCAGCCTGTCAATTTGGCGACTGCAGGGGGCACTAGGCAGCAACGGTACCTCCGATTAAATTTGCTGCCCTTCAAATTAACCTTACGTGACCACGGGGAGCATCACACACACACACACACACACACACACACACACACACACACACACACACACACAAAAAAAAGCCTCCGGCCCGGGAGGAGTTAAAGAGCACGGAACGTCAAAAAGGAGACGAGCAAAGAAAAAAAAAAAAAAAAACAGGAAAAACGGTCGTCCACAGCGCCTGATGCCAGGCGAACGTCTCTGCCCTCACCTCCCACCGCTCTCCTGCCAGTGCCCTAATTGTCAGTGGAGACCGCCGTCGCAAAAGAAGGACGGATCGACCCCCCATTTTCCCATCCCGACGAGGTTAACCCTTTCCTGTCTTAGAACCCCCCCTTCCTTTTCCAAGGTGAGATCAGGAAGGGGTTAATGAGAAAAAAAAAAAAAAAACACACAACACACCCCACTGTGAAAATAACACAAAAGACAAAAGCAGCCATGGCGAGTCTTTCCATAGAAGACATTCCAACCACCCACCGCCACCGTCTACCGATCCCTTGCAGCACCCCCACCCCCCGCCTACCCCCCACCTTGCTTACCTAGCAATAAAAGAAATAATGGGGGGGGGGGGCACTAGGATCATTTATTTGGATTTTATTCGGGGCAGTGGAGGCGTTGCGCTCTCCTCTCCACCCTGCTCCTCGCCTTTTTCTCCTCTCCTGGTAAATATTCTCTTTGTCTGAGGCTCAGTGCAGGGAGTGTGTTGTGTGTCTGAAAGGCTCAGCCGCCATAGCACAGCAATGCCCTGGCGCACTTCCCCTCGCCTCCCTATAGATCATATACATTAGGAGACGCTCGGCAGGCGGTCGCCGCGCAATGACAGCCCCCCCCCCACCCCCCACTGCCTATCCCCGGATCGGGCTTGGTCTACCCCCATTGTCTGTGATTGGGGTCTAATTTAAAGGGACTGTTGCAAAGAAGAAGAAGGGGGTATTGGCATGCATGGTGCAGGGGGGGTATTGGCATGCATGGTGCAAGCGCATGCAGGGGGGGGTGCATCTGGCTGCACAGGGCAAAGATCACATGCATTGCATTTACAGGGGCCCTTTAAATTGGGGGGGGGGGGCATGATGTCTCCAAGTAAGACATAAACAAGACATACACAGGGAGGGGGCTGATTCTGCAAGGGCATTGGCAAAACAAGCAAAGAGGGAGGGGGGTTTAAAATGTTAAATGTCCATCTGGTTGCATATAAATAAATATTCCCCCCTCCCTCCACCACCCATCCCCCCCTCTGCACTGTACCTGGTCGGGCTCTTCTTGTCGCCCATAATCATGAATGTAAAATCCACGCCTGGTGCACCCTCCCCCCTTTTCCTGGTGATGTGCAAAGGGGGACCCCCCCCAAAACACCTAGAGAGACCGGGGGGAGGCGGAGAGGGGGGGCGGCCCGCTGGCGGCGGACTGCGGTTTGCCGGTGGATGGACGGAGCCCGGGGAGGGGGGTTGGGAAGAAGAAGGGGAGGGGGGGTGAAGTCCGGGATCAGCCGTGCTCTCTCCTCCGCCGATCCGCTGCCAGACTGCACACAACCAGTCACTCGGGGACGGAAGGAAGGGCGGGGACACGGCCGACGTGACGTCACGGGGAGCGGGCAGCCAATGGCGGAGCGAAGGGGCTTTAAAAGTCCAGCGCTGGGGCAAGTGGGGAAGGTGACATGAGCGGGGCTGGAGGGGTCAGGGTTGCTGGGGATTGGGGAGGTGCATGGGATCAAGAGTGGGCATGGACCAAAGGAGCATTCATGGGCTCAAGAGGGTATATGGGCTAAAGGCTGATGCAAGGGCTCAGGGGAGTGTATGGACTAGAGGGGGGTGCAAGGTCTCAGGGAGGTTTATGGACTAGAGGAGGACTCATGGGCTCAAGAGAGTACATGGACTAGAGAGGGATACAGAGCTCGGGGTTCAAGGAGTGAGGGGGGAGGGTATAAGGCCTGGGGGGATGCAAGGGCTTAGGGTGCACGGACTAGAGGGGGATGCAAGGGCTCGGGGGGGGGGGCAAGGAGTGAGGGTGGAAGCTTGGACTAGAGGGGGAGTATAAGGCCTGGGGTGGATGCAAGGGTTTGGGGTGCATGGACTAGAGGGGGATGCAAGGAGTGAGGGGGGGGGGGGAAGCAAGGTCTAGAGGGGGGAGGGTAGAAGGCCTGAGGGGGTGCAAGGGCTTGGGGTGCATGGACTAGAGGCGGATGCAAGGAGTGAGGAGGGAAGCATGGACTAGAGGGGGGGGGGGTATAAGGCCTGGGGATATGCAAGGGCTTGGGGTGCATGGACTAGAGGGGGCTGCAACGAGTGAGGGGGGGAAGCGTGGACTGGAGGGGGGAGAGTGTAAGGCCTGGGCGGGGATGCAAGGGCTTGGGGTGCATAGACTAGAGGGGGTGCAAGGAGTGAGGGGGGAAGCGTAGACTGGAGGGGGGAGGGTGTAAGGCCTGGGCGGGGATGCAAGGGCTTGGGGTGCCTGGAATACAGGGGGTGCATGGAGTGGGGCGGGGGGGCATGGACTAGGGAGGGCTTTGTATGGACTGGAGGGGGGAGGGTACAAGGGCTGAGGGGGGTCCATGGACCAGAGTGAGATGCTGGGGGGGGGGGCTGAGGCTGCATGGGCTGAGGGTCACCATCACCCATCCAGGGATGGTTTAGCTGCTGCAGCATCTCCCTTTTTTTTTGGGGGGGGGGGGGTTTGGATAGGCATAAAGCAAACAGTATGCAAGCCCAAGAACAAAAATTGAGAGTATTGTAGCTTTCATGTGGTGGCTGCCTTCGTTTTTCTTTTTCACACTTTTTCTCCCTTTATTTTAACCTGGTAGTACCGCCATGAATGCATTTCCAGTCCCAGGGTGACAACTGTGCTGACCAGTTTTGTCACCTTAGGACAGAGATTGTGTTAAGACTACAAAACACTGGGATAGGACAACATTTGGTTCAGATGGTGCCAAGCTTGTGTGGCGGCAACCAGGTGACTACATTTGGTTTAGATGGTGCCAAGCATATGTGATGGCAACCAGGTGAGGAGTACAAAGACAAGTTTGTCTTTTCTACAGTGAAGCATGGTGGTGGGAGTGTCATGGTCTGGGGCTGCATGAGTGCTGCTGGCACTGGGGAGCTACAGTTCATTGAGGGACCCATGAATGCCAACATGTACTGTGACATACTGAAGCAGAGCATGATCCCCCTCCCTTTAGGGACTGGGCCGCAGTATTCCAACATGATAATGACTCCAAACACACCTCCAAGACCATCACTGCCTTGCTAAAGAAGCTGAGGGTAAAGGTGATGGACTGGCCAAGCATGTCTCCAGACCTAAATCCTATTGAGCATCTGTGAGGCATCCTCAAATGGAAGGTGGAGGAGCGCAAGGTCTCTAACTTCCACCAGCTTCGTGATGTCATCATGGAGGAGTGGAAGAGGACTCCAGTGGCAACCTGTGAAGCTCTGGTGAACTCCATGCCCAAGAGGGTTAAGGCAGTGCTGGAAAAATAATGGTGGCCACACAAAATAGTGACACTTTGGGCCCACTTTTCATTTAGAAGTGTACAGTGCTGCCATCAGAAATAGCGGGGCCCCTTTACACAGCTTTAGGCCTTGGCCCCATTTCCCAGGGCCGGGCCCACATTTCCCAGGGCCTGCCCACTGGCTGTCCTATCGAATAAGCCTACCTGCCATCCCAGGTCGACCCTCTTTCTCTATCCCATGTCCTCTTCATCCTCCTGCAATCACATCTCCTCCATCCCATGTCCTCCTCCAGTTTCATCAACTCCATCCCATGTCTTCCTTCTCCAGTTCCATCTCCTCCATCCCATGTCTTCCTTCTCAAGTGCCATCTCCTCCTACCAGAGAAGGGGTAAAGTGGGACAGGAAGGGAGCAGAGGGACAGATGGGGGACAGTGGGTCAGGAGGGGGGAGTGTCACAGCAGAAGAGCAGCATGGCAGAAGGGGGCAGCAGGACAGGAGGGGGAAGTGTCATGGGAGGAGGTCAGTGGTACAGGAGGGGGCAGTGTGACGGAAGTGGGGCAGTGGGAAATGTGGGGGGGGGGGCAAAGGGAAAAGTAGGGGGGCAGCATCACAGATTAGAGGCAGTGTCTCCGGTGGGGCAGGGGAGAGGCAGTGTCACAGGTGGAGGGCAGCAGGACAAGTGGGAGTGTCACAGGTAGTGGGACAGGTGGGAGGGAGTGTCACAGGTGGGGGCAGTGGGAAAGGGTGGAGGCAGTGTCACAGGTAGGGGAGCAGGGGGACAGGTGGTGGAAAGAGAGACAGGTGTCACAGATAGGGGGCATTGGGACAGGTGGGAGGCAGTGTCACAGGTAGGGGGGCAGCGGGACAGGTGGGAGTGTCACAGGTAGGGGGGCAGTGGGACAGGTGGGAGGGAGTGTCGCAGGTGGGGGCAGCGGGACAGGTGGGAGGCAGTGTCACAGGTGGAGGGCAGCAGGACAGGTGAGAGGCAGTGTCACAGGTAGGGGAGCAGTGGGACAGGTGGTGGGAAGAGAGACAGGTGTCACAGATAGGGGGGCATCGGGACAGGTGGGAGGCAGTGTCACAGGTAGGGGGGCAGCGGGACAGGTGGGGGGGTCACAGATAAGGGGGCAGCAGGACAGGTGGGAGGACCTAGGGAAGCACCAGTCCTCCCAGCTCTCATCTGTCCAGCAGTGCCAGGAGGGGTAGCTGAGCCTTTGTCCCACGTCCACCAGGATCTCTGATGGCAGCTGCAAGAAAGGGGGGTGCTTCTCCACCCTGACCACCTCCCCCATGGGGCCCTCCGCTGGCACCATCTGGCCCCGCACAGCCTGGAGCACACTGGTACCTGACCGGAGTGGAGCCTGCATGCACAAAAGAGGGGGGGGGGGGCTTCTCCACCGACCTCCTCCTCCATTGGGCCCTCCGACCTGCACACATAAAATAGTGGGGAGGGGCTCCTCCCCCCTGGTGTCCTCTTCAATGGGGCCCTCCAACCTGGTACCTGACCTCAACCCACCCCACACAGCATTTGGCAGCAGGCCCCTGATCTGCACACATGTGGGATCTGCCCACCTCTCCACCCTCCCCTGCATCCTAGCAGCCGGACCACTCTGACAGCAGCCTCCTGTTAAAGATAGCCCGGATTGTGACCTGTGGTCCGGGCCCCTTACATGAGTACCGGCTGTAACCCCCGATGGCAGCCCTGGGGGAGTACTCACTTTTGTTGCCAGCAATAATGGCTGTGTGTTGAGTTATTTTGAGGGGACAGCAAATTTACACTGTTATACAAGCTGTACACTCACTACATTACATTGTAGCAAAGTGTCATTTCTTCAGTGTTGTCACATGAAAATATATAATAAAATATTTACAAAAATGTAGGGACATGTTGCAGGATATGGTCAGAGACAAGGACCATGTTGCAGGATATGGTCAGAGACTAGGGACATGTTGCAGGATATAGTCAAAGACTAGGGACATGTTGCAGGATATGGTCAGAGACTAGGAACATGTTGCAGGATATGGTCAGAGACTAGGGACATGTTGCAGGATATAGTCAGAGACTAGGGACATGTTGCAGGATATGGTCAGAGAATAAGGACATGCAGGATAAGGTCAGAGACTAAGGACATGCTGCAGGATATGGTCAGAGACTAAGGACATGCTACAGGATATGATCAGAGATTAGGGACATGCTGCAGGATATGGTCAGAGACTAGGGACATTCTACAGGATATGGCCAGAGACTAGGGACCTGTTGCAGGGTATGGTCAGAGAATAAGGACATGCTGCAGGATAAGGTCAGAGACTAAGGACATGCTGCAGGATAAGGTCAGAGACTAAGGACATGCTGCAGGATAAGGTCAGAGACTAAGGACATGCTGCAGGATATGGTCAGAGATTAGGGACATGCTGCAGGATATGGTCAGAGACTAGGGACCTGTTGCAGGATATGGTCAGAGACTAAGAACATGCTGCAGGATATGATCAGAGATTAGAGACATGCTGCAGGATATGATCAGAGATTAGGGACATGCTGCAGGATATGGCGAGAGACTAAGGACATGTTGCAGGATATGGTCAGAGACTAGGGACATGCTGTAGAATATGGCCAGAGACTAAGAACATGCTGCAGGATATGATCAGAGATTAGGGACATGTTGCAGGATATGGTCAGAGACTAGGTACATATTGCAGGATATGGTCAGAGACTAGGTACATATTGCAGGATATGGTCAGAGACTAGGAACATGTTGCAGGATATAGTTAGAGATTAGGGACATGTTGCAGGATATAGTCAGAGATTAGGGACATGCTGCAGGATATGGTCAGAGACTAGGAATATGTTGCAGGATATGGTCAGAGACTAGGAAAATGCTGCAGGATATAGTCAGGGACTAGGAACATGCTGCAGGATATAGTCAGAGACTAGGAATATGTTGCAGGATATGGTCAGAGACTAAGGACATGTTGCAGGATATGGTCAGAGAATAAGGACATGCAGGATAAGGTCAGAGACTAAGGACATGCTGCAGGATATGGTCAGAGACTAAGGACATTTTACAGGATATGGCCAGAGACTAGGGACCTGTTGCAGGGTATGGTCAGAGAATAAGGACATGCTGCAGGATAAGGTCAGAGACTAAGGACATGCTACAGGATATCATCAGAGATTAGGGACATGCTGCAGGATATGGTCAGAGACTAGGGACATTCTACAGGATATGGCCAGAGACTAGGGACCTGTTGCAGGGTATGGTCAGAGAATAAGGACATGCTGCAGGATAAGGTCAGAGACTAAGGACATGCTGCAGGATAAGGTCAGAGACTAAGGACATGCTGCAGGATAAGGTCAGAGACTAAGGACATGCTACAGGATATGGTCAGAGATTAGGGACATGCTGCAGGATATGGTCAGAGACTAGGGACCTGTTGCAGGATATGGTCAGAGACTAAGAACATGCTGCAGGATATGATCAGAGATTAGGGACATGCTGCAGAATATAGTCAGAAACTAAGAACATGCTGCAGGATATGATCAGAGATTAGAGACATGCTGCAGGATATGATCAGAGATTAGGGACATGCTGCAGGATATGGCGAGAGACTAAGGACATGTTGCAGGATATGGTCAGAGACTAGGGACATGCTGTAGGATATGGCCAGAGACTAAGAACATGCTGCAGGATATGATCAGAGATTAGGGACATGTTGCAGGATATGGTCAGAGACTAGGAACATGTTGCAGGACATCCACAAGTCTGCCCAGAGACTAGGAATATGTTGCAGGATATAGTTAGAGATTAGGGACATGCTGCAGGATATGGTCAGAGACTAGGAATATGTTGCAGGATATGGTCAGAGACTAGGAACATGCTGCAGGATATAGTCAGGGACTAGGAACATGCTGCAGGATATAGTCAGGGACTAGGAACATGCTGCAGGATATAGTCAGGGACTAGGAACATGCCGCAGGATATGGTCAGAGACTAGGAATATGTTGCAGGATATGGTCAGAGACTAGGAACATGCTGCACGATATAGTCAGGGACTAGGAACATGCCGCAGGATATGGTCAGAGACTAGGAATATGTTGCAGGATATGGTCAGAGACTAGGAATATGTTGCAGGATATGGTCAGAGACTAGGGACATGCTGCAGGATATGTTCAGGTACTGGGGACATTTTACAGGAGATAGATACCAGAAATCCTTTACCTGCTGAAGGCTTGGCTTGCCCTTTTGGCCTTAAAAAAATAAAATGAAATCTGTAAAAACTGTTTTAAAGCTACACTCCAGGCAAACAGTTAAATGCACAGATCAAATGCATATATGGGAGCTGTTTACCTGTAAAAAGATGTGTATTTCCGTCCATCCATTCCTGAGATTTACATAGCTCTGTCACATAGCACAGTTCTGTCTGTCAGAGAAGTAGATCTGAATTTGTTCTTCTGCATTTAAAGCAATAACAAACCCTTCAATCCCTTACAGTCCAGGAAGCTGTCACCTTAGCCTCTGTTTGATCGACCAGTTGCCATGGTGCTTCAAATGCAATCAATTATGACACCAGCCATTTGATGCCTTGAATGTTCGGTTGAGAGCACAAGCAAATGTGACAGTTGTCATTCACAGCATGCCTTGAATGTGACTATATTTGGACACAGTTAAATTGGCGGGTTCAGTTTCACTTTGAATAACATTTGCAGGTCTTGTCCTTCCCCAGCTTGTAAATGGATAGTAAAAGAGAATCAGCAAACTAATGATCTCACCTCTCTGGCACTCTGATCTCTCCCTCTATCAGCATGCTCCCTGTTAGCACATGGGAACTGCAGCAGAACTGACTGACATCTTGTGCTGTTTCTCCCTTTCCCACACTAAGCTCTGCTGTACAAGGACTGTAAGAGGCTAATGCCAGGTCAGATTTGGGTACTTACACTGCTTGTATTTAACACAATAATGTAGTAGTGCATTAATGAGCACATTGCTAACTTAATTGGTTCCTTTTATATCCCGGATTGTGCCCAGGTTATTTGACGCCCCCCACCACAGTAACCGCATCCTATGCTGCTTTACTCTTCTTGTTGATGGACTTGTGGTGGGTTCCTATAGTATCGGGATCACCCTCCAGAGATTGTATTGGCTTATGAATTTTTTGGAAACATTCAAAAGTGGACGCAGTCTTTAGCAGATGTCTCCATTACCATGGCAACCCACCTGCAATTCACCAAACCAAAAACAGAAATATTGAAAAACCTGTACAATCTCTGGTGGGTATTCCCATGGCAACCCACCCATAATCCACCAAACAGTAAGCGGAAACATTCAAAAGCCGCAATGGTTTCCAGCGGGCATCCCTATTACCATGGCAACCCACCCGCCATTTACCAAGCCAGAAGTGGAAATATTAAAAAACCTGTACAATTCCCAGTGGGTATCCCCGTTACCATGGCAACCCATCCATAATCCACCAAACAGGAAATGGAAACATTCAAAAGCCACTATGGTTTCCAGCGGGCATCCCTATTACCATGGCAACCCACCCGCCATTTACCAAACCAGAAGTGGAAATATTAAAAAATCTGCACAATTCCCAGTGGGTATCCCCGTTACCATGGCAACCCACCCATAATCCAAACAGAAAGCGGAAACATTCAAAAGCCACTATGGTTTCCAGCGGGCATCCCTATTACCATGGCAACCCACCCGCCATTTACCAAACCAGAAGCGGAAACATTTTAAAACCTGTAAGTCTCTGGCTGGTATTCCCGTTACCATGGCAACCCACCCATAATCCTCCAAACAGGAAGCGGGAACATTCAAATGGCGCTATGATTTCCAGCAGGAACCCACAATCCACCAGAGTTTTAGAAACTTTTAAAAGCCATCTCTGGCAACTTTCCCCTTTACCGTGGCAACTTGCCCACAGTCCGCCGAACAAAAAGCCGAAACGTTCAAAAGTCGAGACCATCACTGGCAGGGGTCCCCTCTACTGTAGCAACCCACCCATAATCCGATATTTTTTTTGCTTCTTGTTGGATAAAGTGTGAATTGGTTGCCACGGAAATAGGTGATGTCCGTCGGCGATCTTATTGACTTTTTTGAATGTTTCCAGTGATCTTGCTATACTTTGTCTCATGGACTTAATGCTGCCCCCTACAGTGTCTCCCTGAGAGCTGCCTAAGGTAGCCACCTCAACTGGCCTCATGGGAAACAGGGCCCAGGTTAGTGGAAGTAAACCCAACCCAAAAACAGTTGCATATAAAGCGGAGGTCCACCCTAAAGTGGACCTTCCACTCATTGGAATCCTCCCCCCCTCCGGCGCCACAATTGGCACCTTTCAGGGGGGAGGGGGGTGCAAGTACCTGTACAGTACAGGTATCTGCACCCACTTCCAGCGTAGATTCTGCAGAAGGTACGCCCCTTTCTGCAGAATCTACGCCCCTTTCCGAAAGTCCCCCGCTGCCTGCTTGGAAACACACGGATCCCAGAGACAGCGGGGACCATCCTTATTGCGCAGCGCGACTCGCGCATGGGGAAATTACGGGAAATTAAGCCAAAAGGCTCCACTTCCTGATTCCCATACCCAAGATGGCGGCGGCACCCGAGAGACGATCGAGAGATCGGCTTCGGGTGCCGACATCGCGGGCGCGCTGGGCGGGTAAGTGTCATTATTTTAAAAGTCAGCAGCTGCAGTATTTGTAGCTGCTGGCTTTTAAAAAAACTAAAACGGCGGAACTCCCGGCGGACTCCCGCTTTAAGGCATGCCATGAATTATAATCCTCACAGTTGGTTGTATCCTCAACCGAACCATCAAGCCATCAAATCATTAGCTTCATAACTGATCACTTGTGCAGCACCATGACAACTGCAGATCAAACAGAGGCCAAGATGGTAGTTTCCTTGGTTGTAAAGAATAGGTGAATTTTCTGTAACTGCTTACCAAAACAGTTATATCCAAAGAACCAGGGGCTTTTATCAGTGGGAATGCGGGGGAATGCAGTTCCGGTACCTCGATTACTGAATGTATGCAATAGCAAAGGGTGCTCGGGTGTGATGGAGGGTCTACTGATGCTGGCTGATGGGGTATCCATTGTTGCTGGAGGGTATCCATTTTTTATGTGGCAACCTATTGTTGCTGTTGGAGGATCTTTTGTTACTGGGGGGGTCAGTTTATGCTGGAAGGGATCTACTGATTAGGGAGGGGCCTACTGTTGCTGGATGCTGAAGAGTCTGTTGATGTTTGCTGCTGGTAGGATCTTTTGTTACTGGGAAGTTTATTTTATTGCTTTTCTAGTTACCATTACCAATTTCCATACAATTTACTTAGCACTACAAAAGGATAATTGGTTCTATATTTTATAAACTGAACTGTATTGGGAGAGAGGTAGGAGGTGGAACCAAGGGCCAGTACTCAGAAGTGGGTAGGGGCGGAACCGAGGGTCAGTCAGAGGTGGGAAGAGGCGGAACCAAGGGTTAGTGCTCGTAGGTGGCGTGGGGAAGAACCAAGGGTCAGTGCTCAGAGGTGGGAAAGGGTGAAACAAAGGGTCAGTGCTCAGAGGTGGGAAGGGGCAGAACCAATGGTCTGTGCACGGATGTGAGTAGGGGGAGAAACAAGGGTCGGTGCTCAGAGGTGGGTAGGGGGCAGAACCAAGGGCCAGTGCTCAGAGGTGGGAAAGGCTGGAACCAAGGGTCAGGCTCAGAGATGGGTAAGGCTGGAACCAAGGTTCGGGCTCAGAGGTGGGAAAGGCTGGAACCAAGGTTCGGGCTCAGAGGTGGGAAGGGGCGGATCCAAGGGTCAGTGCTCGAAGGTGAGTAGGGGGCGGAAACAAGGGTCAGTGCTCAGAGGTGGGTAGGGGCAGAACCAAGGGTCAGTGTTAAGAGGTGGGTAGGGGCAGAGCCAATGGTCAGTGCTCAGAGGTGAAAGGGGTGGAACCAAGGGTCAATGCTCAAAGGTGGGTAGGGGCAAAACCAAGGGTCAGTGCTCGGAGGTGGGTAGGAGCCAGAATCAAAAAGTGACTTTGAAGAGGGGAGTTCCTGCACCCATTCCTTGAAATAAAATGCCCTGTTGCTTGCGCTGTCATCCGAACTGTCAAGCTATCAAATGGCTGGTGTCATGGAGGCTGACTGTGAAAGATAGCAGAATTTAGTTCCCCTTCAAGCTCTTCTTACTTACCCAATCAAGTCCCCCCCCCCCCCAGGGTTGGGGCCGATCCAGCTGAAAAGCTCATCATATGTTATCTCTTATCTCTAGGCTGCTGTAGATGATATCTGAAGCAGTCCAGACCCTCCCCATAGGATGTATAAGGAAGTATAGGATTACATCACTCATGTAACTATGGCTGATTTCTGGTCAGTGTGGGGACGTTGGGGCACGCACACACATTAAACATGGGGAATGAAACGTTCAGAGGTCCTGAGTATCCGCTTACAAGTCCATGGGGGTTGTTCTTTCTTTCCTTGTGATTCCGACGAACATGTGCCTTTTCATTTTATTTTTTTTTGCACATTAAAAGCAATTGTATTAAGTAACCCATGTACAATGAAATTTCCAAAAAAACAAGAATCTTTACACCTGTCCCAGTCAGTATTATGTTCAGTTCAGCTACAAATTTCAATACAGTCAAACACACCATACATTACATCAAACACATCACATACATTACATCAAACACATCACATACATTACATCAAAAACATCACATACATTACATCAAAAACATCACATACATTACATCAAAAAGCTCTTATTGCAAATCTTAATTCTTAACCACTTGAGCTCTGGAAGATTTTACCCCCTTTATGACCAGACCTTTTTTTGATATTCGACACTGCGTTACTTTAACAGGTAATTGCGCAGTTGAACCAAAACTATTTTTTTTTTTTTTATCACACAAATAGAGCTTTCTTTTGGTGGTATTTGATCACCACTGTTTTTATTTTATTTTTTGCAATATAAACAAAAAATAGGAGAATTTTTTGAAATCCATGCATCCAGTAGATTAGGTGGCCGGATGCATGGATAGGGGGGCTGCACCCCTAATGGACGGGCCGCCCTTGCTCTGGGCTGTGGTTGCACACAGCCGATCAGCAGGTCCCAGCCATGAATCATTGGCTGGGACTTGCTGATGGCTCCTGCTGTGTACAATCGCTTTGCCGACAGCAGCCGCCCATCCACAGTGCATTATCTACATAGGGCGCTGGACCATGGATTCCAATGGGGGGGAGGTTTATTGAACCACGTAATTAGAGCCAGAGGCTCAAATATGCTTCAAGAAAAGGTGGGCTCAGGGCGTAGAGCACTGCGTCCTGATCCCACCCAGTTGTATGACAATAGCAAATGAATAATAGCTATTACCACACTGATTCTCCTCCCAGCCATTTAGGAAGCGGGTCGTGAGACCCGTTTCCTGATTGGCCTGAAAGGAGAAGCCATGTTATTGGCCTATAAGGAAGAAGGAGATGCATGGGAAGCCCGGGACAAAGAGGAATCTAAGGGGGGAAGCTGCGGCCACTATCTCCATGGGAAGCCCGGGACATGGAGGAGTCTGAGGGAGGAAGCTGCAGCCGCCACTGTCTCCACCTGTCAGCACAGGGTGAGATAGCGACAGGTTGGGGGGGTATAGTGCATGGTGAGGGCTGGGGGGGTCTGTGGTCAGGTCCGTCTACAGCCCCCCCCCCCCCCCCCCCCCACCAATGGAGTACCAGCCACCACTGTATATCTCAACACACTGAAAGGTCATAAAGCTCAATTCCAGGTAGGGCTATTTTTGCATATCCAAGTATGCAGGCATCCAGGGTAAAGCTGTTCACATATACCATCCTCCTCACCGCCATTGACGTCATCCATTCCACGCTGTGCTCCACGAGCGCTTCAAGCCTTGCTTTCAGATCGCTCTACTGCAGGGTAGTCTTCCCGGTCACGATTTCAGACTGACTGCAGTGAGAGCCAGAGGTGAGGAGGACGGTCTATGTGGACAGATTTACCCTGGATGCCTGCATACTTAGATGTGCCTCTTTTAATCATCAACCATGTGAGTTGCTAAATATTGTACCTTCATTAAATGTAACTGTATTGCTACACTTAGAGGCGCCTCTCTTCTCTTTTATACTCTGTAGATCCTGCTGGATTTTACTTCTAATGCCCTTGTGGAGGCTTCCATTTGAGAATGGACTTTTTATGGTTACATAATCACATTGCTATAATCTTTTCTATGGAATATAAACTGAAGAATTTATGAATAAATGGCTGTGGACCGAATCATCTGACTTTCCATTATTATTTATGGGGAAATTTGCTTTGTTACACAGGTGCTTTGAATTACAAGCATGTTTCCAGAACGAATTATGCTCGCAATCCAAGCTTTTACTGTCTTAGGCACCGCTGCTACAATGATCGCCAATGAGTCCTGTGCCAATCAGCTGCCTTGCTGCTTAGTAAACGCAGGAGGTTTCCTGCTTGACATGGGCACCATTCAGAGAAAAAAATGCACTTCCTTGATGACGGCAATTCATTGAGAAAATACAAAGTGTTCTCTGAATGGTGTCCTTCTCAAGCAAGAGACCGCCTATGTTCACTAGGCAGTTAGGTGAGCTCCTTGGCATAGGACCCAGAAACCAGTGACGATCACTGTAGAACCGGTGCCTACTGCAATGATTTCTGGCTTTCTTGGCAACCCTAGAAGTATGACATACACATTTAAAGCAGAACTAAACCCATCCATTTAACAGTTTAAAAAAACAGTAATATTCCCGAAAAACATGCCAGAATGTAACTGCCACATTTGCTTGTGCTCTCAGCCAAACTGTCAAACCGCCAAACCATCCAATGGCTAGTGTCATAACTGACTACATGTGCAGCTTATGGCAGTTGAAGATCAAACAGAGGCCAATATGGCAGCTTCTTTGGCTATAAAAAAAGAAGATAGGAGGGTTTAGTTAATCCTCTGCATTGTGTAATAGAGCAGAGGCTAGGGGACAAGCTGCACATGCTCAGTTTGGTTTGTATTGCTAGAGAGTTTTTTTTTTTCTCGGGCAAGTGCATGTGATCAGCAAACGGCCAATTAGCATTGTCCAGACAGTGTCAGGAGTCATGCAGCCTTATAGGACAACCATGGCAGAAAACTCCTTCTACGAGCTTTAATCAGACACTGATAGAAGTCAGAAGACTGCAATATACTGCTGATGAGAAAAAGGTATTTGGCAATTTATATTTACTAAAACTATTGCATTTCCATATCAATATAGGAAAAGTGCATTTTGGGACTTTAAATGAGGCCAGCATCAAAGGGACGCCAGCCTCCATCCCTGTCAGTAGTTTATAAGGAGAGGAGAGAGATGGGACTTTGAGTGAAGCACACAGCAGTAAATGGATTGGTCAAGTGACTAAGAAAGTTTAATTTATTTATATTTCACAAATCATACATTTTTTGCAAGTATTTTGGGCAACAGGCCTCTAAAACATACTTGGGGCAACATGCCTCGTACAGTATAAATCACAGTTCAATAAATAAATAAACATGTATTGAGTAGTTTTGAGACCTTAGCTAGTAAGTAAATTAACCAAAAATTCAGATTATATAAAAACTTGATATTCCATGATTGCAATAAAAAGAAGTTAATAATTCAAGGCTCTACGCGTTTCACGGCACTATAGCCGCTCATCAGGGGCAGGTACCATGGAATAGATCTAAAAAAGAAAAATAGCAAAAAATAATAAAAGGAGAAATAATGAAAAAAAGAGCTAAAAATGGGTGTTGGCCCATATTGAAAGAAAAACTGTGCATCCAACTTACATTTGCATCCGCACACCATCTGGGTGGCATAGAGGATCACCAAAAAAAAGACCGCAATGTGACGCCCCCAGGTAGCACAGTAGCCTGCATGGATGGTCGCAACCGCCAAGAACACCTCCAGAGTCGGTGAGTGCAATGGGTGTGATGTAAACTTAATGATTGAAAGAAACCCCAAAGGGGACCTAAGTGAAATAAAGTATAAAAATATGAATTGTAAACAAGTGTTGCAATAGTGTTGGATGGATGGTGCAAGAAAAAAAAAAAAGAAAGGGAGCAATTAAAATGAAAAAAGAAAAGAAAACATGTTGTGTACCTACGTCGACTGAAAAGGACCGTAGTCGATCCACGTAAGTGTGATCATACTAGTGAAAGAGAAAGGTGGAATGTGTGAACCTACAACGGGAGATGCCTGGGCAGACGCACCATCTACGTCCCGTCACCAGGTGCATGCAACAGTGGAGGGAGGAAAAGCAGTCACCTAGACGGCTCAGCCGTCCGGCGATTAGCGCCTGGCCATCCCCACACTGTGCACGCCTAGAGATCAAATTCGGTCGGCAATGCGGCGCCACAAGGACGCCATCCGTCCGACCCTTATAACGAAGCTCTGGCGAGCAGGGACCATCTCCCCGCCCCTCCTACGTCAAAAGGGGGCAGGATGGGGGAGGAGACCCACAGTCAAACCACAGCCAGTGGGGGTGAACACATTTCCATGTTCTGTGTACTGTGGGAGACCAGATAAAGTGAATGCAGGCTCCTGGGTTTAGTTACACTTGAAATTCAGCTTTAAGGTGAGGATATAAAATACAGGGGGTATCATGCTGATACTTATTAAAACTGAAAAAGTGTCCTGGAGAGGCTAGGAACCCACTTCAATATTTGAAAATAAGTCTAGTTGAATGTGACCAACTACTACTAGGTATACCATGAATGAGAACCTTCACTGACATTAATGTCAAGGAAAGAAAATGTCTATATGGGCTGCACATCTCTGCAAACCCCAGGTAAGAATGTAGCTGGGGCTCTAGCCAGGCCTCCAACATGTTTCACACCACCCCAAAGCTTAATCATCTGGGGAGGAGTGAAACCCATTGGAGATAAGGTCTGACTGGTGCCCAGGCTGAGGCTGGTACACTTTCTTACCTGGGGATTGCAAAGATGTGCAGCTCATATGAACATTTTCCTCCCTGTACATTGCTGTACTAACTCCATCCTAGCCTGCACTCACAGTGCAGCTGTGAGCAATACAGCTTGAGCAGAATCCACAATTTTGGTTTGGCTTTATAAACATTACTCACATACACACTATATTGTCAAAAGTATTGGGAGACCTGCCTTTACACACACATGAACTTTACTGGCATCCCAGTCTTAGTCCGTAGGGTTTAATATTGAGATGGCCCACCCTTTGCAGCTCTAACTGCTTCAACTCTTCTGGGAAGGCTGTCCACAAGGTTTAGGCATGTGTCTATGGGAACGTTCCCAACTAACTTTGTGAGAACAGTTCGGAGATTGCCCCTTCCTGTTCCAACATGACTGCGCACCACTGCACAAAGCATGGTCCATAAAGACATGGATGAGTGAGTTTGGAGTGGAGGAACTTGACTGGCCTGCACAGAGTCCTGACCTCAACCCGATATAGAATACCCTTTTGATGAATTCGAGCGATGACTGCGATCCAGGCCTTCTCGTCCAACATGAGTGCCTGACCTCACAAATGCACTTCTGGAAGAATGGTGAAACATTCCCATAGACACACTCCTAAACCTTGTGGACAGCCTTTTCAGAAGAGTTGAAGCTGTTATAGCTGCAAAGGGGGGGGGGGGGGGGGCAACTCAATATTGAACCCTACGGACTAAGACTGGGATGCCATTAAAGTTCATGTGCGTGTAAAGGCAGACGTCCCAATACTTTTGCAATATTGTATGTATTTTGCCTTTGTATTTAGCTCCATGCCTGGAGTTCTTCAATAGATTTCTATAATAGAGTTCTACTTTAATAAGACATGCGGTCCTCAACAGCAAATGCTTTGTTGGTGGTTCATTTCGGGAAGCACCTTTGAAAATAATGTGTGCTCCTTCAATTACGAGAATATCGACTGATCCTCTTAGAAAGCATGGTCTGTTTTGGAATAGATGAGAGATGGATTGGCACACAGAAACAGATGTAGAAATAACATAAGGTGAAAAACAGGAAAGTGAAGTTAGAGATATGAGGGAGGAAGAGAACAGGAAGAACACAACAGGAAGAGGGGAGAGATAGAGGCGATGAGGAGGTGATGGGGGCAGAGGTTGCACTGATAACATGGTGGGAATAGGATACAGCTCAGAGAAGGATGGGAGGTGGGAGATTGGATAGCGGGAGGCAGGAAGCCGAGAAAATCAAGGTTATGTGTACTGCATAGAGGAGGAAGAATAAAACAGAAGTGGCGAGGTAGGAAATTGGATGCAGTAGTCTTTCAGGTTTCTACGTTCATAAGTCCTACCTGCAAAACTACATTAATGCAAAGCCGCAGTCAGACTTGAGCTGAGCGTCTTTAGTTGTTTTTTGTTCTATTTTTATTATTATTTAGTAGGGCTGTTACTGATTACAATTTTTATGTTGGATTAATCGATTTTTTAAAATCGATTAATCAGCTAATTTCGATTAATTATAACATCCATACAGATCCAACTACTTTTAGCTGATCTCCTTGCATTACAACTCTGAATTAGTCAGTGGTAAGTGTGGTATACACTGTATACAATCACCAGACACTAGTTAGTTTCCACAATCCATGACTTAACTTCACAGTTCACACAAATACGTTTTTAAATTCAAACTGTAGCACTGACATAAGTAATTTTTTTCCTTCCACAGTAGCGTGACAATCCCCCCACCTCCGGTCTAACTAATCACTCTCACCTTATGGCATGGACCCCTGTGCAAACAGATGGTC
This sequence comes from Lithobates pipiens, assembly GCF_037356315.1. Lineage (NCBI taxonomy): Eukaryota > Metazoa > Chordata > Amphibia > Anura > Ranidae > Lithobates > Lithobates pipiens. The sequence continues at coordinate 69,889,571 of NW_027507785.1, read as the reverse complement.
ATGCAAGCGGGTATCAAAAGGGTTAACATGGACCATAAACTACTCTCACGTCTACTTAGATCTCAGCAAGGACCCCAGGTCATGGGTAGAAAGAAAAGATCGAAGTGCTCACCGCTTAAAGCGGGAGTCCGCCGTTTTTTTTTTAAAAGCCAGCAGCTACAAATACTGCAGCTGCTGACTTTTAAAATAATGACACTTACCCACCCAGCGCGCCCGCGATGTCGGCACCCGAAGCCGATCTCTCGATCGTCTCTCGGGTGCTGCCGCCGCCATCTTGGGTATGGGAATCAGGAAGTGGAGCCTTGCGGCTTCATTTCCCGGTTCCCTACTGCGCATGCGCGAGTCGCGCTGCGCAATAAGGATGGTCCCCGCTGTCTCTGCGATCCGTGTGTTTCCCAGCAGGCAGCGGGGGACCTTCGGAAAGGGGCGTAGATTCTGCGGAAAGGGGCGTAGCTTCTGCAAAATCTACGCCGGAAGTCGGTGCAGATACCTGTACTGTACAGGTACCTGCACCCCCCTCCCCCCTGAAAGGTGCCAATTGTGGCGCCGGAGGGGGGGGAGGGTTCCAATGAGCGGAAGCTCCACTTTAGGGTGGACCTCCGCTTTAAGTATAAGATTTCATTTTTGTGTTCAAACACAAACTACTCACATAAAGATTATAAAAACACAGCATGTAAAGCTGACAATTGTGTTAGTTCCGTAGGGCAGCAGCAGGTGACGTCATGCCTAGCTCCTCCCCTGTACGCGTTACGTTCAATCAGAACTTCAACGTCACCGGACTCCTCCCCCCTTCCCTTCTTTAGCAGACGGAGGCATTTGGGGAAGGGGGGAGGAGTCCGGTGACGTCGATGTCCGTGACGTCTTCGGATCCCTGACGAAACTCCCTGAAGACCCGGAAGAGGTGAGTACCAATCAAAAGAATTTTGATTGATCAAAAAAATTTAGCAATTAATCGAGGAATGAATCTTTAATTTTCACAGCCCTATTATTTAGCATTTATTCTGTACATGCCTTTTGTATGCATTCCAGGCTTGAGCATTTTTTGTACATTTTTTGACCAATTAACAGGTAGTTACTAGGCAAAAAAAAATAGCATTTCTTTGCATTTTCCTGGCATTCCTTTTCAGCTCTATTGGGATCGAAAATGGCAACTGTCCCAAAAGAAGCTCATGTATTTTTTTCAAGCAAGAGGCTGTATGGGCACCATCGAAGTCGAGAATTTATGGGGGTTTTTTTGGTGAAGCTTCAAATCACGCTTCAATTTGCCCAGGTGTAAACAGAGCCTAAATATAATTTAGGAATATTGTCTAATTTTCCAAAAATGCAAAGGCGACTAATGTGCCATTTAGCTGATCTCCCAACCTGACACCCAGAATAACTGGTAGCTGGTGTCCCCCTGCCCGAAAGTGGAACAGTGGCTAAGAATGATAAATATGATACAGTCTGTCAATAGCATTAGCACAGCAGTTATTGTTTTTCTGAGCCCCTTCCTTACCATAATCTGTTGATCTTGCTAGAAGAGCTGCTCATTTTTCCAGGGTAACACTGTTCATTCTGCAGTTAATTTGCACAGCAGGGTTGTCACGCTGTGGAAGGATATGTTGTTTTAAATGACCAAGACATTAAAGTGGTTGTAAACCCGTTTAAAAAAATCCAAAAAAAAACCTCTGCAAGACAAAGGCATAATGAGCTAGTATGCATAGTATTTATTCAGCTCTGGGGGGCATAATTCCTCCCAACAGTGCCAACGATGGAGCATAATGCCTTTCAACAATGCCAACAATGGAGCATAATGCCTTCCAACAATGGAGCATACAATATCTTACAAAAGGGAGTACTCCCCTCACATTTTTGTAAATATTTTTTTTTTTTTCCACAAAATTTTTTATTAAGGTTAAGTAGTCATACAGAGAAATACAAACAATGGAGTAAGTATAGCATCAGAATATACATGACACAATAAGGCATTAAAGCGTAGATAAACAGTTAATAGTTCAACATCTTACTCCAGAATTTAACCAATTTCCAACCGTGGAAAGAATCACATTAAAGATCTTAGTTACTGATATAGTTGAATCTAGAACCAACCTTAAGGGTGCATTAACTAGAAAGGAGGGAAAACTAAGATATTCTGAGCCATCGAATGGGAAAACAGATCAAGCACATTTTTGTAAATATTTTATGTATTTTCATGTGACAACACTGAAGAAATGACACTTTGCTACAATGTAAAGTAGTGAGTGTACAGCTTGTATAACAGTGTAAATTTGCTGTCCCCTCAAAATAACTCAACACACAGCCATTAATGTCTAAACCACTGGCAACAGAAGTGAGTGCACCTCTATTTGGAAATGCCAAAAGTGTCAATATTTTGTGAGGCCACCATTATTTTAGAGGAATGCCTTAACCCTCTTGGGCATGGAGTTTACCAGAGCTCACAGGTTGCCACTGGAGTCCTCTTCCACTCCTCCATGACGACATCACGGAGCTGGTGGAGGTTAGAGAGCTTGCACTCCTCCACCTTCCATTTGAGGATGCCCCACAGATGTTCAATAGGGTTTAGGTCTGGAGACATGCTTGGCCAGTCCATCTCCTTTATCCTCAGCTTCTTTAGCAAGGCAGTGGTCATCTTGGAGGTGTGTTTGGGGTCGTTATTATGTTGGAATACTGCCCTGCGGCCCAGTCTCTGGAGGGAGGGGATCATGCGCTGCTTCAGTATGCCACAGTACATGTTGGCATTCATGGTTCCCTCAATGAACTGTATCTCCCCAGTGCTGGCAGCACTCATGCAGCCCCAGATCATGACACTCCCACCACCATGCTTGACTGTAGGCAAGACACACTTGTCTTTGTACTCCTCACCTGGTTGCCGTCACACAGACTTGGCACCATCTGAACCAAATAAGTTTATCTTGGTCTCATCAGAGCACAGGACATGGTTCCAGTAATCCATGTCCTTAGTCTGCTTGTCTTCAGCAAACTGTTTGCAGGATTTCTTGTGCATCATCTTTAGAAGAGGCTTCCTTCTAGGACGACAACCATGCAGACAAATTTGATGCAGTGTGTGGCGTATGGTCTGAGCACTGACAGGCTGACCCCCTCTCCTTCAACCTCTGCAGCAATGGCAGCACTCATACAGCTATTTCACAAAGACAACCTCTGGATAAGATGCCGAGCATGTGCACTCAACTTCTTTGGTCGACCATGACGAGGCCTGTTCTGAGTGGAACCTGTCCTGTTAAACCACTGTATGGTCTTGGCCACCGAGCTGCAGCTCAGTTCCAGGGTCTTGGCAATCTTCTTATAGCCTAGGCCATCTTTATGTAGAACAACAATTCTTTTTTTTCAGATCCTCAGAGACTTCTTTGCCATGAGGTGCCATGTTGAACTTCCAGTGACCAGTATTAGGGAGTGAGAGCGATAACATCAAACTTAACACACTTGCACCCCATACACACCTGAGACCTTGTAACACTATGACACCCAGGATTGAAAATGACTAATTGGGCCTAATTTGGACATTTTCACTTAGGGGTGTACTTTTGTTGCCAGTGGTTTAGACATTAATGGCTGTGTGTTGAGTTATTTTGAGGGGACAGCAAATTTACACTGTTATACAAGCTGTACACTCACTACTTTACATTGAAGCAAAGTGTCATTTCTTCAGTGTTGTCACATGAAAAGATATAAAAAAATATTTACAAAAATGTAAGGGTTGTACTCACTTTTGTGAAATACTGTAATATTTCCCATTGACGCCAACATTTGGGCATAATTCCTTCCAATGACGCCAACAATGGGGCATAATTTCTCCCTATAAGGCCAACTATGGGGCATAATTCCTCCCAACGACACCAACTATTTCTCCCCAATACTTAAAAATATTGGTTACTCCCACTGGGCACATTTCAGCCCCTCTAGAGTCTTAAGGACAGTAAACTGGCAAAGTTTAAAGTTATAAACCCTTACAACACACTTTGACCTACAGGTAAGCCTAGATTAAGGCTTACCTGTAGGTCCAAGAAATATCTCCTAAACCTATACGGTTTAGGAGATATTTGCCCCGAAGACAGGCACCGCTGTCTACGGCGCATGCGCCGTAGACAGCGGCGCGCAGGCGCACTGAGTGTGGCATTTTCAACTACGGAGCTGCCACGCGTGTCGGCTCCCGTGCGCATGCGCGGGAGTGACGTCATCACGGCTTCTCCGAATGACAGAGGCGGAGCTGTGAGACCCCACCAAGAAGATGGATGCGCCGGACTACAGGGGACAGCGGTGACTTTGCTGGCTCCTGTGTCAGGTAAGTGACACATAATGGACTACTATGCGATGCATAGTAGTCCATTATGCTTTGCCTTTGCAGGGAATGAAAGAGGACGTAAACTCATCAGGGTTTACTTCCTCTTTAAAAAGTTTGGAGACCCCTAAACTAGAAGATGGTTGTTTAGTGGTCAATTTAGATCCACAGCAGGGTCCTTCTTTCATTCATTCACTTATATTTAAAATAGTTATTCAATCAAACTTTCATTTTTAGTAAGGCGGGGGCGACCCCCATACCAATCAGTATTGCCTCCCCATATAAAATAAGTTGCCTCCAGAGGGAATGGAATGACCTTCTAAAGTTTTCATCAAAGACCCTACTTGGTTGATGAACAGCCAATGAGTAGACCTGCCCTCTCAGTAGGAGGCCTGCAAACACATAAAGCAAAGTGTGTATGGTTGCATGGCTTTTGACTGCCTAACATGGGCAAGGTAGAGGTTCAGTTTAAATTAGAGGACGGCTGTTAAACGGTCATTTGAGATCCTAATAGTTCATAACAGGGTTCTTTCTTTAATTGAATCACTTATATCAGAAATGTTTCTCCAGTCGAGGTTTCTTTGTGGTTACAGGGCAGGGGGAGCTTCCATACAAATCGAGCTTCCATACAAATCAGTTTTGTCTCCAGGGGGAGCATCCTATAGCTCATATCAATGGAGCCACTCCATTTGTTCAGTAACAACCTTCTAAAGTTGTCATAAGGCTTAATGTACACGGGACGTTTTGTAACCTCTCCTGAACGATTTATCTTGACAGATAGTAACCGAAATTTAAAAATGTAATTTTTTCCACGTTTACATGCCGCGTTTAGCCGCGTTTGTGCCTAGAAGCATTTTTTTTTTCAAATAGTCAAAAATTTATCTCATACTTTTGTATTTAATTTTTGTGAAAAAAAAACCTAATAAAGAATAAAATATAAAAAAAAAGTATCTCCATTAAAAACGCCTGTAAACAAAACGTGGCTAAACGAGGGTTACCGCGTTTACAATCTGTTACAGGCTTTGGCGTTTAAAATGCCTCTGAAAATCCATCCTGAATGCATTTGTTTTGCTTTCCAAAAAATGCTTCTAAACTCAACTGCCTAGAAACGACTATAAACAGCCCTGTGTACGTGTACTGATAACATAACATAGAGGAGAGTTCAGGGGCAGCTGAAAAAAATGCCCAACTGCTCCTAAACGTCTGTTTACCAGCAGCAGTGTACATGAAGCCTTATGCCGCGTACACACGAGCGGATTTTCCACTTGGATGGTTTTTCCAATGGAATTCCGCTCAAGCTTGGCTTGCATACACACAGACACACAAAAGTTTTTCGAAACTTTCGATTGTCAAGAACGCGGGGACGTACAAAAACTAAGTCGAGCCGAGAAAATGATGTTCAATGCTTCTGAGCATGCGTCGAATTGTTTCTGAGCATGCGTAGGAATTTTGTGCGTAGGAATTTGTACAGACGATCGATCAGAATTTCCGTTCAGAACTTTTTCCGACCGAAAAATAGAGAACCTGCTCTCGACCTTTTGCTGGCTGGAATTCTGCCAGCAAAAGTCCAATGGAGTGTACACACGGTCGTAATTTCTGACCAAAAGCTCACATCCGGCTTTTGCTGGCAGAATTTCTGATCGTGTGTATGGGGCATAAGGGTTCATGTACACGGGACGTTTTTACAACCTCTTCTGAACTTTTTAACTTGACAGATAGTAACCCACGTTTAAAACGTCTGTTTTGCCACGTTTACATGCCGTGTTTAGCCGCATTTTGCATTTAGAAGCATTTAAAAAAAAAATATATATATATATATATATGTATATATATATATATATATATATATTTTTTTTTTTTTTTTTTTTTTAATAGCCAAAAATGAAAAACGCTGGTAAACAAAATGCGGCTAAATGTGAGTTACCGCGTGTAAGTTTGCCTCTAAAGTCAGCGTCTGAACAAATTTTTTTGCTTTCCAAAAATGGCCTCTAAACTCAACTGCCTAGAAATGACTATAAATGACCCTGTGTACATGTACTGATAAGATAACATAGAGGAGGGTTCAGGAGCACTTGAAAAAAATGCCCAACTGCTCCTAAATGTCCGTTTACCAGCAGCAGTGTACATGAGGCCTAAGAGCCCTCCGGCTGATGACCAGTAGGAGGAATCTCAGTAGGAGGCATGCACGCATATGAAACAAAGTGCATGTACCTGCTGTGCTTTTTGATTGCCTGATCTCCGGCATATGTCTGCGTATCCTAGTACCAGTAGCTTGAGCTGCCATAGAAGTCAACCAACTAAACCTTGCCGAGCAATACATATGAGAAGCATAACCTCTCTCCAGTAGCATTTTGGTTAGTAGAGAAATATTTAAAGCAGACTTAAAAGTGAAAGTACCACTCATTCCACCCCCCCCCCCCCCCAATATCATAGCTCCCAACTGTCCCTGATTTGGAGGGACTGTCCCTGATTCGGAGCAATCTCCTTCCGTCCCTCTTTCCTCCTTATTTGTCCCTCATTATTATCTGATCTATATAGATGTATATAAAATGCACTTTTTATCTATCAAAAAGTGTTTTCCAGTGCTAAACCTTCCATCTGATTTCTAAATTGCTGCATTTGTAATTTCCAAAAGCCAATATGAAGGAATAGTAGTGGTAAAAAAAAAACACTTGTGGGTTTAACCAATCTTGTTTTTCTGTGCAATTCTCCTTTAAGGGGGCGTGGCAAGGGGTGTGCCCTATGCCTGCATACTTTTGCTGATAGCTGTCCCTTTTTTTTTTCTAACGATGGGTACCCTTTTCTGGCTGGTACCTTCTCCCACCAGGCAAAAATGATGTCAGCTTGGCCCCCCCCCCCCCCCCCACAAACTCCTGGCAGAAATCTGACCAGTCACGTGATCCCATGCCTGCGCAGTGGGGAGCCCGCTGTGAAAAATGTCAGGAAGTCACAGCCAGCTCCCATACCCAAGACAGTGGTGCCCAGGATCCTAAGCTAGGCAAAGAATCGCTCCCCATCAAGACAGCACTGAACTCCAGGGCTGCTAATTGTCTGTTTCTTAAAAGACAGCAGGTTTAGGCCCCTTTCACACTGGGGCGGTTTTCAGTCGCTACAGCGCTAAATATAGCGCCTGAAAAAAACCGGCCCCTTTCACTCCAGTGTGAAAGCCGGAGGGCTTTCACACTGGAGCGGTGCGCTGGCAGGACGGTGAAAAAAGTCCTGCTAGCCGGATTTTTGGAGCGGCGAGGGAGCGGTGTATTCACCACTCATAAACCGATCCTACCCATTGAAATCAATGGGGCAGCGCGGCTATACCGCTGGCAAAGCGTCGCTAGCGGCCGCATGCAGCCGCTAAAACGATGGTAAAGCGCTGCTAAAAAAATCATCGCTTTACCGCCGACGCCCGCACCGCCCCAGTGTGAAAGGGGCCTTAGTATTTTCCTCTTTAAAGTGCATCTGTCATACCAGAAATATGGGGGTTGCCATTGCTGACCTTTTTATGAAAATTCTAGCTGCCTGGCTGTACTTGGCTTCAACAATTAATAATCCATTTGTCCCTTATTTTGAGGGACTGTCCCTGATTTGGAACAATGTCCATCTGCCCCTCACTCCTCCTCATTTGTCCCTGTATAGTTGTATATAAAATGCACTTTGTATCTTTGTAAAAGTGTTTCCCAGTGTTAAACCTTTCATCTGATTTCTAAATTGCTGCATTTGTAAATTCCAAAAGCCAATATAAAGGAATAGTAGTGGTAAAAAAACACTTGTGGGTTTAACCAATCATTTTTTTTATATGCAATTCTCCTTTAAGGAGGGCATGGCAGGGGGTGTGTCCTATGCCTACATACTTTTGCTAATAGGTGATGTTTCATTGCCATTTCAGAAAGTTGGGAGGTATGTTAAAGGGGTTGTAAACGTAAATATTTTTTCACCTTAAAGCGGAGCTCCACCCTAAAGTGGACCTTCAGCTCATTGGAACCCTCCCCCCCTCCGGCGCCACAATTGGCACTTTTCAGGGGGGAAGGGGGTGCAGGTACCTGTACAGTACAGGTATCTGCACCCACTTCCGGCGTAGATTCTGCAGAAGGTACACTCCTTTCCGCAGAATCTACGCCCCTTTCCGAAAGTCCCCCGCTGCCTGCTGGGAAACACACGGATCCCAGAAACAGCGGGGACCATCCTTATTGCGACTCGCGACTCGCGCATGCGCAGTAGGGAGCCGGGAAATGAAGCCGCAAGGCTCCACTTCCTGATTCCCATACCCAAGATGGCGGCAGCAGCACCCGAGAGACGATCGAGAGATCGGCTTCGGGTGCTGACATCGCGGGCGTGCTGGGCGGGTAAGTGTCATTATTTTAAAAGTCAGCAGCTGCAGTATTTGTAGCTGCTGGCTTTAAAAAAAAAAAAAAAACGGCGGACTCCCGGCGGACTCCCACTTTAATGCATTCTATGCATTAAGGTGAAAAAACATCACACAGTGCCGGCCACCCCAGTCCCCCCGTTTTACTTATCTGACCCCTCGAAAGTTCCACGCTCGCCCCCAACGTCCTCTTCGCCGCTCAGCCTGGCCGCTGATTGGCTGGAGTGGATGGATTGAAAGTAGCACAGCCATTGGCTCGCGCTGCTATCAATCACATCCAATGACACAGTACGCCGAGGGGCGGGGCCCAGTGATACAGCGAGCGGCTATAGCCGCCTGCTGTATCACGGGAGCGCACCCGCAAGTGCTTTTCACCATGCGAGGGAGCTGGCATGAATGTGAGAAGTACTTGCGGGAGGAAGCAGAGACAGCCGCCGAGAGACCCCAGAAGAGCAGGTTCGGGGCCACTCTGTGCAAAACGAGCTGCACAGTGGAGGTAAGTATAACATGTTTGTCATTTAAAAAAAAAAAAAATTACTTTACAATCCCTTTAATCATAGAAGGTAATAAAAATGCAACAAATAATAAATCAAGAAAAAAGGGTGGAAATCTTTATTGCTAGACTTGCTCTGGGTCAGAGACCTAGTGACGCCTCAGGGGTATATTTATGAAGCAAAGAATCTGACATTCATCAAACATTTAATGCAGGTGAATCTTCTTGGTGCATGTGTTTAACCACTTCCCACCTGCCCACAATGTACGTCGCTGCCTGCGCCTGAAACCTGCTGATCAGCTGTGTACAATCACAGCCCGGAGCTCTGTGTTGACAATCAACACAGAGCTCTGTACAGAGAGAACGATCTCTCTGGTTCTTATTAAGAAACGTAGAGATCTATTAGTAAAAACAGCACACTGTACACACAATACACATAGATAGGCACACATTTAACCCCTTAATTGCCCTAGATGTTAAAGCGATGTTCCAGCCGCAAATTTTTTATTTTTTTTTTAAAGTCAGCAGCTACAGTGTTTTTGTAAAAATTTTGAATAAGGACACTTACCTGTCCAGGGAGCCCGCCATGTCGGCCCCTTCGGTCCGGATTGGGTGGAGTCGCCACCATAGTAGCTAAGGGAAACTGGCAGTGGAACCTTCAGGTTTCACAGCCAGTTTCCTACTGCGCATGTGCGAGTCGCGCTGCGCTTTTTCAATGGCCCCGCCGTCTTCTGGGACACACACAGGTCCCAGAATGCAGCGGGGGAGAAGAGAATGTGATGCACTGGGCCCAGGGCCATCTTTTCACATTGCCCGGGGGGCCCCACGTGCCTGGGAGGTCCCACCTGCCCAGCGACCCCAGCCAAGCAGTATGCAGTTCTGCCAATTCAGGGGGAGCCCGCCACCCACTCGTTTGCCCATGTGAGGGGCACGCCCGCAGCCCGCCAGTGTGAGGGGCTCACCTGCCCGGCTGACTGTCCTGTCACTGTGTGAGTGTGTGTCCACAGTCCACTCTGACTGCTGTTTGTCCACCGTGGGGAGGGGGGCTTTCGCCCGCTGAGGGGAGACGGAGAAGGCAGAGGCAGCGCTGAGACTGTGGACCACCCTGCCCCCCGCCTATCCAGAGATATAGTGAATGTAGGGAGGCGAGGTGGACACTAAAAAATTAAGTCAGCAGACTTTCTGACACCAAATGAGAGGTGGGGGAGTATCTCTCCCCTCTGCGGCTGCGTGGAGTACCTGTACGGGCGTCTACCCATGAGGCAAGGCATCCTGGCGGGAGAAGGCATGGTGACGGGATTCCCGGGGAATCGATTGATTGACGGTAAGTCAATCAAGTGCATTTTGCAGAGCTGAGCAATTGATGCCAACCTTCACCACCTATGCCTCTTACTGATCCTATCCCCCCAATAATGATCTCATCCCTATCCCCCCCATCACTTCTGTTGTAGAAGTAATAGGGGGGATAAGGGATGAGATCAGTGGTGGGGGGATAGGATCAGTAAGAGGCACAGGTGGTGGTGGGAGAGGATGGCACCACCAGTGCCACCGCTACCACCCCCCTTCAAGTACCACCACAGTCACCCCCCCTCAAGTACCACCCCTGCCACTCCCCTAGTACCACAGATGCCACCCCCAAGTACCACCGCTGCCACCCACCCAAGTACCACCGCTTGCCACCCCTCCCCCCAAGTACCACTGCTGCCACCCCCCAAGTACCACCTCTTGCCACCCCCCTCAAGTACCTCCGCTGCTACCCCTCCCCCTCAAGTATCACTACTGCCACCCCCTCAACATCACCGTTGCCACCCTCCCTCAAGTACCACCGCTGCCACCAATAAATAATTAGCGCTTTTGTACTGTCCCATTTCAATCTGTAATTTCTTGTTTTTCAATTTCTTGCTTTTCAAGCTTGTGTTATATTGTCCAAACGTTGTGTTAATGTTTAAACACTGATTTTGTTGGAAGTACCAATAAATATAGCCTTATTGATAATTTGCATTTTTTATTCTCGTGCGTGATTGTGTAGACAGGGCCCCAGTGCACTGTATTGCCCGGGGACCTATAATGCTCTTAAGATGGCACTGACTGGGCCGCGGCGAGGCTGGGACGGCAGTACATTATGTACTTCATAAAAGGAAAGAAAAAAAAAATTATCCAAAATCAAGTGGTGGAGGGGTTGTCTTTCCTTTAAGATAAAGTTGTAAAAGTGGGTGGAACTCCCCTTCCCAGCCAGTGTCATTAGTACAGTGACAGTGTATAATATTATCACTATATTAGTGTCACTGGTGATGTTAGTGGCAGTCAGTCAGTTCCCCAGCGTCAGTTATTGTCAGATTATCCGCCACGCTATTACAGTCCCATTATAAGTCGCTGATCACCGCTATTATTAGTATATAAAAATAAGAAAGACTCCAGTATATATACACCATAGTTTGTAGGCGCTATAACTTTCCCTTTCATTTTTTATTGTATACTGTATATGTTTTATAGCAGAAAGCAAAAATATATTGCTTTTTTTAAAATTTTTGGTCTTATTTCATTTATATTGTAAAAATTCCAATTAAATCTGGTCTGTGACAAATATCCCGCAGCAGAGCTGCTGTTTTTTTTATTATTATCCTTATAATTTCACAATTTTCACATTTATTTATGACTTATTTTCCAAGAATGTTTTTTTCTTATGAATAGACCACCAAAAGAAAGCTCTATTTGTGTGAAGAAATTGATATAAATTAATTTTGGGTAAAGTATTTGCAGGATCGCGCAATTACCAGTTAACAGCTTCCCGGCCGCCTCACGCAGATATACTGCGGCAGAAGGGCGCGTAATGGCCGATTAACGTACCTGTAGGTTGCCTTTTGTGCAAACCAATCAATAAATGCTTATAGCGATTTTTTTTACCAAAAATATGTAGAAGAATATATATCGGCCTAAACTGAGGAAAAAAATGTTCGCATGTGATCGGTATTTCTGGGGCGATCACATGTGATATCTGTGCAATGCAAGTTCAGCCATGCAGTACTCACATAGAGAACTCACATTTGATTCGCACAAAAAAGGTGCAGGAACCTTTTTTTCCCCGCACTGGAATCGGATCACATGGGTGTTCTCACCTATGCGATCCGATTCCTGTCCGAATTCACAGTTTGCACTGCAATCTGCGAACTGATCTGCGAGTGTCATTAAAGCGGGAGTCCGCCGGGACACTTACCTGTCCAGCGCGCCCGCGATGTCGGCACCCGAAGCCGATCTCTAGATCGTCTCTCGGGTGCTGCCGCCGCCATCTTGGGTATGGGAATCAGGAAATGGAGCCTTTCGGCTTCATTTCCCAGTTCCCTACTGCGCATGTGCGAGTCGCGCTGCGCAATAAGGACGGTCCCCGCTGCCTCTGGGATCTGTGTGTTTCCCAGCAGACAGCGGGGCACTTGCGGAAAGGGGCGGGCACTTGCGGAAAGGGGCGTAATCTACGCCCCTTTCCGCAGAGAGCTATCCCGGAAGTGGGGGCAGATACCTGTACTGTACAGGTATCTGCACCCCCCTCCCCCCTGAAAGGTGCCAATTGTGGCGCCGGAGGGGGGGAGGGTTCCGATGAGCGGAAGGTCCACTTTAGGGTGGACCTCCGCTTAAAGGCCCCTTTCACACATGCGGATGATATGTCCGTATTTCATCCATCCGTTTGCGGATGAAATACGGACATCCATTCATCCCTATGGGATAGCGGGTGTCTGCGGATGAGCATCCGCAGACACCCGCTATTGTCCGCCTCCGCAAATGTCCGATTCTGCAGACGGAGGAAAATCCTATTTTTCTGTCCGTCTGCAGAGCGGATCGGATGAACACGGACACACGGTCCGTGCTCGTCCGATCCCCATAGAGGAGAGCGGAGAGCTGACAGGGCGGTCCCCGCACAGTGTGCGGAGACCGCCCTGTCCGCAGCCGGCTCAGCGGGGACAACGGAGCGATCCCCGCTGAGCGAGCGGATCATCACGGGGCGGATCTTTACTGATCCGCCCCGTGTGAAAGGGGCCTAACTTTGTATTGACAGTCCCAGCTATTCGCAGAGGAAAGTGTGAACTGCCTGCGGGGGGGGGGGGGGAGATGCGATGAGGGAACTGTCACTGGAATTGCGCTGGTTCCTGCTTCGCATATGTGTGAACACAGACTGAATGTTTGGGTTACTAGACATGTGCACTGACAATTTTTTATTTTATTTTTTCGTTTCATTCCTTTTCTTGCTTTTTTCGGAAATTTGGAAAAATCTAAATTCGGATTTTTCAAATTTCCAAATTTTCGAATTTCTGAATTTCCTGATTTCCGAATTTTCAAATTTCTGAATTTTCGAATTGCGAATTTCCGAATTTTCGGATTTTCAAAAATTTTTTAATTTTAAAATCTGAAAAAAAGAAAGAAAATCCTAAAATAATAAAATCAAAACGAAGTATTAAATTATAGGTATTGGAGTTTCCTTTCAAATTTGGCTGTCCAGCATTTGTTATTTCAGATAATTTGTAACTTCGGATAAATTTGTACTCGTTACGTTCACTAACAGCCAAATTTGAAAGGAAATTCCTATAATTTAGTATTTATTATTAGCTAGTTATTATTTAAATTTTTCGGATTTTCGAATTTTCAGATTTTCATTCTTTTAAATTTACAGATTTTCATTCTTATTCTTGGATTTATAAATTTCTAAATTTTAGAATTTAAAATTTTTTAAATTTCGAATTTCAGAATTTAAAATTTCCGAAATTTATAATTTTCGAAGATTCAGAAATGTGAAAATTTGGAAATTTTGTAAAAGGAAAAATTCGGAAATTTCAGAATTAACGAATTTGTCAAAATTCGTTAAAAAACAAATTTGTAACTAAACAAATAGCACATGTCTATGTTACCCCAACACTTCATATTCCTGATATGTGTCTACTGTACCATGTACTTGTATGAGTATCCTGTTTATTTTGTATTACTTCCTTTATGCTAAATCCCTGGTGTTTCTGCTAGTCCCCCTGCTTTCCTATTAGAAGCTGGCCACACTAAGCAGGAGAGCACACCATGGTTGGTTCTCTAGCTATGCTGGGAACTCAGTATGGGAACTCAGTATGCTCTCCTCCAATGATCAGACTTGTCCTGACACACCCCCACTGCACATCCATTCACGGGGAAGCTCAGTGTCCTGCTGTTTCTCCTCCCCCCTACTCTTATACAGCTGTGAACAGAGGGAATGTGATCCCTTTTGAAAAAAAGGAAAAAAGGTATTAATGATTTTTTTTTTTATATATCTATACAAAAATGTTTTGACTTTCATTTCTATTTGAAACTGAATGGGTTGTTATAGAAGGTGATCGTTTACAATCACTTTAACTGTTTTATACATTTGCCCTTAAGTGTCAGCATGACTGCCATACAAAGGGTGAGCAATGGCAGCCAACATACCTCACTCATGACATCTGTGCTTTAGGTAAATGTATAATTTTTTTTACGAAATTTATTTGCAAATAAAAAAATTATAGCAAATGTGTCTATAAACATATGAATTTACGTCACCCAAGGGGGAACACCAGGCAATAACAGCCTGCCAGCATCAAGAGGTAAAACTCCTGATAATGTAGCTCAATGGCCCAATAAAAATCTAGTTCCATCCAGTAACTGCGGCCCGGGTGCCTTGCAGTGATCTTGACAGCTTGGGGAAAAGCTCACAATCACACACACTAAGTACTTTGATTACCATTTCACACAGAATGGCGTTCACAATAAAGATCACCTATATAGCCAACCTCCAGTCATCTGTTCTTGCACCCAAATGGCACCAGCTGGCTAGGACCACTCCCATACTGGATTGAACTTCCTACTTCTGATCCTGTGTGACATTTTTTATTTTTTTCAAACCTCAGCAGATGAAAACACTTGACTATTACATCTATATGAGCTTATTACAATTAGAGACAACATGTCTGAAAGCAAACAGAATGCTGAATGAAAAAAAAATGTTTAGTTTTGATTCCTTATGTACATAAATTAATTTAGTTGAAGAATTAGTTGAATTAGTTTAATCCATTTTCGGAATTTGTTTCGTATATTCATTTTCAAATTGTTTTGAATAGTTTTCGAATCAATTTTGAATAGTTTTTGAATTTGGATAGTTTTCCAATTTCCAAAAAGAAAAAATAGAATAGAAAAAAAAAAATTTTTTTATATTCTATTCCTTTATTTTTTATTTTATTTTATGCTCTTTGGAATTTGAAAAACTATTTGAATTCGAAAAGTCCTCAATTTCAAATTTGAAAACTATTCAAATTCTAAAAGTATTCGAAAACGATTTTAATTAGAATTTCGTCCGTATTTTTTTTTTCGTTATTTTGCATTTTTTTTTTAAATTTGGTAATAATCGAATTGAATGTGAAGGACACAGCAGCCACAGAGCATGCTGAATGCGTGCCGCGGAGGGCAGGGGTCTGGGGGGGATTTCCATGGATGGTTTCCCAGAACTAGAAGCCGGGGCTTGAATGGAAAGGGCCCCCCTGACCCCCCCCCCCCCCGGTCAGGGGGGCCCTTCATGGTTTCTTGCACCGGGCCTGAAGGTTCTAGTTACACCTCAGATAAATAAATAGATAGACCGATAGATAAAGAGGAAAAGATAGATAGATATGTAGCGCTGGCTCCTGACGAGGACCGCAGTCAATTAATTTGGGTTTCAGGACTATTTCTCTAAATTTCTGGTTTCAGTACCAGTCCAACTGGGTTGCACTGGTTTCCCCATGACCGCAGGTGTCACTGTCACCGCCAGCAAGAGTAGAAACGCAGTCTAGCTGGGTGCATTGAATGCCATTATTCTCTCTGAACCAGCCCAGTGGGAGTGTCTTCCTGCTGTGCATTCTGGGGGTGGAATTTAAGGTACCGACGCCACCTACTTCGGTGGTTCCATATTGGATTTTCTGTCTGTTCGGTTCTGGTAGTCCTCCTGACCCAGCCCCATGGCCCTCCAGGCCTGGGATGCGGAACCATGCATCCTAAGTCTCAAGGCCGGCTGGTCCTAGGCAACGCAACTGCAGGGACAGGCCCGAGTGGATTTCGGGGCCTACTGATCCAAGGGTGGTCCGTTGCTGTCTCATCTGAAGGGAGAGGCCCAGCAACTGAAGAACACCAGGGGAGGACTCTTCAGGAGAAGGCCGTGCGCAAGGCTGGCTTCTCTGAAGGAGCCTGGAGGCTTAGTTGAAGGACGCGTCCATGGATCAGCACTCATACGGTATCGCCGGATCGGCTGAGAGAACCTGGTACCGTATGTCAGTTCTTTAAATTTATCCATATCCCTCAGTAACGTTCAAGTGTATCTCACAAGTCTGTGGCAGAGACTTAGTCGAGCACCCTACCGGCTGCTAGGCCTAGTGAGAGAGGTCTATCCGGGGGGTTGTTAAATTCAGTTGTGAAACGATCTCTATTCCCTGGATTTTCTCTAAAGACTTCCATTATTGCAATCCAAGTACTTGAACTCAATCCTAACCCTCTACCCTTTATTGAAAGACTCTGTTTCTGTTCTAAATAAATAACCCAAGAAGATTTGGTGTCAGTTTCCACATTCTTTGGGCCATCAACCACGGGAACCCCAAGACGGAGAAGCAAACAAGGAGGTAACGGTAAGCCCAAATCAAACCAGCAGCTCTTTCGGGAGTCAGTGCTACAGATAGATAGATAGATAGATAGATAGATAGATAGATAGATAGATAGATAGATAGATAGATAGATAGATAGATAGATAGATAGATACATGCATACATACATAGTGTGTTGTGGCAATGCGCACTAACATACTGTATATCTTCCAATTAATTCCTCCCTCCCCACTAAACATCATGGATGGAGGAATCTCCATTGCCAGCTATTGTATTGAGAAGTCCCCTATATAAAGTCCCCTAGTATTTCCTTGGGGGGTACATCTTTATATAATTTTGTTCTAAGTGGGATGTTGGCAACATATGAGTCTTCTCGGTTGGATTTCTATAAACTATTAAGCAGCACACCTGAGGCTTCTACCTAAGATCGCAGAAGAAAGAAGACTTCTCAATGGTTAGTGTGGTCATGCTGTCCAGCTGACCAATGAGCGCTTGCCATTACAAGCATTATGATAGATGCTCACTCCAGGGCGGTGTATTGCGGCGTACAGACCACTACATGGGCAGCACAGTGCATTGCAGTCTCTATGTGCAGTAAGGACTGGAGAAGTGGCCAAGGATATTTGGAGTCAGTTCACCTTTCCAACTTTGGTAAAAAAAGGCGAACTGACCCTTTAATTCAGAGTACCGTCCGTTTTACAACAATGATTGCCATGGTATTTCTGGCACACGCCGCGTTCTGACAAACTCAATCTTTCTGCCGGTACGACGCAACGGCAATGGGCAATTTCCTGGTGAAAAACGTCCATCATATGCAACTCCTCAGCAAGGCAAGTGCCCAAAAATCGAAAAGCCGAGCTCCTCTCGCTGTTCAATAGCGCTTGTTACCCAGCCACTTGTCAGACAGAAGAGCGCGGCCGGGCATAATGCCTATTGAGCATGCTAAGTAGACGGATCAGCACTTAGAAGGATAAGCATCAGAGTTAGCTGGGGAGCTCTTGAAGAATCAGAGCAGGTACTGCAATAGTATTTGTTGTCTCTGTGGCAACCAGACAGGCTACCGGCGTGCGTGTCAGACACATTCTCTTATTTCGCCTCCGTCCTTCTGCGGGTGAAAAGAAAAAGGGAAAAAAAAAAAGAGCTTTTGTTTAGGAGGTTAATTCAGTGCGCCGCTGCCTTGATAGACAGCAAGACTGCAGGAAGCCGGAATACTTCAGCTTTGATTGGGATGCATTTTCTAGAGCCGGCGCAGTAATGGCGGGGTCGGGAGCCTCTGGGGCACGCGCTGCTTTTATATAACGCCGTTAACAGCAAATTATAGACTTAAAGCTGAACTCTGGGCAGACGTAAATAAAAAAAAAAAAGAGCACCATTTTGTGAAGCGTCCAATAAAACATTGTTAAACTATGTCTAAACCCAAGAACAAAAATGGAATATATTGAAGCTTTATGGCTTTGTTTATAATTACAGCTGGTGGGGAGTGGTAAAAACAGGCGGCTGGAGCACGGTTTTACAGTGCCCTGACCTTAAAGTGGAAGAAAACTAACTACAGCTATTCTCATAAATGCCCCCCCCCCCCCCCCCCCATCTCCTCCTGCCTAACTTGTATAAAAAAGATTTATGTACTTACCTATTTTGAATCTGGTCAGGTCTGGTCATGTGACCCTGCAGCTCTATGTTAGCCCTTGTTCACACTGCTGCGGCTTCAAAGTCACGTGACTTTCGCACGACTTTGAATCCAATATTTCTGCCTGACTTCTTTAACAGAAGTCAATGGAAGTCTTGTTGAAGTCGCACTAGGAAACTTACTCCAAGTTGGAGTGACTTGAGTCGCACCGATTAGAACTGTTCCACTGCCGTTATTGGGGAGCTACTTGACACCTCAAAATTTCAAGTCGCCTTACAAGTCGCGGAAGTGTGAACCAGGGCTAAGGCCTGGTTCACACCTATGCATTTTAGTGCATTTTAAGTTTTGCAGAAACGCACTACAGTCCATTTAACATGGTTTCCTGTGGGCCATGTTCACACCTGTGCATTTTATGGAAAGGGCCAGGGACTTTTTTTCTGGTCTTTGGTTCCATAGACTTCAATGGATCAAAAATTTGGCCTGGTTCACACCTATGCAGGTTGCAGTTTGCATATTCCAGGTGCATTTTGCGTTTCTCAATACACGCTTTTGATCCTTTGAAGTCTATGGAACCAAAAACCAGGAAAAAAAAGTCCCTGGTCCTTTCCATAAAATGCACAGATGTGAACGTGGCCCATAGGAAACCATGTGAAATGGACTGTAGTGTGTTTCTGCAGAGCTGAAAATGCCCTAAAAAATGCATAGGTGTGAACCAGGACTAATGTCGCGTACACACGAGTGGATTTTCCGTCTAAAAAATCTTGAATGTTTATTCCGACGGAATTCCGCTCAAGCTTGGCTTGCATACACACGGTCACACAAAAGTTTGCTGAACTTTCAACCGTCAAGAACGCGGTGATGCACAACACTACGATGAGCCGAGAAAATGAAGTTCGATGCTTCTGAGCATGCGTCAAATTGTTTCCGAGCATGCGTAGGAATTTTGCGCATAGGAATGGGTACAGGCGATCGGAATTTCCGATCGAAATGTTTTCGGACCGAAAAATTGAGAACATGCTCTCAATCTTTTGCTGGCTGGAATTCCGCCAGCAAAAGGCAGATGGAGCATACACGCAGCCGCATTTTTCGACCAAAAGCTATCATCAGACTTTTGCTGGCGGAATTTCTGATCGTGTGTATGTGGCATAAGGGTGCGCTCGACAACAGCTGAGAACTCCGGGAGCTGTGATGTCCTCATAGGCTCCAGTGGCCTAGCCATTGTTGGTGCTTCCTCCTCTGCCCTGCAGCAGCTGCTCACTGACACAGGAGAGCTGGAGCTGCGGGATCACGTGACCGGACCAGAGCCAATTAAATATAGGTGTGTACACAGATCTTTTTCAAACAGGTTCGGCAGGATAGGTAGGATGAAATGGGAGGGAACATTTTTAAGAATAATTATAGTTAGGATTTCTCTTCAATTTTAACCTAATATGGCAGCTAATTAGGTGGTATACATGCTGCAGCCATTGCAAAAATTATACCACTGCCAAATGCAACTGATTCAAGTGAATAGGACTATGCAGTTCGATGCTGCAGACTTTCAACGATATACTCCCAGCTGCCTCTCAACTGGGGTGGATCGCTTTTCAGAGGGAAGGCAAAAAATCTAGGACGAAGTTGCAGCAATTCTCACAGGGGAGGGCTGCGCTCAGTTTCAGTGCCAACTCTTTATTGGGGTGATAGGGAGGAGAACACCTAATCCACTCCCAGCTATCTTAGGAAGCCATGGTCCAGTCTGAGTAATGTGTCCGGTTTTCAGGCGGACTGAAGACCGGACACACGATTCAAAACCCGGACTGTCTAGGTAAATCTCTGACAGGTGGCAACCCTAGTTTACATACACTTTAAAGCTGAACTTTTGATCCAGGAGTTCAGGTTTAAATCTATTCTTGCACTGAGCTAGCAGAAACACATGAACCTGTCTTCATATTTACCTCCTGTAATCCTTTGCACAGCAGCACTGGAAGAGGGAGGGGCAGCATTGAGCCAATCAGGATTTTCTACTACTTTGCATAGTGCTGTCAATCAAAAATGGAAACATACCCCAGGCCTCAGTCCCATTGATTTAGTTACTGACAGAATTTTATTATAAAGACGTCTGTAACTGGAACTTAGATTAATATAAGGTGAAACATTTCATCTGCTCTTGGGATATTATATTACTTTATATGAATGTATCTACATGCATATTAAGTGGCAACTTGTGCTGTTAGGCTAGAAGCATATGCACGATTTTAAGAGGTCATTCAGACATGCAACAACCCTTGCCACCCGCTGAAAAGCGATCAGTGGTGAATCATTTTTTGAGGGTGATTGACAGGAGGCTGGGAATCTGTATGTCACCTCCTCACTGCCTGTTTTAAATCTCAAAAGACCGAACTACCACATGATCCAATCAGGTCCCCCTGAAAAACGGACAGGCGGATCTGATCGGACAGCCTGTGTGAAAGGGGAATGATTGGCTCCCTATGGAAGTAAACTAATAGAATGTAGAAACAATGAATCACTAATGATCACATAATGCTCCAAATCTGTGCGATTAATCACTTCTACAGGCTACTTGTGTGCCTTACTCCATAGGAGGCCATTTGTTCCATGTGTATAGAGATTGATTAATACTCCTAGTGATTAATCATTCATTGTTTTAGTAGCATGAGCATACTAATAAAAATTACCCGAGTACCCTTAGCCTTAAAGTGTATGTAAACCCTAAGGCCCCTTTCACATGGGGGATCTCTCCGTTGACTCGCTGAGCAGCGGGATGACAGGTCTGTAATCCATTCTGCATAGTGGAGCGGACAGAGCCCGCTGTTCTGCATGGGACGGTCGGATTGAAATGGACTGCATGTCTGTTCCATCCCATTGTCATCTGATCTGATCCACCGGATGAATGGCCAACATATCCCCATCTGTCTGTTTTTAGCAGACCGGATCAGATCTGATTTGATGCCGGCAGGTGACAGTGGACACTTGACATCCGCCGCCCTATTGAGAACAATGGGTGGAAAAACGGATAGGCGGACCCGATCGGTCCACTGGTGCCAAAGGCTCGATTTGCATCTATGCATGTTGCTTTTGAGCATTTCTGCAGTGTTTTTTGCTGTGCTTTCCACGTTTTCTAACGGCATTTATATCACGATTTTGTCAAGATTTGTGTTTTTTTTTATTTACATTAACTGTATATAACCCGTTGCTAAGGAGTGGGCTGGGAAACCAACCGCCGTGTCCTTAACAACTGATGAATCGTCAGCTGTCAGTGGGGCTCCCCGCTGACAGCTGAATGTAAAAAAAAAAAAAAAAGATAAGAACAAAATAAAAAAAAACACGCTCTTCCTCCGATGCTGGCTGGCTCTGTTGTGTCAGCTCCCGCTGTCTGCCATTTCTTATATAGCCACCTAGGGGGCATCACTGAGAGAGCCCATCCCCTTGTGACGTCACGTGACATGATCTGTTGAATATACAACTGGAAACATTTTGTTTTATCTGTTTGACAACTGCAAACAAATCTGGTGATCCTATGGGAAAGTCAGAGTTTTCTGTGTCTTCTGCATATGTTCTTGCGTTATTTCAAAGAGCCCTCCTAGTTCTTATCTTGGACTGCTTAATATGTAACCTTTAGGTTGTAGAGATCTAAGAGTGGTAGTGGCTGAGTAGTTCACCAAATCACAAAGAGCAGGACTGACACCACTTAGCCCACAACAAATCTGTCAGTGGTGCAGTACTGAAGGAAAAAAAGTAAAAAAGTGTTACGTGGTTGAGAAAAGAGACATATGCGTCTGTGTGCGGCAGAGGTTTCTGTGATAAGAGCAATTAAAAAAATCTCTTGCTCTGTACTAATGATTGGGAACTAGCAGGACTGCCTCCTATCATGTGCCCAGTGTGACAGCCAATCACAGTGGTCACATAATTGGACAGACTTTCCTGCCCCCCCCCCCCCCCCCCCGGGTTTACAAACCCATTGAAAGGGGCATTAGGGTGGGTAGAGGTTAAAGTAAAACTCCCATTAAAATGAAATATGGGCTGAAATATGGGCTGCAACACTTTCACAACTCGTTCACAATGATGCGATTTGTCATGTGATTTGACAGTTCAAAATCCTGACAAGTCACATCGTATTTTCGGCAATGGAACCGTTCAAATCGCAGCGATTTTGAAAAAGGTTTCTGCACTTGACTTCTGTTAAATTAAGTCGCACGCCGCAATGAAATCGGTGATCCGAATCACACTGATCAGCGGCTTTGAAATCGAACTGAACCAGGGCTTAAAGTGGTTGTAAACCTCACACATGAAGAACGAATAATGTATATCCTTCTATAGTGTGTACTTGTCTCAATTAGGCTGGGTTCACACCATAGCGATGCGGGAACGCCACGAATCCGCAGCGTTTTCCCGCATTGCATGCCTCCTGCCGGCAGTTCACACTGCCCTATGCGGACTGCTGGGAGTGTCAATGAAATGTTAATGACACCCCCAGATCCGTCCGCATATCGCAGTGCGATCTGCACACTCGCACAGGAATCGGATCGCATGGTGTGAACACCCATGCGATCCGATTCTGCTGCGGACCAAAAAAAGGGTCCCGTGCGAGTTTGCGGCGGGAGCGATGTGAATTCAGCCATACTATCTGTATGGCTGAACTCGCATCGCTACGGAGATCGGATGTGATTTGCACTGCAGTGCGGTGCGAATCACATCCGGATCTCTCACCCGCAGCGGTGTGAACCGGACCTTAACTAGTTGCTGACCGCCGGCCGTCAAATGACGGCCAGGCGGCGCAGCTATTGTGGCGGGAGGCCATCATATGACGGCCTCCCGTTTAAACAGGGATGCGCGCGATCGTGCACGCGCATCCCTGTTTCTTCGGTGGCGGCGTGTCACGGAGACACCGCTCGCCACCGAAGGGGGTGAACAGCCATTCGTTATGGCTGTTTACCACGTGATCGGCCGTGATGAAGTCACGGCCGATCACAGATGGTCACACCCCCTACGTGCACGGCGCATGCGCGCGATCGCGAGCACGCTGCGCGTGCACGTCGGTGGCGGCGTGTTCCCCGGGAACACTGCTCGTCACCGACACTGGTAAACAGCCATTGGCTGGCTGTTTACCCACGTGATCGGCTGTGATCCTTTCACAGCCGATCACTAAAATGTAAACAAACCGCGGTAACGGGATGTTACCGGGTTCTCCTCCTCACACACCGATCGTGTGTGAGGAGGAGATTGCGGTAACATCTCGTTACCGCATACAGTGTACACCAAACATACTGATTGCCCCCCCCCCAATAAAGAGGACCTGTCACCACCCCTCATAGTACCTGTCAATCACAGTCCATCAGAGTACCTGTCACAGTCCATCAGAGTATTTGAGTACCTGTCCCAGCCCATCAGAGTACCCGAGTACCTGTCCCAGCCCATCAGAGTACCCGAGTACCTGTCCCAGCCCATCAGAGTACCCGAGTACCTGTCCCAGCCCATCAGAGTACCCGAGTACCTGTCCCAGCCCATCAGAGTACCCGAGTACCTGTCCCAGCCCATCAGAGTACCTGTCCCAGCCCATCAGAGTACCCGAGTACCTGTCCCAGCCCATCAGAGTACCCGAGTACCTGTCCCAGCCCATCAGAGTACCCGAGTACCTGTCACAGTTCATCTGAGTACCCGAGTACCTGTCCCGGCCCATCAGAGTACCCGAGTACCTGTCACGGCACATCAGAGTACCCGAGTACCTGTCACGGCACATCAGAGTACCCGAGTACCTGTCACGGCACATCAGAGTACCCGAGTACCTGTCACGGCACATCAGAGTACCCGAGTACCTGTCACGGCCCATCAGGGTACCCGAGTACCTGTCACGGCCCATCAGGATACCCGAGTACCTGTCACGGCCCATCAGGGTACCCGAGTACCTGTCACAGTCCATTAGAGTACCGAGTACCTGTCACAGTCCATTAGAGTACCGAGTACCTGTCACAGTCCATTAGAGTACCGAGTACCTGTCACAGTCCATTAGAGTACCGAGTACCTGTCACAGTTCATCTGAGTACCTGTCACCGCCCTTCAGAGTACCCAAATACCAGTCACCAAACCATCAGAGTACCTGTCACCAGGCCATCAGAGTACCCGAGTACTTGTCACCAGGCCATCAGAGTACCCGAGTACCTGTCACCAGGCCATCAGAGTACCCGAGTACCTGTCACCAGGCCATCAGAGTACCCGAGTACCTGTCACCAGGCCATCAGAGTACCCGAGTACCTGTCACCAGGCCATCAGAGTACCCGAGTACCTGTCACCAGGCCATCAGAGTACCCGAGTACCTGTCACCAGGCCATCAGAGTACCCGAGTACCTGTCACCAGGCCATCAGAGTACCCGAGTACCTGTCACCAGGCAATCAGAGTACCCGAGTACCTGTTCCAGTCCATCTGAGTACCCGAGTACCTGTCACAGTCCACCTGAGTACCCGAGTACCTATCTCCAGCCCATCAGAGTACCCGAGTACCTATTTGCAGCCCCAGGACCTTCAAAAGTGTGATGGGTAGGAATGAAATAAGATGTGTCATTTATGCTCCTAGAACGCCTGAATGTACTACTTCAATGTTTGGCCCATCTATGTGGCCAGGCTGTGTAAAAGTCCTACACATGTGGTATCGCCTTACTCGGGAGGAGTAGCAGAATGTATTTTGGGGTGTAATTTTTGCTATATACATGTTATGTGTTAGAAATATCTTATAAATTGACAATTTTGTGTAAAAAGAAAAATGCGTTTTAATTTTTTTCCACATATTCCAAAAACTTCTGGAAAAAAATGAACCGTTCAAAAGACTCATTATGCCTCACAGATTATACGTTGGGGTGTTTGCTTTCCAAAATGGGGTAATTTTATGGGAAATTCCATTGTGCTGGTACTCCAGGGCCTTCAAAAGTGTAATAGGTGGTTGAGAAATGAGATGCGTAATTTTTGCTCATAGAACGTCTGAAGGTACTACATCAATGTTAGTGCTCTGTATGTGGCCAGGCTGTGTAAAAGTCTCACACACGTGGTATCGCCGTACTCGGGAAGAGTAGCAGAATGTATTTTGGGGTGTAATTTTTGCTATATACATGCTATGTGTTAGAAATATCTTATAAATTGACAATTTTGTGTAAAAAAAAATGCGTTTTAATTTTTTTCCACATATTCCAAAAACTTCTGGAAAAAAATTAACCATTCAAAAGACTCATTATGCCTCACAGATTATACGTTGGGGTGTTAGCTTTCCAAAATGGGGTGATTTTATGGGAAATTCCATTGTCCTGGTACTCCAGGGCCTTCAAAAGTGTAATAGGTGGTTGAGAAATGAGATGCGTCATTTTTGCTCGTAGAACGTCTGAAGGTACTACATCAATGTTGGTGCTCTGTATGTGGCCAGGCTGTGTAAAAGTCTCACACATGTGGTATCGCCGTACTC
The DNA here is from genome assembly GCF_037356315.1 of Lithobates pipiens. Lineage (NCBI taxonomy): Eukaryota > Metazoa > Chordata > Amphibia > Anura > Ranidae > Lithobates > Lithobates pipiens. The sequence continues at coordinate 69,863,740 of NW_027507785.1, read as the reverse complement.
GGGAAGAGTAGCAGAATGTATTTTGGGGGGTAATTTGTTGTATACATATGCTGTGTGTGAGAAATAACCTGATAATATGACAATTTAGTAAAAAAAAATAAAAAAAAATAAAAAATCTTCATTTTGCAAAGAATTGTGGGAAAAAATGACAACTTAAAAAAACTCACCATGCTACTTACTTAATACCTTGGGATTAGTGATGGACGAACTTCCGACGGGACGTTTCGCGAACGCGAAACGCGAACGGACACAAACGTTCGCGAAAACGACCGTTCGCCGCGGGCTCCATTGACTTCAATGGGAGGCGAATTTCGCAAACCTTTAGGTCGAATTTGCGGCCACGGGGTAATTATTAGGGGGTAGCACGTAGTCCCACCACCTGGACAATAGCATAATACATGTATGAGGTGAATTTGGGATCGATAACTACAAGCATTTTTTTTTTATTTGGGAAATTGTTCTGACAATTCAGGACTATGGAGCTAATGAAGGCAATGGAGGAGAGGGAAGGTCAGGGACCAGGGTAGGCAAACAAGAGGGTGCAGGAGATACAGAGCACTGACAGCAGCACCGTAATACAGAGCACTGACATCAGCACCGTGACATACAGCGCTGACAGCAGCTCCGTGACATACAGCGCTGACAGCAGCTCCGTGACATACAGCGCTGACAGCAGCTCCGTGACATACAGCGCTGACAGCAGCTCCGTGACATACAGCGCTGACAGCAGCTCCGTGACATACAGCGCTGACAGCAGCACCGTGACATACAGCGCTGACAGCAGCTCCGTGACATACAGCGCTGACAGCAGCTCCGTGACATACAGCGCTGACAGCAGCTCCGTGACATACAGCACTGACAGCAGCTCCGTGACATACAGCGCTGACAGCAGCTCCGTGACATACAGCGCTGACAGCAGCACCGTGACATACAGCGCTGACAGCAGCTCCGTGACATACAGCGCTGACAGCAGCTCCGTGACATACAGCGCTGACAGCAGCTCCGTGACATACAGCGCTGACAGCAGCTCCGTGACATACAGCGCTGACAGCAGCTCCGTGACATACAGCGCTGACAGCAGCTCCGTGACATACAGCGCTGACAGCAGCTCCGTGACATACAGCGCTGACAGCAGCTCCGTGACATACAGCGCTGACAGCAGCTCCGTGACATACAGCGCTGACAGCAGCTCCGTGACATACAGCGCTGACAGCAGCACCGTAAGCAGCCCCAGGAGGAAGTCAGCACAGCACAGGGATGGTGTGATCCCCTCATAATAAGAACCCCCAGGAGGAAGTCAGCACAGCACAGGGATGGTGGGAGCCCCTCATAATAAGAACACCCAGGAGGAAGTCAGCACAGCACAGGGATGGTGGGAACCCCTCATAATAAGCAGCCCCAGTAGAAATATGACACCGCTCAACCTCTTCAAAGAGGAGGGTAGGGGCATATAGTACGGTGTGCTTTTTTGGGTCAGGGAAGTGAGCCAAATGAATTAAGAAGGTCTGTGTGCTTGATTCCAAAAATTGTTTATAGACATATACATGGTCTACTGATCACATGTGTTGAATTCCTCCGAGATCCATGCCTCATTCATTTTTAGAAATGTGAGGTAGTTAACACTGTGGTGAGCTAGGCGAGTACGCTTATCGGTCACAATCCCCCCTGCTGCGCTGAACGTCCTTTCGGACAGGACACTGGATGAGGGGCAAGCCAACAGTTCGATTGCAAATTGGGCAAGCTCTGGCCAGAGGTCAAGCCTGCCCACCCAGTAGTCTAGGGGTTCATCACTCCTCAGAGCGTCCACATCGGCCGTTAACCCAATGTAGTCGGACACCTGACGGTCTAGGCGTTCCCTGATGCTGGATCCGGATGACACCTGTCGATGGGTCGGCTGAAAGAATGACCTCATATCCGAAGTCACCAACACATCTTCAAACCGGCCTCTTCTTGCAGGCGCTGTTGGATTGGTACCCGCAAATCCTTCTCTGGGAGTGGGAATTGCTCCTCTGCCAGCGCACGCAAAAGCAGAATGCAGCATTTCTCGAAGCAAGGCCTGGAAGTGCTGCATTCTGACAGCCCTCTGCGACGGCGGTAACATTTCCGCCATTTTGTGTTTGTACCGGGGGTCTAAGTACGTTGCCACCCAGTACTGGTCCTTGACCCTCATGCTTTTTATACGGGGGTCCCTATTAAAACACTGGAGCATGAAGGCCCCCATTTGCACTAAAGTGGAAGCGGTGTGGTGGCCTGGCTCCTGCTCATCATCCAGGATAATGTCGTCCTCTTCATTCTCCTCTCCCCATCCTCGCACAACAGGGATCCCAGAAAGGTTTAAAGCATGCTCTTCTTGCTCCTGCTCATCCGCCCCGGCACCATCCTCCTCTGACTCCTCATCAGACTCCTGTTGTTGACTTGTCTCAGATAGAGTAGCCCCCCCTGGGAATTCATCCAGCATTGCGACTTCCTCATCTTCCCGCTCCTGCTCCTCCACAGCCTGATCAATGACACGACGCAATGCACGCTCCAGAAAGAAGGCATAAGGTACCATGTCACTGATGGCGCCATGGCTGCGACTGACCAGTTTGGTGATCTCCTCAAATGGCCGCAGAAGTCTGCATGTGTCGCGCATGAGCAGCCACTGGCGCGGTGAAAAAAAACCCAGCTCCCCAGAACCGTTTCTTTCGCAGAGTTCATACAGGTAGACGTTAACTGCACGTTTCTGCTGGAGCAGCCTATCAAGCATATAGAAGGTTGAGTTCCATCGCGTCGGGCAATCGCAAATAAGACGTCTGACCGGCAGATGGTGTCGCCGCTGAATGTCAGCAAGGCGAGCCATGGCCGTGTAAGATCTTCTGAAATGGGCCGAGATTTTCCTTGCCTGCCGCAAGATGTCCTGGACCCCAGGGTATTTGACAAGGAATCGCTGCACGACCAAGTTTAAGACGTGTGCCATGCACGGCACGTGCGTGATTTTGCCCTGTTTCAATGCGCTAAGCAGATTGGCACCGTTGTCACACACCACTTTACCAACTGTCAAATTGAGCGGTGTTAGCCACTCATCTGCCTGTGAACGCAAAGCTGAAAGGAGTGCCGGGCCAGTGTGGCTCTTTGCTTCCAGGCACAACAGACGCAGCACGGCATGGCAACGTCTCACCTGGCATGTGGAATAGGTTCTGGGGAGCTTGGGCGGTGCAGTGGAAGAGACGCTAGCAGCGGAAAAGGAGGAGGCAGCTGAGGAGGAGAGGGAGGAGGATGGAGTAGGAGGAGGAGAAGAAGAGTCAGGCCTGCATGCAATCCGTGGCGGTAAAACCAAATCTACACGGGTGCCACGGGTTACATGCTTGACGGCCGTCAGAAGGTTCACCCAGTGGGCAGTAAAACTGATATACCTTCCCTGCCCGTGTTTGCTAGACCACGTGTCTGTGGTCAGATGTATCTTGGCACCGACACTGTGTGCCAGAGATACATTCACTTGCCGCTGAACATGGCCATATAGCTCTGGGATGCCCTTCTCTGAGAAATACTTCCTTCCTGGGACCTTCCATTGTGGTGTTCCAATGGCCACAAATTTGCGAAAGGCCTCCGAGTCCACCAGTTTATATGGCAGTAGTTGGCGGGCTATGAGTTCTGACAAGCCAGCCGCCAACCGTTGGGCAAGAGGGTTATCCGGCGTCATCATTTTTTTACGCTCAAACATTAGGCCCACGGAAGCCTGCCTTTTTGCAGAAAAATGTGAGCTTGGCGTGATGGAAGGTGGAGTGGAGGACAATTGTGAGGAGAGAGGAGAAGGAGAAGTAGAAGACGAGGCTGGACGGTGAGAGCCTGCAGTGTGGCTTTGTGTGTTCCGTTGCTCCCACTGGGCTCGGTGATGGCTGCTCATGTGCCTTCTTAAGGCGGTCGTCCCTAGGTGAGTATTGGGCTTACCGCGACTAACGCGTTGACTGCAAAGATTGCAGATGGCAACGCTATTGTCAGCAGCGGACACGTTAAAAAAAGCCCACACTGCGGAGCCATGTGCCGGTGTCCTGGGAGCGCCAGATGTGACCGTACATGGTCGATGACTCGCTCCTGATACATTTGCAGTCTGCTTTGTCCCTGCTGTGCAATGTAAGTCATTGCTGCTTCTCCTCCCTATCTGCTGGTCCATATCTCCCTCTGAACTCCCCTCCTCTTCCTCTCTTGTGGGCACCCACGTGACATCACTAGACACGTCATCATCAACGTCACCTTCCCCACCGCTATAAGTAGAGTAGGCAGCAACACCGGGGACCAACCTCCTCCTTGGGCTGATCTGGGTACTGGCGTCAGACTGCTGAGTAGCGCTTGTTGCTACCTCCTCTTCCTGATCCAATACCAAGAGTGGCTGCGCATCAGAAATGTCCTCTTGATATGGATCGGAAAATAATTCCAGTGACTCAAGCGGAAGGTATGTGGTGGTGGTGGTGGTGGTCGTGTTGTTGGTGGTAGTGTCTTTGGGGGTGCACATAGCAGAGAGTGAAGAAGAGGGTGCAGATCGAGAGGATGAGGAGGGTGCAGAAGAGTAAGGCTGAGCGAGCCACTCAACCAAGTCTGGTGCATCCTTTAAAGTAATTGAACGCACCTTCTGCAACTTCCCACTTTGGCTCAAGCCTGTTGCTCCTGCCCTACCCCTACCACCCCTGCGGAAGGGCCTGCCTCTTCCTCTGCATGTCATTTTTTAAATGACCCTGTGACAAAACTCTTAGTCCCTATACCGCTGAAGGACTGCTGCAGTATAGGTGAGCGGTCAGCAGTGGTGCACGTCAACCCTATCTATTGTGGACCTATAGCGGTCCTTACAGAACAGCAGACTGTACCGCACTCAAGCCTATGTACCGTAGCACCCTATACCAAGTTACCAGTCCTTATAAGAACTTTTGTGGACCAAGCAGGTTGTGTATTAGTGTTTAGCAGACTGTACGTCAGTCCCTATACCGCTGAAGGACTGCTGCAGTATAGGGCAGCGGTCAGCAGTGGTGCACGTCAACCCTATCTATTGTGGACCGATAGCGGTCCTTACAGAACAGCAGACTGTACCGCACTCAAGCCTATGTACCGTAGCACCCTATACCAAGTTACCAGTCCTTATAAGAACTTTTGTGGACCAAGCAGGTTGTGTGTTAGTGTTTAGCAGACTGTGCGTCAGTCCCTATACCGCTGAAGGACTGCTGCAGTATAGGGCAGCGGTCAGCAGTAGTGCACGGCAACCCTATGTATTGTGGACCGATAGCGGTCCTTACAGAACAGCAGACTGTACTGCACTCAGGCCTATGTACCGTAGCACCCTATACCAAGTTACCAGTCCTTATAAAAACTTTTGTGGACCAAGCAGGTTGTGTGTTAGTGTTTAGCAGACTGTGCGTCAGTCCCTATACCGCTGAAGGACTGCTGCAGTATAGGGCAGCGGTCAGCAGTAGTGCACGGCAACCCTATGTATTGTGGACCGATAGCGGTCCTTACAGAACAGCAGACTGTAACGCACTCAGGCCTATGTACCGTAGCACCCTATACCAAGTTACCAGTCCTTATAAGAACTTTTGTGGACCAAGCAGGTTGTGTGTTAGTGATTAGCAGACTGTACGTCAGTCCCTATACCAATGAAGGACTGCTGCAGTATAGGGCAGCGGTCAGCAGTAGTGCACGGCAACCCTATGTATTGTGGACCGATAGCGGTCCTTACAGAACAGCAGACTGTACCGCACCCAAGCCTATGTACCGTAGCACCCTAGACAGACCAAGTTACCAGTCCTGATAAAGAGCTTTGTGGAACAAGTGAGTTGTGAATGATTAGCAGACTGCAGCAGAAGGGCAGCAGTCAAGTATAATATTCTTTCTATATTTGGAAGAAAGAATATTATACGTGTACAAGCCTATTACCGTACCACTGATACCAGTCCTGAAAAGAACCTTTGTGGAACTAATAGTAACAGCAAGTCTTTAAAATTATCCTCACTGCCTGACACACTGCTTCCTGCCTGTCCCTATACAAATTGGCAAAAAAGAGTAGGCTGGAACGATTAGCTGGAACAGCTCTTTTGTGGACCTGATAGTAACAGCTAATGATGATGATGATGATGATGATGAAGAAAGACTAATCTGGCTGAGCTGTCCCTAAAATAGCAGCATACAGCGCTCTGTCCCTTTATCTAAACTGACAAAAGAAACTCAGGCTGCTGACCTAACACCTATACCAGTCCTGAAAAGAACTTTTGTGTACCAAATAGCTAGCGTTTTCTCTGTCCCTACTCCACACAGGATCCTTTCCCTACAGTGACAGAAGAAAGAATGTAAAATGGCCACCGGATCGGGTGTATTTATAGGTTAGGGGGAATGTCCAAGTGTCCATGAGCTGTCATGTCTCAATTGGTTGTCCTGTAACACATGATAAACGTGTCACGAAAGGTTAAAGTTCTTGTATACATTAAACACGTAAGTCCGCCGGGGCGAACGACGGAAAAAGGCGTTCGAACCCGCGGACGGCGAAAGTCGGAAATTCGCCGCGAAACGACCGCCGGGCGAACCGTTCGGCCATCACTACTTGGGATGTCTACTTTGTAAAAAGGGGTCATTTGGGGGGTATTTGTACTTTCCTGACTAGTTAGAGTCTCAAGAAATGAGATACACCTGATGTACTGAAGGCCTGATCAGAAGTGATGAATTTTCAGTGATTGGCACCATAGTTTGTAGACTCTATAACTTTCACAAAGACCAAATAATATATACTAATGTGGGTTATTTTTACCAAAGATATGTAGCAGTATAAATTTTGGCCAAAATTTATGAAGAAAAATTACTAATTAGCAAAAATTTATGACAGAAACGAAGAAAAAGGCATTTTTTTCACAAAATTTACGTTTTATTTTATTTATAGCACAAAAAATAAAAAACCCACTAGTGATTAAATACCACTAAAAGAAAGCTCTATTTGTGTGGAAAAAAGGACGCAAGTTTCATATGGATACAGTGTTGGATGACTGAGTAATTGTCATTCAAAGTGTGAGAGCGCTGAAAGCTGAAAATTGGTCTGGTCAGGAAGGGGGTGTAACTGCACTGTACTGAGGTGGTTAAAGAGGAAGTAAACTCTGATGGGTTTACTTCCTCTTTGATTCCCTGCAAAGGTAAAGCATAATGGACTACTATGCATCGCATAGTAGTCCATTATGTGTCACTTACCTGACACAGGAGCCAGCGAAGTCACCGCTGTCCCCTGTAGTCCGGAGCATCCATCTTCTCGGTGGGTCTCGCTGCTCCGCCGCTGTCATTCGATGAAGCCGTGATGACGTCACTCCCGCGCATGCGCACGGGAGCCACCACTCGTGGCATATCGCTGTTGACAGTGGCGCGCTCAGTGCGCCTGTGCGCCGCTGTCTATGGCGCATGTGCCGTAGACAGCGGTGCCTGTATTTTGGCAAATATCTCCTAAACCGTGTAAGGTTTAGGAGATATTTCTTGGACCTACAGGTAAGCCTTAATCGAGGCTTACCTGTAGGTCAAAGTGGTTTGTAAGGGTTTACAACCACTTTAAAAGCACTAAGTATCATTTCTGTGTACTGCTTTGTTCCTCCCCTATCAGCATGAATCACTTCTGACATGTTTCCCTGACACCAAGAGAAAAATGATGACAGGGGAGGGACCTCTAGCAGATTGACAGCCTAAGCTCTGTTCCTGTGTGCAGGGGGGGGGGGGGGTGTTCCTTCCATCCAATCAGCTCTCTCAGAGTATAACTTCAGCTCTCCTCCCCAGTTTTCTGAACTCTCAGACCAGCTTAGAAATTAAGCACTTTGAACAGATGTAGAGAGCCTCCCATACATGGCTGTTTTTAAGGCAGGGCAAAAGGGGCAGCTGCCATGGGCCCTGTCATTGTTGTGGGGCCCCAAGCAGCTGCCTCATATTTGGCAACTATACCAGTTTAAATTCCCTTGTCCCTTGAGTTTTAAGTCCCGTGCTGTGTCCCGATATCTCAGTGTGAAGTTCTGTTACAAAAGCTGCCCAGCCCTATTGTTGTGTACAGATGACTCAACTGCAGACCCTGTGTTTACATGTAGATGCCAGAATTCATATGTAAACAGAAGCGGACCGGCGGCATTCATATGTAAATAGAGGTGGCATTCATATGTATATCATGCCGCCCTGAGGTCACCATCACTTCTGCTGAATGCTGCCCACTGAAGGGGCATGCTTGAAAGTCCTGCCTGCAACTGTGGTAATTCAGCCTAACATCAGCCTATTCTGCAAAGGTAAGCAATTTAGTGTGGGGGAGGGTAGTTTGCAGAGGTAGGGAGAGAAGGAATTACAGTTCGGGGTGCACAGGTGAGCAAGAAGGGGTATAGAAGGTGGGTGCAAAGATGAGTGGAGGAGGCAGGTAGAGTTAAAGGGGAGGGGGATTAGAGTGGAGAGGATGGGGGAAGTTTGGGGTGCAGAGGTTAGCAGGGGTTTTATGATGCAAAGGTGTACTGTCAGGGTGGATAAAGATGTGGGTAGCATGTAGGGCAGCCTAATAATTTCAATGGGTTGCTCTATGCACTAACAATGCAGAAGAAAGTCCCTAACCCTTTTTCAAAATCACACAGTGCCAAGACACATGTCAGCAGATGCGTGAGGGTTTCATTAACAATTAATGGAACTGCTGTATATCTAGTAAAGGGCAGCACATTTCTGTTGGGGGGGGGGGGCAAGAAAATGTTTGCCCAGGGTCCAATCAATATTAAAGTGGAGGGCCACCCAAAAAAAATAAAAAATGCATTAATAAAATTAAAGAAATAAAAAAAATAAGTTTTTTTTTCACTTACCTGAAACGCTGTTGCTAGGCAGTCTTCCTAATCTGCCTCTTACTATTCCGCTGCGCTTCCTCCTCTTCGGTGAGCGGCCCCGTTGCCTTCTAGGACATGTGTGTGTCCCATAACACAATGGGGCCATTCACAAAGCGCCACAAGACTCGCGCATGCGCAGTAGGAAACGGGCTCCACTGCTTGTTTCCCTTCATTAGGATGGAGGCGCTGACAGCCGATCTTATAGACGGATCTGCCTCAGGGCGCCCGTCATCGTGGGATCGTTGGACAGGTAAGTGTCCTTATTAAAGGTCAGCAGCTACAGTGTTTGTAGCTGCTGACTTTAAAAGAAAAAATATGTATTAGCCGGAAATGCCCCTTTAAAGACGGCCCTGCTACCACACTCCAAAGACATGCTGGTAGGTAATTGGCTCCTATCTAAATTGATCCTAGTGTATGAATGTGAGTTAGGGACCCTAGATTGTAAGCTTCTTGAGGCCAGGACTGATGTGAATGTACAATATATATGTAAAGCATTGTGTAGATTTACGGCCCTATATAAGTGCCTGTAATAAAATAATAGAGAAAGAGAAGACTGCAGATAAACAGGTACAACTTATGTAGGAGGATTTGTTTCATTTCTTGCAAAAAAAAGAATTTTTTAAAAAAAAATTCGGTCTTTGTTTATTTAGCAAAAAAAAAATAAAAATAAAAAAGAAACTCAGTTGCGATTAAATACCTCCAAAAGAAAGATCTATATGTGTGAAAAAAAATGATAAAAAATTTCATATAGGTATGAAATTTGGGTATGGGCTGACAGTGCAATTGTCATTCAAAGTGCGACAGCACTGAAAGCTGAAATGGAGTGTATAGAGCAGTGATGGCAAACCTTGACACCCCAGATGTTTTGGAACTACATTTCCCATGATGCTCAGCTACATTGCAGAGTGCATGAGCATCATGGGAAATGTAGTTCCAAAAAATCTGGGGTGCCAAGGTTTGCCATCACTGGTATAGAGTGTATAGAGTCCAGGTCATCCCACATACACTCCGGTGACAGTTGAAGTTCACATAATACTAGTTTACTTTATATCTCTGGGGAGAGATAGAAAAAATAGAAAAAGGCGAAATCGCACATCTTCCAATTGATTTATAAATGTTCAGCAACGGCGTTCCTTTAGTTGGAATGACAGCGTTACCAAAATCAAGCTGCCTTGTGAACAGTTAAATCACCCAATACCGGCTAAGCCTCATTACGTTAGTTTGCTGGTAGCAATTTCAGTTACTTAGATAATGAGATGAATTAGCTAATTAAATGTGACTGCTGTTACAGCGAGGCAGGTAATACCGCCAAGGTGGTGAATAAAACAAACGTCCGGGGACTAATAAAAAGAGAACAGAGATCTATAGTGCTGTGTTCTCCCAAAGCTGCCCAGTCACCGAGTATTCATGTCGAAGCTCAGCTGGTGGACCACACGGCTACAGGAGGATCCAGATGTGCCAGCATGGCCAACTTCTATGGGCACATTTAAAGTGGAAAGCCAGGTCATCACATCCACATGACCATCAGATATCTGTAGCTCTATCAGTATTAGGATCTCCACCGACGATGTACCTCAGATCATTTGGGATTTGGGATAAGTGAAAGACACTTCATTGTGCAGTATTCTTAATAACCAAAATACTCACAAACATAGATGTATAAAATTGTACGTCAATCCATATAATCACAAGAATGTTTTCAACCACTAAGATGGCCAAACTCACACGGCGTGGTGACGTCACGTGACCAAGCTCCATCCAACATGTTTCGTCATATAGACGTCAGCAGGCGGCACTGATAGAAGTCACAACATTGCTATATAATGCTGGTGAGAAAAGTTATTTAGTAGTTGATATTTACTAAAATAATTGCATTTCCATGTTCTGTGTACTGTGGGAGACCAGATATGGTGAATGCAGGCTCCTGGGTTTAGGAACACTTTAATTGCACGTACACACGGCTGGAATTTCCGATTTGGAGCTTTTCATCGGATTTTCCGACCGTGTGTATGCCCATCGATCTTTTTCTGTTGGCATTTCTGACAGGGTCTTTAGATTGAGAGCCTGTTGTTAATTTTTCCGACGGAAAACCTTTCTATTGGATTTTCCGATCGTGTGTATGCAATTCCAACATGCAAAATTCCGAGGCATGCTCGAAAACAATTCGACGCATGCTCGGAAGCATTAAACTGCAGGGAGTGTCAATAAATTGTTAATGACACCCACATTTCAGCTCCCATATTGCACTGTGAACTGACAGTGCGACATGAATCAGATCGCATGGGTGTGAACAGAGGCGAGTGAGGAAAAGCTGATCACCAGCTCTTCCTGTTTACATCGTGATCAGCCATGATTGGACACGGCTGACCACATGGTAAAGAGCCTCCGTTGGAGGCTCTTAACCGAAATCGGTGCAGCCGTGTCTCAGACTGATACACCGCACCACTGATCGCTACGGTGCGCGCGGAGGCTGTTATCATGCAGGACGTCATAATACGACGCCCAGTCAGGATAACACAACCACCACTGCCGTCATTCTGCTATAGATTAAAGGTTAATAACTATGGGGTAATGGTGTTGTGGTAACTTGCACCAAAAAAAGAAAAAGAAAATAACAAGCATAATAATATGATTCTTGATATTACTAGAAAAAAAAGCTTTTGTAAATTTGTTTGCAAAACTCCATCAGTATCACCAGCAAAGCAGCTTCATTATTATCCCATTAAAGAAGAAGAGAATTGTGTACTGCATTTGGCGATTTCATAATTTGCCGCGTCACGAATGTTAATTCTGCATTACGATCGCTAATTTACAAGACCGACCGCTTCTGGCTCGTCCTTGCTTCCGAGCATGCGTGTTTGTACTTTGGACTTTTGTCCGACGGACTTGTGCACACACGCACAGAAAATCTGACAACAGACATTTGTCCGCGGAAAAATTTTAAAGCCTGCCATCCAACATTTGTCTGCGGAAAATCCGACAAAAAATGTCCGATGGAGCATACAAATGGTTGGATTTTCTGCCAACAGCCCGTCATCACACAATTCCCATCGGAAAATCCGATCGCGCGTACGAGGCTCCTCCTCTGTACTGCAACTGTCTGAAATAAAATCACATTGGATTCCACATCTGTGTCTTATTGGAGAGTTAAGCTGCCTGTGGATAGTGCCAAGTCAGCAGGTGACCATACTGTGCCAGCCAGACTGGGTCTAAGGAGCTATATCAATAAATAAAGCGGAATTTTGAAACAGAACAGTTGACTATTGTGGAATGTCACCATTTTACCTCTAATTAAAAATGAATCTTTGCCTACAAACTACGTAAATGACTCCCAATAAAATCACAGTGTCTTTGCCACACGCCATGTCCAGCGACCGAATCGTTCTCCTACAGCCTTCTAATTAACATTGTCATTCGATCTCTCTTTGCATCGTTTAAGGAGGTGTGAAAACTAGCGAGAGGTTGACAACACCAGGTACCCATTATATCAAATGATGAAATGGTGCCAGTGTCACATTAATTGGACAATTAGCTGATAATTAATACAGCCTCTAAACTCTGCCTCACCAGCTTCCCTGGAGGGTGTAGCTCAGCGATCGGGGCCAAGTCATGCAAGATAAGTAAATAAACTGGTTGTGTGGGAGGGAACTGTGATACGTCTTGTAAAAAAATGGAGTCTTTGACATTGGAGCTCGTCACCAGAAAAAAGATGTTGAAAGAGGAATCATCGCCACATAGATTTTACATCAGACTGCATCGAATGATTTTATGTCTTACATTTTGATTGTAGCAAAAAAAAAAAAATCGGGTTTCACCATGTCAGGTTTAAACAGTTTAGTTGGCACATCCCTAGGATATGATTAATCACTTCAGCCCCGGACCATTTTGCTGGCCAAAGACCAGAGCACTTTTTTGCGATTCGGCACTGCGTCGCTTTAACTGACAATTGCGCGGTCGTGCGACGTGGCTCCCAAACAAAACTGATGCCATTTTTTTTCCCCCACAAATAGAGCTTTCTGTTGGTGGTATTTGATCAGCTCTGCGGTATTTATTTTTTGTGCTATAAATAAAAAAAGAGCAACAATTAAAAAAAAACAAAAAAAAAAAACGCATTATTTTTTACATTTTGCTATAATAAATCTCCCCCAAAAATATATAATTTTTTTTTCCCTCAGTTTAGGCCGATACGTATTCTTTGGTAAAAAAAAAATCGCAATAAACATTTATTGATTGATTTGCACAAAAGCTTTTAGTTATAGTTATAGCTTAGTTATAGCTTTTAGTATAATATATAATATAAAAGTAATATAATATAAAAGTTATAGCTTTTACAAAATAGAGGATAGTTTTATGGCATTTTCATTAATATTTTTTTTTTTTACTAGTAATGGCAGCGATGAGCGATTTTTATCGTGACTGCAACATTATGGCGGACACATCGGACATTTTTGGGACCACTGGCATTTATACAGCAATCAGTGCTATACAAATGCAGTGATTCCTGTGTAAATGACAACGGCAGTGAAGGGGTTAACCACTAGGGGGCAGTGTAGGGGTTAAGTGTGTCCTAGGGAGTGATTCTAACTGTGGGGGGGGGGGGGGCTGTGTGTGACACATCACTGATCGCTGCTCCCGATCACAGGGAGCAGAGATCAGTGACACTGTCACTAGGTAGAACGGGGAGATTCTTGTTTACATTAGCATCTCCCCGTTCTTCCTCCCCGTGAGACAATCGCGGGTATCCCACACACGCGTGCGCCTGCAGCACGCCTCTTAAAGAGGAAGTAAACTCTGATGAGTTTACTTCCTCTTTCATTCCCTGCAAAGGCAAAGCATTATGGACTACTATGCATCGCATAGTAGTCCATTATGTGTCACTTACCTGACACAGGAGCCAGCGAAGTCGCCGCTGTCCCCTGTAGTCCGCCGCATCCATCTTCTTTGTGGGGTCTCGCAGCTCCGCCGCTGTCATTCGGCGAAGCTGCGATGACGTCACTCCCGCGCATGCGCACGGGAGCCGACACGCGTGGCAGCTCCGTCGTTGAGAATGCCGCGCTCAGTGCGCCTGCGCGCCGCTGTCTACGGCGCATGCGCCGTAGACAGCGGTGCCTGTTTTCGGGCAAATATCTCCTAAACCATATAGGTGGTTACTTAATCTAGGCTTACCTGTAGGTCAAAGTGGTTTGTAAGGGTTTACAACCACTTTAAAGGTCAACGTACAGTTACATTAGTTTGCCTGTACGAGACCTTCTGCCGCAGTATATCTGCAGCAATCGGTTAAGAAAAAGAGAAATCTCCCTTCAATGGGACTTGTAAGGCAACATACACTGATGTAATGCGAAAGATGGACATAAAAGTAAACAATCAAATAGAATGATCGATATGAAAAAACATCAAAGATTGTACAAAATATATATACATATGAAAAAAACAACAAAAACAAAACACAGCAATTTACATGAAAAATATGACAAAGAGATAATAATACTCTCCGGTAAACAGTAGTCCCCAGTACCCGACACGTTTCTGTTTATACACGTTCGTCAGGGGTATAGGATAGATGTAGATATAGTCATTATTGGTTTTTACTCATGCAAAATGATTCCATAAAGAAAATGGGTGAAGCAACTGTGCCAGAGGGGGTGTAGTTGGACGCCAACCAAGCAGTGGTAGAATCTTGGAACCCAAAGTTCCCGGTTTGTTAATCAGATGGACAGCAGCAAATAAATTCCAGCAATTTAGCTGAACAGTGTCCGCTATATAGAGCATAAGGTAGGTGGCTGGTCAGAGCTTTCAATAAGGATCCGGATCAATGAGTAGCACCAATGTGTTCTTATTTCCATGGGTATATGTCTTCCAAAGTATAAATGAACAGATGGTATAACACCTCCTTACCATCTGTCACATACCCTCTGAAAGGCAATCCAAACTCAGATTGCTCTTCACAGGGGACCAAAGTCCAAAAGCCCTTAGACCCCTTTCACACCGCCGAGCCTATAGCGGCACGGAATTGCAGCACATTTTGTCCGCTAGCGGGGTTAAATAGGGTTAAAACCGCCCGCAATACGCCGCAACAGCGGCGTTTTGCCGGTGGTAATATAGCGCTGCCCCATTCATTTCAATGGGGAGTAGCGGTGGAGGAGCGGTAAACACACCGCTCCTTCACCGCTCCAAAGAAGCTGCTGGCAGGACTTTTCCTGACGTCCTGCCAGCACAACGCTCCGGTGTGACAAAGGAGCAGCAGTTTGAGGGTGGATTGCAGGCGCTATTTCTAACACTATAGCGCCTGCAAAACGCCCTCGGTGTGAAAGGGGTCTTAGTGAATATTGAGATTTTTTCAGTATGCAAAATCTACTACAAATAGCTCTCCATGGTGCTGAAATTGTGTTTATTATTTCTCCGTGCTGTGAGGGGTTCTCACCATCCCTGCTGTTTTTTTATTTTTTTTGTTTGTTTTGTGTTCTTTTAAGTATTTTATATTATGGTGAATGTGACAGGAGGAGCTGGAACACACAAATGTGACAGAAAGTTGTGCATCACACAACGTTCACCAAAGTTTCATACAATTTTCTAATTTCTGGGTAAAAAGCTATGTGAATGAATACCCCAGTACAGGGGTCATCAACCCCCGGTCCGCGGCCCACTGCCGGGCCGTAGACTGTTTGCAGCCGGGCCGCGAAGGCTGCACTGTCTGACGAGCGGCGGCGGAGCGAGCAGAGAGATGACATCATCTCTCACCGCCCGACCACATCACCGCTGTTCCTTGCTCACAGCGGGCCCGCTATACTGAGGCAAGTGAGCAGAGAGATGAGATCATCTCTCACCGCCTACCTGCATCGCCGCTCTTCCATGCTCACAGCGGGGCTCTATAATGCTGGAGGTGAGGCAAAGGAGCAGAGAGATGAGATAATCTCTCTCTACCGGCCCCCCCCCACCCCCCCCATTACCACTGTTCTCGCTTACTGCCCACTACTCCAAGCTTGCCTCTGAACTAATGCACACACCACTGGCAGGTGACAATCCACATCTGGTGGCAAATGACAAGCTGCATTTGATGGCTGGTGACGTGACAATCCAAATCTGGTGGCAGGTGACGTGGCAAAGGACAAAATGCATCTGGTGGCAGGTGACGTGTCAAGGGACAAACTGCATCTGGTGACATGCGACGTGGCAAGTGGCAAGCTGCTTCTGAAGGCGGGGCAACATGGCAAGTGACAATCCACATCTGGTGGCAGATGACGTGGCCAAGGACAAAATGCATCTAAAGACAAGCGACGTGACAAGCTGCATCTGCAGGCAGGCGACGTCGAAAGTGACAATCTGCATCTGGTGACAGGCAACGTGGAAAGTGACACTCTGGCACATTCTGCATTATGGTGAGCTGAACTACTTCATTATATATAACAATGTAATAATAGAAATAATGCGCTTCAATCATCCTGGCATCATATCAATGATGGTGCCGGGATGATTGAAGCGCCAATGCCCGCCATTGCCCCGATAAATTGTCCGCGAAAAGCCGCATACACCCCCGGGCCTTGGCACAATTTTCTTCAACAGCGCCGGTCCCCGGTGCCAAAAAGGTTGGGGACCACTGCCCCAGTACATATATAAAGTAACATGTCAGGATAGGATACCGGGATCTGCCATTACTGAGTCGTGTCAGAAGGTGCAGAATCCAGTACTGTCTTCCTTAGCCCGCGTTCACACTGTTCTGTAGCAAAATTGCAGTAAAAAAACATATGTGTTTTTTTTGCCACAGTAACATAAATACGAGACGAACAAGCATATAAAAATACGAAATCGAAAATTACTTTTAATAAATTCTGCAATGATGAATTAAAATACACGATTGCTTGCACTGACTGCATGCTTGTTGTGGGTAAGTGCCACACTAACAGGCATAATTATAAAGCAGTAAATCTAACTTTTAACAAAATATTCCCTGATGAATCTATTTTTAATTACAGATAAGGACACATCTAATGATAGATGACATGGCATTTAACATACATACGCCTATGTTTATATTTTCTATTTAAAATGTACATATATACATATGTGCATATGTTTTTTTTTTTTAAACCTGATCTTAATAAGTTAAAAATAAAAATGATGTGTATATATATATATATATATATATATATGTGTGTGTGTGTGTGTGTGTGTGTGTGTGTATATATATAGATATATATATATATATATATATATATATATATACTTATTACAGCCAGGTTTAAAATAAATGACAAAGATGAAATATTACTGAATTATTATTGAATATTATGCAGTTTTTTATCTAGCCTACAGGAGGTGCTCTAGTCTCCTTTTGCACATCATTGCTCTGATTACCTTTCAGCTGTGCCAAGAGAAGCCCATTGCTTACAGAACTTAAAGTGTAACTGAGGTCGGCCATAGATGGAGCAAAAGGGGTTGCAGGAAAGAAATTCTTGTTTTTTTATTTAGGGGCTAACTTGTATGGGTATAGGGGTAAGTCTCTTCAAGGACGCTCAACTATATACAATCTCTATGTACACTCCTCTTCCTCCAGCACATCACTTGCTTGCACAAACACTCAGGCCTAGCTGGAACACTGTAGGTGGGATCTGACATGGCACTCAGCCAGATCCAGCAAAAGCCCTTTGCTTGGGCCCCTTTGGCATGTAGAGAGATCAGTGTCCAGCTACATTATTGTGGCTACTGATCCCAGCACCACCTTTTCAGGCACTGCCAGCCCACCTGGCTGCAGCTGCCCTTTTCACTAGCCCTTCTGACTAATCTTCCACAGTCTTTACAGACTGACTCTCCAGCCATCCCAGACTACCACTCACAAGTCCTCTCAGGCTGTCTCTCAGTCCTCCCAGACTGCCCACTCTCCAGTCACCTGGCTGTCTTCTCCCTGGAGATCTCCTTGATGTTCTCGCTAGCTCCCGCTGTCCTCACCCCTGCTCCCGTGCCTCTGGACAGGCCTTCTCCTTGAGTTGTCAGAGGATCCCTCCAGCGCCTGAGGTCACCCCCCTCCGACTAGGGGCTTACCCTCAAAGTCCTCCAACAGCCTCCTCACTACTCCATCTTCAGCTTCCACCCAAACTCACACTGCCCCTGCTGGCCTGCCGAGAGTATTTAAGAGGTGCCCTCCCCCTGCCAGCCCATTTGGCTGGGAATTGGTTGAGGCCCTCAGGAATACTCCATGCAACTCCTCCTAACTTCCCTTCCATTCTTCTGGAAATTGCAGCAAGTAGGGGGAAGTACCAGAGGTGCTGCCTGATGAGTCATCCAGCCTCCCTGGATCACTCACCCTGACCCAGATTCAAAACACAGGCTGGGCTGCCAGCCAAGCATAAATTTACCTGCACTACAAAAACCTATGTACATTACCACACTAGAAGGTGCTACATATGTTCATTTTATTGAGAAATCACTTTCTCAACAGCCATCTTGAGTAAGGTGAATCATGTAGCATTTACCTACTGGAATCCATCTGCCCCTAGCTATGGCATGCATACAGGAGGGTGTGCTAAACTGAGAGAGCCCCTCCTCCAAACAAAAGGAAGAAAATGCCCATGAAGACTCCTGAGATTTTATGACATAATTTTCGCCTTGGCCAGAAACCAGGAAGCAACTGCAAAAATGTAAAAAAAAAAAAAAAAAAAGTTTAACGCAGGTAAATATAATATATCTTCCTATCTATTTGCTAAGGCTAGAACAAAAAGATTAAACATAGTTAATGTTGATTTAGGCAGCTTAGCTCTGCTTTAGGACCTCCTCACGTCTATGCATAGCAGATACACGGGCAGTTTCCTCAAACTCATTAAAAAATGTACTAAAGTGCACAACGTGCTTCCAGTGCCATTATTTCTTAAAGCGGAACTTCACACTCTCAATCCACAATCACTATTTTTTAATCCTTATGCTGCTAGCCTTAGTAAATAGATAGGAAAGTATATCCTCTTTGCTTGTCTTAAACTTCTTTTTTGTTTTTTTCCATTTCTTCAGTTGTTTCCTGGTTTCCATGCCTAGGCAAATTATGTCATACATCTCATGAGTCTTCAGTAGGGGAGGAGGGGCTTTTTCAGTTAAGCACACCCTCACCTGCTTGCATGCCTGACCTAAGGGCAGATGGATTCCAGGAAGTAAATGCTAAATAAATCATCTGCCCTTACGCAAGATGACCACAGCCAGAAATTATAGGGGGTTGTTTTTCAAGGTGATTTCTCAACAAAATAAAGCATGGAGACATGGATGAGTGAGTTTGCTTTGAATATTCAAAATTCATTTAAATAGCATTTTTGGTTTGTGGTGCTCAGAAGCAGTATATGTAGCAAAGTCCCGGTGGCACTGAGGCCTAATGGTGACCTCCCGAGTTAGGGACAGCTGACATCCTTCAGTGTAGAGTTGGTTACAAGGCATGGTGGGTGTGATGCAAGATAAAATGATGGGAGCCAGACACTTTTTGAATGCAAAGAGATTTATTTTTATTATTATTGTGGGAGAGAGGGTTAGGGCTGAGACACCCTTAGCAATGTTGATTGACAGACTCTGAGACTTCTATAGGTATACAGGTGAAGGCCTCCAGCCGGACACCACTTTTGTACAGTTAGGACCGCTGTCTCCTATGGCAACAATCTTGTAGCTGTTACTAACGGTAAAGGTATTCAACTATCTGCAACACAGTTTTCTTTACCCCACACTCGTTCACTGTGGTTCTTCACTCCACGAGCTCCCAGTCTCTCTCACTAGACTTCAGATCCAATCGCCGTTGGATCCCATGAGCTCTTTCACTGTAGCATTCAATTTTCCTCAAGCGTCAGCCCCGCTTCACCGCTGGGACCGTGGCTTGGCACTCACAGATACTCCTCAAGCTTCACCCCCACTGACACGTTAGGTCCCTGGCTTGGCACTCCACAAACGTGACCTCTGCTGGGTCCCTAACTTGGCACTTGCTGATGCTTTCCCACTTCTTCACCATCCCCGGCTGGAGAGAAGCCTGCTCTGGTACTTGCCTCAGCTTACTCACAATGATCTCCGGTAGTAAGGTGGACGGTCCCTTTGTGGGGACAGCTTCCCCTCTTCCGCCGACCATGGCTGGTTCCCTGGCCAGCGGAACTGTTACTTCTGGTTGGACTATAAGCCCCAACCCTGCTCTACTTCTGGATAGGCCCTCAGCTAGCCTAGCAGCCAGATGTCCCCGGGGTAGGCCTTAGGTTTCTAGCCTAGCAGCCCGGGGCAATATAACACATGTCCACCCATACAGCCGTCCAGGTGGCACAGAACCCCGATCACCTGACTCCACCCAAATAAATAGGCCCTCCCAGCAGGCCAAGGTATCCAAGAAAATCCCTGCCCATTGGCTGAGACACCCCATTCATTCCTAATCTGTCCTTGCAATGCCCTTGTCTTATCCAATGCCACCAGATACCCGACCATCTAGCGACAGAAGAGAGAAGTGCAGCAATTCCAGAATTAGGGTGAAATCAATTGACCTCCTAACAATTGACCAAGGCAACAATTGACCAAGGCAACAATTGACCAAGGCAACAATTGACCAAGGCAACAATTGACCAAGGCAACAATTGACCAAGGCAACTGTAGCGCACTAAGCCCCGAAGGTGCGGCTGATTATTTTTGGGCTTACGTTTACCTTCTCCACCTTGTTGTTCTTGTCTAGGGCTTCCCAAGGTCAATGGCTCAATAACTGCAGAGACCGACACTTGAAACCTTTTTAGGAATTTTTATTTGCATCAAACGTTTCTCAGTTGGGAATAGAGGGTATGGGTAGGAAAACTCAGATACTTTTTTGGAAAACTGCTGACACTTAAAATGTCTCTCTCTAGATGATCCAGGGAATAGCCACTCGCAACTGGATACTTCAGCTGTCGGATAAATCCTGGTTTATGGATTTAGCAGCCGACAAGTGATTCAAACTTAGCAAAGTCTCTGCCACAGACTTGGTTGTAAAACTTTAGATGAACACAGAAAGTCTCTCACAGGAACTTAGTTGTAACCGAAGGATGAAATTAGGAACTTTCTTAAGGCCGTACACACGATCTGACTTTTTGACAACAAACATGCAAATTAGCTGTTTTGGAGCAACATCCGACCGTGTGTACGCTTAACGTTTTCGGTTTTCATCAGACTTTTGTTGGCTGTGCGAATGGGCAAATTTTCTGGCAACAAAAGACCGATGGAGCAAAGTCTGATCGTGTGTACAGATAACCATAGGATTTTTGTACAAAGTACAAACACACATGCTCAGAACCAATGCAAAAGATCAGAAAACAATACAAAAGTTGACCAAAGGTGGCGGTAAAGAGCAGAAAAACCACGTGATTTGGTGAAAGTTGGCTGAAAAAGTCCTGCCGTGTGTATGCAATACAAGTTCTCGGCCGACACCCTTTGTACAAAAATCCACAGGAAAGTTTGTACAAAGTCTGATCGTGTGTATGAGGCTTTACAGTACCAGAATCTTGCAGCCGGTCTGGCGATACAATAAGAATGCAGATTTATTTGGTGTCCTTTCAGCTCAGCTTCCAGGCTCTTACCGAGAAGCCAGCCTCGTGCATGGCCCTCTTCTGTAGAGTCCTCCCCTGGTTGTGTTTTGAGTCGCTGGGCCTCTCCAAACCCAAGACTGCACCGGACCACCTTGAAATCCTCCTTCCAGTTACTGCGCCTCAGACTAGCCAGTCTCGAGACTCGGAAACGGATGGATCCGCACCCCAGGCCATGAGGGCCTCTGGGGGCTGGTCGGGAGGACCAGGACCATGGAGTCAGAACATACTTCTGGACCGGAACCCAGAACCACGTGACTTCAGCACCTTAAGTACCCTCTCCTGGAATACACAGCGAGACAACGCACCAACTGATTGGCTCTGAGAGAGTGATTGGTACCCAATGCGTCCAACCAGACTGCGTTCCAATGCCAGAGATGATACATGCACCTATAACCAGCCAGAACATAGTACAGTCAAGCCAAACTGATGCCAGAATCACAATTTAGTGAAATTAACCCCAAGACCAAACTATAGTCTTAGGAAAAAACGAAATTTACAAACATAGTGCATACTCTTCAGGAGTACCGGCGCTTCACAACTATCACTTGGTAAATAAATTTAATAGTAACCCTACCTAAACATCAGAGTGCTAAATCTAGTTCCTCTTTAAAGAGGAAGTAAAATCTGATGGGTTTACTTCCTCTTTCATTCCCTGCAAAGGCAAAACATAATGGACTACTATGCATCGCATAGTAGCCCATTATGTGTCACTTACCTGACACAGGAGCCAGCGAAGTCACCGCTGTCCCCTGTAGTCCGGTGCATCCACCTTCTCGGTGGGGTCTTGCAGCTCCGCCGCTGTCATTCTGCGAAGCTGCGATGACGTCACTCCCGCGCATGCGCACGGGAGCCGACACGCGCGGCAACTTCGTCATTGACGATGCCGCGCTCAGCGCGCCTTCGCGCCACTGTCTACGGCGCATGCATCGTAGACATCGGTGGCTGTCTTTGGGCAAATATCTCCTAAACCGTATACCGGTAGGTTTAGGAGATATTTCTTGGACCAACAGGTAAGCCTTAATCTAGGCTTACCTGTAGGTCAAAGTGGTTTGTAAGGGTTTACAACCACTTTAATGGGAGCTGCAAAGCAGGCTGTCTCTTTAGATAACCTGTAGTGCTCTGGGAAAACTTTGTCCTGTTTAAATGTATATCGGTAAAACAAAAATTAAATATAGATTATTTGGAAATTATTTTTTTTCCCCGGCAAAGAGCAGTTGCGAGAACCGTGTACGCAGCAACTTTCTTCTGCGCTCCCTCATGGTCAAGTCACTCCAGAGTACCCAGCAAACACTGCTTCACCCTTGACACAATTTGTTTCTGAAGCCAGAGCAGGCTCCCTGGAGCACAGACCACTGTTTACATTTGATCTGATAAGTACCACTTGTGCAAACACAAATTACATGGAGGTGATTGGAGAAGTATGTGGAGTACAAGACGCTGGACTCTGCAGTGGCACCGAGCAAGACTGTGCCTCCTGCTCAGCCATATATGGCCTCATTTATAAAAAGTGCCTGAAAGAAGGACTGCCTGTGTTGCCTATAGCAACCAATCAGATTTTTCCTTTAATGTTTCTAAGCAAAAAATAGAGATATATTAAATTTTTGTGATGGGCAACAAGATTTGATATACACTATATTACCAAAAGTATTGCCTTTACACGCATATGAACTTTAATGGCATCCCAGTCTTAGTCCGTAGGGTTCAATATTGAGTTGGCCCACCCTTTACAGCTATAACAGCTTCAACTCTTCTGGGAAGGCCGTCCACAAGGTTTAGGAGTGTGTCTATGGGAATGTTTGACCATTCTTCCAGAAGCGCATTTGTGAGTAGGGTTGCCATCTCATCCCTTTAAAACCGAACACACATTAATTACATGGGTTCTGTGGCTGATTAAGGTGGTAAGTAAACTCACTTAGTGCCTGAGGCCCCTTTCACATGGGGCAGATCCGTTAAGGGAACTTCGCTAGCTCAGTGGATCCGTCTGTTTTCAGCAGATCTTGTTGGATTGGATGGCAGGCAGCTGTCAGCGGACTCATCTTCGCTGACATCCGCTTGCCCATACAAGTCAACGGGTGGCCCACAAAGATCCGCCTGTCCGTTTTTCAGGCGGATCTTTGCAGGCTTTTGGGATGAATTCGAGCGGAGACTGCAAGCCAGGCCTTCTTGTCCAACATCAGTGTCTGACCTCACAAATGCGCTTCTGGAAGAATGGTAAAACGTTCCCATAGACACACTCCTAAACCTTGTGGA
Organism: Lithobates pipiens; assembly: GCF_037356315.1. NCBI lineage: Eukaryota > Metazoa > Chordata > Amphibia > Anura > Ranidae > Lithobates > Lithobates pipiens. The sequence continues at coordinate 69,840,108 of NW_027507785.1, read as the reverse complement.
CAGCCTTACCAGAAGAGTTGAAGCTGTTCTAGCTTCAAAGGGTGGGCCAACTCAATATTGAACCCTACGGACTAAGGCTACTTACACACTGAGGCGCTTTACAGGTGCTATATCGCTAAAAATAGCGCCTGTAAAGAGCCTCTCCTGTGTCTCCAGTGTGAAAGTCTGAGGGCGCTTGCAGGACGGGAAAAAAAAGTCCTGCAAGCTGCATCTTTGCAGTGCTATAGGAGCGGTGTGTTCACCGCTCCTAAAGTGCCCCTTCCCACTGAAAACAATGGGGCAGTGCCGCAAATCCGCCAGCAAAGCTAGGAAACGGTTAAGACCCTGTCAGTTATTTTTGTTTTGTTTTTTGTTTTGTTTTTAATAACAATTTTTATTAGGATTTTTTTTGTTTGCATATAAAAGTAAAAGGATACATGCACTGTGTACAAAATAGACAAGTAGTAATCATGTCATACTTGAAAGCAATCTAGCTGACAGCAACAGAAATATGGGAAGAGGTCAAACCAGCATGATAAAAGTAGCAACAAGGACCTCTATTATAAGCTTATAATGCAAGTAATTGCATTTCAGAATTAACAGTGTGCAAGCATTTAGATATCAAGACAGGCTCAATATTTTACTATCCTGGTAGCCTAAATGACTTAGTGCAAAATATCTCAAAATATAAAATAGAATAAAACGAGAAGAAAAAAACAAACAAAAAAAAACACAAGAACCCAGAATGGACAGAATAGAAAGAAAGGAAAGAGTAGGGAGAAGGAGGAATGCAGCATTGTCCCAAAACCTCAGTAGAACCCAATGACCAAAGTATGGGCAAGATCTGTTGGAGTCCACTCAGGAACATAGTTCCCGAACGAGATTATGGCCCGCCAGTTCATAATTAATTCTATCTGTCAGTTTCTCCATTAGCCCTCTTTCACACTGAACACGGCTTTGAAATCATGCGAGTTCATGCACAGATGACTGACTATTGGAATCACCCCCAAAGTCACCAAAAGTAGTGCAGGAACTACTTTTGGAAATTGGTGCGGCCCTGCAAATTCAACGCCGCACCGATTGGGACGCACCTATTGCCGGCAAAAGGCTGAGATTTGACCTGGCAAATCGCATGTCAAATTGTGCCGATGTGAACGGGGGCTTAATTCTATATCTTTAATTCTAGCATACTACAGAGCAACTGATGATGGGGGAGTGTTTTTTTTTCCCCCAATTAAGTGCTATAAGGCATCTGGCAGCTGTAAGCACATGGCAAAACAACTTTTATAGGGTTTAGCTAGGTTCAGAGAGCAGAGACCCAGTAGAAAACATTTAGGGGTAAGTGAGGACAGGCACCTCCAAAAATGCGGTGTAACGAGCTTTGTACTGAAATCCAAAAAAGGGGTGATTGCAGGACAGCTCCAGTAAATCTAATAAAGTATGCCTTTATCCTAAAGGCATCGCCAACAGTCAGTGCAGTCAGTGAGTCCCAACTGCTCATTCTTGCCTATAGCAGGGGTCTCCAAACTTTTCAGTACAAGAGGACCAAGGTATATTTTACAAATATTCGAGGGCCAAAAAAGATTTTTAGAGTCCCCCCTTACACCAGGGTGCCCATCAGAGTCCCCCCTTACATCTGCCCCCCCCCTTATATGAGGGTCCCTATCAGAGTCCTCCCTTACATCTAAGACACAGAGATTACCGCTCCAACCTCCCAGATCCACAATAAAGTGCTCACAGGTGCTGGCTCTGCTCAAGATTGAGGAGAAAAAAGAATTCCTGGATGGCTGCACATCAAAATTGGCAAAGGATTAAATTCCAAGTACAGTCACCTCATAAAAATAGGGAAAACAGGACAAATAGCTAACCCTCCCTTAAATCTAAGTCCCCACCACATCTAAGTCCCCATCACAGCCCACCTTACATCAGAGTCCCCCTTACATCAAAGTTCCCCTCTATATCAGCAAATGCTGATATAGAGTTTCCCTATATATTGCAAATGTGTGAAAATTTAACCCCTGTGTTTAATGTATATTATTCAACAGAAACACTTGGTTAGTTGAGGCTGGTCGGTAACTAGAGCTGGGAATTTTCCTTGGTTTTGTTTAGCCTTTATTGGTCTATCTGACCTTGGCTTGGTATCCAGAGATCCCTGAATTTTCCACTTCTTAATAAATAATTTGAACAGTACTGACCGGCATATTCAAGGCTTGGGATATGTTTTTTATATGCTTTTTTCATCTTTAGAAAATTCCATTACCTTGTTACACAGGTCTTTTGACAGTTCTTTTCTGCTCCCCATGGCTCAGTAGCTAGCCTGCTCAGTGCATCCATGTGAGAGATAACAAACTCATTGACCTTTTGTACCCAGACACTAATTGCCATTTAATAAGCAAATTAACCTTTAATTGCCATTTTAACCCGTATGTGTCACCTTGTGTGTCTTTCCCAAGGCCAAACATTCCAGGGTATGGAAACTTTTGATCAGGGCCAATTGGGTGATTTCTGGTATCATTTTGATGTAAAAACTAGCCAAACCACTATGTGATCACTGTCCTTAAATAAAATACATTTTGACTTTGACTTTAAAGAGGGATTCCACCAAAAAAAAAATATTAAAAGCCAGCAGCTATAAATACTACAGCTGCTGACTTTTAATAAATGGACACTCACCTGTCCCGGGTTCCAGCGATGCCGGCAGCTGAGGCCGATCGATCGCTCGGCTCTCGGCTGCTGCAGTCACCATTCTAGGTGAGGGAATCATGAAGTGAAGCAAATCGGCTTCACTTCCCGGTTCCCTACTGCACATTCGTGAGCCGCGCCGCGCAATAGGAAATCTCCGCGCTGTCACTGGGACCCGTGTGTGTCCCAGCAGACAGCGCGGCAGGGCAGGAAATGGCGTAGACTCCCACGGGAGTCTATGCCCGGAAGTGGGTGAAAATACCTGTTTTTGACAGGTATCTCCACCCCCCTCCCCCCTGAAAGGTGTCAATTGTGACACCGGAGGGGGGAGGGATCCGATCAGCGGAGGTTCCACTTTAGGGTGGAATCCCGCTTTAAGTGTAATTTGATATAAGTTTATTGATGTGTTGGCATATGGCTGGATATAAATACATAGCATAGCATTATTACCAGATGTGTGGAAGTATGTATGAAAAATAATGCGTTAAAAAAAGTGTAAAATAGTTATATACAGAGATGGGGTCCTTAATTCCCTGATCCAAAATGGATTAAATTTTATTTTCCTCAAAACTCTACAAACAATACCCATAATTACAACATGAAATCTTTTCAAATTTATTAAAAAAACAAAACAAAAAAAAAATCACATGTACATAAGTATTCAAAAATTGAGCTCAGGTACATCTTGTTTCCACTGATCATCCTTGAGATGTTTCTACAACCTGATTGGAGTCCACCTGTGGTAAATTTAGCTGATTGGACATGATTTGGAAAGACACACACCTGTCTATGTAAGGTTTCATGGTTAACAGTGCATGTCAGAGCACAAACCAAGCCATGAAGTCCAAGGAATTGTCTGTAGACCTCCGAGACAGGACTGTATCAAGGCACAGATCTGGGGAAGGGTACAGAAAAAAATCTGCAGCATTGAAGGTCCCAATGAGCTCAGTGGCCTCCATCTGTAAATGGAAGAAGTTTGGGACTCTTCCTAGAGCAGGCTGCCCGGCCAAATTGAGCGATCGGGAGAGAAGGGTCTTAGTCAGGGAGGTGATCAAGAACCTGATGGTCACTCTGACATAGCTCCAGTGTTCTCTGTGGAGAGAGGAGAACCTTCCAGACCAACCTTCTCTGCAGAACTCCACCAATCAGGCCTGTATGGTAGAGTGGCCAGACAGAAGCCACTCCTCAGTAAAAGGCACATGTCAGCCCACCTAGAGTTTGCCAAAAGGCACCTGAAGGACTCTCAGACCATGAGAAATTAAATTCTCCGGTCTGATGAAACAAATATTGAACTCTTTGGCATGAATGGAAAGTGCCATGTCTGGAGGAAACTAGGCACCGCTCATCACCTGGCCAATACCATCCCTACAGTGAAGCATGGTGGTGGCAGCATCATGCTGTGGTGATGTTTTTTAGCGGCGGGAACTGGGACACTAGTCAGGATCGAGAGAAAGATGAATACAGCAATGTACAGAGACATCCTTGATGAAAACCTGCTCCAGAGCGCTCTGGACCTCACCTCATCTTCCAACAGCACAACGACTCTAAGCACACAGCCAAGATAGCAAAGGAGTGGCTACAGGACAACTCTGTGAATGTCCTTGAGTGGCCCAGCCAGAGCCCAGACTTGAACCCAATTGAACATCTCTGGAGAGATCTGACAATGGCTGTGCACCGACACGTCCCATCCAACCAGATGGGGCTTGGGAGGTCCTGCCAAGAAGAATCGGAGAAACTGCCCAAAAATAGGTGTGCCAAGCTTGTGGCATCATACCCAAAAAGACTCAAGGCTGGAATTAGTGCCAAAGGTGCTTCAAAAAAGTATTGAGCAAAGGCTGCGAATACTTATGCACATGGGATGTTTTTAGTTTTTTCATTTTAATAAATTTGCAAAGATTTCAAACAAACTTCTTTCATGTTGTCATTATGGGGTACTGTTTGGAGAATTTTGAGGAAAATACTGAATTTAATCAATTTTGAAATACGGCTGTGACATAACAAAATGTGGAAAAAGTGAAGTGCTGTGAATACTTTCGGGGTGCACTGTATCCAGGAACAGCGTTATCCCAGAGCAAGATAACCAATATTAGGACTTCTCAGGGACAGCTGCAAGCAACTTTCTCCTACACCTCGTACTGGAGGCTCTTCGGGTCCAGATGTCAGTGAGAAGAGGAAATAAGTGACACATATTAACAGTGCCTTCTGTTTAATAAACACCTCCTGGCACCTGCTAGGTGTCATATAATAGCCCTTACAACGTTGGCGACATCTGTTCTCTGTGAAGATTGGATTGTGGGTCGGCCGTGGAGCCGTCTTATTTAAACCATCACCTTGTTACTGTCTATGTGGTTATGTCAGGTCTAGTGAAAGGATGAGGTGTGTGAGAACCTTCTTCAGACTCTGGCACCCGATATCAGTTCTTCACTGGAAGGATGTTCGTGACGGCTCGGGCTGTAGGCTAGTCATAGACAGGAAGAAGCCTAATGAGAATCTCCGCTCATCATCTGTAGCCGCGGTTTCAAAGATAGCCATTGGCAGTGTAGCACCCTCCTAGATAGGTGCTAGGATTAGTTAGGCTGGCCATACATGGTACAAATTTCCTTTCTGCAAACTGTGAAATTCGCACGATTCCTCCATCAACACAGACAGTGTTGACAGGGGGAATCAGCAATTGTCTTCTCCCAGTGGGGAATGCTGTCCCTGCTGGGAGAAGACAGTTATTATTGCTAGTGGCTATAGCAACCGCTATCTATAATCATAAAAGAATCCGGCAGGCTGGTTGTACCCAAGTTGATTGATCGATCAACTTGGTACATTCAGCTTGCCCATTAACAGTTTGAATCTTGACTGGTTCTTGCTTAACTGGGCGAGATTCGAACTGTGTGGTCGGCCTTATACCCCGTAGACACGATCGGATTTTCCAACAACAATTGTTGGATGTGAGCTTGTTGGCGGAAAGTCCGACCGCGTGTAAGCTCCATCGAAAATTTGTTGGTGGACTTTCCGCCAACAAATGTTGGCTAGCAAATTTTCCACCAACTATTTTTTTTTTGTTGCTGGACTTTCCATCGCACAAAAGTCCACGCATGCTCAAAAGTAGAAGCGCCCGGTCTTGTAAACTTGCGTTTGTAATGGAGAATTAACATTTGTGACGTGGCAAATTAGGAAATCTCCAAATGCAGCGCACAATTCTTCTTCTTTAATGGGATAATAATGAAGCTGCTTTGCTGGTGATACTGATGGAGTTATTGCAAACGAATTTTAAAAGGCTTTTTTTTTTCAAGTGATATCAAGAATAAAAACAGTAATAATAATAATAGCGGAAAATAAAAAAAGGAAAAAAGAAAAGCGCAAATCAACACTCACCAAACTTCTACTAACAAGAAATTAGCAGAAGGAGCCCAAAGGTTGGCGCTAAAGAGCTGAAAAACCACGTAGTGCATCTAGTACGTCATTACGTTCGTAATTGTTGGCCAACATTTGTGTGACCGTGTGTATGCAAGACAAGATGGAGCCAACAACATATGAACAAAATCACACGGTTTTGTTGTTGGAAAGTCCGATCGTGGGTACGGGGCATTCGATTTAGTACTGGTTCACTGTGTTCAGGGGAGCTGGCAGCTGGGTGTTTTGATGGGTAAATTTAGCTCGCCTTACTGTATCCAGTGTGGCTGAAATTATTGTTCGGTAAATTTAAAAGGGCTCACTGTAATCAGTGCAGCTGCCTTTGATTAACCACTTCGGCCCGGAAGGATTTACCCACTTCCTGACCAGGCCATTTTTTGTGATACGGCACTGCAACGCTTTAACCAACAACAAAACAGAATTGATGTCCTTTTTTTTCCCACAAATAGCTTTCTTTTGGTGGTATCGGATCACCTCTATAGTTTTTATTTTTTGCACTATAAACATAAAAATAGTGAGAATTTTGAAAAAAAAAACTATTTTTTACTTTCTGTTATAATTCACATCCAAAAAAACTATGAAAAACCAGTTTAGGCCAATATGTATTCTTCTACATATTTTTGGTAAAAATATAAATAAATATATATATATATATATATATATATATATATACACATCATATTTTATTTTATTTTTTTCTGGTAGTGACGGCGATCTGCCATTTTTAGTGGGACTGCGACATTGCAGCGGACAAATCTTACCCCAAATTACACTTTTTGGGGACCAGTGACATTATTACATTGATCAATGCTACAAAAATACACTGATCAATATATAAATGACACTGGTAGGGAAGGGGTTAAGTGTATTCCCTGGGTGTGTTCTAACTGTAGCTAACCGATCACAAGGAACAGCAGATCTGAGATGTCTCCTCTCAGAACAGGGATTCGCCTTGTTTACAAAGGCAGATCCCCGTTCTGCCTCTGTGTACAACATCGAGCCCGCTGGACCCATGGGTGCTCGCTCAGAATCTCACATACACGGACCGACGTACGGGTATGTCGATTCACGCAGGAGAGCCGACCTGCCGCAGTATATGTGCGGCGGCTGGTCGGCAAGCAGTTAATTAGGTCAGTTCCTTGTTCTTAGCTGCTGCCAGTCTGTTTACTCCCTCTGCTATCCAGATAGCTGGTAGAATTCTCTGGTGTGGAGCTATGCAGATGGCAGTATAAATATTTATGCAGCCCTGGCCAATCCCAAGGAGCAGGGCACTGAAGGCATGTTGGGAGTTTGTAGAAATGCTCTGGGTCTTTTTCTGGAGAGAATCAGTCCAGCCTGAGGGGGCTTAGTGCCCGCCAGTGCAACGCTGCCATGTGCTTGCTGTTCATGAGGGCCCAGGTGGACGACCTGAGGGCCTGGATGCTGAAGCTACAGAGGGCTGTCTGCTAAAGACCTAGTCTGGTATCACAGGAGAAAGGTGTCGCTTGGAACTTGGATGGAGGTCACCAGTTTTCCCTGTACATTTTGTGAAAACAGACTTGGGCTGCTGCCAGCCCCCTTGTGCTAGAGAGTCAGCTTTGCATTGGTTAAAGGGGTTACATCGACTGGTGTCCTGAAGAGCCTAGTGTATCAAATTTTTTGTGAAGGAACTAGGCTCTTATCTAAAAAAAAAAAAAAAAAATCAGTTGCTAACTGCTAACAAGCCAAGTCCACAGTTTGCTATATGCAAGAACTTCTGCTTCAGCTTTACAGAATGGAGTTCACTGTCCTCAACCTGTACATAGTTTCTGATTTTGTAGTATCCAACTCAATTCCCTCAACCCTATCCAAGTTCTTTAAAAATAAAAACTGCACATACAACACCCCCAGACTGGTTATTGAAGAAAAGTATGGCTGATATCATGCGCCTGGCTGCTAGGCTGCTGTCTGCTGCTTCCTCTCTTCATTCCTGTAGTCTACCGTCAGTGTGAGCTGGGACGCCCTAGGGGTCGCAACCTTGAGCCAGACTGCAGCGAAATCCATCCCCACCACTGGGGACCTCTGGTGAACACCCGCTGGCCCTTAGATTCCGGGCCCTGGGAAATCTCATGCCCTAGCTTCCATCTTGTTGGTGCTCCAGAATACCTGCTCTCCTAAATCACCTAGAGCTCCGTCCACAGCAGTCAGCCATACGGTCCACTACCTTGCGGTGCACTCCTGACCCCAACGGGGTGCATCTGTCACCTGGACTGATTCACTGCACACCGTGAACTTCTCATGGTGTGCATCAGAAGCTGCAGCTGATCAGAAAGAGCCCACCTCATTTCCTGGCTTGAGGATGTCCAGCATCTAACCCTTTACCCCCCAGCCATACTATTCCTGGCCCACTTCTTTCCTTCATTGGATTTAAGTTCTTTCAATCATGAAGGCTCAGCTTTACATGTGGGTGCTACAAAGGGCAGCCTACCTAGGATCTCCAGCCCCTCCAGACTTCCACCTGCCCATCAATTTATTTTAATATTTGCATACCTCCCCCCAACACCAGCCCAAATTTTGCATCAGCTTGCATTAGCGCTGCATTCTAGCTCATTATGCCTTTGCCTTACAGGGTTTATTTTTTGCCATGTGCGGGCATACAACCGCTTTAAGATTTGTTTTACTCTTAGGCGCAAAGGGGTTAAGCTGGTTGCAATGGGTGCCGATGTCATAGGGGCCGCTAGGAGGGGCTCCCGAGCTTTCTGCACTGTGATTGGCTGCACAGTGCTGATGCCATTGGGAGCCTGTCCTACCATCTACCATTCAGTTTATGACTGTGAGCTGTCGGTGACAATGGCTACACATACATATGTGGTGGGTGCATATTAAGGCCTACTCACCCTGTCACCATATATTTTAATATAGTGGTCATAACGAGTTAAGCTAGGGGTGAACTGATTGGCTAGTTGTGTCGAATTCTTGCTTTGCTGGTGTTACCAGATAAATCATTAAAAAAATGGTGCTGTGCTTTGCAGAAGACAAATGCTGCTTAGACAGAATGGGCCGCGTTGTCAACTGTGGACAACGTGTCTCCTGTTGAGCAATGGAAAACCCAGATTGATATATTTATGATTGGAGAACAAATATGTATAACAGGTTATCAAGAGCCAGAAATCCTTACAATATGACCGATGGATTTATCTTAGGACGCAGCCTCTGTTCGCTGTGACAGCAGTACAATACCCCACCTGTCACACACGGCTAAGGCACACAAAACACACAGTCTGTACACCCTGACTACACCCAACCATTTCTGGAGCAGACAATGGCTTCAGAGGAACCTGCAAGATGCATAAAGACAGAAAATGTAGGTATTTTAGGTATTTCGCTCCATACTCCATGAGTTTGGTGTGTCTAGCGTCCAAAAACCAGGATCAATCACGGCCTATTGACTTATAATGGATGCAGTTAGTTGACTTTGCAGATCCACTCATCTGGGCTTCCAGGGGCCAATGTCCACACATTTGGGAAGCCTGTAGGGGAGGTCTAGCCCTTCACACTCTAAAATATTTGGGTCAAAATCCCACATCTGGGTCCTGAGTTACGACTACTGTAAATTAAGACTTCCATAGTAAATTCATCACCATATGGAGCCTGCTGCCACCTACCTCCTTTACTGTCCTAATCTGCCACTGTAGACCTCTGAAAAAACTTGAACCTCTTGGTGTGACCTACGCATTGGCATTTGCCACCACTTCCCACAGTGCAGTGCTTGGTGCCTAAAGCCTGGTACACACGATCGGATTTTCGGCAGGGAATGTCTGATGACAGACTGCCTAAATTCCGACCATTAGTACGCTCCTTCAGACAATTGTTGTCCAACTTTCCACCAACAAATGTTGGATGCCAGGCTAGTAAATTTTCAGCGGACAACGGCCTGTTGTCAGATTTTCCTATAGTGTGCACACAAGTCCAAAGTATTAACAAGCATGCTCGGAATCAATGCTTACCAAACATGACATTAGCAGAAGGTACCCAAAGGGTGGCGCTCAAGAGCTGAAATTCCACGTAGTACGTCACTACGTTCGTGTTTGTTGGCCGACAATTGTGTGCCGTTTGTAAGCAAGACAAAATACAGGCACACGCATTTCGGACAAAAGTCTGACGCTTTGTCTGCCGAAAATCCAATCGTGTGTACGAGGCTTTAGGGCTCATTCACACCAACAATATTGGGCTGCATTGAGTGAGTGTTAATTCATGTTAAATGCCAGAATAAATTATCATTCTGGCCAACAAAATGGATTATTGCCCAAGCGCTTGAGACACCTAAACACAGCTAAACACGTTTATATGCCATTACACACTTCAAACACCTTTCCTGCCAAAGAGCTGCTGTCAGGAGGAAAGGTGTTTAGAAGAGATGGGCAAATGCCCTGTGTACATTCAGCCTTAGAGGACACAATAACAAAACTGCTACTTGTGATCAATGTTAGAAGGAACATGTTTGCTTCCAAAAACTTTCCAGAGACAGTCCCTTTTCTTCTCAGAATGGTTTGTCAAAACCTGATAAATAGTGACTATGATACACATTGGCTGTTTTTACTTGGGATATTTATGATGGCATGAATTGCTTTTGGACTCACTGGTGTGGCACTCTTGTGTCTTCATTTGTGTGGCATTCATGTGTCTTCATTGGTGTGTCATAATTGGTTTGACACTATTGTGTCATTATTGGTGTGACACTATTGTGTCATCATTGATATGACACTTTTGTGTCATCATTGGTATGGGACTTTTGTGTCATCATTGGTATGGGACTTTTGTGTCATCATTGGTATGGCATTCTTGTGTCTTCATTGGTGTGGCACTCGTGTCCTCTTAGGTGTGGCACTTTGTCTTCATTAGATCATTGGTGTGGCACACTTGTGACATCTTTAAGCTTGCCATATGTTATACAATTTTATTATTCAATTTCCTTTACATTTACCTTCAGCAATGTAGTGCAAGAGCCCTGCCTGATTGCATACAAATTCACAGTGTTTAGGTTATGACCTCATACAGTATTATATGGTTTTGGTAAATCTAAAAGAAAATTTACACAAAATGGTATAATGTATGGCTCTTGTGTCTTTATATGTGTAGCACTCTTGTGTTACCTTTGGTGTAGCACTGTCAGGAAAACTAAGCTCATGCCCACGCTCAAATGTGCATACGCACAGAACAGTCCACAGAGCTGTGCACAGAATTAGGACCGCGCGCGCATCTACATCAGCACATGCTAATGCGTGAGCATTACAGCCCTTATGAGCATGATGATGCATGCTTGAATGGACTTAGGCACCCAGTGGCCTATTTAAAGCACTACTCGGGATCATTGCTGAGTGGTCGTTAGTTCCTTTTGCCTGTGATCTGATTCTGTTTTAATATCTGTATCCTGACCTGGCTCTTTGACTTTGCTTGTTCCTGAACCCCTGTGGCTGACTCCAACTTTTGACCAAACCTTGCCTACTTCATGCCATTCCGATACCTCTTCTTCTCTCACCCGATACTGACCTTGGGCTGGCTCTGACTCTGCTCCTGGTTCCTTATCCTTACCTCTACTGCTCAACTGTTGCCAACTTCTACCAGCCTGACCCGGCATCTGAGATCCTGTATCTGCTAGCTTGCCTGCTGCATTTTCTTCAGCTCCACATCTGAGATCTCCAGATGGTACTCATGCCACTCTGTGCTCTGTTATACCCTGTCATCAACCTAGGGAAAACGAGACAAGTTGTGTAAGGGAAGCCCCCTCGTCAACTCGGCCTGGACCAGGTATGTGACACAGGCATTCTTGTGTCATCTTTATTGTGGCACTCTTCTGTCTTCACTGTCTTCATTTGTATGGCACTCTTGTGTCATCATTGGCATGGCACGCTTCTGTTTTAATTGGTTTGGCACTATTTGTCATCTTTGGTGTGGCACTCTTCTGTTATCTTTGGTGTGGCACTCTTCTGTCATCACTGGTGTGACACTCTTGTGTCATCATTGGCGTGACACTCTTGTATGATCTTTGGTTTGACACTCTTGTGTCTTCTTTGATCTGGCACGCTTCTGTTTTCATTGGTTTGGCACTCTTTGTCATCTTTGGTGTGGCACTCTTCTGTTATCTTTGGTGTGTCACTCTTCTGTTATCTTTGGTGTGGCACTCTTTGTCATCACTGGTGTGGCACTCTTTGTCATCTTTGTTGTGGCACTCTTTGTCATTTTTGGTGTGGCACTCTTGTGTCATCTTTTGTGTGATACTCTTGTGTCATCTTTGGTGTGGCTTTATGCTGTCTTCATTGGTGTGGCACTCTTGTGTCATCACTGGTGTGGCACTCTTGGTCATCTTTGGTGTGGCACTCTTTGTCATTTTTGGTGTGGCACTCTTTGTCATTTTTGGTGTGGCACTCTTTGTTATTTTTGGTGTGGCACTCTTGTGTCATCTTTTGTGTGATACTCTTGTGTCATCTTTGGTGTGGCTTTATGCTGTCTTCATTGGTGTGGCACTCTTGTGTCATCACTGGTGTGGCACTCTTGGTCATCTTTGGTGTGGCACTCTTTGTCATTTTTGGTGTGGCACTCTTTGTCATTTTTGGTGTGGCACTCTTTGTTATTTTTGGTGTGGCACTCTTGTGTCATCTTTTGTGTGATACTCTTGTGTCATCTTTGGTGTGGCTTTATGCTGTCTTCATTGGTGTGGCACTCTTGTGTCCTCTTAAACTCTTGGTTTCTACAGATGGTGCTTTCCAAATGCCCTTGTGTGCTACATAGCCAGAGCTACCAAATTATTAATCTCAACTTCCTACTGTTTGATCAAATTAACAGCAGACCCAACACCTTCCAACTACATCTTTTTAATCTTCATATGTTTCATACTCTTAATTAATGCAGACTTACATGAGAGAAAAAAAAGCCCAAATAACACCACACCAACTATCCAATAAGCAGGAGAGAAGTGAGAAGATGACCCACTGTGAGAAGTCAACAGAAGTGTTAATCATGAGACTGACTGAACAGAACTATTTACATATATTTCATCTGTCCATTTAAATTGATTACGAATGCTCAATTTTTTTCTATTAAAATAACAAACATGTTACACTTACCTGCTCTGTGCAATAATTTTGCACAGAGCAGCCCCGATCTTCCTCATCTCAAGTACCCCGTCTGAGCTTCTGGCTCCAACCACCCACCCCACTGAGTGCCCCATAGCAAGCCGCTTGCTCTGGGGGAACTCGTGCATGCTCGCTCTTGAGCCTCGCTCTGTGTGCCCATTGACACACACAAAGTGTGGCTCGGCCCCACCTTTACTCCCTGCTCACTGGCTGTGATTGATGGCAGTGGGAGCCAGTAGCTCCCAATGCTGTCTTAGGACCCAGTGAGAAGGGGGAGAGTCAAGAGTGCCCGCTGCTCGCTTGCACATAGGTGGATTGAGATCGTGCTCAGGAAAAGATAATACAGATGGTGTGTTACCTTAATGTAGAGAATGCATAAAGGTAAAAAAAAAAAAACCTTCTGCCTTTAGAATCACTTTAACTGTCTGGTTGGCATTCCACTTAAAAAAAACATACAATGAGAAAATGCAAAATTGAGAGATTCAATGCATTTATTTAACTGACAGATGTCTTTCCTCTAATGTCATACTGCCTAACCCCTGCCCAATCGACATAAAAGACTTGGTGGTCTTGGGGGGGCTTGGTCAGAATATTCTGTGGTGGGAAGAGGGAACCAGCAGGCACAGTACATCCTAAGCACAGCTGAATGCTGTGAACAAGGTCTGGAGAGATCTCCAGCTGAGAGGAGCTTTGGTTTATTCAGAAAATAACAAAGGAGCAGAAAACAGACACTTAACAAGAGACTTCGTAGCTAAATGACGCACTCGTCACTATTGTTAGCCCGAGGAAAGCAGTTTCTCCGGCTGATTATCTAGCAAGTGGGTAATGCATTCAATGTCCACCTGGGGAAAAAAAAATGAATACAGTTAGCACTTTTCATACAAGAGCCACCAAGGGTAAAAAGATTATTATTATTTTTTTTATAAACTGATTGGGAATCTACTTTTTTAATTTATTATTTTTTAATACTTTTTTGATCTACATGTAGCTGGGAAACTAGAGTGCCCTTAACTCAGTTTTTTTTTGTTTTTAATAGTTTTTGTTTTGTTTTTTTTATTTACAGAGCCCAATAACTCAAGTCACAGACGAATAAGTCTGAGGTGTAGTGTACCTGTTTTAATTAGAGAGAGAGACAGTCTGAAAGCAAACAGCTTCTGCTGTGCTCTACCACAATGCTGTGACACCAGTATCCTTGAACTACCCATTTAACCACTTGCGGACTTCCCACTGTACAGGGCGGCCGCTCTGTGCCAGATCACTCACCAAGTATGTGATCCAACACTTCCCAGTTTGGGGCGCGTGCTGCTGGTGACCCACTGTGATCACACCCAGCGGGAGCCCAGTGGCGGGTACCATGGACTCCATGTCCGTCGGCACCTGTCGATTAGACAGTACACAGGCAGATTTCCATTCTGTCAGAAGGGAAGGTATTGATCCTGTGTTCCTGCAAAGCAGGAACATGGATGGATCAATGCCTTCCCTTAGTCACAGCACCATGAACACACCCAAAAAAACACAGGCTAGGCACACAGTTAACCCTTTGATTGCCCCTGATGTTAACCCCTTTCCAGACAGTGTCATTAGTACAGTGATAGTGCATATTTTTTAGTACTGATCACTGTATAAGACTCCATGCACACGGAAGCTCATAATGGCCGTTTTTGGGAGTTTGGGTGTTTTTTTTAAGAGCCCATGAATACTCCTCTGTTATCCTAGGTGTCCATGCACACATGGAGGTTTTTTGGATGTTTATCAGCAGTGGAGTTTATGGTCTGTTTTCTGAACTACATAAAATCGTGTTCAGGATTTGTTTTTCTGACCACAAAAAACGCCAAACGGTGACAAGCGCCAATAAACGTGGCTCACCAGCCTTTTTTAATGTTTTTGATCCATTGAAAAAAAAAAAAAAAATTCCACAAGAAAAAACGCTAATGCGGAAAAACGCTAATAAGCGCTATTGCAAAAACATTAAACATTGAAAGACTCACTGCAAAGCTGCTGAAGTTTTTATAACTTTATTTTAACATCCAGTGTGAATGGAGCCTTAGGCCGCGTACACACGGGCGGACTGTTCGCCCAACTTAGTCCGCTGAGCAGTGTTTCAGCGGACAGTCCGCTCGTGTGTGGGCTTCAGCGGACTGTTTCAGCGGACAGTCTGACGAACAAAGTCTTACGGAATTTCCGTAAGACAGTCCGTTCAAACTTGGTTTTGTCCGTCCAAACTTGGTTTCAGCGGACAGTCCGCTCGTGTGTAGGCAAGTTGGACGGACTAAGTATGGCGCATGCTCAGAAAGGGTTTACACGGCCGAAGGTTGCATTGCAGTGTATAGGACGTCGTTTTTCTAGTCCCGTCGTACGTGCTGTAGACGTCATCGCGCACGCTTTCAGCGGACTGTTCGTTCATCGTGTGTGGTCAAGTCCGTTCATGCAAATTTTGAGCGGACTGTTTGTCGGATTGTTTGACGAACTTAGTTGGGCGAACAGTCCGCCCATGTGTACGCGGCCTTAGTGTCACTGGTCCCCAAAAAGTGTCAGGTGACCGATTTGTCCAATTAGCAGTCCCGCTAATTGTCATTACTAGTAAAAAATAAATAAATAAATAAATAAATAAAAAAAAAAATATATATATATATATATATATATATATATATATATATATATATATATATATATATATATATATAAATAATATCCCATAGTTTGCGGACGCTATTATTTTTTATGCAAGCCAATCAATATACACTTATTGGGATTTTTTTTTTGTTACCGCAGATATGTAGCAGAATACATATTGACCTAAAATTATGAAGAAAATCGATTTATTTTTTTCTACCTTTTTTTTTTTTATTGGATATATTTTATAGCAGAATGTAACATTGTTGGTTCTTTTTCCTTAATATCGCAAAAAATAAAAACTGCAGAGTTGATCAAATACCACCAAAAGAAAGCTCTATTTGTAGGGGAAAAAAAGGGACAAAACTTTTTGGTACAGTGTCGCACGACCATGCAATTGTCAAAGTAGCGCAGTGCCGTATTGTAAAAAAAAAAATGGCCTGGTCATGAAGGGGGGTAAATCTTCTGGAATTCAAGTGGTTAAAGTGTCACTATACCCAATCCAAAAAAATAATAATTTAAATTCTATACCCTGTTATGTCATTTTGATAGCTGGAAATACCTTGATACCTGTTGTATAGTGAAATATAAATTCAAAAGATCCGCTGATCACACTTCCTCCTGTCTGAGAGTAGCTACATGGCCCCCACCTATAGTGATGTCACTGTGTAATTGGTCATAATATCCAATCATTTGTGATTTCAATAGTAACAGATCTCATTTAGACTGTAACTGCCCTACATGCTAAACAGTCATTTGTAATTTCTGTTTCAATGGTTTTTATTTTTATTTTTTTTCACATAGATTGTCAGTGGAGCAGCGAACAGACTTCACTTGCTCCACATGTATAAAAAAAAAATCATTTGAACACGTGTAGCGGATGACATTTTGGACAAAGTGTCATTCATGTGTAAATTTAGTTTTTGCCTCAGAACAGTAGTGGGGTTCTGAGGGTTAATTATGTAGGTTAACTTTGGCATCAGTTTGGCTGGGCTGTGTTAGAAGTTCTGCTTGGTCATGTGGACAGTGAGGTGCACATGACAGGCTAGAACCAGGCCTGGTTGGACGCATTGGGTATCGGCCTTCTCGGAACCAATCAGTGGGTGTTCCGGGCCCTGCTGAGGAGTCTGGAAAGGGGTACTTAAAGTGGTTGTAAATCCTTACAACCAACTTTGACCTACAGGTAAGCCTAGATTAAGGCTTACCTGTAGGTCCAAGAAATATCCCCTAAACCTACATGGTTTAGGAAATATTTGCCGAAAGACAGGCACCACTGTCTACGGCGCATGCCGTTCATTATGCTTTACCTTTAATAGTAGTTCATTATGCTTTACCTTTGCAGGGAATGAAAGAGGAAGTAAACTCATCAGGGTTTACTTCCTCTTTAAGATGTTGAGGTCACGTGTTCAGCAGAGGAGTTAATGAGGCCCGTGTGGTCTGTTCTTGTTTCCAGGACCGGGTTAGCCCCGCGAGGGGTCCCGGTCACAGGGTGTTCGACATCCCGCAGCATGCTTCTATGGGTTACCCCCAATAGACCTGCCTGGTCTGGGGTAGGGATCCGTCTGTTCCTGAGTCTCGGAACCGGCTGGTCCGAGGCGCAGTAACTGAGGGAGGATTCAAGGTGTCCGGGTGTGCTCTCGGCTTGGAGGGGCACCACAGCTCGTGGAAGTGACCGGGGGAGGACTCTTCGCAGGGGGGCCGGCAAGTGGCATCCTGAGAAGTGCCTGGTTACTGAGCTGGGAAGGACATTGACGAATTCACGTTTTTCCAGTACTACCAAGGAAACAGAGAACGTTCCAGGTACTGAGGAAAAAGGTTCCTGTTCACTTTCTGTTATAACTTGTCCATGTTCAGAGAATTTTACAAGTTCTCAGTTGCCAGTGGCTACTCTCTGGGTGGTATTAGAGACTTTGTTATGTCTGCAGTTCAAGGTGCCTGAGTTCTTCACCCTTGCCCTCTGTTCCTATACGAGACTGTGTTGTTGGATGTTACCCCTGCAAAATAAAACCTTTCAAAAAGGACTTTATTGGTGTCAGCATCCAAGTTGTTGGGTATCAACCCTGGGAACCCCTAGACGTGGAAGAACAAGCCAAGCGGAGGTAACAACGCGATTGAGCACAAATGTGCGCATTTGCGCACAAGGCGAAAAATTACCGGCCAAAAATGCAGATTTTTCTAATTTTTTATTTTTTTAACTGAAGAATACATAGTGCATAGGCACATTAATGGGCAGTATTTTAGCTTAGTAAAAAAAATAAGCTATACTGAGGATTTTCAAGCTGCAGTGTGCAAGAAGCCTAAAGTGGTCATGCATTTAGCAAACTGTGCTTGATCTAGGTTTGAGAGATTGAAAATCAGTGCTTTATGATTGGTTAAAATATCAAGCAATATAGTTCAGGGCTTCTGTGTTTTGCAACCAGCTGAAAATATTGATCAAAAATGTGATTGATCAGCCATTATTAATGTGACCAGTTGATTAAAAATGATCCTTTATTCGATCTATATTACAATCAATTCTCCAGCACACACAAAGGTCATCATGGCACATGGAGGCAAAATCAATCAAGAGCCTTTGCTTTATTGGAGGGACTTTTCAATACTTGTATGGCCACTATTACTCAATAATATTTAGCTCAGGCCTTGCTGTATTTGGTATATATACCCCAAACTCGCTCATCCATGTCTTTATGGATCTTGCTTTGTGCACTGGTCCAAATCATTTGGTGGAGGGGGATTATAGTGTGGGGTTGCTTGTCGGGGGGATGGTTTGGCCCCTCTGTTCCAGTGAAGGGAACACTTAGGGTCCTTTCACACGTGGATATTCGCTTGCTCGGCGGGGATCGCTCCGTCGATCCCCGCTGAGCAGGCGGAGGACGGGTCCATCTCTGCACTCTGCGCAGGGACGGACCTTTCAGAGCGCCGCTCTCCCCTATGGGAGATCGGATGACGACGGACCGCAGTGTCCATCTTCTCCCGATCCGATGACGGATAGAAAAGTAGGTTTTTCCTCCGTCACACTTTTTCGGATCGGAGCGGGTCGGATGTCAGCGGACATGTCATCGCTGACATCCAACGCTCCATAGACCTCTATGGAGCATCCGTTCAGGTCCGCCTGAAAAACTGACAGGAGGACCTGAACGTATCGGCCATGTGAAAGAGGCCTTAAGGCATCAGTATACCAAGACATTTTGGACAATTTTAAGCTCCCAACTTTGTGGGAACAGTTTGGGGATGGCCCCTACCGGTTTCAACGTGACAGCGCACCAATGCACAAAGCAAGGTCCATAAAGACAGGGGCCATCCCCAAACTGTTCCCACAAAGTTGGGAGCATGAAATTGTCCAAAATGTCTTGGTATGCTAATGTCTTAAGAGTTCCCTTCACTGGAACTAAGGGGCGAAACCCAAACCCTGAAAAACAACCCCACACCATAATCCCCCCTCCACCAAACGATTTGGACCAGTGCACAAAGCAAGGTCCATGAAGACAAGGATGAGCGAGTTTGGGGTGGAGGAACTTGACTGGCCTGCACAGAATCCTGACCTCAACCCGAAAGAACACCTTTCTGATGAATTAGAGCAGAGACTGTGAGCCAGGTCTTCTCGTCCAACATCAGTGCCTGATTTCACAAAGGCGCTTCTGGAAGAATAGTCAAACGTTCCCATAGACACACTCCTAAACCTTGTGGACAGCCTTCCCAGAAGAGTTGAAGCTGTTATAGCTGCAAAGGGTGGGCCAACTCAACATTGAACCCTACGGAGGTAGGCATCCCAATACTTTTGACAATATAATGTGTGTGTGTGTGTGTGTGTGTGTGTACACACACTTTTCTTTTTTCTTTTTTATTGGAGATACAGTTGTGTGACCCGGAGATATACACATTAGAGCCCATTCACACAGGGGCAACACGACTTGTAGGCGACTTGATCAGGCTACTTGGACACGACTTGACAGCGGCGACTTGGGACGACTTCAAAACGACTTGTGATGACTTCAAGCGCGACTTGGGACGACTTACAAGTCGCCCCAGGCCAGGCGACTTTTGCCGCGGCCAAGCAGAGAATGAGCTCAAGGGGAAACTCCACGGCAAATTTCTGAAAAAAATTTGGCGTGGGTTCCCCCTCCGAGAGCATACCAGGTCCTTAGGTCTGGTATGGATTCCAAGGGGAACCCCCTACGCCGAAAAAACGGCGTGGGGGTCCCCCCCAGATCCACACCAGACCCTTATCCGAGCACGCTACCCGGCCGGCTAGGAAAGGGGGTGGGGACGAGCGGGCGGCCCCCCCCCCTCCTGAGCCGTACCAGGCCGCGTGCCCTCAACATGGGGGGGTGCCTTGGGGGAGGGGGGGCGCGCGGCCCCCCCACCCCAAAGCACCTTGTCCCCATGTTGATGAGGACAAGGGCCTCTTCCCGACAACCCTGGCCGTTGGTTGTCGGGGTCTGCGGGCGGGGGGCTTATCGGAATCCGGGAGCCCCCTTTAATAAGGGGGCCCCCGGATACCGGCCCCCCACCCTATGTGAATGAGTATGGGGTACAATGTACCCCTACCCATTCACCTGTGAAATAAAGTACAATAAAACACACAACACAGAGAAAAAGTATTTTATTGCACAGCCGGGGGTCTTCCGTCTTCGGGGGTCTTCTCGCCGGACTCCTCCGCTATGTGTGTGTAGCTCTTTTGCCAGCGGAGGAGTCCGGCTTTCTTCCTCCCCGCCGCCGGCCTCTTCTCCCGACTTCGGGGGTCTTGTCCCCCTCTTCGGTTCTTCTGCCGGGCCACCGCGCCTGGTCCGGTGGCCCGGTCTTCTGTCGCCGTCTTCCGTTCTTCTGTCGCCGCCTTCGGTTCTTCTGCCGGGCCACCGCGCCTTCTTATAGCTCTTTTACAGGCGGTGGCCCGGTCTTCCGTCGCCGCCGCCTTCCGTTCTTCTCCTTCTTCTTCTCCTGGAGATGTTGACTCGACGAGCTCTCCGGCCGGAATGCCAGGGACGCGCTCCGCTGCCTCTTATATAGGGACAATGGGGCGGTGTCACATGGGTTGATGTCACATGGGTTGGTCACATGGGTTGATGTCACATGGTGACCCCGCCCCCTTACCATGTGACATCAACCCATGTGACCAACCCATGTGACATCAACCCATGTGACACCGCCCCATTGTCCCTATATAAGAGGCAGCGGAGCGCGTCCCTGGCATTCCGGCCGGAGAGCTCGTCGAGTCAACATCTCCAGGAGAAGAAGAAGGAGAAGAACGGAAGGCGGCGGCGGCGGCGACGGAAGACCGGGCCACCGCCTGTAAAAGAGCTATAAGAAGGCGCGGTGGCCCGGCAGAAGAACCGAAGGCGGCGACAGAAGAACGGAAGACGGCGACAGAAGACCGGGCCACCGGACCAGGCGCGGTGGCCCGGCAGAAGAACCGAAGAGGGGGACAAGACCCCCGAAGTCGGGAGAAGAGGCCGGCGGCGGGGAGGAAGAAAGCCGGACTCCTCCGCTGGCAAAAGAGCTACACACACATAGCGGAGGAGTCCGGCGAGAAGACCCCCGAAGACGGAAGACCCCCGGCTGTGCAATAAAATACTTTTTCTCTGTGTTGTGTGTTTTATTGTACTTTATTTCACAGGTGAATGGGTAGGGGTACATTGTACCCCATACTCATTCACATAGGGTGGGGGGCCGGTATCCGGGGGCCCCCTTATTAAAGGGGGCTCCCGGATTCCGATAAGCCCCCCGCCCGCAGACCCCGACAACCAACGGCCAGGGTTGTCGGGAAGAGGCCCTTGTCCTCATCAACATGGGGACAAGGTGCTTTGGGGTGGGGGGGGCCGCACGCCCCCCCTCCCCCAAGGCACCCACCCATGTTGAGGGCACGCGGCCTGGTACGGCTCAGGAGGGGGGGGGCCGCCCGCTCGTCCCCACCCCCTTTCCTGGCCGGCCGGGTAGCGTGCTCGGATAAGGGTCTGGTGTGGATCTGGGGGGGACCCCCACGCCGTTTTTTCGGCGTAGGGGGTTCCCCTTGGAATCCATACCAGACCTAAGGGCCTGGTATGCTCTCGGAGGGGGAACCCACGCCGAATTTTTTTCAGAAATTTGCCGTGGAGTTCCCTCTTGAGAGCTGATAATTCTGTCAAAGTCGCCTCCGTATAGACAGAGATCCGACTTGGAGGCGACCTCCATTGAAATCAATGGGTACCGGTCGCCTACAAGTCGGATAGAAGTAGTACAGGAACCTTTTTTGAAGTCGGAGCGACTTCAGTAGTGTGCATTAACACGGCTCTCATTCACTTACATTGCTTTTTAAATGTTGTCCGACCTGAGGCGACCTGAGGCGACTAGGGGCGACCTGAAGTCGGATCAGGAGTTGCCCCTGTGTGAATGGGCTCTTATTCTGCTTAATATAAACTTGTTGTTGAACGCTGTGTCCTTTCAGAGTATTCCCTGGCTCGCACACACACAGGATCTGCAATCAATTAGGGCTTTTTTTGTATCTATTCTACGATACTTCCCGCTGAGGACAAAAGTCAAAGCTTAGAAATCCTGGAAGGCTTTGAAGTCAGGAGAACCAGCTAAGAATGAATGAGTGCATTAAGTCTTTTATCGTCCCCTTGTTCCTCTCTTTGAAAGGGGTAATGAGATCACACTGAACTACATTTTGGTGGCAAGTTTTGACCAATGGACTATATTTATACTCAAGTAGGAGGGGGCATTGAAAAACACTCTGTTTAGGAAGTGACCATTTGCATGCCTTATTCCAACAATTACATGGGTTAAAAAAGGAACTTCAAGAAATGGCACGGACATGTCACATGACCATAAGGATTGGCAAGGGACCCCATGTTGATGAACGATGTCCCTTCACATTGTTGGGTGCCATGGATGATGCAGAGGTATCACTGGGGAATTAGGTGAACAATATTGCCACTTTACCACCACTCATGAGTCCAGACCCCCTACATCATCACTGTGGGCAGGGCAGGACTTAGGGTGGTGGGGGCCCCTGGGCTTGAGTCACTTTCAGGCCCTACCGTCTATACATTACCGTATTTATCTGCGTATAACACACACCAGCGTATACCACGCACCCCAAGTTTAGGAGGGAAGTTTAAGGAAAAAAACTTACATTTAAATGCCCATCAATGCAGCCTTATCAGTGTTCATCTGCAGCCTTGCCCATCCATCTGCAGCCTTGTCAGTGTCATTTGCAGCCTTGTCAGTGTAGCCTTGTCATTTGCAGCCTTGAAGTTTAAAAATGGCACCATCGAGATACAGAGTCCTGTGTATCTTGGCAGCTCTCTGCGGCTCTCTGGTCCTCTCGGTGGCTCTCGGGTCCTCTCGGCGGCTCTCGGCGGCTCTCGGGTCCTCTCGACGGCTCTCGGGTCCTCTTGCAGTCCCGAGCAGATCCGAGAGTAGCCGAGTGTACTCGGCTCGGCTCACAGTCATGCGCAGTCCCTGTGTTATGTCCATTATAGGGCTGTGACTGTGAAAGGAGCCGAGCCGAGTACACTCGGCTATGTATCTCGGCGGGGCCCATGGGCTTGAGCCCAATGGTAAGTCCAACCCTGACTGTGGGAAATAACTGAGGTGTTTGAAAGATGGAGCCGCTGTGCTTGGTGGGGACCAAGGCATCCATTACTCTCAGAAATACCAAATACTGGAGATTTGCCAGAGGCTGCAGAGCTGGTATTGCAGGGACCTCCCTTTGGGGTTTTAACGTGGTTGTGAAGCCTTAAAGCGGTTGTATAGTTATATTTTTCACTTTGACCTACAGGCAAGCCTATAATAAGGCTTACCTGTAGGTAAAAAGAATATCTCCTAAACCTGTACGGTTTAGGAGATATTCCCCTTGAAATAAGCCACTGACTTCAGTGGCGCATGTGCTCCGGCGATTCTCGGCTGAAAGTCCGGCAGCCACCAGACCCTGCCGGGAAGAAAACTCCTGCACGCATGTGTGGGAGTGACGACATTGTGGCTCCAGCCACTCACAGCGTCGGAGCCGCGATACCCTGAAGACACACCAAGGGAACATGTCAGCTCCCTCAGCATGGATCGGGTGAGATGCCAGCGCCTCTTTCTAAGGTAAGTATTTCATAATGAGCTAGTATGCGCTGCATACAAGCTCATTATGCCTTTTCCCTTACAGGTGTAGAAAAAAAAAAAGTCAGCGGGTTTACTTCGCTTTAAGTTTTTTTACTGTAAAAAACATTCTGTGCTGCATGTGTCCCCCTTATACCTACCTGAGCCCAATCCCAGTCCAGCGATATGCATGGGAGCAGCGACTCTCCATGCTCTGTTACTCCTCATTGCACAGACAGCAGAGGGAGCCATTGGCTCCAGATGCTGTCTAACAAATTCTGTGATGATGGAGTTGGGGGCAGGGCTGAAGCTGCCTTGTCTGCGTCAATGGACAAAGAAAATGTAGCTCAAGAGTGAACCCGCAAGAGTGCCCCCAGAGAAAGTGGCTTCCCATGGGGGCACTTGCCGAAGAGGATGAGCCAGGAGCACCAGTGCATAACCCCAGAAAAAAAGGATTGGGGCTGATCTGTGCAAAACCATTGCACAAAGCAGGTAAGTGTAACATAACATGTTCGTTGTTTTTAAAAAAAAAAAAAAGAAAAGGATCCATTAGGCTAGATTCACACCTATGCATTTTTAGTGCTTTTTGCATTTTGCAGATTTACTCTACAGAACGCGTTCCATAGGAAACCATTTTAAACGGGCTGTAGTGCAATTCTGCAAAATGCAAAAAGCACTAAAAATGCATAGGTGTGAATCCAGCCTTAATGTTTTTTTAAGGCTTTATTTACACCTGAGCGGAGAAATTTTCAGACACTTTTATTTGAGTGTTTTTAGATGCGTATTACAAGTGTTTTACAGCTTCAGGTGTTTTTGTTTCGCCAATAGAAAGCACTAGGGGGAGGAGAGGTGGAGGAGATTAGGGGAGAAGAGCTGCTGTTTGAACAGAAAATGTGCAACAAAATGCTCACGTCACGCTGTTTCAGGTATTCTCATTGAAGTCTATGGGGGCCAATCTGCAAAAAAGAAGCTCATGTACTTTTCTGAATGACAGGCGTTTTGCTACAGGCGACAGATCGCTCAGATGTGAACAGGGGCCATTGAAATAAATGGGATTTGCCTTGATGAATGTTTTACAGTTACGAGCTTCTAGCAGAAAATTGCTCAGGTGTGAATAGAGCCTTAAGGCCAGTTTCACACATGCAAATCTTATGCATCCAATTTGCATGACAAAAGACCGGTGTTCTGCCGAGAACTGTCCCCCCATCGGATAGTGTCCGCCCTGTACTGCGCAGGTGCAGCGCTTGCGCAGTATGGAGGACAAGGAGATGCCGTAAGTCTCTGAAGATGAACGGTGCCTGCGCACTTAATAGTACCTTGTGCCCTGAGTCCAGGTTCAAGCCCCACCATGCAAGTGGACATACGGTAGATGATGTTAAACAACACTTAGTAACAGGGCCCCTCGTGGGCTCGCTTCGCTCGCCACGCTTCGGGCACGGCCTCGCTTCGCTCGGCAATTTTTTATTCTAACTCTATGTCCACTTGGATGGTGGGGCTTGAACCTGGACTCAGTGCGCAGGTGCTGTTCATCTTCGGAGACCTTTGGCATCTCCTTGTCCTCCGTACTGCGCAAGCGCATAACAGGGCGGACACTATCCGATGGGGGACAGTATTCCACAAGACACTGGCTATCAATCAAGCCGGTCACACACCTCTGGGGTGGCCATGGTCCACACTGGAAAGGGGTCCTTTACGTCTTTGGCTCCATTTTCAGGCAAAAATTTGGACCCGATTCGCCCTTGAAACTGAGAACAGTGACGCGCTAGACCCCTGCTGCTCGCCGCGGCCTGCCTCTGAGCGATGACGGTGATGTCCAGAGTTCTAAGGCTTCATGTACACTTGGCCTACATTTTTGGGGTGTAGAAAAACGCTAAATGCGGCAAAATCAGGCAGTTGGTCTGCGTTTTCCCACAGCCAGCGGCCAAAACTTTCCTATCCAGAACTTGATTCTTCCACCTTCAGGAGAGGGAGGTTGAATCTCACCTAAACGTGGCAGCTCCTAAACTCTGCTAAAAGCCTATACCATCTCTACGCTGACGACACCCAAATTCATCAGCTCACTCCTTCAGTCTCCTCGCGTATCACTAATTTACTAACAGACATATCAGTCTGGATGTCACACCACTTCCTCAAACTCAATCTATCCAAACCAAGCTCATATTTCCTCCCCCATGTGGCCCTTCCTCTGATCTCTCTTTCAGGATCAATGGCACAACTATCAACCCGTCCCCACATGCCAAGGTTCTAGGTGTAATCCTGGACTCTGATCTATCCTTTAAGCCCAGCATCCAATTACTGTCCAAATCTTGCTGCCTCAACCTCCGCAACATCTCCAATATACGCCCCTTTCTAACCAATGACACCACCAAGCTCCTAATCCATTCCCTGGTCATCTCTCGCCTCGACTTCTGCAACTCCCTCCTCATTGGCTTACCTTTACATTCCCCCCTTCAGTCCATCATGAATGCTGCCAGACTCCTCCACCTTACCAACTGCTCTGTGTCTGATGCTCTTCTCTACCAATCCCTTCATTGACTTCCACTCACCCAACAAATTAAATTCAAAATGCTAACAACTTACAATGCCATCCACAACTCAGCCTCCACCTACATCACTAACCTAGTCTCAAAATACCAACCTAATCATCCCCCCCCCCCCCCCCCAGACCTCCTGCTCTCTAGCTCCTGCGTCACCTCCTCCCATGCTCTCCTCCAGGACTTCTCCAGAGCCTCTCCCTACCCAAATCTGTCCTATTATCTCCTACACTGTTTGCTTTTAGATGATCCCTGAAAACCCTCCTCTTCAGAGAAGCCTATCCTACCCACACCTAACAACTGTACTTTTATTTTCTCCATCAGCTCATCCCCCACAGTTATTACCTTTTGTATCACTTGACCCTCCCTTCTAGATTGTAAGCTCTTAACGAGCAGGGCCCTCCAATTCCTCCTGTATTGAATTGTATTGTAACTGTACTATGGTCTGGACAGTATGGTCTGGACAATACTGGACATGTCTGTCCTCATGTTGTAAAGCAGGGGTGCCCAACCAGTGTCCCGGGGGCCACATGTGGCCCGTGGAGCCCTTTGATGTGGCCCGCGACCTTCTGCTCTGTGATGGAATAGAATACTGTTATTAATAATACGTTTATTACTAACATCACAGTGTATATATGGGCATATCTGTTCTGCAGTGGTTACTGGGCTGCTTTCAAACTGATCTGCAGGTGCAGAGCAGTGCACCTGGGGGTTAGCTGCACTGAGCCATAAGCCCCTTTCACAAGGTCAGTCCGACCCAATTGGACCCTCCATTCACCTCTAAGGAGTAGAAGATGTAAATGGATTTGTGTCAGTTTACAAATGCCTACCTCCAATCCGATCCCCAAAAATAAAAAAATAAAAGTAGAGTGGGCTCTATAGAGTAGAGTGGGCTGCCATGCACCGGCTCCACTCATTGTGGCCTGCGACCGGTTACTAAGTCGCTTAGGTGGCCCTCGCTCTTCAAAAGGTTGGGCACCCCTGTTCTAAAGTGATGCGCAAACTGTTGGTGCTATATAAATCTAAATAATATTATTATATATATTATTATTAAATAATAATAATAATATATATAATATAATAAAAAATAATAATAGTAAAAGCCTATTTCTACATGAACACATAGGCTTTCATTGAGTTGAGTAGCAAAAAAAATACCAAAAGCTCCTAAACTCCAAGTTTACATGAAGCCAAAGCTCTTTTGTTGCGGCTGTTTTTGAACATTAAATGTAACTTGTAGGATAGTTCAACCCCAGGAAAGCAAATGTACTTACTTTTTTGTAAAGATTAATGGATTTCAACTATGATAACGGCATGTCAAAGTTTCTCTGATAACCAACAAAGTCTGTAATTAGCTATAAACTCGTTTAAAATGTTATTTTTATTTTTAATTCGTTTTTTTTTTTTTTTTAGAATAGTGGAGAAATGGCCACTAAAAATAGGGTTTTGTAATCAAATGCGACTTTCTTGTTACACCTCAAAGCCCTAATGTGCTGGTCGTTGTTTCCATCAATCACACTGATGATGGCCAACAAGGAAGATAAATATCTCTATAATATGAGTATCTGTGCTGGAAACCAGCAGTTCTGGTGTATAGTTGGGTGTTCAGATGGCCTCAGGGCCCAAAAGAGTGATCCACATTGTACAACTTTCTTCCCAAAAATGAGGAATGAAGCCCTTGTTGTTGGGATTTGTGATAGAAATAAGCTCTACTGCGCTTCACGTTGGTTCACTGAAGGCTTTTTTGTTCCAGAAGCACATTTGTGAGGTCAGGCACTGATGTTGGACAAGAAGGCCTGGCTCGCATTCTCTGCCCTAATTCATCCCTAGGGTTCAATATTGAGTTGGCCCACCCTTTGCAGCTATAACAGTTTCAACTCTTCTGGGAAGGCCGTCCACAAGGTTTAGGAGTGTGTCTATGGGAATGTTTGACCATTCTTCCAGAAACGCATTTGTGAGGTCAGGCACTGATGTGGATGAGAAGGCCTGGCTCGCAGTCTCAGCTCTAATTCATCCCAAAGGTGTTCTATCGGGTTGAAGTCAGGACTCTGCGCAGGCCAGTCAAGTTCCTCCACCCCAAACTCGCTCATCCATGTCTTTATGGACCTTGCTTTGTGCACTGGTCCAAATCATTTGGTGGAGGGGGGATTATGGTGTGGGGTTGTTTTTCACGGGTTGGGCTTGGCTCCTTAGTTCCAGTGATGGGAACTCTTAAGACGCCAGCATACCAAGACATTTAGGACAATTTCATGCTCCCAACATGGTGGGAACACTTTGTAGATGGCCCCTTCCTGTTCCACCATGACTGTGCACAAAGCAAGGTCCATAAAGACATGGATGAGCGAGTTTGGGGTGGAGGAGCTTGACTGGCCTGCACAGAGTCCTGACCTCAACCCGATTGAACACCTTTGGGATGAATTAGGCTTGATTCACACTAACGCTTTTTTTGATGCATTTTGCAGAACTGCAGGGAAATTTTTTAACATGGGTTCCTATGGAACATGTTCACATCAATGCATTTTTGTGCCTCTGCGTTTTTGGAAAGGGTCGGGGACTTTTTTTCATGCAAGATGCAGCGTTTTGCATGTAATAGAAATCAATGGACCTGCATCAAAAACACAAGTACTGCTTTTTTACCGCTTTTTTTACCGTGATTTTGGTGCATTTTGCGTTTTTTTTTCTTTTCTTTTTTTTCCACTGTATATAGCTGTTTGCTAAGCAACCACAGTGTAAAAAAAAACGCAAAATGCAGCAAAATCGCAGTAAAAACGTGTGCCCAAAAACGCAACAAGCACCGCAAAAAAGCACTGTAAAAATGCTCAAAAACAACATGCATAGATGTGGATCGAGCCTTTGAATGGAGACTACAAGCCAGGCCTTCTCGTCCACATCAGTGCCTGACCTCACAAATGCTTTTCTGGAAGAATGGTCAAACATTCCCATAGACACACTCCTAAACCTTGTGGACGGCCTTCCCAGAAGAGTTGAAGCTGTTATAGCTGTAAAGGGTGGGCCAACTCAATATTGAACCCTACAGACTAAGACTGGGATGCCATTAAAGATCATGTGCGTGTAAAGGCAGGCGTCCCAATACTTTTGGTAATATTGTGTATTTTTAAATGTGCCTTTCACCTATTCCTAATGCATTTCTATTTGGCACCCTACCCTGGAGTTCTCCTTGAATTAATCTCCCACCAGTGTGGGACCGCACAGTCTTTCCTTTCCTATAACAATCTCTGTTTTGTGAAAGCTCCCTTTATACAGTTATAACGATCGTTACCTCCACAGGGCCTGTAAACCCATGTGTTTTCTTTCCCTCTTTTGCCGAGTCAGCAGTTTCTGCACCAATTGGATTGTTTCCAGTAAATCTGGATTTATTTTTCCTTACAGGTAAATTCCCGTGTCCTCCCCCCCTGCACTAGCTCCAGGCTGGATATGTCACCGATCGATGATCGTCATAAACAGAGCTTACATCCAGTTATATTTCATTTTCTGTAGCTTTCGACAGCCATGTGCGGGCTTTAAAAGTTTATGCCGTTTAATTAAACAAGCGATTATACTAAATTCTGACATCACCATCCCGCTCCACTCAGCTGTAAACCGAAGACAGCAAAAGCGGGTGAGAAGATCGATCTCATTTAAAGACGGCCTTTGCTCTAATAAGGGATCATTTGCATTTGTGTGTTGCAGCAATGCACACTTTGCCACAACGCATGCCAAGGCACCTGCTCTATGTGTGGCACATTGCAGTGCCATTTCATATCAATGGCACCCCGACATACCGTATGGTAAAGCTCACTGCGTACTGGTGCGCGACATGTGCTAAAAGGGGTCATGCTGGTTGTGATGGGTTAGCGGCCTATTCGTAAAGAATGGGCTGGATTGTAAACGATCGCCTTGTGAAACAACCCATTCAGTTTCAAATAAAAATGAAAGGCAAAACATTTTTTTGTATAGATATAAAAAAAAAATTAGGCTCCATTCACACCTGATTGTGACTTGAGGCAAAAAGGACGTTCTGGACAGCCGCACTCCGGAATATTGCCTTTATTTATAAAAAGTCCAACAGATACAAGCCACAGCAAAAAAATGGGACAAATGAGCTGACGCGTTTCACACTTAAAAGCGGGAGTAAACCCGCATTAAAAAAAAAAATGTAAACAAAAAAACCTGCAAGGCATACTAGCGCATTATGAAATACTAACCTTAGAATGAGGTGCCGGTATCTCGCCCGATCCACACCGAGGGAGCTGACGTGTTGCCTCGGCGTGTCTTCCGGGTATCGTGGCTCAGACGCTGTGAGTGGCCGAAGCCACGATATGTCACTATATAAAAATAAAAAAAAAGACTATACAACCGCTTTAACAGTGCTGAGCTATGACTAAGCACTGTTAAGTGTGAAACGCGTCAGTTCGTTTGTCCCGTTTTTTTGCTGTGGCTTGTATCTGTTGGACTTTTTATAAATAAAGGCTATATTCCGGAGTGCGGCTGTCCAGAACTTCCTTTTTGCCTCATGTTGCTATATGCGTTAGCCAGCACCTGGTGTTCCAGTTCTGAGGGGAGTTCTAGACCCACATTTCCACCTGGAACGACGATCCCCTTCCTACACCTGATCGCGGGCGGAATCGCAGTGATTCTAAATCGCTGTGAAACGCAGGATGCGTTTGTGATGCCGTTACTTTTAATGGCACCCCCATCGCTCCGTGATTTTGCCACGATTGTCGAGCCGGAAAATTGCGCTGCAACTGCGGCAAAACCGCAACGCAAGCTCGTGTTCCTTTTTGAGCGTTTGCAATTGCAGTGCGATTTACGGCGCGACAATCGTGGCACAATCACGCTGCCATTAAGAAGCAACGGCTTCGCAAACACGTCTCCTGCTTTTTGCAGTGATTTGAAATCGCAGGCGGAATCGCGCCAATTCCACCCACGATTAGGTGTAAATGGAGCCTAACAAATACCTTTGTCTCCTTTTTTTATAAGTGATCACATTCCCTGTGTTCCTTGTGTTCTCAGCTGCATAGGAGCTGGGGGGAGGAGAAGCAGCAGCACACTGAGCTTTCCAGCAAATGGCTGTGCAGGGAGAGTGTGTCAGGACAAGTCTGATCATTTGGAGGAGAGCAGGTTGAGTTCCCAGCATAGCTAGAGAGCTGACCATGCTGTGCTCTCCTCCTTAGTGTGGTCAGTTTTTAATAAGAAAGGAAAGGGACTGGCAGGATCACCAGGGATGTCACACAAAGAAAGCAATAGAAAGAGAACAGGAGACTTTCTCATATAAGTACATGGTACAGCAGGCACATATCAGGAATATGAAATGTTGGGGTAACAAACGCTTGAATGCAATGCACATTACCTTGTATATAAATGCGTGTTATTGCACTGCAAGGGACCACTTTAGTGTGAATGGGCCCTAAAGAAAAAGCCTTTTCATACTGTATCTAATGCAGAGCTATTGAGGCTAAACATGACCCATGCACATTTTAACATGCATAATAGAATAGCCGGCAACTCCAAAATAGGACAATTTTTATTAGCTACATCATCGGTACAGGATAAAATGGGCTAATGCGTTTCAGCCATCATGCTATGCCTAAGGGCCGAAACATGTTAGCTACTTCGTCAGTACAGGATAAAATATTCTAACACATTTCAGCCCTTAGGCCCTAGTCATAGCATGATGGCTGAAACGCGTTAACCCATTTTATCCTGTACTGACGATGTAGCTAATAAAAAAATGGCCTGTTTTGGAGGACACAAAGTTGCCAGTTATTCTATTACGCATGTTGCAGCAGTGAAGGTGCGGAGACACTGAAGCCTGGACACCGGTTTGTCCTTCTCCCTTACTGGTTACGGTTGATCGATGTGGATTGGATTTGTTTTATGCATATTTTAGTCTTCACGGGGCAGAGTCCCGCTGTCTGTGTCAATGGACGCAGCGGCAGGACTCGGGAGCGCGCCCGCACGGGTGCCCCCAGGGAAAGAAGCTTTCCGTGGGGCCTCTCAGTGAAGAGGAGGAGCCAGGCGCGGCGGCGGGGCACCCCAGAAGAAGCGGATCGGGGCTGATCTGTGCAAAACCCTTGCACAGAGCACATTAGTGTAAAATGTTTGTTATTTTTATGTAACAAAAAAAAATCTGAACCATTACAACCCCTTTAAGCCCTTACAAGCATCATGCATTAAAGGTTATTTAAAGCCAGCCCACAATACATTTTGCACAGATAGCACACATATGCAAATATATTTGGCTCTGAGGAAGAGGCTAGTCCTCAAAACGCGTTAGCATATTGGATCTTCACCTTCTCCTACCACATGATATGATGCAATGTGGACTCAATGATGCTATACTATGTGATATGCTTGTCATCTTGTTAGTATAATACTTGTCCCTCCCCCAGCCTCCAATTGGACAGTGAAAGGAGAAGCCGCAAACTGATAAGCTCCTCACTCTGTCACTCTGCTCTCATGTCCCTTGTTAGCTCATGAGCCCTGCAGCACAGCTGACTGCCTCCTTGTGCTGCTTCTCCTTCGCCTAGTCTGAGCTGTGCTGTACAGGAGATTGCACAGGGCTGATATATTCAGGTATTTACATTGTTTGCCTAAAAAAACAGAAAACATTTAATGATATATTTTGTATTGTGTATTTTGATGTATGTATTAAAGAGGAAGTAAACCGTGATGGGTTTTGCTACCTCTTTTTTCCCCTGCAAAGTAAAAGCATAATGGGCCCATTATGTGCCACTTACCTGCAAAAGAAGCCCATGATGTCTGCGATGTCAGCGCTGGTGGCCGCATCCATCTTCACCCCTCTTCCTTCCAGGGCCGTGGACTCCGGACTGGGCGGAGCCACGTCATGTCACTCCCACGCATGATCGTGCCCTTTTATTTAGTGCGCATGCGCTGACAGTGTCGGCGCAATCGCATATGGTAAATACCTTGGGTAAAAATTTGTTAGTTTTCGTTAACAAATTTGTCAAAATTCATTAGACAAATTTAGAACTAAACGAATTGCACATGTCTAATGCCGCATACACATGATTGGACTTTCCGGCGGACTTGGACCAGAGTCCGTCGGACAATTGGATCCTGTGTGGGCTCCAGTGGACTTTTTCTTCTCAAAAGTCCGGCGGACCTAGAAATAAGACTGAATTCAAATTTGTCCGCTGGACTCAGCTTTTAGCGGACAATCCGTTCGTCTGTGTGCTCGTCTGACGGACTAAAACTGACGTTCAAATCTGTCAGACTTTTGGAGTGATCGTGTGTGGCCAAGTCTGTTCGTTTGAAAGTCCGGCGGACCTCAGCTGCAAAGTCCGTCGGATTGTCCGCCGGACCAAGTCCGTCAAAGTCCGGTCGCGTGTACGCAGCATTATACATGCATTAATCTATGCCTTCTATCATACCTCCCAACATTTTGAGATGGGAATGAGGGACACCTACTAACAAACGTATGTCGGCATAGGACACGCCTCCTGCCACACCCTCCTAAAGGAGAATTAACCAAAAAAAATGTATCCACAAGTGCTTTTTTTACCACTACAATTCCTTTATATTGGCTTTTAATATGAACAAATGCAGCAATTTAGATATCAGATGAAAGGTTTAGCACTGCAAAACACTTTTTATTAGATAAAAAGTGCATTTTATATACATCTATATGGATCAGACCAAAATGAGGGACCAATGAGGAGGAAAGAGGGACAGAGGGACATTGCTCCAAATCAGGGACAGTCCCTGAAAATCCGGGACAGTTGGGAGCTATGCTTCTCTATGTAAGCTCTATGATCAGTAGGAGTCAGTGGGGGTCATTCTGTGCTTGGCCCCCCCATTGCACCCTCCTCTCTGGCTCATGAAGCACAACCTCCAAAATGGTCCAACAAAGCCGTTTTTTTGGGACTAAATCAAAGCCGACCGCACAAAAGGCGATCGTTATTTCCCGCACTCTGAAACTTTTTCCTTCCACATGTGTATGACTTCTAAAACTGTGAGCTGTTCATAAACAGAAAGGTTTTTGTTTTCCTGACATTGCTTTGCGGTGATGTCATGCGGACGGTTTAGATGTTAACAGCGCGATGTGGAATTCTTAAAAGATACACTCCAGATGTGAAAAGATGTATTTAAATGAAATCAAAACAAGAGGGCTTGGGGATGCAGCAGTTCACGAATTACACATAGGAACAAATAAGTGGGTATGTGGGTCTACGGGCACCGGCAGTCTCATCGCCATTGAATTGGTATCTTTTCATTGGCTTTGGGACCCTTTATTGCAGGGGGGGTCAATCGCAATGTACCCATGGATCGTGGGCATAAGACAGGTAGATTGGGGCTGGCTCCTGAGCATGTTTCCTGGTAACACACTGCCCCAGTCACCAGACTGGCGGACACACTTATCTTTACCCAGGTGTGCAACCTACTGTGAATTTCAGGAGCAGAAGTTAGGTAATGGGCAGTAATGTACCAGGGATGGCAGGCATTAGACATTGTGCCTGCCTGGAGTTACTGTAGGGTCAAGATGGGGGGCCTGAACCTACCCAATGCAGAGGGGGTGTGTGATATACAGGGTGAAACTGGCAGAGGAGCACAGGGGGTATGTCAGTGTACACAGAGGTCTACTCTTGGTAATATACACAATTGGCAACTGTGTTAACTCTGAGTTACATAATACTAAGTTGTGCAGGTTGCAATACTTACACCTGCCCCCTGCACTCTGCATTACATACTGCTAATCCCTGCTGCACTCTGCGTTACATACCACTGACCCCTGCACTCTGCCTTGCATATTGCTTATCCTTGCACTCTGCATTACATTACACTGACCTTTTCACTATGTGTTACATGCTCCTGTCCTCTGTGTTACATACTACTGACCCCTGCATTCCATTCTCCTGACCCCTGCACTCTGTGTCAAATGCTACTGACCTCTGCACTAGTTACTCCTGACCACTGAACTCTGCATTACTGTAGTTTCCCTTTCCTCCTGGATGCCGCCTTACATACTACTGATCCCAGCACTCTGCATTAGTTACTCCCAGCACCTGCACTCTGCTTCACATTCTAGTGAGATCTTCACTCTGAGTTAATTACTCCTGGCCTTTTCACTCTGCATCATATGCTACTGATCTATGCACTCTGTATTGGTTACTCCTGACCACTGAACTCTTTGTTACATACTACTGACCCCTGCACTCTGCATTAATTACTCCTGACCCTTGTACTCTGCATCACATTCTACTGACCTCTGCACTACATACTGCACATCCCTGCACTCTACATTACATTCCACTGACCCCTCCACTCTGCGTTACATGCTCCTGTACTCTCTGTTGCATACTACTGACCCCTGCACTCTGTGTTAAATGCTACTGGCCACTGAGCTCTGCATTAGTTACCTTACATATTACTGACCCCAGCACTTTGCTTTAGTTACTCCTGACACCTGCACGCTACTTAACATGCTACTGAGCTCTGCACGCTGAGTTAATTACTGCTGACTTCTGCACTCTGCATCACATGCTACTGACCTAGGCACTCTGCATTATTTACTCCTGAACTCTGAACTCTTTGTTATATACTCCTGATCCCTGCACTCTGCATTACTTACTCCTGACCCTTGCACTCTGCATCACATTCTACTGTCCTCTGTGCTCTGCATTTGTTACTGTTGACTATTGCACTCTGCCTTACATACTACTGACCCCCAGCACTTTGTGTTACATACTCCTGACCCATGCACTCAACTTCACATGCTACTGCTTCACATGATACTTAGTTACTCAACTCCTGTACTTTGCGTTAGCTCTGCACTCTGCGTTGGGTACTCTTGGCTTGTGCATGCTGAATCACATGCTACTGACCTCTGCACTTTGCATCACATGCTACTGACCCCTGCACTCTGCATCGCATGCTACCGACCCCTGCACTCTGCATCGCATGCTACCGACCCCTGCACTCTGCGTTAGTTACTCTTGACTCCTGCACTCTGTATTCTGTTCTACTGAGCTCTGCGCTCTGAGTTACTTACTACTCACCCCTGAAATGTTTAAATGTTTCTTACTTTTTAATGGGGCCATGCTAGTCTGTTCGCCTTACAATAAAAAAACATAAAAAATAAAAAAAAAGAGAGCGGAATGCTACACCTTTTTGGGTTTTGATCTCTTCCCTGTTGTTCAGGTAGATCTCCACCTCCCCAGAGTTACCTACCTCTGCTTTATTGGTTCCTGTTCATGTCCTGCACTGACACTTAGCCATCTGCCTATTATTTAAAGATCTCCAAAAATTGGGCAAACACCCACTGGCACACCGGCCCATTCACTCGCTGACCAGGTTGTGGTGCCAGCTTTCCTAACTCAGTCAGGAGTAAACTGTTAGGTGGTCCTCAGATCCCCTGTACCAGTTCACTTGTGCGCACTTCAAGGGATTGAGAAATATCTGCTTGATGTGAAACAACCCATTCTGCTGTAAGTGGTGGGTAAGATGAATCGGCTGGACAG
The DNA here is from genome assembly GCF_037356315.1 of Lithobates pipiens. NCBI lineage: Eukaryota > Metazoa > Chordata > Amphibia > Anura > Ranidae > Lithobates > Lithobates pipiens. The sequence continues at coordinate 69,803,259 of NW_027507785.1, read as the reverse complement.
CTGCCCATCTGGCCCATCTCCTGCCACAACTTGGCATGTACTGCTCCACTGGAGCCAATTCTATCACACAGCCTCATCTCTACTGGGGGCAGACACTGCCCTTCCCTTCTTCAGAGAGGTCCAGATGGTCAGCGGTGGAAGGGAAAGTCCTTCTCCATCCCGATCCTAGACTCCCATGTGGCTCCCCTCATTACCTTCTCCCATGGGTCTACATGCCCTTTTGGACTCTTATATACAGGGCCATCTTTAATATTGATTGGACCCTGGGCAAAACATTTCTTGGGGGGGCCCCCCCCATGCGGTTTTGCTCTTCACCTGCTCTGGGACATACAATAAATAGCAGCTAGACTCAAAATCATTTTACTGAATTAGATCGGGCGGCTATTGCAATTGGTTGCCAGAGGGTACAGTGTATCATTACCGCTCACTGACTGGTTGCTAGAGGTTACAGCACACATTACGGCTCACTGATTAGTTGCTAGAGGTTAGAGCACATGATTTCTGCTTGTTGATTGGTTGCTAGAGATTACTTTGGATATGACCTCAGGGGGGCATGAAATATATATCAATGCTGCCGGCCGCCGCTATTTACATATGAATGCTGGCAATTTACATGTAAACACAGGGTCTGCAGGTGAGTCATCTGTACACAATAGGGCAGAGCTGGGCAGCATTAATAGCAGCACTTCACACTGAGGTATTCAGACACAGCACAGGACTAAAACCTCAAGGGATGAGGAAACTTAAACCAGGATAGTTGGCAAGTATCAGCTGCTTTGGGCCCCACAACAATGACAGGGCCCAGGGCAGCTGCCCCTTTTGCCCTGCCTTAAAAACGGCCCTGCTTATATAGAGGAAAGGCGGCACGTCAAATCAGTGAAAGCTGAATGCCGATTGGCTTCTGTGGGTTGTTCTAATTCATGCTTTAAAAGGAAAAAAAAAAGAAAGGAATGTATGATCATCATGGGGGGGTGTTCAGTAGTCTTTAACACACTTCACACGTCCTAAGATGACAATGCTGCTTCTCCATATATACAGTGTGGTGAGTGTTGTCACCCTAGGACAGGCGTGTGTTACTGGTAGGATCACCAGGTTAAAATAAGAAAAAATCCCGAAAAGATAAAAAGAATGTAGCCACCAATAGGCGAGCCAATGGCTGCGCTGCTTTCAATCCATCCACTCTAGCCAATCAACGGCCAGGCTGAGCGGCAAAGAGGACATCGGGGAGCGAGCGCAGCAGGTGAACGGGCTCAGGTAAGTAAAACGGGGGGGCTGGGGGGGGCGGTTTTGTCGGATGTTTACTATTCCTTGGACTGTATTGCTATTTTGCACTAACTTATTTGCACTCTGCACGTATGCCGCGTACACACGATTGGATTTCTTGTCGGAAAAAGATATGACGGCTTTTCCGACGGGATTCCGCTCAAGTTTGCCTTACATACACACGGTCACGCAAAAGTTCACTGAAATTATGACCGTCAAGAACACGTGACGTACAACACTACGACGAGCCGAGAAAATGAAGTTCAATGCTTCTGAGCATGCGTCAAATTGTTTCCGAGCATGCGGGTCGGAATTGCCACAGACGATCGCATTTTCGGATAGGAACTTTTCCTGACCGAAAAACTGAGAGCATGCCCTCAATCTTTTGCTGGCTGGAATTCCGCCAGCAAAAGACCGATGGAGCATATACACGGTCGCATTTTCCGACAAAAAACTCTCATCGGTCTTTTGCGGCCTGAAATTCCGATCGTGTGTATGCGGCATAAGAGACTGTTTGCTGGTTTTTGCACAGTTCATTTTGCATTTTGCACATTTATATTTTGCACTCATTGTATTTACAGAAGAAATATTCTAGTGTTTCAACATCATTTATTTTGCACTTTGAAATCAGTCACTTTACAACTCACTGTGGATATTGTTTACACTATTGATCTATTTTTGTTCATTTTGTTTATTCATTTGCATGTGTACTGCTACCTTTAAGCAGTGCACTTTGTTTTTTTTTCCTACAGAAGAATTATTGTTGTGTTTTCACATTATCTATTTTGCACTTTGCACTTTGTTACCAGTCAATTTACCACACACTGTGGTTATTATTTACACTGTTGATTCATTTGTACTGTTACCTTTAGCAGTATTCTTTCTCTGATTATTTGGTTCTCTTGTAAACAGCGCAGCACCAACCCCCATTTGTTTTATAATGCAGCGTACACACGATCGGAATTCTCATTGGAAAAAGCTATGATGTTTTTTCCGGCGGAATTCCGCTCAAGCTTGGCTTGCATACACACGGTCACACAAAAGTTCGCTGAACTTTCAACCGCCAAGAACGCGGTGACGTACAACACTTCGACGAGCCGGGAAAATTGAGTTCAATGCTTCCGAGCATGTGTCGCATTGTTTCCGAGCATGTATAGGAATTTTGCGCGTCGGAATTGCTACGGACGATCGGAATTTCCGATCGAAACTTTTTCCTTCAGGAAAAATTGAGAACCCGCTCTCAATCTTTTTCTGGCAGAAATTCAGCCAGCAAATTTCCGATGGAGTATACACACGATCGCATTTTCTGACGAAAAGCTCTTGTCGGTCTTTTGCTGGCCGAATTTCCGATCGTGTGTATGCTGCATTAGAAGATACCAATCACTCTCTATGTTCATTCATAACTGAAGCACTACTGCCCTACTGACACCAATATCTGCCCTACTGACACTGCTCATTGCTCCATGGGCCCTAATGGTTTATTACTGAATACAGAGCTGCATTTATTTATTTTTTATTGGCTTGGAGGAGATTATGTAATGTAAGGCAAATGAAATAGAGGAATCCGCCTATGGAATGTTCTGTTGTGTGATGTACAGTATGTGTTCTACTTACCTCCCTCTGATCAATATTTGTACACATGCATACTTCTCATACCTGGAAACATGATAGAGAGATTTACTGCCGCCCCTTCCTATGTACTGTATATCAGTGGCGTCGCTAGGGGGTGGCTTTTGGGAATATAGCCCAGAATCTGGGGCCCATAGCCCTGAGTCTCTGCAAGGGTCCCCAAGGGGAGGGGAGGCTCTCTGAGGACCCTAATGTAAGGGGGCTCTCTGGGAACCCTGATGTAAGTGGGGGGGGGGTTCTCTGGGGACCCTTATTCAAGGGGGAGGCTCTCCGGGGACTCTGATGTAAGTGGGGGCTCTCCGGGGACCCTGATGTAAGGGGGAGGCTCTCTGGGGACTCTGATATAAGTGGGGGAGGCTCTCTGGGGACCCAGATGCAAGGGGGAGGCTCTCTGGGGACTCTGATGTAAGGGGGGGCTCTCCGGGGACCCTGATGTAAGGGGGGCTCTCTGGGGGCCCTGATGTAAGGGGGAGGCTCTCTGGGGACCCTGATGTAAGTGAGGGGGTTCTCTGGGGACCCTGATGCAAGGGGGAGGCTCTCTGGGGACCCTGATGTAAGGGGGGCTCTCTGGGGGCCCTGATGTAAGGGGAGGCTCTCTGGGTGCCCTGATGTAAGTGGGGGGTTCTCTGGGGACCCCGATGCAAGGGGGAGGCTCTCTGGGGATCCTGATGTAAGTGGGGGGGTTCTCTGGGGACCCTGATGCAAGGGGGAAGCTCTCTGGGGACCCTGATGTAAGGGGGGTCTCTGGGGGCCTTGATGTAAGGGGGAGGCTCTCTGGGGACCCTGATGTAAGTGGGAGGGTTCTCTGGGGACCCTGATGCAAGGGGGAGGCTCTCTGGGGACCCTGATGTAAGGGGGGCTCTCTGGGGGCCTGATGTAAGGGGGAGACTCTCTGGGGACTCTGATGTAAGGGGGGGCTCTCCGGGGACCCTGATGTAAGGGGGGCTCTCTGGGGGCTCTGATGTAAGGGGGAGGCTCTCTGGGGACCCTGATGTAAGTGGGGGGTTCTCTGGGAACCCTGATGCAAGGGGGAGGCTCTCTGGGGATCCTGATGTAAGTGGGGGGGTTCTCTGGGGACCCTGATGCAAGGGGGAAGCTCTCTGGGGACCCTGATGTAAGGGGGCTCTCTGGGGACCCTGATGTAAGGGGGAGGCTCTCTGGGGACCCTGATGTAAGTGGGAGGGTTCTCTGGGGACCCTGATGCAAGGGGGAGGCTCTCTGGGGACCCTGATGTAAGGGGGGCTCTCTGGGGGCCTGATGTAAGGGGGAGACTCTCTGGGGACTCTGATGTAAGGGGGGGCTCTCCGGGGACCCTGATGTAAGGGGGGCTCTCTGGGGGCTCTGATGTAAGGGGGAGGCTCTCTGGGGACCCTGATGTAAGTGGGGGGTTCTCTGGGAACCCTGATGCAAGGGGGAGGCTCTCTGGGAACCCTGATGTAAGGGGGAGGCTCTCTGGGGACCCTGATGTAAGTGGGGGGTTTCTCTGGGGACCCTGACGCAAGGGGGAGGCTCTCTGGGGACCCTGATGTAAGGGGGGCTCTCTGGGGGCCCTGATGTAAGGGGGAGGCTCTCTGGGGACTCTGATGTAAGGGGGGGCTCTCCAGGGACCCTGATGTAAGGGGGGCTCTCTGGGGGCTGTGATGTAAGGGGGAGGCTCTCTGGGGACCCTGATGTAAGTGGGGGGGTGGGTTCTCTGGGGACCCTGATGCAAGGGTGAGGCTCCCTGGGGACCCTGATGTAAGGGGGGCTCCCTGGGGGCCTGATGTAAGGGGGAGGCTCTCTGGGGACTCTGATGTAAGGGGGGCTCTCCAGGGGCTCTGATGTAAGGGGGAGGCTCTCTGGGGACCCTGATGTAAGTGGGGGGGTTCTCTCGGGACCCTGATGCAAGGGGGAAGCTCTCTGGGGACCCTGATGTAAGGGGGGTCTCTGGGGGCCTTGATGTAAGGGGGAGGTTCTCTGGGGACCCTGATGTAAGTGGGGGGTTCTCTGGGGATATATACACACACACACATATATATTACTGTATATATACATGTGTATGCCCACCCAAGAGTATGACTTTCTTTACTACACTGCTATGGGCTCTAGCCCCAGATCTTTTGTAGACCTAGCAACGCCCCTGCTGTATATACATTTCTCAGTAGACCTAAGTCACACTGAGGTGCTTTACAGGCACTACAGCGCTAAAAATATCACCTGTAAACAGCCTCTCCTGTCTCCCCAGTGTGAAAGTCTGAGGGCTTTCACACTGGAGCGGTGCGCTGGCAGGATGGTCAGAAAAGTCCTGCAAGCTGCGGTGAAGGAGCGGTGTATTTACCACTCCTAAACCGCTCCTGCCCATTGAACTGAATGGGCACCGCTGCCGGACCGCCAGCAAAGCACCACTGCAGCAGCACTTTGCGGGTCATTTATAACCCTTTTTTTGTTAAAACCGGCCCGCTAGCGGCTGAAAACCCCCACAAAAACGATGGTAAATGGCGATGGCGCTGACACCCCAGTGAGAAAGGGGCCTAATCAATAATGTTCAAGTTACAATTGTTCTTTTAATAATATTTAATAGAAGCAAGGAAGCCACCACAAGTCTGGTGAGCCGGCACAATGTTATCAGGAGAATCGCTGATGGGTCATATTTTTTTTTTTTTACTCCTACAGGACGCCGTGCGCTGCTTTGCTAAAAATAGTTCATGTCTATTTTCTGATCTGTTCTAATTGCATCAGCTGCCAATTCAAATGAATGGGGTGCATTCACATAATACACATTAGCATGCATTAAAGCTACAGGCCAAAACAAACTGACATCTAATTTGCTAAAGCACTGTGTATCAAAAACAAATGCCATTTGTTAAAATAAAACACAGTTTTCACCTTTTTTCATCCTTTGTTGCATCCCAGTGCTGCTAGTCTCCTGCAGGATCTCTGCAGCCTGGGGGGGGGGGCAGGAGAGAGCACAGGGAGACTGGAGAGCACGTGGCGCAGCAGAAAGAAGCTGGAAAGGAGGAACAGCGGGGGCAGCTGCATATAGAGGACTTCTGACAGTGTGCATTAAAGGTCGCAGCCAATCAGATGGCGACCACCTCATTTCCTGGCTGGGGGACTCCCAGCATCATCTAGCACTTTCCTCCCCACCCTGACTGTTCTTTGCCTGCTCCTTTTTATTCATTGGATTTTAGTTCTTTCAATTATGTCAACTCTGCATCACAGATGGGCATTACCTAGTGCAGTCTGTATGCAAATATAGCAATGCCCAGCAGTGCCCACTCATGCAGACTGACATCCATCCATCAAGGCATCATGCTATCTCCATAACGCCTCCCAAGAGCCAGAACATTGCTTGCATCAAGGCTGAGAACTCTTGGGAGGTGTACTGAAGCAGGTGTATTGAAGCTATGTACAGCACCCTGCTGGCCCCTCCCACCAGCCATGATCTGCCTGCATTGCATAGGGAAGCACAGAGACCCACTGATGGGATCCCTGGATCTAAAATAGCAAATGTAATGAAAATTTGTAATAAAAACATATTTGCCATTCTGAAGCTTCCCTCCTACCACTTTGCATATTATTTTATATATATTGTGATTCTGTACTTGCCAAATATGCTGCAGAAATCTCCCTCCACTGAGTCTGGCTGCAAACATTTTAAATGTGGGTAGCTGAAGCTGCTGCCTGTTCACTTCCTGGATTTACACAGACACACACCTCCAGCTCTGCAGTTCTTATTGGCCCTCTTATGACTCATCCCCCCCTCCCTTCCTGGCAAATTCTGGAGAGTGAGAGAGAGAGAAAGAGCTGTGCATGATGTCATAAGCCTAGACTTTTTACCAGACAAGAAATGGGCTGTATAAGGTATTTACTGGCAGAAAAAAAAAATCTTTTACTATCCAAAGCTACCGGGAGAGACAGTTCTTGGGGCCTTGGCCCTATGGTCGCGCATTCCATCCTATTGGAATCTATGTAAGTACTCAGGATGGGCCAACCTGGCTTTTTCAGTTACAACTACATTTTATTATATTACACCCTACAGATATATTTGAGCATTGGCCCCTGAAAAGTGTTCTTACACGAAACGCGTCGGACCCATGTGATGCTGATACATGTCTGCAACAGACTTCCCATTTTTGATATTATATATCCATCAATTGTGGCTCTAATGTTCTTTATATCCCTACTTTTGCTGCAAGTGCTGCTCATATCATGCAATGTAACAATCTATTGTTTTAGAGCTGATATATACTTATGTATTTTCCTGTCCATGCCACACGAGTATGTAGATGTGTGGGTGGATCACCTATGAATGTATATACTATTTTTCAATGTAGTCTTTAACGTTGCCATGTTTTTATACATCTTTCTATGATCAATAAATTTGTGGACAGGCAGGAGAGCCGTCAGGACAGGATGGATCGTCTGGTGCCAAAGGATCAGCTGGGCTTAAAGGGGAACTCCGCAGGAACAGTGGAAGTGGAACGTTGTTAAGTCCTTGATAGGCTTGCAGCAGGAGATCGCAGAAGGTCATAGGATCAAAGTAACAGGCACGTGCAGGGTGGACAGAAGTGAGAGCGGGGTCTTGAGGGAAGCCAGGTTCGGTAACAGGCAGACAATGAGGTACAAGGCAGCAGGCAGAGGCGAGGTCACAAGGATAGCCAGGGTCAGGAGCCAGGAATCAGAGCAAGAACAGGCTCCAGGAGCAGGGTCAGAGCAAGCCAGGTTCATCAGGAGGTATCAGGCAGGAGAATAGCGGGTGCAGGGTATCAGGAACAGCTGAAGATCAGTCAGCAACCATCTGGGGTCAGAGCACTTCTTTAAATAGGCTGTCTGGTGCCAATTGGCCCCATGGGCGCACGCCTGCGCGTGCACACAACCCGCCACGTACTCGCGTGTGCATTGCTGCGCACAGGCATGTGTGGGCCCCCCTCGTGCGCATGAATGCGCAATGGACGGGAGCAACTGGTTCTCTTACAGTTCCGCTTTAAGGGAAAAAAAGGACTGGAACGCATCAAAAACGGGCATGCAGAAAAGCATCCGGAACGCATCCAGACTGCATTTCTATGGTGTGAACTGGCCCTAAATAAGGACACGTGTGTTCCAGTGCATTTTTGGTGCCTTTAAGTGCGTTATGGTGTGTTTTTGATGTGTTTTTTTTTACCGCGTACCAGTACAGTTCAGTGCAGAAAAAAAAATCTGGAACTGTAGCGCACTGAAACGGACCGCACTGGTGTGAACTATGCCATTGGAAACCATATAACCTACTTTCTGCGCGTTTTTGATGTAGAAAAAAACGCACTGGACTGCATGTGGTGTGACCCGGCCCTTATGTAAAAATGTCCTTAGCATGCTGATGGTGGGGGGGGGAAAGGATGAGGACTGGTTACAGGTGGACTGTCCCTTGAACAGAAATCCTCAAACACGTGTTGGGATTGCTTGCACGCGTCCCCGTCTGTTCTGCGCTCAGCGTTTTCTCCGCTCATTATTAATTTACAGCACAGATGTGTGAAGAATGTGACACTTCTCCATTCTCCGGAGTCTATTATGTTCGGCGTGCGGAGGACGTTCTCCGGGGTGTAAGGGGGAGGGTGGGAACACCCCCCTGGGTCTTGTCACTCATAGCAAAATAAAGATGTCCAATCATCTTCTAATGGAAAGGTTAGATCAGGGCAGCGAGGAAGCAATGAGCGGAGCCTGTGGGGATTGAATATGATGAAGTACCGGACTAATTGGGTTGGTTTACATTTTACAATTACATCATGGCGTGAGACGCTTTGGGAGTTCCAAGAAAAATGAACAAATAAGAGGCAGGAAAGGGGCCGCGGCGAAGATCCATTTGTATTGTGGCCCTAAAGACATACCAAACTGGAGGCTGAGCGCTAAACTCCATCCAGATATAAGAGACACAAGTTAATACCGCTCTGTGCTCATTAATACATCATTATGTGTATTATTTTATTGCAAGCAGTGTAAATACCTGAATGTGACCTGGTATCAGTCTCTTTCAGTTTACTGTACAGCAGGGCTTAAAAAAAAGGGGAAGCAGCACAAGAAGCCAATCGGATGTGTCGTGGTGCAAGGAGCATGCTGATAGGAGGCGAGAGCAGAGTGACTAAGGCCAGCCATACACAGTTCAATTCTGGGCTGGTTTAGCAGGAACCGGCTGAGATTTGAACCATTAATGAGCAGACTGAGCCTAGGTTCACATATGTGCGATCTCAGACATCACTTGTGATTCACACCCGCACCGCAGGTACCGATCACATGCGATGTCTGTGCAGTGCGAGATCAGCCATACAGTTATATGGCTGAACTCGTATTGGATTCGTACAAAAATAGTGCAGGGACTTTTTTTTTCCCTTGCACTAGAATCGGATTGCATGGGTGTTCTCACAGTGCGGGTTCACAGTTCGCACTGCGATTTGTGAACCGATCTGCGGGTGTCATTAACATTGTATTGACACCCGATGTGGTTCACAGAAGTTCGTGAACTGTAATCGCGCTGGTTCCCGCATCACACATATGTGAACCTAGGCTGAATCAGTGGTGTCACTAGGGTTGGTGTCACCCAGTCACTCCTCCCCACACCAACTATAGTCCCCCCTCAGTACAGACCCCCCTCCCTCAGTATAGACCCTCCCACCTCAGTATAGGCCACCCACTAAGTACAGACCCCCCTCCCTCAATATAGACCTCCCCCTCCCTCAGTATAGACCACCCTCAGTACAGACCCCTCTATGTCAGTATAGACCTCCCCCTCCATCAGTACAGACCCTATCCATCAGTTACAGACACCCCCTCAGTGCAGACCCCCCTCCATCAGTATAGACACTACCACCTCAGTGCAGACCCCCCCAGCAGTACAGACACCCCCCCAGCAGTAGACACCCCCTCAGTGCAGACCCCCCTCCATCAGTATAGGCACCCCCACCTCAGTGCAGACCCCCCAGCAGTACAGACCCCCCCGGCAGTACAGACACCCCCTCAGTGCAGACCCCCCCTCCATCAGTATAGACACCCCCACCTCAGTGCAGACCTCCCCTCAGCAGTACAGGCATCCCCCTCAGTGCAGACCCCCCAGCAGTACAGACACCCCCCCTCAGTGTAGACCTCCCCCCAGCAGTACAGACACCCCCCTCAGTGCAGACCTCCCATCAGCAGTACAGGCACCCCCCCTCAGTGCAGACCGCCCCCACCAGTACAGACACCTCCCCCATCAATACAGACACCCCCCCAGTGCAGACCGCCCCCAGCAGTACAGACATCCCCCCAGCAGTACAGACCCCCTTTCAGTACAGACACCCCCCCTCAGTTCAGACCCCCCCCAGCAAACAGACACCCCCCCAGTTCTGACCCCCCCAGCAGTACAGACACCCCCCTCAGTGCAGACATCCCCCCCAGTGCAGACCCCCCAACAGTACAGACACCCCCCAGTGCAGACTCCAATCAGTATAGATGCCCCCCTCGGTGCAGACCCCCCATCAGTATAGACACCCCCCCAGTGTAGACCCCCCATCAGTTTAGACACCACCCCTCAGTGCAGACCCCCCCATCAGTATAGACGCCAACCCTGCACATGACATGTCCATCTTCTACATTTAGTAAAGTTTACAGACCTCAGAACAGTGTGGACAGATACACACAGCAGTGTCCCTCGAGCTCGGACTCCTCCTCCTCTATGGATGTAAACAGAGAGGAGGGGTAGGCGGCTTCGGTCCGCTCCGCTGAGGGAAAGATCATCAGGGCACTGGGCGATGTTAGTGGTGCCACTACCCACGGGTGTCACCCCGTTGATGGCTGTCACTCGAGTGCGGCCGGCACCCCCATAGCGACGCCACTGGGCTGAATGTACCAAGTTGATCAATCTATGAACTTGGGTACAATCAGCTTGTTGGATTCTCTTGAAATTATTGCTGTCAGCACTGTCTGTGTTGATGGGGAAATCGTGCAAATGTCTTTCCTGAAATTCGCACCATGTATGGCCTGCCTAAAAAAAAAATCATCTCATCAAGGCGCCACTTCTCCTTTCATTCTCCAGTCACAGGGTGGGTGTGAGGAAGTGAAAGTGAAACTGAAGCAGAAAACCATATAAAAATACGGCTAAAAAGACACATGTTAACGCAGCTGTATAATTATTAATAAATCATTGAAAACAAAGAAAAGGCAGCGCAGTTCCAAAAAAATCTGTGTCCAATCTCCAATGAATAAACAATCAATATTATGTGTGTCAAACCCAACAATATCCAATTAATGTCAAAAATGTGATATAGATACAATATGTGTGCAAATAATCCAATATTATGATACACTGTTGTGCAAATATGCATCAAAAACAAAGTGCTCAAAAGAAAAACATAGTGCAAAATGCTATAATTATTGAAAAACATAAATGCAAACAAAATCGGTAGGATTTGTTTTTCTTTTGAGCGCTTTGCACTTTGATTTTGATGCATATTTGCACAGCAGTGGGGGTTATTTACGAAAGGCAAATCCACTTTGCACTACTAGTGCAAACTACAAGTGCAAAGTGCACTTGAAATTGCACTTAAAGTGCACTTGGAAGTAAGTCGCTGTAGATCCGAGGGGGACATGCAAGGAAAATAAAAACCAGCATTTTAGCTTGTACGTGATTGGATGATAAAATCAGCAGAGCTTCCACTCATTTCATATCTACCCCTTATGCCGCGTACACACGATCAAACAAGCGGGTGGAAAAGTCCGGCAAACTCAAGTCCGCCAAACAATCCCCCCGTGTGTAGCCTCCAGCACAATTTTGGCCCGAAAGTACGGCGGACTTAGAATGTAGTTTTGCACTCCAATCTTCCCACCGGACTCGCATTCCGGCGGACAATCCGGCCGTGTGTATGCCAGTCCGCCGTACTTTTGAAATGAACGGACTTTTCCCACCTGGAGAAAAGTCCGCTCATTTCGAACGGGTCTCCAGGTAGGGCCCGCGAAGGAGACGTCGCTGGCCCCGCCGCCTGGTATGGACTTAAAGGGGAACCCCAACGCCGAAAAAATCGGCGTGGGGGTCCCCCCAAAGTCCACAACAGACCCTTGTCCGAGCACGCTACCCGGCTGGCCAGGAAAGGAGGGGCGAGCGAGCCACGAGCCACGTGCCCTCAACATGGGGGGTGCCTTGGGGAAGGGGGGGCCGCGCGGCCCCCCCACCCCAAAGCACCTTGTCCCCATGTTGATGAGGACAAGGGCCTCTTCCCGACAACCCTGGCCGTTGGTTGTCGGGGTCTGCGGGCGGGGGGCTTATCGGAATCCGGGAGCCCCCTTTAATAAGGGGGCCCCCGGATACCGGCCCCCCACCCTATGTGAATGAGTATGGGGTACAATGTACCCCTACCCATTCACCTGTAAAATAAAGTACAAAAAAAAACACAACACACAAGATAAAATAATTTATTGCACAGCTCCGGGGGTCTTCCGTCTTCGGGGGTCTTCTCGCCCGGCAGAAGAACCGAAGAGGGGGACAAGACCCCCGAAGTCGGAAGAAGAGGCCGAGCTCCTCCACTAGTAAAAGAGCTACAAGAAGATAGCGGAGGAGTCCGGCGAGAAGACCCCCGAAGACGGAAGACCCCCGGAGCTGTGCAATAAATTATTTTATCTTGTGTGTTGTGTTTTTTTTTGTACTTTATTTTACAGGTGAATGGGTAGGGGTACATTGTACCCCATACTCATTCACATAGGGTGGGGTGCCGGTATCCGGGGGCCCCCTTATTAAAGGGGGCTCCCGGATTCCGATAAGCCCCCCGCCCGCAGACCCCGACAACCAACGGCCAGGGTTGTCGGGAAGAGGCCCTTGTCTTCATCAACATGGGGACAAGGTGCTTTGGGGTGGGGGGGGGCCGCGCAGCCCCCCCTTCCCCAAGGCACCCCCCATGTTGAGGGCACGAGGCCTGGTACGGCTCAGGAGGGGGGGGGGGGGCGCTCGCTAGCCCCTCCTTTCCTGGCCGGCCGGGTAGCGTGCTCGGACAAGGGTCTGTTGTGGACTTTGGGGGGACCCCCACGCCGATTTTTTTCGGCGTTGGGGTTCCCCTTTAAGTCCATACCAGGCAGCGGGGCCAGCGACGCGGGCCCCGCCTACCTGGAGACGCGTTTGAAATGAGCGGACTTTCCTCCGCGTGTGTGGGCGAGTCCGTTCATTTCAAAAGTAGGGCGGATAGTACGGCGGACTTAGTACGCCGTATTAGTCCGCTGAAAAAGTGCCGTGTGTGGGCAAGTAGCCCATTCGGAAAGTCCGACGGACAGTCTGGCGGGAAGTCCGCCAGACTAAGTACGTCGGACAGACGGCTACGTGTGTACGCGGCTTTAGATTCACAGGGACTGCACTTCCAAGTGCACTTGTAGTGCAAAGTGGATTTGCCTTTTGTAAATAACCCCCATTGCATCTATATCACCTTTTTGACACTTATGGGATATTGTTGGGTTTGACACACATAATATTGATTGTTTATTCATTGGAGACCAATTTAGAGATTGGACACAGATTTTTTTTGGACCAGCACTGCTTTTTCTTTGTTTTCATATCTTTTTAGTTCACCAAAATTGGACTGGCTGCCATCCATTTATATATTTTTCTATGCAAGTTTTATATTTTATATTGTTGGGTACTTTTTTGTCATTTTTAACCGTCCCATTTCCCAAAGATTCCCTGTGGCACTGTCTATTTTCTCTCTTTCCTATTAATACATAATTACATGTAATTTTTTTATATGCAAGCAGTGAATGTACAGTAGAACCTTGGATTGCGAGCATAATTCATTCCAGAAACATGCTTGTAATCCAAATCACTTGTATATCAAAGTGAATTTCCCCATAATAAATAATGGAAACTCAAATGATTCGTTCCACAACCATTTATTCATAAATCCTTCAGTTTACAATACATAGAAAAAGATTATAGCAATGTGACCAGGTTGTGTAGCCATAAAATGTCCATCCACAAATGGAAGCCTCCACAAGGGGATTAGAAACAAAATCCAACAGGAGCTACATATATACATATATATTGATATATAAGTGATGTCTTGATATACAAGTAGCCTCATGTCACAACTGAGTATAAAAGAGAAGAGGCGCCTCTAAGTGTAGCAATATGATTACATTTAATGAAGGTACAACATTTAGCAACTCACATGATTGATGATTAAAAGAGGCACGTCTAACTATGTAGGCATCCGGGGTAAAGCTGTCCACATAGACTGTCCTCCGCACCTCTGGCTCTCACCGCTGTCGGTCTGCAATGATGACCAGGAGGACTACCCTGCAGTAGAGCGATCTGAAAGCGAGGCTTGAAGGGCTCGTGGAGTGCAGCGTGGAAGGGACGACGTCAATGGCGAGGAGGAGGACGGTCTATGTGGACTGCTTTACCCCGGGCGCCTGCATACTTCGATGTGCCGGTTTTAATCATCGACCATGTGAGTTTCTAAATATTGCACCTTGATTAAATGTAACCATATTGCTACACTTAGAGGCGCCTCTCTTCTCTTTTATACTCAGTTGTGCCCCGAGGCTACTTGTATATCAAGAGATCGCTTGTATATCAAGTCAAACTAAATAAAAAAATGTTGCTCTTCTTGCAAAACACTCTCAAACCAAGGTTTTACTGTACCTGAATTTGACTAGATATCACTCTCTTGCAGTCTACTGTACAGCAGAGCTCAAAGAAGATGGAGCAGAAGCAACACAAGAAGCCAATCAGATGTATCGCGGTGTAAGGAGCAAGGAGAGAGCAAAGTGACTAATCAGCTCATCCAGGTGCTACTTCTCCTTTCACTCTCCAGTCATGGGGAAGGTGTGAGGAAGAGTAAGGCCGCGTACACACGGGCGGATTGTCTGGCCAACTAAGTTCGTCAGACAATCCGTCAGACAGTCCGTCCAAATTTTGAATGAACGGACTTGACCACACACGATGAACAGACAGTCCGCTGAAAGCTTGCGCGATGACGTGTACAGCACGTACGACGGGACTAGAAAAACGACGTCCAATACACTGCAATGCAACCTTCGGCCGTGTAAATCCTTTCTGAGCATGCGCCATACTTAGTCCGTCCAACTTGCCTACACACGAGCGGACTGTCCGCTGAAACCAAGTTTGGACGGACAAAACCAAGTTTGGACGGACAAAATTACGGAAATTCCGAAAGACTTAGTCCGCCAGACTGTCCGCTGAAAAAGTCCGCTGAAGCCCACACACGAGCGGATTGTCCGCTGAAACACGGTTCAGCGGACTAAGTTGGACAGACAATCCGCCCGTGTGTACGCGGCCTAAGGCCTGACTCACACCTATGCACAGTGGCGGCCCGTCTATAGGGGGCGCACGGGCGCCGCCCCCCCCCCCCCGCATTGGAAGGGAGGTCACCTCTCCCCCTTCCCTCTCGGCAATCATTTGGGACACATCATAGGTCCCAGATGATTGCCCGGCCAGTCACGGCGCTTGCGCAGTGGGTGCCCGGCTGTGAAGCCGGGTGCCCACACTAAGGCCCCTTTCACACTACCGATCCGTTCATATCAGCCTGTCAGTTTTTCAGGCGGACCTGAACGGATGCTCCATAGAGGTCTATGGAGCGTCGGATGTCAGCGATGACATGTCCGCTGACATCCGACCCGCTCCGATCCGAAAAAGTGTGACGGAGGAAAAAGCTATTATTCCATCCGTCATCAGATTGGATCGGGTGACGACGGACACTGCGGTCCATTGTCACCTGATCTCCCATAAGGGAGAGCGGCGCTGTGACAGGTCCATTCCCTGCGCAGTGTGCAGAGACGGACCTGTCATCTTCCTGCTCAGCGGAGATCGCTCCGGCAATCCCTGCTGAGCAAGCGGATATCCACGGGGCGGATTAGCACTGATCCGCCCCGTGTGTAAGGACCCTTACAATGCCGGCGCCATAGAGAGGAGGAGGAGAGGAGCGGGGCTTCGTTCCCCCGCATCGCTGGACCCTGAGACAGGTAAGTGTCCAATAATTAGAAGTCAGCAGCTGCAGTATTTGTAGCTGCTGACTTTAATTTTTTTTTTTTTTTTTTTGCAGAACTCGGCTTTAATCATTGATACATCATTATATGTACTTTTTTTTTAAAATGCAAGCAGTGTAAGTATTTGAATTTGACTTAATAACAGTTTCTTGCAGTCTCCCGTACAACAGAGCTCAGAGAGGAGGAGGGAGAAGAAGCACAAAGAAGGCAGCCAAGTGTGTCGCAGTGCAAGGAGCATACTGATAGGAGAGAGCGGAGTGACCAAGAAATCAGCTCATCAAAGTGCTTCTTTTCCTTTCAATCTCCAGTCATGGGGTGCATGTGAGAAAGAGTAAGTGAAAGTGAAACTGCAGCAGAAAAACAGCAGCCTGCCTCTGTCACCAGTCAGGACTGCCCCATGTGGCAGAGCTGTGTAAATCTCAGGACTGAATGGAAAAAATAGTTTGGCTGGTACCCCAACCCTAAGGAGACCCTGCTTATCACAGAGCTGCTTTTAGAACTGTACATGTATAAAGACACAAGTTTACTCCGCCCTGTAATCATAAATACATCATTACATGTAAAGCAGTGTAGGTACCTGAATTTGACCCGGTATTAGCCTCTGGCTGGGGGAGAGAGCTCTGTGAGAGCTCAGAGAGTGGGAGGGAGAAGCAGCAAAAGGAGCCAATCAGGTGTGTTGCAGTGCCAGGAGCATGCTGATAGGAGGACAGAAAAGAGTGAGCTCATCAAGATGATGCTTTCTCTTATGCCTCGTACACACGGTCGGATTTTCTGACGGAAAATGTTCGATGGGAGCTATTTGTTGGAAATTCTGACTGTGTATAGGCTCCATCAGACATTTTCCATCGGAATTTCCATCACACAAAATTTGAGAGCTGGATCTCAAATTTTCTGACAACAACATTCGTTGTTGGAAATTCCGATCATGTGTACACAATTCCGACTCACAAAGTTCCACATGTGCTCGGAATCAATCAGAAGAGCCGCACTGGCTATTGAACTTCATTTTTCTCGGCTCATTGTACGTGTTGTACGTCACCGCGTTCTTGACGTTCGCAATTTCCGACCAACTTTGTGTGACCGTGTGTATGCAAGACAAGTTTGAGCCAACATCCATCAAAAAAAATCCATGGATTTTCTTGTCGGAATGTCCGATCAATGTCCGTTCGTGTGTACGGGGCATAACTCTGCAGTCACAGGGTGGGTGTGAGAAGGAGAGACCTGTAAGTGAAAGTGAAACTGCAGCAGAAATTCAAATAGCCACTCTAGTGGGAGCGAGGAGTGCTGGCAAATCTAGAACCTTGAAGCTTTCATCAGATATAGAGCGCCCCGGGCTTGGCACTCGAGGGAGATTGAACAAGGCATGTGTGGACAACCTCGGTGCATGGTGTTAGGTTCTTGTGCCAATCGGAAAAAAATTTAAACAAGTAAAAGTTTTGCTTTACTTAATAACACGTTAACGCTGACGGGGAAAGTCTTATTTCTGTGCGGCCTGCCAGACAGATACATGCGTTGACTTTGACACCAGCCTGCCATCCCACTGGATGAGAGAGCAATTGTGACGTCACAGAAGTCAATAGAATCCTCTTATTCATGACCTTGTTGTCTAATCACCATGTAGACAGGCAGGAGAATAGTCTGCAGAGACTGGCAACCTCTATAACATATATATATATATATTAGGATATATTAGTCTCATTTAGACATTTAGATGTCTATGTGACAACACAGGAAGATTGTTGGAAGACAGTGACGAGGGCCCTTTTACGCGGGTGAGATTGAAAACATGCCATGGTATGTAAACAAGAGGGGGGTTTGGGACTTTGAGTGAAGCACAACATGGTGCTTCCACCCTGGTAATAAAATTAAAAGATAAAGGATAGTTGGGACTTTAAATGAAGCAATTGTATAGTGGAGATAAGTTGTAAATAAATAATATTTAATTAATGACATTGTTCCAAAAACATAAAGAGTATTTATTTAATTCATATATATATATATATATATATATATATATATATATATATATATATATATATATACATAATGCACATGAGGCATAAACATAATGAGTAAACTGATATAATCATATCGGCACATGATCAGAAATAAAAATAAAATAAATAAATATATAACTATAAGGAATTAATATAATTACCATAGCATATAAATGCCCCAACAACAGACAGTCATGATACGATCATAACGACACATAATCAAAGTGAAGTAAATAAATAGATAACTAAAAAAATGTAATATAATTACTATGGCACACACGTGCCACAACGATAGACCTAAGACTGGCACGTGCACCCACAAAATGTATGTAGGTCTATTGACTGGTAGTCAATCAGTCAATAGACCTACATACATTTTGTGGGTGCACGTGCCAGTCTTGGGTCTATCGTTGTGGCACGTGTGTGCCATAGTAATTATATTAATTTTTTTTAGTTATCTATTTATTTACTTCACTTTGATTATGTGTCGTTATGATCGTATCATGACTGTCTGTTGTTGGGGCATTTATATGCTATGGTAATTATATTAATTCCTTATAGTTATATATTTATTTATTTTATTTTTATTTCTGATCATGTGCCGATATGTTTATATCAGTTTACTCATTATGTTTATGCCTCATGTGCATTATGTATATATATATATATATATGTATGTATATGTAATATATATATATATATATATATATATATACAATATATATATATATATATATATGAATTAAATAAATACTCTTTATGTTTTTGGAACAATGTCATTAATTAAATATTATTTATTTACAACTTATCTCCACTATACAATTGCTTCATTTAAAGTCCCAACTATCCTTTATCTTTTAATGCCATGGTATGTGTTTTGCAAATAAAAATCAATGAGAGGTGCATTTTTGATGCATTTTTGATGCGTTTTTGAAGCAGGACACCAGAGATGCCGCATACAGACTTTTCAAAAATGCACCCACAATGCACTGATGTGAAGAGTTCCATAGGATTTAAAGGGAAATATTAGGATTGTGATTTTGGTGCGTTTTAGCGCAGAAAAAGCGCATCAGTGTGAAAAGGACCAGAGCGTTGTCACCCTATAGCAGGATGTAAGACAGGAACACATATTATAAATAAAATCTGTAAGATTTAAAATATTGAACATTTTTATGAAACAACATTAATATTTTAAAGCTTTAAGTGGGATTTTAGCGATTTGAGTTTACGTCCTCTAATACCCCACCAGCTCGCTGGGGATCCCTGGGGCTGGCTGGGTTTAACCATTTATTGCCTATAGGCTCATTTCAGACACGCCAGTTCTATCTAAATCAGCTTGGCACACAAACTGGAGGGTGGGACGGCTTTCAAATCAATTAGACCACTTGCAAGTCTCCGTAATTAGAAGCCGGAGATGTTTCTGCAATTTTGGAAAACGGCATAAAAACTCAATTTGAGCGTTGCGTTTCTTGCTGGCCCCATCTGCCGAATGAGATCTTCATTAGGAATTAAGTGCAGTTATTTGGGGTATCCTGGAAATAAGAGGGCACTTGACCGTGGCAATAATTGGGATCAGCTGTGCGTTTACATGGAAATTAGCTAGACTGAAACACCTTGGGTTTGTTTGTCTAGCCTGGCAGGAACGCTTGTGTGTATTCAGGCTGGAAGCTAATTAACTGTTTCTTCAGCAAAAATCTTTTCTTTAAAGGCACAGTATACTTTTTTTTTTTAACAAATTACTACACATGATTTTTAAATTTTTCTTTTTTTAATATATATATATACACTCACTGGCCACTTTATTAGGTACACCTTGCTAGTACCGGGTTGGACCCCCTTTTGCCTTCATTCTTCATGGCATACATTCATCAAGGTGTTGGAAACATTCCTCAGAGATTTTGGTCCATAGTGACATGATGGCATCACACAGTTTCTGCAGATTTGTCAGCTGCACATCCATGATTCGAATCTCCCGTTCTACCACATCCCAAAGATGTTCTGTTGGATGAGATGTGGTGAGTGTGGAGCCATTGGAGTACAGGGACCTCATTGTCCAGTGGTGAGATGATTGGAGCTTTGTGACATGGTCCATTATCCTGTTGGAAGGAGCCATCAGAAGAAGGGAACACTGTAGTCATAAAGGGATGGACATGGTCAGCAACAATACTCAGGTAGGCCGTGGGGTTTAAACGATACTCAGGGGCCCAAAGTGTGCCAAGAAAATATCCCCCACAACATTACACCACCACCACCAACCTGAACCGTTGATACAAGGCAGGACGGATCCATGCTTTCATGTTGTATACGCCAAATTCTGACCCCACCATCTGAATGTCGCAGCTGAAGGTATTCATACGTTCGAACAAAAGATATCTATGAGCGTATGGCCAGCCTAATACTCACCTTCCATCCAGAGCTGTTCCTTGCAGTACTTCTTTTCCACCACAAGATGTCCTCAGTCTTCCAGGTCAAATGACACCCAGCAGAGGACTAAGGACGACACTGAAAATGCTGGGTGTCATGGGCCCGCCCCTGATGGGGCATCATTACAATGCCGACAGTATATTGATGTAGAGAGTGATGACATCAGTGCTGCTCTCTGAAGTTGGAGGACCAGACACTGAAAAGGAGAAGGCCCTATCATGTCACATGACCAGCTTATATACTTTGGAAAAAAGGTAAGTGTATTAAAAAAAAACAGGGGGGAGATCAGCTGGTGGGGGACTGAGCACCCTCCTGTACAGCTTCACTAGGACTGAGAGGAGCCAATCAGACTCTTAAGCCGCGTACACGATGTGATTTTCTTATGGGAAAATTTTCCGTGGACAAATGTCTGTTGTTGGATTTTCTGAGCGTGTGTACACAAGTCCATCGGACAAAAGTCCAAAGTACAAACACGCATACTCAGAAGCAAGGACGAGCCAGAAGCGGTCGGTCTTGTAAACTTGCGCTCGTAATGGAGAATTAACATTCAAAATGCAGCGCACAATTCTCTTTTTCTTTAATGGGATAATAATGAAGCTGTTTTGCAAGTGATACTGATGAAGTTTTTGCAAATCAATTTTCAAAGGCACATTACCACAACACCATTATCCCGTAGTTTTTAAGATCAAAGATACAACGATGTTGGTGTCCCTTGTTATTTTACATTGTATTTTTTTAAATGTAACTGCCGACTCCCAAACTGTCATTTGAAGTAAAACACATAGCCAAGTATTATTCTACACAATTTTTTTTTTATTGTGCATTAAAAAAAGAAAACAAATAAAATTAGACATGCTATCTGCCAATAGAACTTAATCAAAAAGTGCATTCTATGCATCCAAAAATATAGAAAATTATAACAAATCAAATCATTATTATTCAACCAAAAAATAAAATAAAAGCCTCATGTATGTGTTCTGCTTCTTAATATATGGGGTCAACAATGCCAAGAGTTGGTAAAAGCAGGGGTCATCCGGAGATAATTCCCCCCAAAAAAATGTATTATTCTCCTGGAGCTCCCGCAGCAAAGACATATGACATAATTGGTCACGATTAATAAAGCGACCAATTTTTGGTCCAAGAACACCTCCTCCTCCTGTTCCTGAACTGGACTTGGGTCAAAGTAATAACTCCAAGGCCAATAATAAATAACACATTATCTCCTCCGATTCCGCAACATGGCTGGTTGACGAACGGGCGTTCAGAAATGAACTAAAAAGCACAAAATGAAAAGTGCAAATCAACACTCACCAAACTTCTACTAACAAGGATTTAGCAGAAGGAGCCCAAAGGGTGGCACTAAAGAGCTGAAAAACCACCTAGTACAACACTACGTTCGTGTTTGTTGGCCAACAATTCCTTGTAGTTTGTATGCAAGACAAAATCCAGACACACGCCTTCGGACAAAAGTCTGAGGTTTTGTCTGCGGAAAATCCGATCGTGTGTATGAGGCTTTATTGCTGTAGTGCACCTGTTCACATTAGGAGAGAACAGAGTGAGAAGTATTGAGCCGCTCCTCCTTCACTGGCCAAACAGTAGGCTGGGGTGTGTGCTGCTGCAATGGGGCTAGAGGACATAAGAAGAGATAAGGACTGAGGAAGGGAGAAAACAAGAGACAGTGAACATGCTCACATGAGGAGAGAATTGAGTCAGCAGAATTGTACCGCTGCTTCTTCACTGGCCAATCAGCAGGCTGGGGTGCGTGTTGCTGCAATGGAGCTAGCGGACCTGAGCGTGGTGTTTGGCAAGGATGCATGGATCACAAACATTACTGCACAGAATTACAAATCCTTCAGCATCAGCAGATGAACTACAGGGGTTGAACAAAATCCATGAAAACACCAGGAAAAAAACCAAAATCGTTACCTAATAAGGTGTTGGATCGCCTTTTGGTATCCAAGACATCCTGAATTCTCCAGGGAATTGACAAATATAAGTCTTGGATGGTGGATAATGGAATCTGATACCATTTGTCGTGCAAGAATCATTCCAGTTCTTGCACAGATGGCGGAGGCGGAAAACGAGCCTGAACCTTGCTTTCCAAAATGGACCATAGTGGCTCTGTGATGTTGAGGTCCGGACAGTGCAACACCCAGGGAAGGTGCGAGACTTCATCTGCATGCTCGACAAACAATGATTTAACGACAATAGCTGTGTAAATCGGAGCATTATGGTCTTGGTAAATGGCTTTGTCTTCAGGAAACAATGTCTGCACCATGGGGTGCACATGGTCGGCCAAAATTTGTACATAGTTGCTGGCAGTGACTTTACCTTTCAAGGTATTGATGGAGCCTACAGAATACCAAAATATGGCTGCCCAAACCATGACAGTCCTGGTTGTAAGCTCGGGATGGTGTTCGCCACACGGAAACACATCCAGTGGTTGGGAACAGTGAGAAGTTTGATTAATCGGACCATATTACAGTCTTACATTGATCGATAGTCCATGATTCATGAGTGTTGCACCACTTTCGCCACTTCTGAATACTAATATCGGTCACTAATGGTTTGGCGATTGCAGCTCACCCATGAATGTTTTGCTTATGGAGTTCCCTCCGCACAGTTTTTGTGGACACAGGCTTTGGTAGACTGAGATTGAGCGCTGCAGTAACTTTTGCAGCAGTTGATTTCTTATTTCGGGTCACAAACCTGCACAATGTCCTTTGTCTCTTTTGGTTAGTTGGCCGTATCGACCGCACTTATGCTTATCAGACGAAGTTTTCCCAGAAACTGTATACGCCGTCATAACCTTTGATACTGTACCTCATGTAGCACTACCCCCATAGGAGTTGCTAAAGCTAGGGTTTCCCACCTGCTGCACAGCCAGTCACATAGTATTTCCTTAATTCACTTAACACAGAAAATAGTCCTTGACTTGTTTTTTTGTTTTTATTAGGGGATGATAACGTAAATGGGGTAAGGAATTTTGGGGTACCCAGTGTGACAACAAATAGAACTTCAGGGACAACTTTCTCCCTATTTAGAACCCTTTCACACCAAGGTTGGCGTCGGTGGAAAAGAGGCGCTACTTTTCGCGCAGCTTTACCATCGTTTTAGAGGTGCTATTTGACCGCTAGTGGGGCCGTTTTAACTCCACCCCGCTAGTGGCCGAAAAGGGGGTTAAATCCACCCGCAAAGCGCAGGACACTGGGTCGGTAATCAGCATATAAAAAGCTGTAAAAAACAGCTCATACTCACTGATCACTGGCTGGCTGCAGCGATCCCCTCTCTTCTCCTCACTGACAACTTCCGCGTGAGGAGAGGAGAGCCGATCATCTAACAACCAGCTCTCTGCTTACGGCACACGACGGCTGTGATTGGAAACAGTCGTCATGTGATCAGGAGGGCCAATCACAGAGCCCTCCTGCCGATCGGAGATGTGCTGTGTCCGGGTGACACAAGTGCATCGGGATCGCGCCTCTGCGAGGGCACGCGCGCGCGATCCCCCTCCTTCTGAGGGACTTTTTCCTGAACCTCCACTCAGAAGGAGGAAGCTCCCACCCGGCCGTATATGTGCAGTGGCTGGGTGGGAGATGGTTAAATACTGACTATGGTCAATGGGATATGTTTCCATTTTACTTGTTGATATGGGAAATTTTAAACGCATAAATAGCGTCTACATCTTAAAGCAGAACTCTACCCTAAGGGGAAGCTCTGCTTGTTTGTACCCCACCTCTACTGCCGCATTTGGCACTTTTTGGGAGGGAGTGGGTACCTTGTTGTGACAAGTACCTGCTTTGACTTCCGGCTCAGATTTCCCCGCCGAACTGAAACGGAAGGTCGGCCTCTCCTTCTCTCGTAGACCTGTGATGTGTCCCAGAAGACTACAGGACCATTCACAATGTGCAGCGTGCCTCGCGCATGTGCAGTGGGAAACAAGCTGTGAAGCCGCAAGGCTTCACTTCCTGTTTCCCTTACTAGAGATCCCGGTGCCTGCACCTGAAGCCAAATGAAGAATCTGCTCGGGTGAAGACATTGCGGGATCCCTGGACAGGTAAGTGTCCTTATAATAAAAGTCAGCAGCTCCAGTATTTGTAGCTGCTGACTTTTATTTTTTTCTGAAGAAATCTGAAGCTCCTTTTTAACATTTACTACCGTAATTCTTCTTTTAATATCTTTCTAAATCTTTTAGTAAAAAAAAGTGTTACAAAAAAAGTTCCCTTTAAAAGGTGCGTTCCACATTTCTAAAAATTGCCGTTGATGAGAAATCGCGTGACATGTTTCAGTCCTTGCTTATCCCGCATCGTCCATAGATCAGCTGCTGATAGCAGGGGGTGTGCGCAGATGTCGGAGGACTGCAGTCATCACGATCATTAAACACACATTTAAAGGATAATATTTTATAATAGTGGTGCCTAAAGTGTGAGTTTGTGTCCTAAACTGAACTGCAGAACAAAGAGCCGGATTGTTCATCAATGTGCGTGACATGCAGATACAGGCATAAAACCGATCGTTGTGAGAGAGGATCTCTCATCATTCCGATACTGACATTTCCTATGTGTCAGAGCCCCGCCAGGAGAATAGGGATTAAGGGATCGCCCTTCTTGGCTCTGCTAGGAAGCATGCCCCAGGCACTTCAGCCACTAAATACCTTTCAAAAACCAGGGACTATTGAGAAAGAGAGAGAGAGAGAGAGAGAGAGAGAGGAGAGATGGAGAGACAGTAAGAGGGGAGAGAGAGACAGAGGAAAGGGAAAGAGGGAGAAGAAAAAAGAGTGGTAGGGGGTGGAAGAAAAGGGAGAGTGATAAGAGAGGAAGGAGAGAGAGAGATGTGGGGAGAGATGAGAGTTATAGAGAGGAGAGATGAGAGTAAGGCTGCTTTCACACTGGGGCGGGAGCAGCGTCGGCGGTAAAGCGCCGCTATTTTTAGCGGCGCTTTACCGTCGTTTTAGCGGTGGTGTGCGGGCGCTAGTGGGGTGGTTTCAACCCCCGCTAGCGGCCGAAAAGGGGTTAAACCCGCCCGCAAAGCGCCGCTGCAGCGGCGCTTTGCCAGGGGTATTGCCGCGGTGTCCCATTGATTTCAATGGGTAGGAGCGGTATAGGAGCGGTGAATACACCGCTCCTTCACCGCTGCAAAGATGCGGCTAGCAGGACTTTTTTCACCGTCCTGCCAGCGCATCGCTCCAGTGTGAAAGCCCTCCGGCTTTCACACTGGAGTTAAAGGGGCCGTTTTTTTTCAGGCGCTACACAGGCGCTATTTTTAGCGCTGTAACGCCTGAATACCGCCCCAGTGTGAAAGCAGCCTTATAGAGAGGAGAGAAAGATATTACAGAGAGGGGGTGATAGAGGAGTAGAGAGATTAAAAAGGGAGAGTGATTGAGAGAGTGAAAGGAGAGAGAGAGAGAAAGGAGAGAGGGAGGATAAAGAGAAAGAAGATGGAAGAGAGATGAAGGAGAAAAAGAAATGGGAGGAGAAGGAGAAAGTAAATGGGGAATAAAAGGGGAGAGAAGAGAGGGAGAGACAGAGGAAAGGGGAACAGGGAGAAGAAAAAGAGTGGTAGGGGGGTGGAAGAAAAAGGAGAGTGATAAGAGAGGAAAGAGAGAGAGAAATGATGGGAGGAATGAGAGTTATAGAGAGGAGAGATGCGAGTTATAGAGAGGAGAGATGCGAGTTATAGAGAGGAGAGATGAGAGTTATAGAGAGGAGAGAAAGATATTACAGAGAGGGGGTGATAGAGGGGTAGAGAGATTAAAAAGGGAGAGTGATTGAGAGAGTGAAAGGAGAGAGAGAGAGAAAGGAGGATAAAGAGAAAGAAGATGGGAGAGAGATGAAGGAGAAAAAGAAATGGGAGGAGAAGGAGAAAGTAAATGGGGAATAAAAGGGGAGAGAAAAGAGGGTGAGAGAGATGATATAGATAAAAAAAGGAGAACTAGGGAGAGGAAAGAAAGTTGGGAGAAAGAGTGTGTGTGATGTGTGATGGAGATTAACAAGATTAACAAGAGAGAAAGGAGAGCGAGAGAAGCAGAGGGAGAGATAGAGAGGAGAGAGATTAAAATGGAGGGTGAGGGAGAGAGTGGAAAGAGGTAAAGAGAGGGAGAGAAAGAAAGATAGAAAGAGAAAGAAAGGAGAGAGGGAGGAGGAAGCTAGAGAAAGGAAGGAGAAAAAGAAATAAGAGGAGAGGGAGCAAGTAAATGGGGGATAAAAAGGGAGAGAAAAGTGTGTGGGGGGGGGGGGAGGTTATATAGAGTAAAAAAGGGGAACTAGAGAGAGGAAGATAGAAAGCAGGGAGAAAAGTGTGTGAGGGGGGATTATAGAGAGGAGAGGGGTGATAGAGAGGTAGAGAGATTAAAAAGGGTAAGTGAGAGAGAGGAGAAAAAAGAAAAGAGAGAGAGGAGGGGAAGGAGAAAGTAAATGGGGAATAAAAGGGCAGAGAAGAGAGGGAGAGAAATGATATAGAGAAAAAAAAAGGGAACGAGAGAGAGGAAAGTAAGCAGTGAGAAAGAGTGTGTGTGATGGAGATTAACAAGAGAGGAGGGAGAGAAGAGAGTTATAGGGCGATAGAGAGGAGAGAGATTAAAAAGGGAGGGTGGGTGAGTGAGTGGAAGGAGGTAGAGAGAGGGAGAGAAAGATAGGAAAAAAAGAAAGGAGAGAGTGAGGAGGAAGCTAGAGAGAGGAATGAGAAAGAAATAGGAGGAGAGGGAGAAAGTAAACTGATAAAAAGGAAGAGAAAAGTGATATAAAGTAGAAAAGGTGAACTAGAGAGAGGAAGATAGAAATCGGGGAGAAAAGTGTGAGTGTGGGGAGATTATAGAGATGAGAGGGGTAATAGAGAGGTAGAGAGATTAAAAAGGGTGAGTGAGAGAGAGAGGAGAAAAAAGAAAGGAGAGAGGGAGGAGGATAAAGAGATAGAAAATGGGAAAGAGAGGAAGGAGAAAAAGAAATAGGAGGAGAAGGAGAAAGTAAATGGGGAATAAAGGGGGAGAGAAGAGAGGGAGAGAAATGATATATAGAGAAAAAATGGGGGACTAGAGAGAGGAAAGTAAGCAGGGAGAAAGAGTGGGTGTGATGGAGATTAACAGGAGAGGAAGGAGAGAGAGAGAGAAAGAGAGAAATTGAGTGAGAGAAGAGAGTTATAGGGTGATAGAGAGGAGATCGATTAAAAAGGGAGGGTGAATGAGTGACTGGAAGGAGGTAGAGAGAGGGAGAGAAAGAAAGAAAGAAAAAGAAAGGAGAGAGTGAGGAGGAAGCTAGAGAGAGGAAGGAAAAAGAAATAAGAGGAGAGGGAGAAAGTAAATTGATAAAAAGGAAGAGAAAAGTGATATAAAGTAGAAAGGGTGAACTATAGAGAGGAAGATAGAAAGCAGGGAGAAAAAGTGTGTGTGAGGGAAGATTATAGAGAGGAGAGGGGTGATAGAGAGGTCAAGAGATTAAAAGGGGTCGGTGAGAGAGAGAGAGGAGAAAAAAGAAAAAGAAAGAAAGGAGAGAGGGAGGAGGAGAATAAAGAGAAAGAAGATGGGAGAGAGAGGAAGGAGAAAAAGAAATAGGAGGAGAGGGAGAAAGTAAATGGGGAATAAAAGGGGAGAGAAAAGAGGGAGAGAGATGATATAGAGAAAAAAAGGGAACTAGGGAGAGGAAAGAAGGCAGAGAGAAAGAGTGTGTGTGATGGAGATTAAGAAGAGAGGAAGGAGAGCGAGAGAGAAACAGAGGGAGAGAAGAGCGTGAGGCTGGGTTCACACCATTGCGAATTGGTTGCGGAGTTCCCCACATCCAATACACAATAGCAGGAGATTTCCACCGGCTCTCTATAAAGTCGGTTCACATATCTCTGCTGCAGCTCCGGTGTGAATTTGCACAGCAGCCCTGTGCGTCTTTTGGTCCACTTCAGCCAAACGTTTAGGCTAAAAACTGACCTGAAATGGTGAACCAGGACCCCTGCTGGGAGCTGCATGCGGCAGTGATGTGACCCCAGCCTTATAAAGAGGGGTGATAGAAAGGAGAGAGATTAAAATGGGAGGGTGAGTGAGAGAGTGGAAGGAGGTAAAGAGAGGGAGAGAAAAAGAGAAAGATAGACAGAAAAAGCAAGGAGAGAGGGAAGAGGAAGCTAGAGAGAGGAAGGAGAAAAAGAAATAGGAGAGGGAGAAAGTAAATGGGGGGATAAAAAGGCAGAGAAAAGTGGGAGAGAGAGAGAGAGAGATGATATAGAGTAATAAAAGGGGAACTAGAGAAAGGAAGATAGAAAGCAGGGGTAAAAAGTTCAAAGAAAAGTGTGTGTGTGGGGGGGGGGGGGATAAGAGAGGAAGGAGAGAGAGAGATGGAGGGAGAGAAGAGAGTTATAAGGAGGAGAGGGGGATTAAAAAGGGAGAGTGAGTGAGTGGAGGGAGGAAAAGTGAGGGAGGAGAAAGAAAAGAAAGAAGGGAGCGAGGGAGGAGGATAGAGAGAAAGGAGAGGGGAGAGAGAGGAATGAGAAAAACAAATAAGAGGAGAGGGAGAAAGTAAATGGGGGGATAAAAGAGAAAAGAAAAGAGGGGGAAAGGTGATATAGAGAAATAAAAGGGGAACTAGAGAGAGGAAAGAAAGAAAGAAAGAAAGAAAGAAAGAAAGAAAGAAAGAAAGAAAGAAAGGACAGGATTATAAAAGAGATTATATAGAGGAGAGTGGGTGATAGTGGTGACTGGTAGAGGGATTAAGAAAGGGAGGGGAGAGGAGGAGCAGAAAAGCATAACAAGAGGAAGAGAGTGGAAGGAGGAAAAGAAAAAGAAAGGAAAAGAAGGGGGCATAGAAAAACAGACGAAAAAGAGAGCGGGGAGAGAACAGAAGTAAAGTAAAAGGAGACAATAGAAAGAAACACAAGAGAATAATGCCCCATACACATATCGGTTGGATTCTCTGATGGAAAATGTGCGATCGGATCATGTTGTTGGAAAATCCAACCATGTGTGGGCTCCATCTGACTTTTTCCGTCGGATTTTACAACGCACAAAGTTTGAGAGCGGGATATAAAATTTTCCCACAACAAAATCTGATTGTTTAAATTCCCATTGTGTGTAGACAATTCCGACGGACAAAGTGCCCCACATGCTCAGAATAAACTAAGAGACAAAAGCTATTGGCTACTGGCCCGTTTATAGTCCCGACATATGTGTTTTACGTCACCTCATTCTGAACGATCAGATTTTCCGACAACTTTGTGCGACCGTGTGTATGCTAGACAAGTTTGGCCCAAAATCGGTCTGAAAAAATCAGACGGATTTTGTGGTCGGAATGTCCGACTGTGTGTACAGGGCATAAGAGATGAGAGAGAGAAAGAAAAAGAGGAAGAGTAAGAGGAGAGGGAGAAGAAATAGAGGAAGGATGGGAAAGCAGAACAAACGGAGGGGAGAAAAAAAAAGGAGTGGCGAGAGAGAGAGAAGAAAAAGGTGTATAAAGACATAGGGAAAGAGAAGGACTGAGAAAGGGAGAAAATCAGACAAGGGCAAAAAAAAGACAAAAAGAGAGGGTTGGTTTTGGTGTGAGGACTTAGAGACAAACGATGGCCATACCTGATGTTCAACCTCCTTTAATCTTTGATCTCTGGCAGACAGACCCGTGAAAGATTTGGCCATAAACACATATTGCCAAATCCATCAGATTCAGCCATCCAATGGCTCTGCTAAGCTGGCAAAAGCATAGTTGCAGATCAGCCACCTACACACAAAGATACAAGATATCCTCATGGGAAATCCCTTGGTGATACATTGAGGAATGGCCCATACATGCACAATTTACCAGCACTTGACATCTTTTTACATTGACCCCTCTGTGTTATACTGAGCAAACAAGCAGGACAAAACTCTGGATAGCCGCACACTGGAAAAAAACTTGAAATCCCATCTTTAATTGAAACAACGTGGGTCACATCAAAACAAAATCAAAAAAATCCACAGCAAAAGGAATCATAGGGTACAGGAAATCTGACGCGTTTCGCACCGTAATCAGTGCTTACTCATAGCTAACGTTGTTTCAATTAAAGATGGGATTTCAAGTCTTTTTCCAGTGTGCGGCTATCCAGAGTTTTGTCCTGCTTGTTTGCTCAGTGTGTGTGATGGTCAGCACCTGGGACTCATCAATAGGAGACAGAGTTTCAGTCCTCGAGGATTACTTTGGATCGGTGGTTCATCCTCTGTGTTATAGTTGGCTTGTGTGTGGATGTGTTTAGAGCAAAAAGTGAAAACATAGAAGGAAGGAAATTGCAGAGAACATGGAGTGTGGCCTTTTAACGCCAGCGCTGCCAATCATTCACACGTCTGGTACGGTCTCTAAACGTGTCACACCTCTAGCGAGCGCCCCCACCCCCCCGCAGAGTCCGACACGGTGGGATCCGCGATTCAATTATCCGGCCCAGCTGCTTGCCTCTGTGTAGGGAGACTTTCACAAGCTGTTATAAAGAGGCCTTAGCCGCTTCTGAACGTGTTTGCGAACATGACCCAACAGAGTCAATACAAATAATCATTGTCTTACATAGACCACCCTCCTGGGGGCTGGGGAGGGGTATTAATACCTGTGACAGGTTTGGAGAAGGGTGATTGATGTATCCAGTGCACATTTCTGTATCAAATACACTCAACTCCAGGCAGGAATTACAGACACAAATTAATGCAGCGCTGTATTCAGTAACACATCGTTTTTAAATGCAAGCAGTGTAAGTACCTGAATATGAACTGGTATCAGCCACTTCCAATCTCTATAGAGCAGGGCTGGAGTGTGAGCGGAAGCAGCAGCACACCGAACGGTCCATGTGCTGACAAGAGGCATGCTGATAGGAGGAGAGAGCAGAGTGACAGTGAAGTGAGCTCATTACTGTGCTGCTTCTCCTTTCAGTGTCCGTTCACAGGCTGGCAGTGGGTACCAGATGATCTGGGCTCAGAGGAAGTGGGTTGAATGATGCTGGATATCAGACTGAGGATACCGGGCAGCAGAAAAAACACAGAATTCCCATTACTTTCCTTTTCCACCACTGTAACCCCCTTCTCATCTGGCACAACACTGAACCCCCCTGCTCATCTGTCCAACCACTGTAACCTCCTGCTCATCTGCCCTATCCTTGTACTCTTCTGTCTCACCGCTGAACCCCCTTCTCATCTCTCCCACCACTGTGCCCCCCCTGAACATCTGCCCCACTGCTGTACCCCCGTTCTTCTCTTCCACCGCTGAACCCCTTTCTCAATGCTCCCACCAATGTAACCCCCTTTCTCATCTGCCCCACCACTTTACCTCTTGCACATCTGTCTCACTTCTGTACTCCCCTACTTTTCTGCTCCACCTCTGCACCCCCCTGCTCTTCTGCTCCACCTCTGTACACCCCTTCTCTTCTGCCCCAACACTGTAACCCCCTGGTCATCTGTCCCACCAATGTAACTCCTTTCTCCTCTGTCCTGCCACTCTACCCCCCGCTCTTCTGCCCCATCAGTGTAAACCCCTTCTCATTTGGCCCATCACTGAACCCCTTCCCCCCTGCTCCTCTGTCCTACCACTGTAACCTCCTGCTCATTTGCCCCCATCACTGTAACCCCCTTGCTCTTCTGTCCCACCGCTGAACCACCTTCTCATCTCTTCCACTACTGTACCCCCCCCCCCCCCCCCCGACTCCGCTCATCTGCCCCATTGATTACCCTCCTACTCATCTGCTCCACTGTTGTACCCTCTTCTCATCTATGATATTCATGATATGCAGAGTGGTGCAAGGAAGCAGACATGAGACACATTTACCTGTCCTGGCACACTCATCCCCGCTGATCCACCTTCCGCATCCAACCCACATGCTTGTATGTGATATATGTGATGTATGGGATGTATATGATGTCACAAGCATCTGGAATGGATACGCAATGATGAGCTCAGGTCTGGGGCATCTTCTGAAAGCAGTGGGCCTGTGTGCAAGATCAGGCCCCCGTAGTTGAGAAAAAGTGCGGAATCAAGCGCCAATGAAAAATTGGGTGTGATTTTCATTGTGCTGAATACTGGCTGTATTCAGCACAATGTGCCGGGGTTCAGTAGTAAGTGATGCAAAGTTCAGGGGTCAGGTGTACATGCTGCAGAGTTCAGGGGTTGGGAGAAGTTGATGTAGAGGTTGATAGTAGTAGATGATGCAGAGCTGAGGGGTCAGTAGTAAGTGACACATACACACAAACACATAAATAACAAAGTTCCCAGAAGCTCAACAGTAATCCCTTCTTTGAGATTGGTAGTGCCAACCAAGCGAGTCATCTTCTTCCAGATGGTGGGCGAGGGCGAGGGATAGCTGTGGTTGGCCACTGCCAAAGCCAATCACAGTCCTCCTCCTCCTGCAAACAGGGACCGCCCCCCTAGCAGAACTGCACCCAATCTCTTCCCTATCACAAAAGCTGACAACACAGCTACAGCGAAGATAACCAAACAACGTTTCTCATCCTTTACAATGCGTGGGGGGACATGGCCTTCCCCTCAGTGCAGGTGAGGTGTGGGGAATTGTGAAATTGGAATGCATTATCATCTCACTGACACTTCCCTGCACTGCTCTGCTTTTGAGGAGAGAGTCGAGTGCCGGCACGAGCTTGCAGCACCAGTGTCTGGCGTTGCCTACCACTGTGCTAGGGAGATATAACATGGCCCTGCTTCCCCTACCTCCTGTGTCTAAATAAGCCCAGCAATATAACACAAAGGCCATTTTCTTTTGCAAATCAATATTTAGTTTAACCACTTGCCGACCGCCGCACGACGATGTACGTCGACAGAATGGCACGGGCAGGCATATGGGCGTACCTGTACGTCCCTGCCTTCCCGCGGGTGGGGGGCCCGATCGGGCCCCCCCCCGGTGCTTGCGGCGGTCGGTATTCGTTCGGGAGCGATCCGGGATGAGGGGGCGGCCATTCATTCATGGCCACCCCCTCGTGATCGCTCCCAACGAATGGAAATCCTTTGTGACATCACTTCCTCTCCTGTAATGTAAACACAGGAGAGGAAGTGATGTCATCTCTCCTCCGTGTCGGTATTTTTCGTTCCGGCACCGAGGAGAGAGGATCGGTGAGTTGCACCAACACGACACTTCACAGTAGAACATGCCAGGCACACTCACACCCCCCCTTTACCCCCCGATCACCCCCCCAATTACCCCTGCCCCCCCCAGTCACAGTGACACCAATGCATATTTTTTTTTTGCATTGGTGTCATTTGTGACTGTAATAACTGTTAGGGCAGTTAGGGTTAGCCCCCTTTAGTTCTAATGTACCCCCCTAACCCCCCCCAATAAAGGTTTAACCCCGTGATCACCCCCCGTCGCCAGTGTCACTAAGGCTGGGTTCACATTGCAGCGGTTTATGAGAACGGATGTGATTCGCACCGCACTGCAGTGCAAATCACATCCGGTCTCTGCGATTTGAGTTCAGCCATTCGCCGCACCCGCCGCAAATTCGCACGGGACCCTTTTTTGGTCCGCAGCAGAATCGGATCGCATGGGTGTTCACACCATGCGATCCGAGTTTGCAGATCGCACTGCGATATGTGAACTGATCTGGGGGTGTCATTAACATTTCACTGACACTCCCAGCAGTTCGCATAGGGCAGTGTGAACTGCCGCCGGGAGGCATGCGATGCGGGAACCCGCCGCGGATTCGTGGCGTTCCCGCATCGCTCCAGTGTGAACCCAGCCTAATAAGTGATCGTTTTTCTGATCGCTGTATTAGTGTCACAGGTGACGCTAGTTAGGCAGGTAGGTATTTAGGTTCGCCGCAGCTTTTTATAGCGCCAGGGACCCCCATATACTACCGCATAAAGCCCCCTGATTGCCCCCTAGTTAACCCTTTCACCAGTGATCACCATATAACTGTTACAGGTGACGCTGGTTGGTTAGTTATTTTTTTATAGTTTCAGGGCACCCGCCATTTATTACCTAATAAAGGTTTAACCCCCTGATCACCCGGCGGGTGTCATTTGTGACTGTAATAACTGTTAGGGCAGTTAGGGTTAGCCCCCTTTAGTTCTAAGGTACCCCCCTAACCCCCCCAATAAAGGTTTAACCCCGTGATCACCCCCCGTCGCCAGTGTCACTAAGGCTGGGTTCACATTGCAGCGGTTTATGAGAACAGATGTGATTCGCACCGCACTGCAGTGCAAATCACATCCGATCTCTGTGCGATTCGAGTTCAGCCATACAGATAGTATGGCTGAATTCGCGTTGCACCCGCCGCAGCCGCCGCAAACTCGCACGGGACCCTTTTTTTGGTCCGCAGCAGAATCGGATTGCATGGGTGTTCACACCATGCGATCCAAGTTTGCAGATCGCACTGCGATATGCGAACTGATCTGGGGGTGTCATTAACATTTCACTGACACTCCCAGCAGTTCGCATAGGGCAGTGTGAACTGCCGCCGGGAGGCATGCGATGCGGGAACCCGCCGCGGATTCGTGGCGTTCCCGCATCGCTCCAGTGTGAACCCAGCCTAATAAGCGATCGTTTTTCTGATCGCTGTATTAGTGTCACAGGTGACGCTAGTTAGGCAGGTAGGTATTTAGGTTCGCCGCAGCTTTTTATAGCGCCAGGGACCCCCATATACTACCGCATAAAGCCCCCTGATTGCCCCCTAGTTAACCCTTTCACCAGTGATCACCATATAACTGTTACAGGTGACGCTGGTTGGTTAGTTATTTTTTTATAGTTTCAGGGCACCCGCCATTTATTACCTAGTCTCACTAGTGTACCCGTAAATTTAGGGGTGTCTACTTTCCAAAATGGGGTCATTTGGGGGGGGTTTGTGCCATCTTGGCATTTTATGGCCTTCAAAACTGTAACGCCCTTAGAAAGCCTGAAGGCGGTGCTTGGTTTTCGGGGCCCCGTACGCGGCTAGGCTCCCAAAAAGTCCCACATATGTGGTATCCCCATACTCAGGAGAAGCAGCAGAATTTATTTTGGGGTGTCATTTCACATATGCCCATAGCATGTGTGAGCAATATATCATTTAGTGACAACTTTGTGTAAAAAAAAAAAAAAAAAAAAGTTTGTAATTTTCCCGCAACTTGTGGCAAAATATAAAATATTCCATGGACTCAACATGCCTCTCAGCAAATAGCTTGGGGTGTCTACTTTCTAAAATGGGGTCATTTGTGGGGGTTTTGTGCCATCTTGGCATTTTATGGCCTTCAAAACTGTAATAGGTAGTGAGAAGTGAAATCAAAAATTTACGCCCTTAGAAAGCCTGAAGGCGGTGCTTGGTTTTCGGGGCCCCGTACGCGGCTAGGCTCCCAAAAAGTACCACATATGTGGTATCCCCGTACTCAGGAGAAGCAGCAGAATTTATTTTGGGGTGTCATTTCACATATGCCCATAGCATGTGTGAGCAATATATCATTTAATGACAACTTTGTGTAAAAAAAAAAAAATATTTTTTTTTGTCATTATTCAATCGCTTGAGGCAAAAAAAAAAAATATTTAATGGGCTCAACATGCCACTTATCAATTTCCTTAGGGGGTCTACTTTCCAAAATGGGGTCATTTGGGGGGGTTTTGTACTGCCCTACCATTTTAGCACCACAAGAAATGAGATAGGCAGTCGTAAACTAAAAGCTGCGTAAATTCCAGAAAACGTACCTTAGTTTGTAGATGTGACAACTTTTGCGCAAACCAATAAATATACAGTTATTGACTTTTTTTTTACCAAAGACATGTGGCTGAATACATTTTGGCCTAAATGTATGACTAAAATTGAGTTTATTGGATTTTTCTAATAACAAAAAGTAGAAAATATAATTTTTTTTCAAAATTTGCGGTCTTTTTACATTTATATCGCAAAAAATAAAAATCGCAGAGTCAGTCAAATACCTTTAAAAGAAAGCTCTATTTGTGGGAAGAAAAGGATGCAAATTTCGTTTGGGTACAACATTGCATGACCGCGCAATTACCAGTTAAAGCAGCGCAGTGCCAAAGTGTAAAAAGACCTCTGGTCATTTACCAGCAAAATGGTCCGGTCTGAAAGTGGTTAATGAAACCAATATCAATTAGAAAGCAATAGACTCACGGATGTACAGTACATGCTGTTGTCTGGTTCTTACTATTGCCTAAAATCAAGGCAGTTAAAGAGATCATTGGTTTTATCCAAGTTGTGTTGACCCCGGAAATATGCAGGATGAAAATGAAAAGTCAATCAACCACAACTCAAGGAACCCCTAGCAATCTCTGGAGGAACCCTGTTGGGTTAATAACTGCTCTAAGGCATGTAGCTAAAATCTGGACTTATAAAGAACTGCATTTGGTTATAAGAATTATATTGTTTTCAAGACAAGTTGCTGTTACTAAATTTACCAAGTTAAAGCTTTCACCATCTTTCTCTGGAATGGGAAAGTGACTAAAAAAACAAATCTAGAACCTGACACCCTTGCAAACTGTGTTTGTGAGGGTGTCCATTCCTGAGTCGTCTTGGTGGTGCAGGCCCATTCCTGGCTAATCTTGATGGTACAGGATCATTCCAGACTTGTGTTTATGGTGCTGGACTATTCCTGAATTGTCTTGATGGTGTAGGACCATTTCTGGCTTGTCTTGATGATGCAGGATCATTCCTGGCTCATCTTGATGGTGCAGGACTATTTCTGGCTTATCTTTATAGAGTAGAACTATTCTTGACTTGTCTTGCTGGTGCAAGCCCATTACTGACTTGTCTTGGTAATGCAGGCCCATTCCTGGGTCATCTTTAAGGTGCAGGATCGCTCCTGGCTTATCTTTATGGTGCAGGACCATTCCTGGCTTGTCTTGATGGTGCAGGCCCATTACTTACTTGTCTTGATGGTGCAAGACCACTCCTGGCTCTGGCTTATCTTTATAGTGCAGGACCATTACTGACTTGTCTTGATGGTGCAGGGCCATTTCTGGCTTATCTTTATAGGGTAGGACTATTCTTGACTTGACCTGATGGTGCAGGCCCATTACTTACTTGTCTTGATGGTGCAGGACCATTCCTGGCTCATCTTGATGGTGCAGGACCACTCCTGACTTATCTTTATGGTGCAAGACCATTCCTGGCTTTTTTTGATGAGGTCGGACCATTCATGGCTTGTCTTGATTGTGCAGTGCCATTCCCGACTGGTCTTTGTGGTGCAGGCCCATTTCTGGCTCATCTTGATGGTACAG
Source organism: Lithobates pipiens (assembly GCF_037356315.1). Classification (NCBI taxonomy): domain Eukaryota; kingdom Metazoa; phylum Chordata; class Amphibia; order Anura; family Ranidae; genus Lithobates; species Lithobates pipiens. The sequence continues at coordinate 69,765,847 of NW_027507785.1, read as the reverse complement.
GGTCATTCCAGACTTGTCTTTATAGTGCTGGACTATTCCTGACTTGTCTTGATGGTGTAGGACCATTTCTGGCTTGTCTTGATGGTGTAGGACCATTTCTGGCTTGTCTTGATGGTGTAGGACCATTCCTGGCTCATCTTGATGGTGCAGGACCATTTCTGGCTTATCTTTATAGGATAGGACTATTCTTGACTTGACCTGATGGTGCAGGCCCATTACTTACTTGTCTTGATGGTGCAGGACCATTCCTAGCTCATCTTGATGGTGCAGGACCACTCCTGGCTTATCTTTATGGTACAGGACCATTCCTGGCTTGTTTTGATGAGGTCGGACCATTCATGGCTTGTTTTGATGGTGCAGGGTCATTCCTGACTTGTCTTAATGGTGCAAGACAATTCATGGCTTGTCTTAATGGTGCCAGATCATGCATGGTTTGTCTTGAGGATACAGGCCCTGGAGTTGTCATCTTTATCCTGGCTTTACTACTTAGCCACTGACTCAAAACAGGTATGCAGTCAGTGAAGTGTAGAGGCAATTGGCCCGGAAAAAAAAAAGCAACTGAGTTGCCCATTGCAACCAGTTAGCCCTCAGTACCATATAACTTCTATGGGCAACATAGATTCTTTTCCTTGACTGTTAGTAAATGAGGTCTTTTATGTGGCAGTTACAGCACAGATGGCTCTTCCCGTAGGGGATAAGGAAGCTCACCATGGGGAAATATTACAGATTTAATACTTTTCCTCGAAAGCACTGAGAAAATAGTATCACCATCTATCCAGCGAGGAGCGGCCCAGCAAATCTCCGAAAGAGATTAACCGCCTGAATAGGCCCCGCCGGAGGCAGCGATTGAGTAGAGAGAACGAGAGAGAGGCGCGAGAGAGAGAAGCGTCTTTAATTCATTGTTATGATTTATTATGAGGAAATCTATAGAGGATTTGGAGGCAGATGTTGTGGTCAGAACCTCTCTTGGCAGTCTTAGTTGCTCGTGCACATTGACTCCTACCAAACACACGCGTTATATTATCTGAACTGACAGTCTGCTCTGACATCTCTGCTTATTACATCACGAGAGACCACCGTCACCCGGGCGTAAAAAAAAAAAAACAATGGCGGAATGTCACATACAAAGTAGACAATAACATGTAAGTAGATTAATAGGACAGGCTGACCTTGATTCATCAAACATGCCAATGACATACAATATTATTGTCTGAGAGGCCACTTTAGCATGCCTTTAGCACACTTTAAAGCAAGTCTGTGTTTTTCCTTTAGAGACTATTGTGCCTAGCAGAGACTTCCTGCAATCACATGTAGAAGGAGTGTGGCCTGCAGAAGCTCTGCCAAGATATGGAACAGATAGGATGTCATGAGTTCCAGTGTATGCCAGGAACCCTTCATGTGACTTTTTTCAGCTCTGAAGCCGGGAGGTAATTGTCACAGTCATGTTCATCTTCCTACCATCTTATCTGCCTAATGATTCCCAGGAAAAGAGGTACAGATATCTCTCATGGTTGGAGGACAGGAAAACCGTCACAGATGAGAAAGGTGCAGACCAAAACCAAAAAAACGAGAATCACAAGGAGGTGGAGAGTTTCAGCAACGCTTCTATAAAATCAAATTATGTCAGGATCAAGGACATTTTTTATATTGACCTACCAGATTCGGATTTCCATCACAGGAAACTAAACCTAAAGGCACATGTTACAGTACCTCCAAGATCTGAGTCTGTACATCCAGTGCCAAGGCCCATCCTGTCCACCTGCAGCATGTGTCATGCATGATGGATCTATGGCCAATTGCACATAAGCACGTGTTAGGCCGCGTACACACGCGGGGACTGTTCGCCCAACTTTGTCCGTCAAACAGTTTCAGCAAACAGTCCGCTCAAAATTAGCATGGACGGACATGGCCACACACGACGAACGAACAGTTTGCTGAAACCGTGCGCGATGACGTGAACGGCACGTACGACGGGACGAAAAATACGACGTCCTATACACTGCATTATAACTTTCAGCGTGTAAATCCTTTCTGAGCATGCGCGGAACTTAGTTTGACGAACAAGCCTACACACGAGGGGACTGTTCGCTGAAACAAAGTTTCAGCGGACAGTTTTTCGGAATTTCCGAAAAACCTTGTTCAGCGGACTGTTCGCTGAAACTGTCCGCTGAAAGCCCACACACGAGCGGACTGTCCGCCGAAACACTGTTCAGCGGACAAAGTTGGGCGAACAGTCCCCGCGTGTGTACGCGGCCTTAGTGTGCGCCAGCGTGCGCATATTGGCGTGCATCCCAGACGCTGCTAGTACTCACGCACTTAGAGGGTATTGAAGCTCCTTCCCTCATGGTAGTCAGTGCTATGAGTTCTTGCCAGACTACTCTCCTGTTGTCAACCCAGATTGCCTGACTCTGCTCGTGTCTTATACCCATTACTGGCTCTGCTTGTTCCTGCAATCTCTTGCCTGCCTTGACCTCTGCATTTAAACTGACTTCTCTCTTGCCTGCCCTGAACTCTGCCTGGATACTGGGTAATCCCTTACCTGCCGCCTTCCCTGATCTCTGTGTGGATACTGGATGCTCCCTTGCCTGCCACCTGCCCTGTCCTCTGCTTGGATACGACAACTCCCTTGTCTGCTGCCTGCCCTGACCTCTGCCTGGATACTGGGTAATCCCTTGCCTGCTACCTTCCCTGACCTCTGTCTGGATACTTGCCTGCCCTGTCCTCTGCTTGGATACGACAACTCCCTTTGCTGCCTACCCTGACCCCTGCCTGGAAACCGACTACTCTATTGCCTACTGCCTGCCCTGACTTATACCTGGATACCAAGTATTTCCTAGCTTGCCCCCTGCCCTGACCTCTGTCTTGATACCACATACTGTCTTGCCTGACATCTGTCCTGACCCCTGCCTGGATACTGATTACTCTTTTGCCTGCTGCCTGTTCTTGCCTCTGCCTGGATAACAAGTACTCACTTGTCTATCTCCTGCCTTGACCTCTGCCTAGGCACTGACTACTCTCTTGCCTGCTGCCTGCCCTGACCTTTGTTTGGATACTGAGTACTCCTTTGCCTGCTGCCTGTCCTGACCTCTGTCTGGACACCAACTACTCTCTCACCTGCCAACTGTCTTGACCTCAGTCCAAACTAACCTGTTATACACACTCTGTCTCCACAGCATAGCCATCCTGTTCCTGTAACTCCTTGGTGGGGTAATCCTGAGGGCCACAACCTGATTTCAGCTTGCAACAAAGAAGCCTGGAGGCCACTAGGGTCACTGGCCCATCACCCTGTGACTTCTGTGAGCTCAAATCGTCTGTCAGGGGGGTCATCCATAACAGCACGCAACCTTTGGTGCCTATAGAAGAAACCTACTGCTAGGGCTTTTAATTTTTTTTTGCTTTACGGCTCTCACTTTGCATAAAATATTGTGACAATGTGTAAATTGGTAACTTAATTTTTGCTTATGGTGGCAAAAAAAAAATGATGTCCAGGAACTTTACAGGACAATGTTGCCTCTTTACCACTGCTGCATTTAGACACAGGCCTACTGTGCCCAATAATATGTCCGTCCGTTCGCCTTACTCTTTTCTGTGTTAGGATAACAGTGTGCTTTAGGAACATTGCAAGCAATTTGAACTGGTAAATGCAAGAAATAAGTAATCATCCGTTTGCCATTGTAAAAAATTCTCTGAAATACTTCAAAAGTCGGTTATAATTGATACTCTGTGCGATAAGATATGGCATCATTAAACGCCAGGTGTAGGCACAGGGGAGGGAAAAGGTGAACCAAAAGTGAACAAGCCCTGAAAACAAATCCATCCCTTAATCCTGCAGGTTTAACTTTCTTTAACACGGATTAGCAATGTAACATGGGAAATTCTTGAGTGACTGAGCTGTCGGCTGCCTTTCTGGAGGACACGCGGCTGGACCTGAAAGTCATCACATTTTGGCAGTGACAAGCACACAACGCGTGTTAATATGATCAGGCTAATAACAGCACCGTGACTGCTAGGTGTATATACAGACAGGAAGAGGCACAGTTTCCACTTCTTGGTATGTACAGGTCAATGGAATGATTTGGATCACAATCCACCGCTTCCCATATAGTTTTCAGCATGTGAGATTAAAGCTGAAGCAAATTCAATCAGTAAAATCTCATGTAAAACTTAACATGGTGTAGTGCTCCCCACGCAGGAGCCGCTAATAATGTCGGGTCCTCTGTTCTTATATGCCTCTGCAAAAGGCCTCAATCCCTCTGACACCTCAGGTTATACCACTTAAGACTATGTGGGTTTGCAAATTTCACAGTACTTTAGGATCATCCTGAATTAAAACTCGAGGCTATATAGTAGATAACAGTGTGTGTTTTAGTAGCGCCCTCCTAGCTGGGTGCTAGAGTGAGTGTATATAGTTTTTGGTTTTTCTGCTTAACAGGGAGACAGCTAGGCAAATATATGTGCTGTCTGCCTAACAGAGAGCTGTGATTGTTTAATAGAGTCTGCTCGATGTGTTCTGGTGCTGCTCATGCTGTCTTGAAAGTTCCACACTGGTCCAATAGCTATGGAGTATACTGGACAGTGGGAGGAAACCTTGGAGATGAGAGCATGGCTGTCTGTACAGCCCTTGCCAATTAGAAGGGGGTGTGCCCCAAGGCATGCTGGGTGACTGTATTTATATCTGAGGAGAACGTGGGCTCTGAGTCTTCTAGATCAGTGGTCATCAACCCTGTCCTCAGGGCCCACTAACAGGCCAGGTTTGCAAGATGACTGAAATACATCACAGGTGATATCATTTGCTGCTCAGTGATTGCAGTATTCTAGTCTGCATCTCCCCAAGGCAATACATAAAACCTGGCCTGTTAGTGGGCCTTGAGGACAGAATTGATGACCACTGTTCTAGAGAGAGAGGTCCAGGTGAGGAGGGGGCCTCCTCCATGCAGGCTGCCATGCAGCCTCAGGTGGTTGACCCGGGGGCCTGAAACTTTGAGGCTACAACCCATGGTTCTTGTGAGAGCTGACTGAGGGAGGATGTCCATGGCTCCTGTCTGGTACTACTGAAGAAGGCTGCCGTGAGTGCTTCAGGAGCCTTGTGAGTACAGACTCCCACATGGGGGACCTGGGGACTGGTGCTGGTAGATCCCCCTCTGGGTGCTAGAAGTCAGCTGCTGAGGTGTGAGCTATAGGGTACACTGGCTAGTGTCTTGAAGAGGCAAAGTTCACTGAGTTCCTTCTGCTACCAAGGGACTTGTCCATTCCATGCAGGCGCTGTATGGTCCTACAGATAATCTGCTACACAGTTCTATTGAGAGAGTTGTCCTCACCTGTGAATAGTTAATTTGGAATATCCTACTAAATCCCTTTTCCTATCCAAGTTCTCCAAAAAACAAACAAAAACAAATCCCCTAGACTGGTCATTGAAGATAACGAGCGGAAGAGTGTGTGAAAATACACTGTAACTGGCTGTGGATTAATCAGTGGGAGGCCCGGGAAAACAAATATCCACGCGTCCCCTGCGGGGTACTGCTACTGCTATTATCTCTTGAAAGCAAATGCAAAGCACAGGGGCGGATTGACAACTCATGGGGCCCCCGGGCAACAGGAGATTATGGGGCCCCCGGGCAATAGGAGGTTATGGGGCCTCACAGTATATACAAACACACACACACAGTATACACAGACATATTTCTATTGGCTGAGAAGGTACTGGAGAGGTGGGGCAGCTATAATCTCAGGATTTTTAGACCAAAAGGATGTCGGTAAGGGACATTTCAGAGACAGATGTAAAAAAGAAAAAACATAGATTTTGACATACTTTCCCTGGTTTTACTGAGGCTGGCAACCCTGATGGGGCTCCCTAGTGGCTTGGGGCCCTCGGGCGTTTCCTGAGTTACCGAATGGTCAGTCTGCCCCTGGCAAAGCAGGCTGGCAGCCTGTAAAACTCCATAAGAGGCTGAAAGCTGCTGCGGCTAGATGGGGCTGGAAGGTGAACCCATAAAGGCAGTAGGCACCCAAGGACGAATGTATGGAATGCAAGCAGTCTGTGTTCCAAGCATTCATCCCTGGGGGGCATACTGCCCTAAATGCTAGTACCACTTTGTGCACCATCCAGCCGCAGCAGCTGCCGGCAGCGGGGTTGTATGGTGCACCTGTGCCTTCCATGTGCACCAAAATACAGAGATCTCATGCACAGAGGATAAACCTCCAGTGTGCTTGAGGCCTAAATGGCTGGATCAGACCGATCTCTGTGGATACATTTCCATTCCTCCCAGTTGTGAACCTCTGCTTTTTTTTTTTTTCACCAGCCTGCAGCTTTAGCCACTACAGGTGTCAAGTATATTGGATTTCTCAGAGAATTAACACCTAAGGCTGGGGCCCCTGGCTCCCACACCACAAGCCACCTGACGTGAACAAAGGGCTCACTTTGTTATGTAAACTCTGTGCAGGGGGGGGTCATTACTCCTCAATTTGTCTGTCTGGTGTGAATCAAAGTGGTGTTACATTTCCAAAGGTCGCACTGCCCGCTGACTGAATGAAAGAAGCTGCCTGACCCTCGGAATGGCTCATTAAATGAAATGAGAATTTTTCTCATGTTTTATGTCTGTTAAGCCGGATATCAGTTATCACACGTGCACATGTCCACATGTCCTGCAGGAATTTTATACCTGTGACCCTTTTAGGGCTTATTGGCAGTTGGCAGCTGCTGTCGTTATCACAGGCTATGTTCTCATTTCAGACGTCTCTTGAATCTATTTTATGCTGTATGGGCAATGCCAACCGAGGGGCTGTATGAAGAGATTTTCCAGTATGCTGCCAGATATTTTGGGAAATATGTGCACAGCCACTCCCAGGCTCCTAGGGATGGACTGAGACACATTTAGGGGTTGATTTAAAGTGGTTGCAAACCCTTTCAAACCACTTTGACCTACGGGTAAGCCTAGATTAAGGCTTACCTGTAGGTCCAAGAAATATCTCCTAAACCTATACGGTTTAGGAGATATTTACAAACAGACAGGCACAGACAGCGACGCGCAGGCGCACTGACCAGGCTGCAGATCACGGCGATATGGCTCTCGTGTCGGCGCTCGTGTCGGTTCCCGTGCGCATGCGCAGGAATGACGTCATCGCGGCCCTCCGGCGAATCACAGCACCGGAGTAGCGAGACCCGGAAGTCACTCCGGGATACATGGCAGCGGCAAAGATGAAGACGGAGGACCGCTTCGGGGGCTTCGTTCTCAGGTAAGTTATTCATAATGAGCTAGTATGCTATGCATACTAGCTCATTATGCCTTTGCCTTGCAGGTTGCATTTTATTTTTATTTTTTTAAATAGCCTTTACTTCCTCTTTAATAAGGCGCTTTGCAAAGTGCTGTTGCACTCTGCAAGAACAGTTGCTCCAGAGCTTAGTATATGAGGTAAAGCTTCACTTTGCAAAGATTACCCAATCACATGCAAGGATAATAAAAACGGCATTTTTGCTTGCACATGATTGGATGATGGAAGTCAGCAGGGCTTCTGCTCATTTACTAAGCTCTGGACCAACTGCTCTTGCAGAGTGCAACTGCAAAGTGTGCAGTTTAATTGCCTTTATTAAATCAACCCCTATGTGTCCCCCCCGTGGTTGGGCACTCATGTCGCTATTTAGAAAAAAATTAAATTGGTGGCTGGCTTCTTTCTTCTACTTTGCTCACCCATCAATGATGTCATGCACCTGATCTCACACATGCGCCATACTACATTACACTGCTGGGGGGGGGAGGGGTGGGGGGAAGACGCCATCAAAATCTTTTTTCAGCACTTTGGTAATGTCATACAGGGCATGCACTTATCTTACTTGTAAAGCTTACTTTCCAACAAACTGTGTCTCTGCACAGGGACATGCTCTGGTTTCCCAAAGATTCATCAGGAATCTTTTACTACTGCTTTTCGTGTTCCTCGCAGACAGGGGACCTTTCTCTGCACAATCCACACGCATAAAACGCACCAAACCCGGGAACTAGGACTCTGCCTGACCCAAGATGGTTGCCAAAGTCACATGAGGTGGCAGCATCCAACTAGATCGCTTCCCTAGTGACCCAGGAAACCACAGAGGAACCATCTTCCTCCTGCCTTTCATATTGCAGTGCTGCTGTGGATAGCACCACCTGCAGTGGAAAAAGTAGACTGCACCTGCCTACAATCTGCTTCCCCCGATTAAGGGCTCTCTCAACAGTAGGGATGACCTTTGGTTTGGTCCCAGCCTGGGTGTGCACCAAACCCAGAGGGAACTGTCTTTACCACCCAACTAACTACGGCCAGAACATTCCTGCCCAGCACCTGCATGTACCTAAACAGGAACGCTCATGATATTGACCTATTAGGAGCTGCATGCCTTGGCCACAGTTGATCGGGCGGCAGTGAGTGGGGATGAACGCTTCCTTTCTGGTTTGGATTAAACCCAAGTTCATTCTTAGAAGAGCCCTGGGGCCATTGGAAACTCAGAATTCTGACTTTTAATCCCATAATTTTGGGATAGGATTAGGATTAGGGAAGTTTAGGATGGCCCCGGGGATCTTCCATTGATGCTCTGATAGAGGCTACTGTATATCAATTCTCATTTTTTAACTCAGAATTCTGATTTTTAATCTCAGAATTCCTACATTTAATCCCAGAATTTTGTTGGTTAAATGCTAGAATGGCCCCAGGGCTCTTTCGTAGGTACTACATTGTTGCTCATTGATCCTTTAACCTTACAACTCACAATCCTCCTGATAGAGGTTACTGCATGTAAATTCTCAGAATTCAGATTTTTTAAACTCAGAATTCTAATTTTTAATCTCAGAATTCAGATTTTTAATCCCATCATTTTGTTGAATACATTTTAGGATGGCCCCAGAGCTCTACCATAGGTACTACATTGTTGCTTATTGGTCCTATAACCTTACAACTCACAATCCTCTTGATAGAGGTTACTGGATGTATATTCTCAGAAATCAGATTTTTAAACTCAGAATTCTAATTTTTAATCTCAGAATTCTATTTTTTTAATCTGAGAATTTTATTTAATAAATGTTACAATGGCACCAGAGCTTTTCTTTTCATCCTTAATCGCTTCCCAACTGCCTCACGCTGATATATGTAGACAGAAGGGCACCTACAGGCAGAATCACGTACCTGTACATTGCCCTTAAAGAGGCGGCGGCGGCACACCCACAGGAAGATCTGTGAGTCTGTTCGCAGGTTCTGCGGACTCAATCGCCGCGGGTATACCCGCGATTGCTTCAAGGAGAGGAAGAACGGGGAGATGCTAAAGTAAACAAGCTAAAGTAAACAAGCATCTCCCTGGTTTGTCTAGCAACAGTGACACTGCAGTGATCTGTAAAACAGCCACGCCCACCACAGTTAGTAACATGCCCCTAGGACACACCTAACCCCTACACTGCCACCTAGTGGTTAACCCCTTCACTTCCGGTGTCATTTACATAGGAATCAGTGCATCTGTATAGCACTGATTGCTGTATAAATGACAATGGTCCAAAAAATGTGTAAAAAATGTCCGATGTGTCCGCCATAATGTCGCAGTCACAATAAAAATTGCAGATCACCGCAATTTAAAAAAAAAAAAAATGCCATAAAACTATTTTGTAAACGCTATAACTTTTGCGTAAACCAATCAATAATCGTTTATTGCGATTTTTTTTTTGTACCAAAAATATGTAGAATAATATGTATCAGCCTAAACTGAGGAAACAAGTTTTTTTTTTATATATATATATATATATATATTTTTGGGGGATATTTCTTATAGCAAAAGCTCTTTTTTTTGTTTATAGCGCAAAAAATAAAAGCCACAGAGGGTGATCCAATACCACCAAAAGAAATCTCTATTTGTGAGAAAAAAATGGATGTCCATTTTGTTTCGGGAGCCACGTCACACAACCGTGCAATTGTCAGTTAAAGCGATGCAGTGCCGAATCGCAAAAAGTGCTCTGGTCAGGAAGGGGGTAAATTCTTCTGGGGCTGAAGTGGTTAAGGGCCGTACACATGGACCAAATATTGGGCGGCATTTCTATTAACGTTTGGAAAGTGTACAGCAGCCAGTCCAACAGAAGCTAGACAGTCGGCCTATTTCTGTCAATCGGTCATGCCCAATGTAGGTCTGCCGATCGGCACCTGATCAGCAATCTCTACCAATGGCTGAGAGCGCTGACTGGTGTGTTGTGGTGGGGGCCATCCCCTTGTCAGAACACAACAGCTCAGCAGGGGAAATCACTGTACTAACATTGGATTGTTAGTTGGGTTGAAAAAAAAAAAACGACTAGTGTGTATAAATAAAATAAATAAATACTTGGCTTTACTCAACAGTAACATAATTGACCATAATTACTCTAGTTTGTCAGGTGTACACAGCACCTTATCCTGGCCAAATTGGCTTTCTCAGTGTCTTTGGCGAACACTGAATCCCGGAAAAACTGTACACTTCTATAACCAACAAAAGAAAATAATTATATTAATGAAAAGATCAAATCCCATATACAAGTGTATCTGAAAACTGAGCTGGCTCAGCAATTTCATGAAGAGCAGTGAGATTGGGCTGCCCGTTACTCTCGTAGCTGAGACGGCGTCATCCAATCCAGCGGATAATAATGGCATTGTATGTCTATAAGCACTTAAATAAAAACTGGTTGTCTGAAATTGATTTTTTTAGATTTCTATTTGCAGACTGTTTCAAGTTACAAATTTAGCACATTAGCGTCTGAGCTAATATTGACCAATCAGATTCTATCTTTCATTGGCCTATAATGCACTGGAAGGGTAAAGCAGAGATGCTAACTGATTTCTGAGGGTTACAAAGGCAGTTTATAGTTCAGACACCATAACAAATGAGGCCCAGAGGGCTAATTTCATCCTGGGGCAGCAAACACTTAGGGCCCATTCATACTTTTGCGTGCATTAACGTGCCTGGATTAAAGGCACGTGTTTGCCCTTTAACGCCTGAAAAAACACACCTGCGCTTTTTTGGCATTAGAGATTACTGTATCTAAAGCCAAAACTTGTTTTTTTTTTTCATTTTGGTCAAGCAGCAGTAAAAGAAGTTTAATGTGCCCAAATTTGGCATTCATTTGTTCTATCTCCTCCCCCCACCCAATCAACATGATCATACATTTTTTTTTTTTTACATACTTTATTTTAGACACAGTAATGTCATCACTGGGTCTCTGTGCTATTCTATAGAATGCAGGCAGATCATGGCTGGTGAGAGGGGCCGGCAGGATGCTGTACATAGCTTCCTAAAAACATCACAGCACCCGGTAGAGCTGCACAATTAATGGTCAAGAATTGTTATCGCAATCTTGACTAAAGTGTTTCACAATTCTTTCTATGCAAAGAATTCTCTCTGCTCTTCTGAAGCCACAGCCCTTAAAGCGGGAGTCCGCCGGGACTCCGCGTTTTTTAATTTTTTTAAAAGCCAGCAGCTACAAATACTGCAGCTGCTGACTTTTAAAATAGTGACACTTACCTGTCCAGCGCGCCCGCGATGTCGGCCCCCGAAGCCGATCTCTAGATCGACACTCGGGTGCTGCCGCCGCCATCTTGGGTATGGGAATCAGGAAATGGAGCCTTTCGGCTTCATTTCCCAGTTCCCTTCTGCGCATGCGCGAGTTGCGCTGCGCAATAAGGACGGTCCCCGCTGCCTCTGGGATCTGTGTGTTTCCCAGCAGGCAGCGGGGCACTTGCGGAAGGGGGCGGGCACTTGCGGAAAGGGGAGTAATCTATGCCCCTTTCCGCAGAGAGCTATCCCGGAAGTGGGTGCAGTTACCTGGATTATCCAGGTAACTGCACCCCCCTCCCCCCTGAAAGGTGCCGATTGTGGCACCGGAGGGGGGGAGGATTCCGATGAGCGGAAGGTCCATTTTAGGGTGGACCTCCGCTTTAAAAGAAAGGAAGAGAAAGACTGGGCAGTCTACCAAGAATCAAAACATTATTTATCAGATGAACTTAAGTATAAACATTGTAACAATTTGTCAATGGAATAGACTTTGTATGTAAGTGAAAAAAGTTTAACCACTTAAACACTAAACCCCCAAACATTTTATATATATATATATATATATATATATATATATATATATATATATATATATATATATATATATATATATATATATATATATATATATATATATATATATATTTAGTAGACACCCTAGAGAATAAAATGGTGGTTGTTGCAATATTTTATGTTACACTGTATTTACGCAGCGATCTTTCAAAAAAAATAAAAATAACCAGTAAAGTTAGCCCATTTTTTTTGTATAAAATGAAAGATGTTGCGAGAATGGTGAGAGAATCGTGATCTTTTTATTCTAAGCAAAAAAATTGTGATTCTCATTTTGGCCAGAATCGTCCAGCTCTAGCACCCGGACTCATTACATATCTTAAAGCAGAGTTCTGTTAAAAAAAAAATAAAAAATAGCGCAGCTGCTGACTTTTAATAATCGGACACTTACCTGTCCCAGGTTCCAGCGATGTGGGGGAACGAAGCCCCATATTGGCATATATTGATTGGTTTATGCAAAAGTTATAGCATCTACAAACTATGGGATAGATTTATGGACTTTTTTTTTTTTTTTTTTTTACTAGTAATGGCGGCGAGCAGTGATTTTTATTGGGGCTGCGACATTGCGGTGGACAAATCAGACACCTGACAATTTTTGGGAACCAGTGACACTAATACAGTGATCAGTGCTAAAAATATGCACTGTCACTGTATTAATGACACTGGCAGGGAAGGGTCTACCATCAAGGGCAAACAAAGGGATACTTGTGTCCCTGGGAGTGCTTCTTAACTTTGTGGGGGATGGTTTTACTGCTTAGCAGAAACACAAGATCTCTGTGTTCTTTACTAGTAGTACGCCGTTCTGACGCTCTTGGAACGATCACCGGGTTTCGAGGGGACCGATCCGCCGGACCCGCTGATTGGCTCTTGCTGTGTCCAATCACAGCAGCAGTGGGGCTCTGATGGTGCGCCCCAGAGCCAAAGAAAACAATCGCGTATAGGTATGTGATTTTGAGCTAAGCCGCCGCCCTGCTGCAGTATATGTAAGTGGGGCGGTCCTTAAGCGGTTAAAGTAGAAAAACTGTGCCCCCCCACTGCGGCACTTAATAATACTTGCATTTACATTTTTCATCTCTCTGCTCCCCCGCCCGTCAGCCTGCTGACCTGGCCCACCCGCTCACTCACCCACCGACCCGCCCACCCACTTACTCGCTGGCTGCTCTCTCCCTGGGCAGCAAGTGTTCTGCCCGCTCCTGTGACCACCAACAGCAGCGGTGCCGGGCTCCCTCGCAGTGAGATAAGCAGCAGAACGGGCTGGCTGGTGGGTGGCAGTTCTGCCACTGCTCTTGGGCCAGTTGGCACTTTGCCGCCCCCCTGAAAGTGCCGCTCGGGACCCAGGGGAGACAATCACAGTGATCACATGGCCAGGAGAGCCTTTGGAGTTGCAATTTTTTTTTTCTTTTTTTAACAATAATTTTTATCAAAATGTACAATACAAAATGAAAGATAGAAAAAAAAAAGTACAATAATGAATTGTATCCAAATTTACAAACAGGAGTAGTTATAAATGGAAGTTACATAATATAGGAGTAAGTTGCTCAGACAACAGTTACAGAGTAGTTAGTATTTCTAACAATCAAATTATAACATATAATAATATGCACTTGATGCTGGAGGACCAGTATATGGTCATTATGAGGGGTTGAATGGTAAATGGGTGAATAATATAACAAAAGACTGCACGGTAATGTACATATCAAACTGTTTCAAGTAGAAGTCTAAGTCTTGTGGAAATTGCTAATATTATCATGGTTTATGAGTATCAAGCCAGTGTAACCAGGACTGGGACAAGGGGTGGGTAGGAGGGTCAGATGCCCTGGGCGCAATGGTTTATTGCAGGCATGGGGGCGCCCTGTGCCAGTTACTTCTGTTACAAGGCTGGCAGGAGTAGTGACAGCGACATCACTGCCAACCCTAAGGGAATTAAGTGTAACCATGGTTTCCAAGGGTTGTCAAAGAGAATAGATTTGTTGCTATAAAAAGCTAACATTTTTTTGTAAGTGTAGTGGGTTTGGACAATATCAGTAACTTCCGATATATATTGGGGGCTAGCAGGGGCGTTGCTAGTTGCTAGGTCTACAAAAGATCTGGGGCTAGAACCCATAGCAGCGTAGTAAAGAAAGTCATACGCTTGGGTGGGCATACACATGTATATACGTGTGTGTGTGTGTGTGTGTGTGTGTGTATCCCCAGAGAGCCCCCCTACATCAGAGTCCCCAGAGAGCCCCCCTTACATCAGGGTCCCCAGAGAGCCCCCCTTGCATCAGAGTCCCCAGAGAGCCCCCCCTTACATTAGCAACCCCAGAGAGCCCCCCTTAAATCAGGGTCCCCAGAGAGCCCCCCTCTTAAAATCAGGGTCATCAGAGAGCCTCCCCTTGCATCAGGGTCCCCAGAGAGCCCCTAACTTACATCAGGGTCCCCAGAGAGCCTCCCCTCCCCTTGGGGACCCCTGCAGAGACTCAGGGCTATGGGACGCATGTTTTTTGTATGTCCATAATACATGTAGTAAAGTATTAGTTTGGGGGAGGAATTAGAGATTCAGTATGGAGTAAAATACCATCTTAGGTTGGATTCACACCTATGCATTTTTTAGTCCTTTTTGCATTTTGCAGATTTGCACTGCGGTCCATTTAACATGGTTCCCCATGGATCATATTCTGTAGTGCACATCTGCAAAATGCAAAAAGCACAAAAAATGCATAGGTGTGAATCCAACCTAAATAAAAACGTTTGTGTTAGTTCCCATTGGTTGACACAACAGATAGCTGCAAATACAGATTGAAAAGCATTTAGCCAATGTTAGCCAATGTTAGCCAATGTTTGGGCGTTACATTTCTTTTCTAGGTCCGCTTCGCATTTTGCAAGGGGCGTGGATTTAGTAAATAGTAATTTGTTTTGAAAAAGATTGTAAAACAGAGTTATACCATGCCATTTATAACTGGTGCGCAGTATTCGTTTTTTTTTCCGTTCAACCCAGTTGGCTGAGCAAAAGTAAAACTGGAGAGCTTGTAAGGAACCGCAGCACTAAATATGCAATGTTAGTACAGTGATCTCCCCCGCTGAGCTGTTGTGTTCTGACTAAGAAAAAATTGTTTTTTTGTGCGTTGCGCTGCTGGATTATATATGTCCTGGATGGGGGGAGTGAGGAAGGAAAAAAGAGGGGGTTTTTTATGGGGGAGGGGAAAAAGGTTTGGGGGAAAAAAACCGCTGAAGTTGATAAATTGGTGTGGCGGATTTAGGGATGTCAAGTCTGCTTATCACAGAGTTTTGCAATCCTTGCTGTGTATGTCAGTAAATGCAGCAGAAGTAATGGATAGCTGGCAGGATCACAAATTATAGTCCACAGTTACTGGTTGTGGAAGATAGCCATAGAAAGGGGATGATTTCTTTAGCACAGGCAGGTAGGCAGCATGTTCAAGGATAGAAGGTACCTTGTAAAAGACATATAAACAGAAGAAAAAACAGCGCCAATCTAAGTGCAGTATTGTTGAATCAAAGACATTTAATTTGTGAAGTTATGCACTCACACTCTACCAGAAGGTTTCAGGCACATCATGTATCTAGAGGGCATCGCAGGGCTCTCGAGGAGAAGCGGTAACTCGTTCGGCTGTATCTCTCGTCCGGTGGCGCCGGTGGTTCCCAGCGTCGCACGGCTTGGTGTAACAGCGTCAGGGAGGTCCGTTCGTCCGTTCGTTGTTATGTTGAGGGGCGCACTGCGATGACGTTTCGTTGTGGTTTACGTTGCACGCGTTCGGAGCATGCGTGCTCCTTCATCAGGCATCTGGGTACTATGTTTGGAGTGGTTTAAATAGGGAAAGGGGGCAGTTCTAATTAGTCGTTTAGGTTCCACCTTATGGGGCGGAGCTGTTCCGACCAAAGCATGGTGTTGATTGCTCATGTGTTGCAGGCTGGTTGTATGTGATTATTGTGTGTGTGTCCATCAATGTATGTGGATACAAGTTGGATAGTGTGGACAAGATGTGGGAAAAAGTGATAAGAGTTGGAACTTTTTTATTTATTTAATTGTTTTAAAAATTGTTTTAAAAAATTATGAAAATACTTGTTAAAGGTAAAAAATAGAAGTGGATTTTGCAAGAATTAAAAGAAGGTTGTTAAAAATTGAAAAAATACATAGAAAATACATATAAAGAATATATATATATATATAAAAAAGAAAGGTTTTATATATAAAAAATATATATAAAAAATATATAAAGAATCAATAAAAATAGAGGTAAAAATAAGGATAAAATTACAATAGGAATAAAAATAACAATAAAAAAACAATAAAAATAAAAATAAAAATAAAGATAAAAATAAAAATAAAAATAGAACTAGGAATAAAAATAAAACTAAAATGAAAAAGGGGCAAAAAATTGTTAATTAAATTGCTGAAGGTATATTTCTATGGTGGGTATTATGACATAACATGGTGAGAGACATGTATATTGATAGGATTTGATATTGTGAGAATTTGGTACTGTAAAATACAATAAAATGGTGTTAAAATGAGACGTGGATGTTAGAGCAGAACATACACATACATATATATATATATATATATATATATATACACACACACACACATATATATATATATATATATATATACATATACACATACACATACACGTACACACACATACATACACATACATACACATACATACATACATACGCATGCACACGCACTCGTACGTGTGTGAACCCACTTATAGTGGGATCAGAAAAAGGCGCGTGGATACTGATTTGTGGAGGTGAGGGCGGGGGGGGGGGAAGGGGAGGGGGGAGAAGGGGGGCGGGGGCGGCTAAGCAATTTTAAGTCTCATTAAAAAAATCTCATGGAAAAAGTGTGATGGGTAAAAATTAGACAACTGAGTTGATTTCTATGTCCTCGTTGAGGCCTCCAGGCGTGAGGGTGTCTAACGTATATATCCAAAAAGTTTCCCTCTCGCAGAGACGTTTGAAACGTTCTGCGAGGGGGAAGGATCCAGGTATCTGTTCAAGGGCCCATACTTGCATGCCCTCTGTGGACCCTTGATGGTGTTCTTTAAAGTGTCGTGGGATAGTGAGATTGGAGTCCCCTTCTACTGATCGCCGATGTTCGCCAAACCTTTTTCTTAGGGTACGAATGGTACGCCCTATATAAAGTAGATTGCAAGGGCAGCGGATTGCATATATTACAAACTCAGAGGAGCAGTTGTAGAACTCTTTTAGTTGGTATGTGTTGCCCTTTGTCGTGAAAGATTTTTGGCGGTGTTGGACAAATTTACAGGTGAGACATTTTTGTTTCTTGCATTGGTACATGCCCTTCAGGGTGAGGAATGTCCTGAGTGGCTTTGGTTTGTTATCGGTTTTTAATTTGCTCGGGGCGATAAAACTTTTTATGTTGCGTGCTCTACGATATGTTATCTTGGGGGTATCTGTTATGGAGGTTTTTAACAGAGGGTCTTCTAGAAGGATACTCCAATGGTTTTTGAAGATTTTTTCCATTTTTTTGTGTTGGGAGTGATATTGAGTAATGAATCTGGTGCTGTGAGTTTGGGAATGGACAGTCGGTTTGTTCGGTGTGGTTTCATGTGGTTGGGGTGTGACCGGGTGTGTTACTGGCTGGGTGTCCAGGAATTTGGTGAAGGCTTCATCTACTAGGGTGGGGGGATAGCCTTTGTCTTCAAATTTTCTTTTAAACAGAGTGCCCTGCTCGATATAATCTGAGTTGTGAGTACAATTTCGTTTTAAACGATTAAATTGACTCTTTGGGATATTGGTGATCCACCTTGGGTGGTGGCAACTTTGGAAGTGTAAATATGAATTTCCTGCAGTGGGTTTTATGTGGTTTCTTGCGAAGATGGTTTTATTGATATGACAGAGTTCAAGATCTAAAAAGGGTAAGGTATCTGGACTGGATTCAAAAGTGAAAGATAGGCCTAGATCATTAGCGTTACAGTGTGAGACGAAGTGGTCTATGGGTGGTCCGGTGTTGTCCCATATGATGATAATATCATCTATATAGCGACCTATGTATATAATATGCTCTGTATATGGATTGTTGTTCCAAATGTAAAGAGTTTCCCAGAAGCCCATTGTCAGGTTTGCATAGCTAGGTGCAAAATTGGCACCCATAGCTGTCCCTTGGGTTTGTAAGTAGAATTTTTTATTGAAGGAGAAGTAGTTGTGGGTGAGGCAGAACTTTGTGGAATCTAAGATAAACTCTGCTTGTGCAGTTTTTAGGGATGGGTCTAGGGCTAAGAAGTGTTTTACTGCCTGAAGGCCAACAGCATGGGGAATTGAAGTATAGAGGGAATTGACATCTAAGGACACCCATTGGTAGGTGGGCTCCCAGGAGTAGGTTTTTAGGATCTCTAGTAGGTGTGTACCATCTCGTATGTAAGTTTGGAGATTCTGTGCCAGTGGTTGCAGGAAATGGTCAATGTAGATAGAAAAGGGGCTGGTTATACTTTCCATTGCGGCAACAATTGGTCTCCCCGGGGGATTCTCTGAATTTTTATGTATTTTGGGAAGGTGATAGAAATAGGGAGTGTTATAATATGTTTTGGATAGAAAGGAAGCTTCTGCTTTTGTAATAATATTATCTCTAAGGGCTCGTTTTATGAGTGCTTCAGCTTCTATAGAGAAGAGGGGGAGCGGGTCACTTTTTAAGGGCTTGTATGTGTTGTTATCGGAGAGTAGTCTGTTGGCCTCATTTAGATAGTCTTCCGAATTCTGGATTACTATGCCACCTCCTTTGTCTGCTGTTTTGATGACAATAGAGTTATTTTTTGCTAGACTTTGGAGAGCCCGGGCTTCTTGTGGGGTGAGGTTGTTCCTGTGGTGATGCAGGGGGGAGGGGGGTGGCCTTAATTTACAAAGTCGTTTGATATCTGCATACACAACCTGGTAGAAACTTTGTATGTAAGGGCCTTTTGCCTGGCTGGGGTTGAAGATGGATTTTGGCCTAAGAGAAGTGTGTTTTATTGGGGGGGAATCTGGTTGATAATAAATGCAAGAAGTGTCTGAGAGACTAATGGTGGTGACGGCGGGGTCTTCATTCATATTGTATAATTCTTCCAAAATGGCTAGGCAGGGATCATCTTGGTATATATTTTTTGTACATAAAGGAGAGGTATTGTACATACTGGGTATTGTGGTATTGTTGGGATTTTCCTTATTGGATTTGATATTGAAAAAGCGTTTCACTGTGAGATTACGTATAAATTTGTTTAGATCCACAAATAAAGTGAAAGGGTTGGGCTGGCTGGTGGGTGCGAAGTTGAGTCCTTTATTAAGTAGAGAGATTTCATCTGGGACCAGGGTATGTGAAGAAAGGTTGTAGATTTTTATAGTTTGGCAAACTTTTCTTTGGGTTTTGTTTCTTCTCCCCCCTCTTCTGCCTCTTCTAGTTTTCTTTTTTGTGCAGGTTGAGGGGTTAGGACTAAAAAAGACTGGTCGTCTGTCTGTGTGGGAAACTCGAGAGGGCAATTTTGGACTATTTGTGAATAGGTTTTATATTGACCCATTGGAATGTTAGTATCATGTGTGCTTTGGAGAGACTGTTTTACAGGAACATCCGGAGTGGTTGTATTGGAGGTAGCCTGATTACTCTTGTGTCCTGGAGGGGTATTATCACCTCTATTGGTATTATTTTTATTACTATTTTTGTGTTGGTTGGGGGTGTTTGTTGGTTTGTTATTAATTGCACTGTCAATAGGAGTAGTGGTATATTTTCTATTTTGTAGGGTTTCTATATTTCTTTTTGGTTTTCTATACCGTTTAGGTTTTGGTTGTGAGGTGTGGGGGCTGTTCTCCCTTATGGGTTCTGGATTGTAGGACGATATGTGTTGTGTTGGTTGGTTGGTGTGTTTTGAGTATGGATGTTGGGAGGGATATTGGGAGCGAAGTATAGGAGGGTGGTGGGTTTTGAAGGGCCGAAAGGACGGTGGAAATTGGATCTGCATTAGAGGCACTGGAGCAGAGTTATTGGTTTTCCATTGGAAGACCCTTTTGTTGTTGTAGTCATCCACATCTCGTCTCATTTTTTGGAGTTTTGCCTTAATTAGTTTATCTTCATCTAATTTTGTTTTTTTCTTTAGTAGATCTAGCCATGTGCTGGGAAGGTTTGGTGTCTCCTTAGTGAGGTTTAGTATCTGATTTTTTAGTTTTTCTGAAAGAGACGTGCTTTTGAGGTCACGCTGTTTCAAAATGATGTTTATCCATTTTTGGGAACAAAATTCAGAGATATGTTCCCATTCGGTTTGGAGATCGGGTGAGAGGAAGGCACATCTAGTTTTTATTCTGAGGCCCCTCGGGGTAATTTTGGAGGAAAGGTAGTTTTTAAGAAAAAACTTGTCCCATTTTTGGTGATTAAGTGTTATGATTGAATCCTCAATTTTTCTAAATAGTGTGCATAATTTCATATATACATTCTCTCCTATTTTGAAATGTGCCTTGAAAAAGTCTTTTGGGAATTGCGAAAATAATTCATCTAAAAAAACGTATTTGGAATGCTCTACTGATTGAAGCATGTCCATTGTAGAAAAAAAAAAAAAAAAAAAAAAAAAAAAAAAAGGGAGGGAAAACTGGAAAAATTGGAAAGAATAATAATGAGAAGTATAAAAAATATATATAAAAAAATATATATACAAAATAATAATAATAGTGGATAAAAGATAAAAGAGATATATAAAAAAATATAAAAGATATATATATATAATAAAAACAACAAATTGATTGATTGTTAGGGGAGGGGGATGTGGATGTGTGTATGTGGTATTGTTATGGCATTACTCAATATCACTCCCAACACAAAAAAATGGAAAAAATCTTCAAAAACCATTGGAGTATCCTTCTAGAAGACCCTCTGTTAAAAACCTCCATAACAGATACCCCCAAGATAACATATCGTAGAGCACGCAACATAAAAAGTTTTATCGCCCCGAGCAAATTAAAAACCGATAACAAACCAAAGCCACTCAGGACATTCCTCACCCTGAAGGGCATGTACCAATGCAAGAAACAAAAATGTCTCACCTGTAAATTTGTCCAACACCGCCAAAAATCTTTCACGACAAAGGGCAACACATACCAACTAAAAGAGTTCTACAACTGCTCCTCTGAGTTTGTAATATATGCAATCCGCTGCCCTTGCAATCTACTTTATATAGGGCGTACCATTCGTACCCTAAGAAAAAGGTTTGGCGAACATCGGCGATCAGTAGAAGGGGACTCCAATCTCACTATCCCACGACACTTTAAAGAACACCATCAAGGGTCCACAGAGGGCATGCAAGTATGGGCCCTTGAACAGATACCTGGATCCTTCCCCCTCGCAGAACGTTTCAAACGTCTCTGCGAGAGGGAAACTTTTTGGATATATACGTTAGACACCCTCACGCCTGGAGGCCTCAACGAGGACATAGAAATCAACTCAGTTGTCTAATTTTTACCCATCACACTTTTTCCATGAGATTTTTTTAATGAGACTTAAAATTGCTTAGCCGCCCCCGCCCCCCTTCTCCCCCCTCCCCTTCCCCCCCCCCCGCCCTCACCTCCACAAATCAGTATCCACGCGCCTTTTTCTGATCCCACTATAAGTGGGTTCACACACGTACGAGTGCGTGTGCATGCGTATGTATGTATGTATGTGTATGTATGTGTATGTATGTGTGTGTACGTGTATGTGTATGTGTATATGTATATATATATATATATATATATATGTGTGTGTGTGTGTATATATATATATATATATATATATATATGTATGTGTATGTTCTGCTCTAACATCCACGTCTCATTTTAACACCATTTTATTGTATTTTACAGTACCAAATTCTCACAATATCAAATCCTATCAATATACATGTCTCTCACCATGTTATGTCATAATACCCACCATAGAAATATACCTTCAGCAATTTAATTAACAATTTTTTGCCCCTTTTTCATTTTAGTTTTATTTTTATTCCTAGTTCTATTTTTATTTTTATTTTTATCTTTATTTTTATTTTTATTTTTATTGTTTTTTTATTGTTATTTTTATTCCTATTGTAATTTTATCCTTATTTTTACCTCTATTTTTATTGATTCTTTATATATTTTTTATATATATTTTTTATATATAAAACCTTTCTTTTTTATATATATATATATATTCTTTATATGTATTTTCTATGTATTTTTTCAATTTTTAACAACCTTCTTTTAATTCTTGCAAAATCCACTTCTATTTTTTACCTTTAACAAGTATTTTCATAATTTTTTAAAACAATTTTTAAAACAATTAAATAAATAAAAAAGTTCCAACTCTTATCACTTTTTCCCACATCTTGTCCACACTATCCAACTTGTATCCACATACATTGATGGACACACACACAATAATCACATACAACCAGCCTGCAACACATGAGCAATCAACACCATGCTTTGGTCGGAACAGCTCCGCCCCATAAGGTGGAACCTAAACGACTAATTAGAACTGCCCCCTTTCCCTATTTAAACCACTCCAAACATAGTACCCAGATGCCTGATGAAGGAGCACGCATGCTCCGAACGCGTGCAACGTAAACCACAACGAAACGTCATCGCAGTGCGCCCCTCAACATAACAACGAACGGACGAACGGACCTCCCTGACGCTGTTACACCAAGCCGTGCGACGCTGGGAACCACCGGCGCCACCGGACGAGAGATACAGCCGAACGAGTTACCGCTTCTCCTCGAGAGCCCTGCGATGCCCTCTAGATACATGATGTGCCTGAAACCTTCTGGTAGAGTGTGAGTGCATAACTTCACAAATTAAATGTCTTTGATTCAACAATACTGCACTTAGATTGGCGCTGTTTTTTCTTCTGTTTATATGTGTTCTGACCCCTCCTACCAGAACACTCTAGTCGCGCTGTTGGCCATTGGCTGAGATTGCTGATCGGATGCCAACTGGCAGAGATTTTTCAGTCATGCCCCTTCAACAGAAGCTGTCCGGCTGCCGTACACTTAGGCAAAAGTGTACGGCCATTTAGGAGTGGATGTAATATATAATTGTGAAAATGCATTGGGTATAGTTATCAATTTGACCAGGTGTTTAGATAAAAAATTATAAATGCGTAAATATGTTGTTCAGCGGGAGGGAAGATGGAATTCTCTCATGATTTCATCAAATTGTTCAATGTTGTCATTATTATCTTGTATTGTGGTAACACCCTTCTGTTTCCAAGCAGTTATGGGAATAATAGGTATTAAAGCCAGTATGGCTGTTATAGGCATATAGAAGGAATGAGTTCTGAGAATGTAGCACCTTCCTAGGTAGGTGCTAGAAGACAGTATAGTTTTTGGTCTGTCTGCTTACCAGGAAGATGATCAGATAAAACTTAGAGTGCTCTCTGCTGATCAGGGAGCAGGATCTATTGGTTAGGTCTGCTCGTTGTGCTCAGGTGCAGCTCAGCTTGTTCTGACTGTCCCTCACTGATCCAATAAGGAGGCATATTGGATAGTGGGAGGGGACCTGACAAGTAAGTGCACAGGCTTTGTTACAGTCCTGGCAATTCGCAGAGAGAAAGTGCTGCATTGCATGTTGGGATACTGTATAAAAAGCCAGAGCACATGTGCTTAGGGTGAGTTGAGCCGATGAACAGAGCCTAGGAGGGAGAGGGGCAGCGGCCCTCTCCTCTGCGGAGGAGGCCGCGTGGCCCTGGGTGGTTGACCCAGGGGCCTACAGAGAGAGAGCAGCTGAACCCAGAGGTCCTGCAGAGCTGGCTAGAAGGGAGACACCGGGAAGGATCTGATTCTGCCTACTGTGAGTACAGATCTCAGTCTTTGGGGCCTGTCAAGTGAGGGCCGCCCCCTTCAGCTAGAAGAGTCAGTGGATGGGTGTCAGTAAAGGAAATGCTAGAGAGTATCCTGAAGATAATGTAGTGCATCAAGTCTGCTGCTAGTGAGAGCAAGAAGACTTAACCCTTCCATACATGTGGCTGTATGGTCAAAGCAGTGTGACTGCTTCTGCTACCAATTGTGTGAGGCCAAGTGAGAGGTGTCCTTATCCTTTGTGAAAAGTTTCAGTTGGAGTATTCCATTTATCCCTTCTCCCATCTAAATTCCAAAATAAAATACAAAAACACAAATACCCTGGACTGGTTATTGAATAAAGAGCAAGCAGGAGTAAGGGTGGGACAAGGGGGAACTCCTAGCAACCAAGCGGGAACCCCTAGCAACCAAGCGGGAACCGCTAGCAACCAAGCGGGAACCCCTAGCAACCAAGAGAGAGCCTGCAGACCAGAGTGGACTAAGTTACAGAATCCAACTGTATGGGATACAGGGGTTCGATTAATGCCCAAGAGAGGACTGGCACTATGCAGTGAAGGAGACATGGAGCATCATGGGCTGGTATGTAACAAGTGCCTGAATGTATCTGTGAGGCTCCGAGCGTGGAGCCAGTGTGGGTACTGTGGTGACCTGTTGCTGCAACTAGAGCAGAGTGATTGCAACTCCAGAAGGCTGTATGTAAATTGGGAAGTAGAAACCACTTCAGAGACGCTAACACCTATAGTGGCTGTTCCATTTGGGAGAGGACGGGGAATGCCAAGAACACTGCTGGGGTCGGGACCAGTGGTGCACACCCGCACTACCATCTCTCAAACTAGGGAGATCCATGTGTCCAAAGTGCAAAATCTGCAGGTCAAGAAGGCCGAGTCGCGACCACAGGGCACCTCAGTAACAGCCGTAGCAGCTAACAGTCCAGCTCTTAAAGAGGCAGAGGGGCTTCAATGGATCCAGAAGTGGAAGTCCTCCAGTTTGTCCAGTGAGGAGGAGGCAGGGATCATTGATGTGTGGTCACCCCGATTCGAGCACTGATTTGGGTCCCTGAAAGAGGGAATTGGCAATTGGAGATCAGAGGCCGAGACTGAGTGGGATTGGGGGCCAGAAGGAAGAAAAAGCCCTTTGAGTTCCCTCAGTGAAGAGACAGAGGCGGCAGTCGTTCACATGAACGGACTTGACCACACACGACGAACGAACAGTCCGCTGAAAACTTGCGCGATGACGTGAACGGCACGTACGACGGGACGAGAAATTCGGCGTCCGATACACTGCAATGCAACCTTCGCCGTGTAAATTCTTTCTGAGCATGCGCGAGACTTAGTTTGCCGAACAAGCCTACACACGAGCGGACTTACGGAAATTACGAAAAACTTTGTTCGTCAGACTGTCCGCTGAAACTGTCCGCTGAAGCCCACACACGAGCGGACTGTCCGCTGAAACACTGTTCAGCGGACAAAGTTGGACGAACAGTCCGCCCGTGTGTACGCGGCCTGAGAAGAGTGCAGTCTCACTGTAAGTATATAGGGCGAGTTAGAGCTGCACGATTAATCGTTAAGACTCAAGATCGTGATTCTTCCCCCTCGCAATGTTAAAGAGGGGTTCCCATTTAAAAAAAAAAAAGTCAGCAGCTATAAATACTGCAGTTGCTGACCTTTTAATAATCAGACACTTACCTGTCCCAGGGTCCAGCGATGCGGGGGATCGAAGCCCTGCTCATCTCCCCCTCCGTTAGGCGGTGCCGGCATTGTAACTGTGGGCGCCCGGCTGTGGCTTCACAGCAGGGCACCCACTGCGCATGCAGTGCCGTGCACCATGCTTGGCTGCTCAATCATCTGGGACCTGTCACGTGTCCCAGATGATTGACAAGAGGGAGGGGGCAGAGCTGAGCCCTTCCTGCGCCGAGGGGAAGTGACGCCAAAAGCCAAGGCACTGAAGGCTAAAGACTATGAGGGACCCCCTAGCAACAGCCATTTAGAGATTTAGAGGACACTTTTCTGAGTGGACTAAGTTACAGAATCCAACTGTATGGGATACAGGGGTTCGATTAATGCCCAAGAGAGGACTGGCGCTATGCAGTGAAGAAGACATGGAGCATCATGGGCTGGTATGTAACAAGTGCCTGAATGTATCTGTGAGGCTCCGAGCGTGGAGCCAGTGTGGGTACTGTGGTGACCTGTTGCTGCAACTAGAGCAGAGTGATTGCAACTCCAGAAGGCTGTATGTAAATTGGGAAGTAGAAACCACTTCAGAGACGCTAACACCTATAGTGGCTGTTCCATTTGGGAGAGGACGGGGAATGCCAAGAACACTGCTGGGGTCGGGACCAGTGGTGCACACCCGCACTACCATCTCTCAAACTAGGGAGATCCATGTGTCCAAAGTGCAAAATCTGCAGGTCAAGAAGGCCGCGTCGCGACCACAGGGCACCTCAGTAACAGCCGTAGCAGCTAACAGTCCAGCTCTTAAAGAGGCAGAGGGGCTTCAATGGATCCAGAAGTGGAAGTCCTCCAGTTTGTCCAGTGAGGAGGAGGCAGGGATCATTGATGTGTGGTCACCCCGATTCGAGCACTGATTTGGGTCCCTGAAAGAGGGAATTGGCAATTGGAGATCAGAGGCCGAGACTGAGTGGGATTGGGGGCCAGAAGGAAGAAAAAGCCCTTTGAGTTCCCTCAGTGAAGAGACAGAGGCGGCAGTCGTTCACATGAGGTGTGCACGGAATCTGGGGTTCTGCAAGGCCTATGCCACAAGGGTCCAATATCTATCCCCACCCTGCAAATACATTCAGGCTCAAGCACAGAATGACGCCTACAAAAAACTGATCACCAAACTGGAGACCCTGTATGCCCCACCTGGGAGAGGTGGTAGGCAGAAACTCCTCAGGGTTTTCAACGGCTTGTTCATAGGAAGGTGGCCATGGAATAGCGATACGACTATCCACATGTCCCAAGGAAGGCCATGGAGGAGATTGAGAGTAAGAGGGATGCCTGGTGTGATGAAGCCATTTGGGACTTCCTATATGTCCCCAAGCCATACCGGACCCCGTCCAGATCACTTCTATGGGACACTTTCCTCTCCATCAAAGAGAATTGGAACCTGGGTTGGTTGATACGCATTGACCGAGTAGAGATCAATCGTCCAGATAAGAGAGGCCAGGCTTGGTCTCTCAGTATCAAAGTCCGGAAGGCAAGGAAGTGCAGATCCCTCATCCAGACCACTATTATTGAGAAATGACAGGTCCAAGCCGGATTTAAAGACTGTCAGTAAAGGGGCTGTTGCCACAGATGGCCTGTTGTTCAAGGGGTTAAAGACCCTATTCATCCAAGTTTCCCCTTCTATCCCTGCAAATGAAGGAACTATTGAAGCTACACATGGTTCATCATCTAGGAGAAAAATCCTTTTGCCACAGAGGATTCCTTCTGCCAAAACCAGGGGCTGCTACCTGGAGGGGGTAAACCCCTAGTTCACAAAGACACTTTGTGAAGATCTTTGGGGAAAAAGCCAAGTGCTGTTCGTAAAAGAAAGAGAAAGGACACTTTGTGAAGATACATCATTCAGCAAGGACACTTTGCGGAGATTCCAGTGGGCCAGTGTAAAGTGTTGCGAGTTGCTACCCTGTGAAAAAAAAGGGGTAATGGCTCATTGTTTCTTCAGAAAAGGAGAGTGCCAGAAAGAAAGGGCTCCCTTGAAGAATTTCTACAAACACTCACAAGTAGGCCAGCTATTGCTGAGGCTCCAGCAATAACAGCAGGCCACCAGGAGAAGTCGTGTTGCCTTGGTACCGCAGAGGAAGGGATACTGCGGGCATCAGTCAGATGGACTCTGCACCTCTTCATCCTAACTTGTGGGTCTGACTAGGAAAGGCAAGAGTCAGTACCTAACCGAGAGGGACTGAGTCTATTGCTAGTCATATGGTTTAAATGTGAAATGTGTCCAGTTAGTCAGACTAGGATGTTGTTTTATCCATTACAGAAATACTACAGGATGACCAGTCAAGAGTTTCCTTTAGGGGGCTGGATACATCTGTAATCTCAATGCCATGATTAGTGATAGGGATTGGTAAAGTGAGAAGGTTGCCTCTGAGGCCACGTACACACGGGCGGACTGTCTGCCCAACTAGGTTCGTCAAACAGTTTGACAAACAGTCCGTTCAAAATTAGCATGAACGGACTTGACCACACACGACGAACGAACAGTCCGCTGAAAACTTGTGCGATGACGTGAACGGCACGTACGACGGGACGAGAAATTCGGCGTCCGATACACTGCAATGCAACCTTCACCGTGTAAATTCTTTCTGAGCATGCGCGAGACTTAGTTTGCCGAACAAGCCTACACACGAGCGGACTTACGGAAATTCCGAAAAACTTTGTTCGTCAGACTGTCCGCTGAAACTGTCCGCTGAAGCCCACACACGAGCGGACTGTCCGCTGAAACACTGTTCAGCGGACAAAGTTGGACGAACAGTCCGCCCGTGTGTACGCGGCCTGAGAAGAGTGCAGTCTCACTGTAAGTATATAGGGCGAGTTAGAGCTGCACGATTAATCGTTAAGACTCAAGATCGTGATTCTTCCCCCTCGCAATGTTAAAGAGGGGTTCCCATTTAAAAAAAAAAAAAAGTCAGCAGCTATAAATACTGCAGTTGCTGACCTTTTAATAATCAGACACTTACCTGTCCCAGGGTCCAGCGATGCGGGGGATCGAAGCCCCGCTCATCTCCCCCTCCGTTAGGCGGTGCCGGCATTGTAACTGTGGGCGCCCGGCTGTGGCTTCACAGCAGGGCACCCACTGCGCATGCAGTGCCGTGCACCATGCTTGGCTGCTCAATCATCTGGGACCTGTCACGTGTCCCAGATGATTGACAAGAGGGAGGGGGCAGAGCTGAGCCCTTCCTGCGCCGAGGGGAAGTGACGCCAAAAGCCAAGGCACTGAAGGCTAAAGACTATGAGGGACCCCCTAGCAACAGCCATTTAGAGGCGAGTAAAAAAAAAATAAAAAATTAAATTTTTTTTTTTCTTAGGCACGTTCATGATTTTTTTTTTAGTGTGGAACACCACTTTAAAGAGGGATTTCACTGTGAAAAAAAATATTAAAAGCCAGCAGCTACAAATACTGCAGCTGCTGACTTTTAATAAATAGACACTCACCTGTCCCAGGGTCCAGCGATGTCGGCAGCTGAGGCCGATCGATCGCTCGGCTCTCTGCTGCTGCCGCCAACATTCTAGGTGAGGGAATCAGGAAGTGAAGCGTTGCGGCTTCACTTCACGGTTCCCTACTGCGCATGCGCGAGTTGCGCAGCACATTAGGAATTGTCCGCGCTGTCTCTGGGACCCGTGTGTGTTCCAGCAGACAGCGCGCAGGGACAGGAAGAGGCATAGACTCCCGTGGGAGTCTATGCCCGGAAGTGGGTGTAAATACCTGTCTTTGACAGGTATCTGCACCCCCCTCCCCCCTGAAAGGTGCCAACTGTGACACCGGAGGGGGGGGGGTTCAGATGAGCGGAAGTTCCACTTTAGGGTGGAACCCCGCTTTAACAACGTATTTTCCCGATTCTATGCAGAGTTCTCTGCTCAAGCCGACAACTGTCAAAAAACAAACAAAAAAAACAGACAGTCTGCCAAGTTTCACGACATTCCTCAGCTGCTGAGCTAACTATAAACATTGTAACATTTTGTTCTTTAGTTTAGATCGGGGTGGGCAACCCCTCGACACGCAAAGCCTCTTTTGTCGGCACTTAACTCCCTTCCCATCAGTGGAGCAGTGCAGGGAAGTGTCAGTGAGACGCTAATGTATTCCAATTTCAGATTTCCCCACACCCCACCTGCACTGAGGGGGAGTCAGTGTGCCCTCACACATTGTAAAAGATGGGAAACATTGATTGGTTCTGTCAGCTTTTGGGATGGGGAAGAGATTGGGTGCAGTTCTGCTGGGGGGGGGTCCCTGTTTCCAGGAGGAGGAGGAGGACTGGGATTGACCACCACTAAAGCCAATCACAGTCCTGCTAGCCCCATCCACCATCTGGAGGAAAATTACTCTCTTGGTTGGCACTACCAATTTCAGAAAGAAGGGATTTCACTGCGATTGAGAAAACCACAATCAGGTGACAGTTTGTGGAATTACTGTTGAGCTTCTGGGAACTTTGTTGAAATTATTCCTGAAACTTTGCATCACTTATTACTAAACCCTGACACTCTGTGTCCCTTTAACCACTAGAGATCCGCGCTATAGCCAAATGACGGCTACAGCGCGGACCTCCTTTGCCGGGACGATGTCTATTGACGTCGTCCCGTGCATGAGCGGCCTGCGCGCCCCCTGAGGGGCGCGCGGCGTGCTCTGTGATCGGTGAGTCTATGAGACTCGCCTGATCACGGATCCGAGCAAGGGGTCGATCCCGACCCCTTACCACGTGATCAGCTGTCAGCCAATGACAGCTGATCATGTGATACAACGGAGCCAGTAATCGGCTATTTTTCCTCCTCGCGCTGACAGTGCGAGGAGAAAAAAAAGAGCCGATCACGGCCAGCTTACCAGTGCCCACCTACCCCCTGCCAGTGCCACCTCAGGAATAAATCAGTGCCCATAGTGCCACACAGCAGTGCCCACAGTGCCACACATCAGTGCCCACAGTGCCACCCATCAGTGCCCACAATCTGCCTCAACGACGGTGCTGCACCCCAGTGCCACATATCCGTGCCCATCAGTGTCATCTACCAGTGCCCATCAGTGCCCAGCAGTGCCACCTATCAGAGCCACCTATCAGTGCCACCTATCAGTGCCCATCAGTCCCATCTATCAGTGGTACCTATCAGTGCCCCTTAGTGCCACCCATCCGTGCCACCCATCCGTGCCACCCATCCGTGCCATCTTATCTGTGCCCATCTTTGCCCATCAGTGCCGCCTTATCTGTGCCCATCAGTACTGCCTTATCTGTGCCTATTGGGGCCACCTTATCTGTGCCTATTAGTGCCGCCTTAACTATGCCTATCAGTGCCCACCAGTGCAGCCTATCAGTGCCCACCAGTGCAGCCTATCAGTGCCGCCTCATCAGCGCACTTCAATGAAGGAGAAAAATGACCTGTTTGCAAAATTTTATAACAAACTATTAAACATGATTTTTTTATTTTTTTTATTTTGCATCTTTTTTTGTTTGTTTAGCAAAAATAAAAACTCCCAGCTGTAATTAAATACCACCAAAAGAAAGCTCTATTTGTGGGGAAAAAATGATAAAAATTTCATTTGGGTACAGTGTTGTATGCCCGCGCAATTGTCATTCAAAGTGCATCAGCACTGAAAGCTGAAAATTGGTCTGGGCAGGAGGGGGGTTTAAGTGCCCAGTAAGCAAGTGGTTAAAGCGGTTCTGCACTCATAATAAAACATTTGCCCATTCAGTTGCCTCTAGTTCATATATTTGATAATGCCACCTGTTTTTTTTTTTTTATTCACCTACCTTTTGTAATCCGATGTAGTTTATTTTCATCCCCTGCGGCGATGGGCGGTCTCTTGCGGGGATCAGCATAATTTCCTGCTGAAGCCCGCACTGTCTCCTGGGATCTCGTTCAAGTAATCCCAGGAGACATTGCGGCTAATGCACCCGACATCTCGCGAGATTTCGGCTAATACAGCCGACATCTCGCGTGATTTCGGTTATTACAGCCGAGATCTCGCGAGATCTCGGCTGTAATAACCGAAATCACGCGAGATGTCGGCTGTATTAGCCGAAATCTCGCGAGATGTCGGGTGCATTAGCCGCAATGTCTCCGGGGATTACTTGAACGAGATCCCAGGAGACAGTGCGGGCTTCAGCAGGAAATGATGCTGATCCCCGCAAGAGACCGCCCATCGCCGCAGGGGATGAAAATAAACTACATCGGATTACAAAAGGTAGGTGAATAAAAAAAAAAAACAGGTGGCATTATCAAATATATGAACTAGAGGCAACTGAATGGGCAAATGTTTTATTATGAGTGCAGA
Source organism: Lithobates pipiens (assembly GCF_037356315.1). Taxonomy (NCBI): domain Eukaryota; kingdom Metazoa; phylum Chordata; class Amphibia; order Anura; family Ranidae; genus Lithobates; species Lithobates pipiens. Next base: position 69,733,975 of record NW_027507785.1, on the reverse strand, counting down.
ACCGCTTTAAACCACAGCCAGTATTCAGCACAATGAAAATCACATGAAAAGGCCCAACCTATGATCCTGCACACAGGCCCACTGCTTTCAGAAAATACCCCTCACCTGAGAACATCATTGCGCATCCGTTCCAGATGCTTGTATGTGACATCACATACATCCCATACATCACAGACATCCTATACATCCCATACATCACATACAAGCACGTGGGCTGGATGCGAGAGTTGGATCAGCGAGGATGAGTGTGCCAGGACAGGTAGATTTGTCTCATCTCTGCTTCCTTTCACCACTTTGCATATCACGCATATCATAGAGGGGAAGTGGGTACATCGGTGGAGTAGATGAGCGGGAGGGTACAGAGGTGGGGCAGATGTGCAGGGGGGGGGGGGGGGTTACAGGGGTGGAAGAGATGAGAAGAGGGTTCAGCAGTAATACAGAAGTGCAAGGGGGGTTTAGTGTTGGGCCAGATAAGCAGGGGGTTACAGTGGTGGGACAGATAGGAAGGAGGTTACTGTGGTGGGACAGATGAGAAGGGGGTTCAGTGGTGGGACAGAAAAGCGGGGGGAGGAGTATTGGTGGGACAGATGAACAGGAAGTTACAGAGGTGGGGCCGGAGAGCAGGGGGAACAGAGGTGGGGCAGAAGAGCAGGGGGGTATAGAGGGAGACAGATGTGCAGGAGGTACATTGGTGGAGCAGATGAGAAAGTGGGTTAGAGTGGTGGGGCAGCTGAGCAGGTGGGTTCAGTGTTAGGACAGATGAGAAGGTGATTCAGTAGTGAGACAGAAGAGCATGGGGATATGGCGGTGGAGCAGATGTGCGGGGAGGTAAAGTGGTGGGGAAGATGCGCAGGGGGGTTACAGTGGTAGGACAGAAGAGCAAGGGGGTACAGTGGTGGGGCAGATGTGCAGGAGGTACAGTGGTGTGAGGAATGAGAAGTAGGTTCAGTGGTGGGACAGAAAAGCAGAGGGGTACAGTGATGGGGCAGATGAGCAGGGGGTAACAGTGGTGGGACAGATGAGCAGGGAGATTCAGTGTTGGGCAAGATGAGAAGGGGGTCACAGTAGTGGGAAAGATGAGCTAGGGGGGTTCAGTGTTGGGACAGATGAGAAGGGGGTTCAGAGGTGGGACAGAAGAACAGGGGGTACAGCGGTTGGGCAGATGTGAAAGGAGCTGCATTTGTGGGACAGATGAGCAGGGGGTTACAGTGGTTGGGCAAAAGAGTAGGGAGGTACAGAGGTAGGGCAGATATGCAGGGGGGCGGGGCAGAGGAGAAAGGAAGTACATTGGTCGGACAGATGAGCAGGGGGTTACAGCAGTGGGGCAGAGGAGCAGGGGGTACAGAGGTGGAGCAGAGGGGTGCAGAGGAGAAAGGGGATACATCAGTGTAACACATGAGCAGGAGGTTACAGTGGTGGGGCAGAAGAGCAGGGGGAACATATGTGGGACAGATGCGCAGGAGGTACAGTGGTGGGGCAGATTAGAAAGGGGGTTACAATGGTGGGGTAGATGAGCAGATAAGTTACATACTATATACTTGTGTTTCTGCAAGAAATCTTCATGCCTCTGCGGAGGTTGTCCTCAGTCCATTTGTATATATAATATATTTTCCTTTCAAAGTCTGTGGGATACTTCTTGTATACTTTGTATAGGTAATTTTGTAGGGGTGGATGCTGGAAGCCAATGAGGACATGGCTTGTTTTGGTGGTAGATGCTACAAGAGAGTATAGTTTTTTGGTCATTCTGCTTACCAGGAAGATGGTCATGGTAAAACTTAGAGTGCTCTCTGCCTACCAGGGAGCAGGATCTATTGGTTAGGTCTGCTAAAAGACATACTCTGGCTATAAAGCCAGAGCACATGTGCTCAGGGTGAGTTGAGCTGGGGATCAGAGCCTAGGAGGGGCGGCTTTGCTCTCCTCCACGGAGGAGGCCATGCGGCCTTGGGTGGTCGACCTAGGGGCTTAGAGAGAGAGAGAAGCTGAACCCAGAGGTCCTGCAGAGCTGACTAAAAGGGAGACACCGGGAAAGATCTGATTCTGCCTACTGTAAGTACAGATCTGGTCTTTGGGCCGCCCCCTTCAGCTAAAAGAGTCAGTGCATGGGTGTCAGTAAAGGGGATGCAATAGAGTGTCCTGAAGTACTGTAAATGTAGTGCATGAAGGGTGCTGCTAGTGAGAGCAAGAAGACATAACCCTTCCATACATGTGGTTGTATGGTCAAAGCAGTGTGACTACCAATCCCGTGAGGCCAAGTGAGAGCTTTCCTTATCCTTTGTGAATAGTTTCAGTTGGAGTATCCCACTCATCCCTTCTCCCCTTAAAGTTCTAAAATAAAATACAAAAACACAAATACCCTGGACTGGTTATTGAGTAACAAGCAAACAGGAGTAAGGGTGGGACAAGCAGGAACTCTTAGCAACCAAGCGGGAACCCCTAGCAACCAAGCGGGAACTCCTAGAAACCAAGCGGGGACCCCTAGCAACAAGTAGGAATCCCTCAGCAACCAGCTGCAGGTAACCAGAGAGAGACCTATGTAGTCAACACTCAGCAAGCCCTACGGGGACAGTGCCACATTTGGGGGCTCGTCTGGGATATCTTTCTGAGTTATGGCAGTGGTTGCTACCGGCAACAGTCGAGTGTGTAACCAAGAAACACTATGTCTTTAGCAAGCTCTATGGGGACAGTGCTACACAATGTTAGAGAGCAAAGATACTTCCAAGCTTCTATAGATGCCTGGATTGTTGGGACTAGTCAACAGGTTGGGATTCGATGCCAGGCATTGGCGAAAAGATCACGTGGGAATTATGTTTTTTTTCATTGTCACGCCACAATATATCCAGCGATGAGAAAACCATGGTTTAACCAGTTCAGGTCCACCCCGTAGCAGTTTTACTGCTACAGGGTGGCACCTGTGTGCCGGATCAAGTATACACCCATGATCCGGCTCTTCCAGGTAGGGGGCACGCATGTGCACCCTTGGCGGCTCGCTCTCACTGTGATCACATACAGCAGGAGCCTAGCGGCAGATACCACAGACTCAATGTCCGCCGCCACCCACCGGTGATCCAGCAGAGAGGCAAAAAGGCGGTCTGCCTATGTAACCAAGACAGATCACCATTCTGACAGGAGGGAAGGCATGGATCCTGTGTTCCTGCAGGGACTAGGATCCATGTGTTCCCCTAGTAAAAGTGCCTTCCTCACTGTAATAAAACACAGGCTAGGCACACAGTGCACACGCCTCTGATGTTAACCCCTTCCCAGTCAATTTCATTAGTATAGTGACAGTGCATATTTTTAGCACTGATCACTGTATTAGTGTCACTGGTCCAGAAAAAGTGTCAGTTAGTGTCCGAATGTCCACCCCAATATCGCAGTCCCGCTATAAGTCTGATCACCATCACTACTAGTATACATTTTTTTTAATAAATACAAATTTTAAAAATATTCCATAGTTTGTATACAATACTTTTGTGCAAACCAATCAATATATGCTTTTTGGGATTTCTTTTTACCAAAAATATGTAGGAGAATTGGCATAAATTTATGAAAAAAAATTATTAGTTTTAATGTTTTTATTGGATATGTTTTATAGCAGAAAGTAAAAAATATTGTTTTCAAAAATTGTCAGTCTTTTTTTATCACGCAAAAAATAAAAAACATAGAGGTGATCAAATATGACCAAAAGAAAGGTCTATTGGTGGTAAAAAAAGGACATAAATTTTATTTGGGTACAGCTTTGCATGACCATGCAACTGTCAGTTAAAGTAACACAGTGCCGTATTGCAAAAAAATGGCCTGGTCATAAGGGGGGGGGGGGGGGGTTAAATCTTTCAGATGTCAAGTGGTTAACCACTTTCAGACCGGACCATTTTGCTGGTAAATGACCAGAGGTCTTTTTACACTTTGGCACTGCGCTGCTTTAACTGGTAATTGCGCGGTCATGCAATGTTGTACCCAAACAAAATTTGCGTCCTTTTCTTCCCACAAATAGAGCTTTCTTTTGATGGTATTTGATTGCCTCTGCGATTTTTATTTTTTGCGATATAAACGTAAAAAGACCGCAAATTTTGAAAAAAAATGATATTTTCTACTTTTTGTTATTAGAAAAATCCAATAAACTCAATTTTAGTCATACATTTAGGACAAAATGTATTCAGCCACATGTCTTTGGTAAAAAAAAAGTCAATAATTGTATATTTATTGGTTTGCGCAAAAGTTGTCACATCTACAAACTAAGGTACGTTTTCTGGAATTTACGCAGCTTTTAGTTTACGACTGCCTATCTCATTTCTTGAGGTGCTAAAATGACAGGGCAGTACAAAACCCCCCCAAATGACCCCATTTTGGAAAGTAGACCCCCTAAGGAAATTGATAAGAGGCATGTTGAGCCCATTGAATATTTTATTTTTTTGCCTCAAGCGATTGAATAATGACAAAAAAAAAATTTTTTTTTTTTTTTTACACAAAGTTGTCACTAAATGATATATTGCTCACACATGCTATGGGCGTATGTGAAATGACACCCCAAAATAAATTCTGCTGCTTCTCCTGAGTACGGGGATACCACATATGTGGGACTTTTTGGGAGCCTAGCCGCGTACAGGGCCCCGAAAACCAAGCACCGCCTTCAGGCTTTCTAAGGGCGTCAATTTTTGATTTCACGCCTCACTACCTATTACAGTTTTGAAGGCCATAAAATGCCAAGATGGCACAAAACCCCCACAAATGACCCCATTTTAGAAAGTAGACACCCCAAGCTATTTGCTGAGAGGCATGTTGAGTCCATGGAATATTTTATATTTTGCCACAAGTTGCGGGAAAATTACAAACTTTTTTTTTTTTTTTTTTTTTTTTCACAAAGTTGTCACTAAATGATATATTGCTCATGCATGCCATGGGCATATGTGAAATGACACCCCAAAATAAATTCTGCTGCTTCTCCTGAGTACGGGGATACCACATATGTGGGACTTTTTGGGAGCCTAGCCGCGTACGGGGCCCCGAAAACCAAGCACCGCCTTCAGGCTTTCTAAGGGCGTAATTTTTTGAGTTCACTTCTCACTACCTATTACAGTTTTGAAGGCCATAAAATGCCAAGATGGCACAAAACCCCCACAAATGACCCCATTTTAGAAAGTAGACACCCCAAGCTATTTGCTGAGAGGCATGTTGAGTCCATGGAATATTTTATATTTTGCCACAAGTTGCGGGAAAATTACAAACTTTTTTTTTTTTTCACAAAGTTGTCACTAAATGATATATTGCTCACGCATGCCATGGGCATATGTGAAATGACACCCCAAAATAAATTCTGCTGCTTCTCCTGAGTACGGGGATACCACATATGTGGGACTTTTTGGGAGCCTAGCCGCGTACGGGGCCCCAAAAACCAAGCACCGCCTTCAGGCTTTCTAAGGGCGTTACAGTTTTGAAGGCCATAAAATGCCAAGATGGCACAAACCCCCCCCCCCCCAAATGACCCCATTTTAGAAAGTAGACACCCCTAAATTTAGGGGTACACTAGTGAGACTAGGTAATAAATGGCGGGTGCCCTGAAACTATAAAAAAATAACTAACCAACCAGCGTCACCTGTAACAGTTATATGGTGATCACTGGTGAAAGGGTTAACTAGGGGGCAATCAGGGGGCTTTATGCGGTAGTATATGGGGGTCCCTGGCGCTATAAAAAGCTGCGGCGAACCTAAATACCTACCTGCCTAACTAGCGTCACCTGTGACACTAATACAGCGATCAGAAAAACGATCGCTTATTAGGCTGGGTTCACACTGGAGCGATGCGGGAACGCCACGAATGCGCGGCGGGTTCCCGCATCGCATGCCTCCCGGCGGCAGTTCACACTGCCCTATGCGAACTGCTGGGAGTGTCAGTGAAATGTTAATGACACCCCCAGATCAGTTCGCATATCGCAGTGCGATCTGCAAACTTGGATCGCATGGTGTGAACACCCATGCGATCCGATTCTGCTGCGGACCAAAAAAAGGGTCCCGTGCGAGTTTGCGGCGGGTGCGACACGAATTCAGCCATACTATCTGTATAGCTGAACTCGAATCGCACAGAGATCGGATGTGATTTGCACTGCAGTGCGGTGCGAATCACATCCGTTCTCATAAACCGCTGCAATGTGAACCCAGCCTTAGTGACACTGGCGACGGGGGGTGATCACGGGGTTAAACCTTTATTGGGGGGGTTAGGGGGGTACCTTAGAACTAAAGGGGGCTAACCCTAACTGCCCTAACAGTTATTAGTCACAAATGACACCTGCCGGGTGATCAGGGGGTTAAACCTTTATTAGGTAATAAATGGCGGGTGCCCTGAAACTATAAAAAAATAACTAACCAACCAGCGTCACCTGTAACAGTTATATGGTGATCACTGGTGAAAGGGTTAACTAGGGGGCAATCAGGGGGCTTTATGCGGTAGTATATGGGGGTCCCTAGCGCTATAAAAAGCTGCGGCGAACCTAAATACCTACCTGCCTAACTAGCGTCACCTGTGACACTAATACGGCGATCAGAAAAATGATCGCTTATTAGGCTGGGTTCACACTGGAGCGATGCGGAAACGCCGCGAATCCGCGGCGGGTTCCCGCATCGCATGCCTCCCGGCGGCAGTTCACACTGCCCTATGCGAACTGCTGGGAGTGTCAGTGAAATGTTACTGACACCCCCAGATCAGTTCGCATATCGCAGTGCGATCTGCAAACTCGGATCGCATGGTGTGAACACCCATGCGATCCGATTCTGCTGCGGGCCAAAAAAAGGGTCCCGTGCGAATTTGCGGCGGGTGCGGCGGGTGTGGCGGGTGCGGCGGGTGCGGCGAATGGCTGAACTCGAATCGCACAGAGATCGGATGTGATTTGCACTGCAGTGCGGTGCGAATCACATTCGTTCTCATAAACCGCTGCAATGTGAACCCAGCCTTAGTGACACTGGCGACGGGGGGTGATCACGGGGTTAAACCTTTATTGGGGGGGTTAGGGGGGTACATTAGAACTAAAGGGGGCTAACCCTAACTGCCCTAACAGTTATTACAGTCACAAATGACACCAATGCAAAAAAAAAAAAAAAAAAAAAAAAAAATGACATTGGTGTCACTGTGACTGGGGGGCAGGGGTAATTGGGGGGGTGATCGGGGGGTAAAGGGGGGGTGTGAGTGTGCCTGGCATGTTCTACTGTGTGTGGGATGTGTTGGTGCAACTCACTGATCCGCTCTCCTCCGTGTCGGAACGAAAAATACCGACACGGAGGAGAGAATACATCACTTCCTCTCCTGTGTTTACATTACAGGAGAGGAAGTGATGTCACCGGGGATTTCCATTCGTCGGGAGCGATCGCGAGGGGGTGGCCATGAATGAATGGCCGTCCCCTCGTCCGGGATCGCTCCCGAACGAAAACCGACCGCCGCAGGCACCGGGCGGGGGCCCGATCGGGCCCCCGACCCGCGGGAGGCAAAGGACGTACATATATGTGCTTATGCCTGCCCGTGCCATTCTGATGACGTACATCGGCGTGAGGCGGTCGGCAAGTGGTTAAGTTGGTCTAATATTGATTCTCCGTAATAATCTTGAATGTCTACGTAGCCCATTTCGCCAGCCCTTCCGTGTTTGCGTTAGGACATTTTCAAAACGAACGAAAATAGTTAACAATGTATAGCAGCAAACCACGACGCGTTTCGGAATTGCATTACAACATGAGTCTTGACCAACGCAAAAGGTGTGAATCCAGCCCTACAATCCCCCAATGGCCGGTCTGCATCCCTCAGTCATTTAAGGGCCAGAACACCACGCGCTTCGCTGCCAGGAATTTACAGCACATACTCGAACTCCGCTCTCTTCCATTAAGACGGTGACAGTCTGGGGCGTGCCAGAACAGAATGATTGAAGACGAGTACTAATCGTATCAATTGATATAAATTACGGTGTCAGCGGTAGGATACGGCAGTCTGTAGGATTTACATCTCATTAGCTTTCGAGCGCTAAATGAATCAAAAGGATTCAGGAGAACGTTTTTAATTAACAGTTCCAGCCACAGGACAGCGTGTGGAGGGAAAGCGCCGGATTTCACTGCGTTGGCTTTCGTTGTCTGCAGAGAAGATGATTTGCTGCTTTCTCCGGCAGAGAATGGGGGGTCAGACACATTTTCCCGTACGGAAGTCTGGCATGGCGGGTGTAGGGGCAGACATTGTGTTGGCATGACTTATGAAGCAAATACGACTTGGCGTGCGTTTTGTATAGTGTGCGGAGCTGAAATGATTTGAATTAAAGGGAACCAATCATGAAAGAAAAATAAGGATGCTTCCATTGCTAACCCTAATCTGAAAAAAAGAAAGTAGCCTGTCTGTGATGCTCATCCATCATTTTCTGTGCCACCACCGTGGGGAGCATGGAGCAGGTGATGTCATTGAGCATGGAGCAGGTGATGTCATCACAATGTCACAGTTGGTTTCCATGCTGCTTGTTGAGGGTTTTCAGTGCTGGTCTTGGTGTAGGATGGTCCAATAGTTTTGGCAATGATAAGCTTGGCATAGATTAAGAGGGGTTACGAAGTCATGGAAGTTTTACCACCCCTCAACAGGTTTTACCACGCCTGGCCATCTAAAGAAACACAAGCAGTTACTCAGGGCTGTACACATAATTATTGTTATGCCCTGTACACACTGTCGGACTTTCTGATGGAAAATGTGCGATCGGACTATGTTGTCGGAAATTCCGATCGTGTGTGGGCTCCATCTGACTTTTTCCGTCTGAATTTCCGACACACAAAGTTTGAGATCTAGATCTAAAATTTTCCAACAATAAAATTCGATCGTTTAAATTCCGATCATGTGTGTAGACAATTCCGACGCACAAAGTGCTACGCATGCTCAGAATAAATTATGAGATGAAAGCTATTGGCTACTGGCCTCTTTATAGTCCCGTTGTACGCGTTGTACGTCACCTCGTTCTGAACGATCGGATTTTCCAACAACTTTGTGCGACCGTGTGTATGTTTGACAAGTTTGGGCCCAAATCTGTCATATTTTTTCTTTTTATGTCTTTTCGGAATGTCCGACCGTGTGTACAGGGCATTATTGTTATAGAGGATTTATATAGCGCCAACAGTTTGCACAGTGCTTTACAACATGGGGGGCAGACAGGACAGTTACAATACAATTCAATATAGGAGGGATCAGAGGGCCCTGATCGTTAGAGCTTACAAAATGCAGCTGCGATGCTTTGCTTTACAGCTGCTGTGAAGATCAAACACCATTTTGAGTTCAGTGGGCAATGCTGCCGCCATATACGACCCATTCAAGAGCTGTGCTACACCACCCTGCAACAGCACGCAATGCGGTTTGCGGTGCAGTGGTTTGGCCTTTTCAGACTTAAAACAGTCGGTAGCCTGCCATCCTCCCTCTGAAGAGTAATCTATTTAATTTTTGAGAGGGGGAACACACAGGCCATTTAACATGGTTTCCTATGGGTCACGTTCACATGTATGCATTTTATGGAAAGGGCCAGGGACTTTTTGGTGGTTTTTGGTTCCATAGACTTCAATGGATCAAAAACGTGTATTGAAAAACACGAAATGCACATGGAGTATGCAACCTGCAAAAATTAAATAGATTACTCTTCAGAGGGAGGTTGGCAGGCGGCTGGAAGGCCACCGATCGTTTTAAGGTGTGGACCAGGCCTTAGACAGGAAACCATGTTAAATGGACTGTGTGTGTTGCCCCTCTCAAAAATTAAATAGATTACTCTTCAGAGGGAGGTTGGCAGGCAGCTGGAAGGCCACCGACTGTTTTTAGGTGTGAACTAGGCTTTAGACAGTTGTCACTGGAACAAGTGTCCCCATTGGGATATTTTTCCCTCTCATAGGCGTGCGCAGGGGGGGGGTGCTGGGTGTGCCTGGGCACACCCTAATCACCCCATGCGGTACAGATTCCCTGCTGCCTGGCCTCCCCTCCCTGTGTCCCCCTTTCCACAGCACTGCCAGCTTCTCTCCTCTGCTGCAGGCACACAGGGGAATATTTAAGGATGGAGAGCGGCCCCTTCCTTTTCTGAATGAACACAGTGAGTGATTGGTACAGATCATGCGTAGAATAAAGGAGGCCCTAAGGCCAACGTAGCACTAGAAAATATGTGAAAATGTATATAGAATGTGAAATAAACAATATACAGCTGCTAACACTTTAAAGTCTAACACAAAAAAATTCAAACAGGTATGGAAAAAACTTCAAACAGGTATGGTATACAAAGTAAATGCAGCGCTAATAAACATAGTGATCAATTAAACAGGTGATGTAGAAACTAAAACAAAATTCCATTGAAGAAAAACAAGGTGAAAAACGAAAACTAAAGCAAAGTCCTATTGGAAATAAAGTCCATATATTGAACAATGAACGCCCATCCAAATGAGAGTGATAGTTTGCAGTGAAAAAAAATCAGTGAAGAAATCCTTCATATAGGTGCTTCCAGCACCACACCCAGGTGAGAAAATATGTCTATTCCCCAGTTGATGTCCGCTAGTGACGAAACGCATAGGGAGGAGCCTATGATGTTGACGTCATCATGTTTTTCCTCTCAGGAGGTGGATGGGCGTATTACACAGGAAGTGAACAGAAGCCTCTGGAGATGTTGCGGTTCCGCTTTTAACCAACAAACGCTGTATCGCTTTCAAATAGCTTCTACCTTGTAAGTGCAAATCTATTAGCTTTATTAAATCCATTTTATACAGTATCAAGCTATGGGAGCTTTTATTTTTATGTTTTTTTGAGTACCATCGGCACCAGCCAGGGGCGGACTGACAACTCATGGGGGCCCCTGGGCAATAGGATATTATGGGGCCCCCAGGCAATCAGAGATTACGGGGCCACACAGTATACACACACACACACACACACACACACAGTATACAATCACACAGGTTACACATACATGTACACACAGTATACACAGATATGTTTCTATTGGCTGAGAAGGTAAAGGAGAGGTGGGGCAGCTATAATCTTAGGATTTTTTGACCAAAAGGATGTCGGTAAGGGACATTTCATAGACAGATGTAAAAAATCACAGATTTTTACATACTGTCCCTGGTTTTACTGAGGCTGGCAACCCTGATGGTGCCCCCTAGTGGCCCGGGGCCCTCAGGCAGTGCCCAAGTGGCTGAATGGTCAGTCCGCCCCTGCCATCAGCTACAGTTCCACAGCCTTTTAAAGGTCTTGAGGAGACCTAATCATTCCCTATGTTTGGTGAGATCACGGATTAGTGATCACAGCGTTCTGGTAAGCAGATTATTGGAGCTGGAAGCACTTATATGAAGGATTTCTTTACTGATTTTTTCACTGCAATCTATCACTCTCATTTGGATGCGAGTTCGTTGTTCAATATATGGACTTTAATCCCAATGGGACTTGGCTTTAGTTTTCTTTTTTTTCACCTTGTTCTTCTTGAATGGAATTTTGTTTTAGTTTCTACATCACCTGTTTGATCACAGATCATGTGTGTTTGAGCTTTGGGGTGCACACCCTAATACCAAAGTGCTGTGCAGACCTATGTCCCTCTCTTCCTGTTCTGGTGACAACTCAAAAGTTTAGACTTTTCCTTAATTTTTCATTCCAGTTGACAATGGTTACCCTCCCCAGGGGGTGGCACAGAGAGCAATAAAAACCTGACAGGGATTCCAACCCTGCACCACTCAACCAAAATCGACAAAAAGTTTTGGATTCAGATACACTTAAAGCAATTCGTTGTGATGTGTTCAAGGAATGCATGCGGGGAGCTTGTAGAGCGGTCCCATGGGATTGCGTTCTTCAGAAAGCGACAGAGGTATGATTCCTGCCCCAGGCACGAAGCATCGCAGCCACAACATGGATACACCACCAGCTGCTGCCTCTGCAGTTAAAGAGGGGGTTGCGGCTGAACCACAGGGTTTTACCCCCCCCCCCCCCAACATCACACGTGAATGAGACCTTAATGATACGTTGCTGATGACAGAGCTGTATTCATTTGTGTCTTTTCTATCTGCCTGGAGTTCAGCTTTAATTTAAGTGAAATGACAGAGGTGCCTCAAGGGTTAAGAAGAGCGCGGCTGGTTTTTAATCTGGAGAAGCCCCGGAGGCGAGTGATCCTCGGTGTCTTGTATTTATCACAGTGATTGACGTGAAACACTTGTCATGGTGTCGTACCTGCGGGTTTATGGCTGCGCTCTGTCACACCGCCGCCGACACTTTGCAGATATAATACAGACATTCACAGTATCCTCTATGTGCAAATTAGCAGCCTCGCTTAATGGAGGAGAGTTAAGGCTGACAAAACGCAGAGGGAGAGATCTGTTCCGCGGCGCCTTAACTGGAGCAAAGTGAAGAAGCGGGAGATGTCAGTCAAACACTTCGCGTAGACGTAACCGCTAAAATTATTTTATAAGTCTTAACATGTTCACGTTGTTCCAAAAGTCATTTTCGGTCTTTTACAATCTGCAGCTTTCATTAAAGCGGAATCAGACTCCTTAACTTTTTTTTTTCTAATGGGCCCCCAGGAACTGTTAGCCTTAATTGGCATATTGGCACATTATGGCAGACGTACCTGTCAAATGATGCCTTTCAGTGCTGTGCTCCCAGCACTCCAGCTGGTCACATGTAGGCAGGGGGTACAGGGTTGTGTGGGTGGTGGTCACATCCTCCATGCTTCCCTCCTCATTGGGTGCCAAGCAAGGGTCACATGAGAGGCCTACCCGGGATGGGTTCTTCTGGGCTACGCTATAGGTACCTTATACGGGATTACTTTACTAAACATAGTATCTTTGGTTCACGCCATTTTCATTCATTCCCTGAGGCTGCCGTGGGGGAATACTCTACCTTATGGGGGACCTCTACTCTTAGAGATGAATGTACACCGTGTACACTTACACAGCAACAGTTCTCCAGTTAATTCTCGGTTCCCCGTGACAATGTACACGTTTTCTGTAATCTGCATTCAGGAGGGACATGCTAAGCCTTGTCCACGTCCACCTGTCCAGCGTTTTCCACTACCGTTGCCCAGTAGTGGAGTGGGCCCCACCGTGCACCTTGAGTGGGCTCCAAACGTGCACTCAGCTTAACTCTTGAAACGGACCGCTGGTGGAAGGAGTGCCGACATCTCCCTCACTGCTTGAGGCCATACCGCCTGTAACAGGCACATGCTATAGACAGGCTGCTTATTAGACTTCTGTTACCCTAGGTAACCACTTGTGTCTTCACACTTCACTTCACACCAATGTCTTCATACCCCAATGTGTTTAAGAACCACTCAGTGAACTATGTGTGCCGGCTACTTGCATTACACTGCTTTCAGTAACCTCAGACCAGGCAGGGAAAACGTTTTTAATACTTTACTTAAGAAAAGTGCAAAAATGAACATCTCCAAGTCCAACACACAAGTACAGGAGTTTTCCTATGTCCCTACTCCTAACTACAGGCTTGTCCCAGCCTGCCATACCTGCAAAGGTGAAGTTCAATCAATTATAAGTCCTTCAGAGGCATTCTCATGTGGACACAAGTCCTTCAGAGGCATTCCCATGTGGACACCAGTCCTTCAGAGGCATTCTCATGTGGACACAAGTCCTTCAGAGGCATTCCCATGTGGTCACCAGTCCTTCAGAGGCATTCCCATGTGGTCACCAGTCCTTCAGAGGCATTCCCATGTGGTCACCAGTCCTTCAGAGGCATTCTCATGTGGACACAAGTCTTTCAGAGGCATTCTCATGTGGACACCAGTCCTTCAGAGGCATTCTCATGTGGACACCAGTCCTTCAGAGGCATTCTCATGTGGACACCAGTCCTTCAGAGGCATTCTCATGTGGACACCAGTCCTTCAGAGGCATTCTCATGTGGACACCAGTCCTTCAGAGGCATTCTCATGTGGACACCAGTCCTTCAGAGGCATTCTCATGTGGACACCAGTCCTTCAGAGGCATTCTCATGTGGACACCAGTCCTTCAGAGGCATTCTCATGTGGACACCAGTCCTTCAGAGGCATTCTCATGTGGACACCAGTCCTTCAGAGGCATTCTCATGTGGACACCAGTCCTTCAGAGGCATTCTCATGTGGACACCAGTCCTTCAGAGGCATTCTCATGTGGACACCAGTCCTTCAGAGGCATTCTCATGTGGACACCAGTCCTTCAGAGGCATTCTCATGTGGACACCAGTCCTTCAGAGGCATTCTCATGTGGACACCAGTCCTTCAGAGGCATTCTCATGTGGACACCAGTCCTTCAGAGGCATTCTCATGTGGACACCAGTCCTTCAGAGGCATTCTCATGTGGACACCAGTCCTTCAGAGGCATTCTCATGTGGACACCAGTCCTTCAGAGGCATTCTCATGTGGACACCAGTCCTTCAGAGGCATTCTCATGTGGACACCAGTCCTTCAGAGGCATTCTCATGTGGACACCAGTCCTTCAGAGGCATTCTCATGTGGACACCAGTCCTTCAGAGGCATTCTCATGTGGACACCAGTCCTTCAGAGGCATTCTCATGTGGACACATGTCCTTCAGAGGCATTCTCATGTGGACACCAGTCCTTCAGAGGCATTCTCATGTGGACACCAGTCCTTCAGAGGCATTCTCATGTGGACACCAGTCCTTCAGAGGCATTCTCATGTGGACACCAGTCCTTCAGAGGCATTCTCATGTGGACACCAGTCCTTCAGAGGCATTCTCATGTGGACACATGTCCTTCAGAGGCATTCTCATGTGGACACATGTCCTTCAGAGGTATTCTCATGTGGACACCAGTCCTTCAGAGGTATTCTCATGTGAACACATGTCCTTCAGAGGCATTCTCATGTGGACACCAGTCCTTCAGAGGCATTCTCATGTGGACACCAGTCCTTCAGAGGCATTCTCCGGTGTCTTTGGGGCAAACCCCAGGTTCAATGGGCTTTACATCCAGAAAGTAAAAAGAGACATCCTTCTGCTTTTCTCAAGTGTTGCTCTCCATCTCATCCTCTTAGGGGCATCAGACCTGATGCAGGTCCTGGACCTCTTGTAGCCTATTCACTGGATCTCTCTCGGGGGCCTCACATTGTACCGGACCACTGCCTTATATTTATATATTACAGGATTAGTGGGCCGGACTCAGAGAACTCGCCAAAAGACCAAAGAACCAGGAAAGGCATTAACTCCTACCATCTCTGCTGGGACATTGCTTAACTGGCTATTCTAACCTGCTTACACACAGGCACTTCCATCTTCTCCTGGTCTTCCTTCTGGTTCGGAATGTTTGGCAACTTGATCGGCCTGTCCACAATGATGTCACTCCCACTCATGTGCACAGGAGTCACATGATGTGATTGTCATTTACCACTGTGTATACGCCCACATGTGTGACTCTATAGTCACATGGGCTGCTCAGATGTGATAGGAGGAAATGCTCAGCATAGAAACTCACAGAAAACTGAGCATGTGCAGAGCTGCCAACACTGCTGTGCAAAATCCCGAACTGCAGTGGGGACATGGACAGAAGGGGGAGACAGAGAACAGCAGGATCAACCAGGTTTTTTGCGGAATACAGATAACAAATCTCAAAGTGATTGAGTGACTATGAACAGCATGTAAAACACCATTCATTGATAGTTTATATTGATGTGGGTTTAATGACACTTTAAGCAATGCAACACAATGCACAGTGCAATCACATGGAGTTTTAGCGCAGTAAAGTGCCAGTGCATTGCTGTATATGTACATTGAGGTGCCTTTGAGAACAAAAGATGATTCACTGATATAATGTGCATTGATGCATAAACAAACTCATAGAATAGGTGGGAATAGATCCTAAAGGCAGAAGGATTAAAGTGGTTAAAGGGTAAACCCTTACATATACTGTACCCAGTGAAGTGACTGGCTGCGGGTGATACACACAGATGAAATAAATCCTCCTACAACAGTTGTACCGGTTTATCTGCCGTCTTCATTTCTTTACATCTGTTCAAAGTCCAGAATGTATAAGCCTAGGTTCACCCATATATATGCATAGGGAATGCTGCATTTCCTGCACCACATTGCAATCACACAGTATTTACGATCCACTGCAGGTGTCATTACAAAGCTAACACCCAAAACGCATTGCAAATGCAGTGCGGTTTGCCTGCGCTTTATAGCATGGTACAAAACGACCATCAAAAAAAGTGCCTGCGTTTCTTTGGTGCGATGCAGTGCAATATGAACACGTTCAAAGTGAATAGGTTCAAAATCTACTGCACTGAATCACATGTGAATTGCACAGGAATGGGGTATGGTTCCGGTGTTATTTACATGCAGGTTATAGTGTGAACCAGGCTATAGCTTGTTTTGAGTTGTCAGTAAACAGGGGACGATTACACTTAGCAGAGCTCAGTCAGGAGAGCTCTGAGAGCTGACTGAAGAGAAGGGACACCCCCCCGACCCCCCTTCACACAGCCCACAGAAACAGAGCTGAGGCTGTCAATCACAGGCTGTGTGCTGGAGGTCCCTCCCCTGTCACCTTTTTTCTATTGGTGTCAGAAAAACTTGTCAAACGTGACTCTTACAGATAGCAGAGGAATGGGGCAGCATAGAGAAATGACACTTAGTACTCTGGATTGAGATCCTAAGTACACACCATAGAGGGATATGCTTTCTTCATATTTCATTTCTGAGGGTTACAACCACTTTAAAGAATACGTTACCCCAACATTTTATATTCCTGATATGTGCCCGCTGTTCCATGTACTTGTGTTAAAAAGTATCCTGTTCTCTTTGCATTGCTTCCTTTGTGTGAAGTATCTGGCGACTCTGTCAGTCCCCCAGCTTTCCTATTTGGAAACATGGAAGCTCATCCATCCCACCTCCATCAGTTTTTTGGCTGTGCTTGGAGAACAGCCTGCCTGTCCTCCAATGGGCAGACGTGTGCTGAAATTCCCACACCCTGCACAGCCATTCACTGGGAAGATCTTTCTACTGCTGTTCCTCCTCCCCTAGCTCTGTAAGCCCCTTATGCAGCTGAGAACAGAGATTATGTGATTACCTGTAAAAAAAAAAAGGTATTCATAATGTTTTTTTAACCGCTTGCAGAGCGCCGCACACAGATGTACGTCGGCAGAATGGCACAGGCGGGCAAATGGGCGTACCTGTACATCCCATTAAATTTGCCACCTATCACACCGCGGGAGCATGCCCGTGGGTCCCGGGAACTCAATTTTCGCCGGCGGCCCACAATTGAGGTGTGGAGAGGTAGAACGGGGGAAGGAATTTCCCTATTCTGCCTAGTGACATGACAGAGATCACTGCTTCCTGTCATCGTGAGCAGTGATCTCTGTGATGTCATTGGAAGCCCACCCCCCCCCACAGTTAGAACACCTCCTTAGGACACACTTAACCCCTTGATTGCCCCCTAGTGTTTAACCCCTTCCCTGCCAGTGTCATTTACACAGTAATCAGTGCATTTTTATAGCACTGATCGCTGTATAAATGACAATGGTCCCAAAATGGTGTCAAAAGCGTTCGATGTGTCCACCATAATGTCGCAGTCATGACAAAAATCACAGATCACCTCCATTACTAATAAAAAAACTAATAATAATAATAATAAAAATGCTATAAATCTATCCCCTATTTTGTAGACGCTATATCTTTTGCGCAAACCAATCAGCTTTTTGCAATATTTTTTTTTACCTGAAATATGTAGAAGAATACATATCGGCCTAAACTGAGAAAAAAAAGTGTTTTTATATATATATTTTGGGGATATTTATTATAGCAAAAAGTAAAAAATATTGCTTTTTTTTTTTTCAAAATTGTCGCTCTTTTTTTGTTTATAGTGCAAAAAATAAAAACGACAGAGGTGATCAAATACCACCAAAAGAAAGATCTATTTGTGGGAAAAAATGCTGTTTGGGTGCGTTGCACTTGTCAGTTAAAGCGAGGCAGTGCCGTATCGCAAAAAGTTCTCTGGTCAGGAAGGGGGTAAATCCTTCCGGGGCTGAAGTGGTTAATATATACAGGAAGACGCTATATAAATCCTGTATAATAATAATAATAATAATAATAACACACACATGTTTTGCCTTTCATTTCTATTTTCAACTGAATGGGTTGTCTTACAAGGTAAGGGTTCACATATACTTGAACGCTGGATTCACACCGATGCAGTTTTAGTGCTTTTTGCATTTTTCACTACAGAATGTATTCCATAGGAAACCATGTTAAAGTGGAGGGCCACCCTAAAAAACAAAACTACATTAAAATGTTCCAAAAAATATTAAAAAAAAAACATGAATTTTTTTTTTTTTAAACTTACCAGAAATGCCTGTTGCTAGGCAGATCGTCTTAATTTGCCTCTTCCTACTCCGCATTGATCTTCGCTGATCTTCGGCCTTCTCCTCCTGGCGTTGTCTTCTGGGGAATGGGGCGCAGTGTGTTCTGGGAATTGTGTGTTTCCCAGAACACAGCGCGCCCCATTCACAAAGCGCTGCGTGACTCGCGCATGCGCAGTAGGAAAGGGGCAGTGAAGCCACAAGGCTCCACTGTCAGTTTCCCTTAGATAGAATGGCAGCGCCGGGACCCGAGAACCGAGGGCGGCCGACATCGCGGGCACCCTGGACAGGTAAGAGCGCTTTTTAAAAGTCAGCAGCTACAGTGTTTGTAGCTGCTGACTTTTTTTTTTTTTTTAAATTCAGCTGGACCTCCCCTTTAAATGGACTGTAGTGCAAATCTGCAAAATGCAAAAAGCACTAAAACTGCATAGGTGCGAATCCAGCCTAAAAGGCACAGCTATGATCCCAAATGGTCAATATTGCTCGAGTCGCTAGTGATAGTGCTGCAGCATTGGGTTGTCCTCCAAATCGTTCTCCTTCATCTATAAAAGTCAATGAAGAACAATTAAGGCTGGCAATTTTGCCGCCAACACGAAACACTGCTGAATCACGGTCGCTGAGCAACCAATTTCTTTAAAAATTGAATTAGTGATCCCATAAAAATGATTCATTTCTTAGGATGAAATCACCAAAACAAAAACAACCGGGGAGGAGGGTAAACAGTCCAAAAAAAAAATTCCCATGTAATTATTAAGCAGTAAGATGCCTGCCTGCGATTCGATTGCCAGCCACCGCGACAAACTGAAATATCCTTTTTGGTTAGAGCCTGCCTTTAGAAAGATAAAATACAAACTAGAACCGTATATATTCCTTTTTTTTTGTGTAGCAGTTACAGACTTCCATAACGGCACCCCGGGTATAATGCAATTTCCTGCTACACCGCTGTGAACAAATGAAAGAAATTGATCGATTCTAGGGAAATTGGAAT
This sequence comes from Lithobates pipiens, assembly GCF_037356315.1. Lineage (NCBI taxonomy): Eukaryota > Metazoa > Chordata > Amphibia > Anura > Ranidae > Lithobates > Lithobates pipiens. The sequence continues at coordinate 69,714,676 of NW_027507785.1, read as the reverse complement.
GTACTGGTGGCTGCGGCGGGGAGAATATAAGCACCTGTAATGTTACATCGCATTTTATTTTACTGATCTTAGCTGAACTGAATGCGTTACCAGGGACTTGCAGACCACGCAGAGAATGGCTGGAGAAAAGGGGGGGGGACACCCCCGGGGGTGTTGGGGTGGGGGGGGGTCACACCCTGTCCCCATTTATGCCCTGCAGATTACTGTCATGGTAATGCACAGTGGGGGGGTTAGCCACACAGGAACCTACATGTTAGCATTTAGCATCTTTTAACCCAATTGAAATGCTCATATGAGGCAGCACAGTGGTGTAGTGGTTAGCACTCTCACCTAGCAGTAAGAAGGGTCGCTGGTTCAAATCCCAACCACGACACTACCTGCCTGGAGTTTGCATGTTCTCCCTGTGCCTGCATGGGTTTCCTCTGGGTACTCCAGTTTCCTCCCACAATCCAAAGACATGCATGTAGTTTAATTGGCTTCTGTCCAAAAATCGGGCCTAGTATATGAATGGGGACCTTGGATTGTGGGCTCCTTGAGGGTAGGGACCGATGTGAGTGTGCAAGGGACAGTTGCAGACACTCACTCAGGTTGAACTTAATTCAACCTTACTAACTATGAAACTATATGATGAAACCTTGTCTCTATCTTTGTCCCGTATTATAGACAAAAATTTGATTAAGGCCCCTTTCACACTAACGTCCCGTTCAGGCCCGCCTGTCAGTTTTTCAGGCGGACCTGAACGGGTGCTCCATAGAGCTCTATGGAGCGTCGGATGTCAGCGGTGACATGTCCGCTGACATCCGACCCGCTCCGATCCGAAAAAGTGTGACGGAGGAAAAAGCTATTTTTCCATCCGTCTGCGGATCGGATCGGATGACGACGGGCACTGCGGTCCGTCGTCATCCGATCTCCCATAGGGGAGAGCGGCGCTGTGACAGGTCCGTCCCTGCACAGTGTGCGGAGACAGACCTGTCATCTCCCTGCTCAGCGGGGATCGGCGGAGTGATCCCCGCTGAGCAAACGGACATCCACGGGGCGGATCAGAACTGATCCGCCCCGTGTGAAAGGACCCTAACGCTTTCCAAGATTCTGTTCCATTATTATTTACTTGACTTTAGATTCCGTCAGATATGAAGAATGGAGGGACAAATATAATTAAAAAAACAAACAAACATACAACACACAACACCAGCCTTTCACATTGTTTTTCACCCCAGAAGAACCTTTGAAATTAGTTTCAGGTATCGGGGAACCCAATGAAAACCAATTGTTGGGGATCAGTGGGAAAAATGCCCCTTATTTTGTTGGCTTAGGGAAACTACACAGATCACCACCCTGCTGCTCGCTCTGATAAGTGGCATTGGCCCCAGAATCATGTAGGCACCATCAAATGGAAGGTCAATCAGCCACAGCTCAATGAACACCTAACAATCTCTGGAGGAACCCTAAAGTTCCAAGGAAACCTAGTTGAGAATAACCGTGCACCTGGGACCAGACTATGGGCAATAAAGTATTGACATATTCTTAATAGCAGTAAAGGAGATTTAATATAAGCCTTATGCCGCGTACACATGATCGGACATTCCGACAACAAAATCCGTGGGATTTTCTTCCGACGGATGTTGGCTCAAACTTGTCTTGCATACACACAGTCACACAAAGTTGTCGGAAATTCCGAACGTCAAGAACGTGGTGACGTATAACAAGGCGAGAAAATTGAAGTTCAATAGCCAGTGTGGCTCTTTTGCTTGATTCCCGAGCATGTGTAGAACTTTGTGCGTCGGAATTGTATACACATGATCGGAATTTCCGACAACGGATTTTGTTGTCGGAAAATTTGAGAACCAGATCTCAAATTTTGTGCGATGGAAATTCCGATGGAAAATGTCCGATGGAGCCTACACACGGTCGGAATTTCGGACAAAAAGCTAGCATCGAACATTTTCTGTCGGAAAATCTGACCATGTGTACGCGGCAATACTCTAGTCTAGCTGCATGTACTGTGAAGCATTTATCCTCAAAGACTAGAAGGAAGACTCTAACATTAGGCTCCTTTCATATGGGTGGCAAAACTAGGCCACTAAGGAGCATTATTAAAACCAGGCAGTGTGCAATCCCTCTTCAAATACACTATATTAGTATTGGGATGCCTACCTTTACATGCACATGAACTTTAATGGCATCCCAGTCTTAGTCCGTAGGGTTCAATATTGAGTTGGCCCGCCCTTTGCAGCCAAAACAGCTTCAACTCTTCTGGGAAGTGTGTCCACAAGGTTTAGGAGTGTGTCTATGGGAATGTTTGACCCATTCTTCCAGAAGCGCATCAGTGAGGTCAGGCACTGATGTTGGATGCGAAGGCCTGGCTCGCAGTCTCCACTCTAATTCATCCTAAAGGTGTTCAATCAGGTTGAGGTCAGGACTCTGTGCAGGCCAGTCAAGTTCCTCCACCACAAACACGCTCATCCATGTCTTTATGGACCTTGCTTTGTGCACTGGTCTAAATCATTTGGTGGATGGGGGATTATGTTGTGGGGTTGTTTTTCAGGGGTTGGGCTTGACCCCTTAGTCCCATTGAAGGGTGGAGTCCTGACCTCAACCCGATAAAACACCTTTGGAATGAATTAGAACGGGGACTGCCAGGCCTTCCCCTCCACATCAGTGCTTGACCTCACAAATGCGCTTCTGGAAGAATGGTCAAACAATCCCATAGACACACTCCTAAACCTTGTGGAAAGCCTTCCCAGAATGGTTGAAGCGGTTACAGCTGCAAAGGGTGTACCAACCCAACATTGAACTCTACGGACTAAGACTGGGATGCCATTAAAGTTCATGTTCATGTAAATGTAGGCATCCCAGTACTTTTGGTAATATAGTGTAGGTGTGCAGGAGGCTGCATATACCCTCCTGATCACCTACTAACAATGTGCCAGCCACTCCTGGCAAAGCAATATACCATAGGATGTGACTCAGCAGCTAGGCCCATGTAAAAGTAGCCTTGCCTCATTTCCACTGAGTGGATTGGTTCGGGTTGGTACAGTTTGGAAGTAAGGGCACCTTCCCAATTGGACACAAGATGGCCAGGCCGCATTCTGCCCCCTCTCAACATGTCCTATCAGTCCTGCTGGAATCTGCTCCTTCACATTGTTGGAAACTGTGAGTGCCCCCAGCTGGTCTGTTGCAAACTGTTGCTATATTATCTCAATACAAGTTTTACGTTGCACCCAACGTGTGAATTATTGTCGCCGCACATGATGCACCCTACCTACAGACAGAGCAATTGAATCTTCAATTCCATAATTGTCATTTTTATCGCAAAGCAATCCAAGACATAAACATGGCGGTTTTTATTGATCAGGAGTAATTAGGACCAACATTGCTCCAACTGAATGGAGCAGAAGAATCTGATTCCTGATATTGCCCTAGATTTTTCCCATTTTAATTATATTTTAATCTGAATTCAGAACCATGTTGTCACCGACATTGGAAGAAGCTCATCACTGTAACTTGGCCAGGCTTTGAATATGTCTGCTAACAGAAGTGGTGATGGCCAACAAGTAAGTGGATTTAAATGTGGATTAGACTGCCTTTCTTCCTAGAATTGCCATCCCTAGCTATAATTAGTATAATCCATCAGTGTGTGATTGATCCAGAGACTTAATCCAACTGCCATTGACGGGGTCAGAAAGGTTCACAGTGAGGATGAACTGGCCAACGTATTACAAGGGTTTTGTTTTTCCTTTTATTGATCAACAGCATAAAAACAGTAATAAAAATCCAATAGATATAATTTTACATATTTGACCTTTTTCCCATATCTACTATCTATATATGGCTATGAAATCGCATGCCATGGACAAGAATTCCCATGGCCCACAAATGCACCTCTCTCAGAGAGATGATCCCTCTTTTTGGCATCAAGTCCCTCTGTCCTATTTCCTCCTCAATTTTCCCTCTTTTAGGTCTGATACATTGATCCCTATACATACATTTGCTATTCAAAGCCCAACTTGAACCCACTGTAATGATAGAGCACCTGAGGGTGTGTCCATGACAGCCTGGGCTGACAGGAAGAGGATCGACGCACCCGAGGGTATGTCTATGATGGCTTGGGCTCACAGGAAGAGGATCCATGCCCTCAGGGTTGTGCTCATGATACCTGGACCCGGGCTCACGAAAGAGGATTGGTGCCCCCAAAGTGTGTTCCTAATGGCCTGGGTTCACAAGAAGAGGATCAACGCCCCTGAGGGTGTAAATGGGGAAAGAAAAAACTCTCGACAGCCGCACTCCGTATCGAACCAAAAATGATTTGTGCCTTTATTTTTCCAAGTAGAGAATTACATCATATGAAACACAGCAACAAAGGAGAAAAATGGAACAAAAATTGCTGATGTGTTTCACGCTAAAATTTAGTGCTTACTCATAGACTCTGAGGGTGCGTTCATGGTGGCCTGGACTCACATGAAGAGGATCAGTGTCCCCGGGGGTATGTCCATAATGGCCTAGGCATACAGGAAGAGGAGTGACATCACTAAGCGTTTGTCCATGATGGACAGGGCCCACATTAAAAGGATTGGAACCCCTTAGAGTGTGTCCATGATAGTTTGGGATCACAAGAAGAGGATTAATGCCCATGAGGGTGTGTCCATGATGTCCCAGGCTTACAGGAAGAGCAGTGACATCCCTAAGCATTTGTCCATGATGGCCAGGGCCCACATTAAGAGGATTGGAAACCCTTAGAGTGTGTCCATGAAAGTTTGGGATCACAAGAAGAGGATTAATGCCCATGAGGGTGTGACCATGATGCCCTGGGCTCACAAGTAGAAGATCAGCTCTCCTGATGGTGTATCCATGATGGCCTGTGATTACAAAAAGAGGACTAGTGCCCCCAGTGGTGTTTTCATGATGGTCTGGTCTTACTTAAAGATGATCAATGCCCCAAGGGGTATGTGCAAGATGGCCTGAGCTCACAGGAAGTGGATTGGCACCCCTGGGGTGTGTCTGTGACCCTCTGTGCTCATAGAAAAGGAACCTGCTGGGTAATGTATTTGTTTGCAAAAAGGCATTAGGCTTTACCTATCAAAAGTGTTCCTATTTCAAGAATGACCTATAGTATATGGATTTTTTGTTTTTTACTGCTGCAGGGTGGTCAAGGGGGGCAAACTGGGGAAGGGGAAAGATTGGCAATCCAGAATTTGGGCCTTAACATTTCTCCCAGAAAAATAGCAAATGTTCACTTTTTAAGTCTAGGTCCACTTTAATATCTGTCTTCTATCCACAACATTGCCAGCAGTCCCATTTTTAACAGTAAGGTTGGTAAAAGACCTTACGCCATTTTTGCACACAAGACGAGGCAACATGTCCTTCTACACTCATGTAAATGAGCATTAGAAGAGGTGATGAGGAGAGAAAGACCACAAAAGGTAGGAAAAATGGAAGAGTTAAGAGGAAGGACCATGCTGACTTTTCATCCTTGGGGTTTCGCAAATGTATAATTCTTATAGGATTTCATCGGTGCTCCTGTCCTCGGATACAACATCATTTTGGCCCCTTTCCTTTAAAACCAGGCTGTGTCTAAGTAAGAATTCCAAGCTGACAGTAAAAAAAAAAAAAAAACGATCAAGGTAGAATCTCAAGAGACCTCAGTTTTGAGGATTCTGTAATTAAGTGTGTAATTAACCTAATTACCCTATTACCATAACGGCATCTCAGCTGCACAGTTGGTTTGCCTTTAAAGCATCTTAAAAAAAAAAAAAAAACACAGGGTCACGGATATTGACCTGTGATATATAAAGGGCATATCCATAACAACCAATCAGATGTCAGATTTATTTTTTAAAAACTAGGAAAAAAAAAAAAAGAAAGCAGGAATTGGATTGGCTACAACTGAGCTACTGACAAGTGGGAGAGTAAAATGTAACATCATATTTAAAAAAAAAATCTCGCAGAAATCTCTGATTAAACACCAAAAATCACAACATAAAATGTGCTGCGCTAAATCACATAGTTGTTTATGGTGGAGCATTTTATGTTTTTCAAAATGTAACTTTGCTTGTGACCAGGAGAAGTTCACATATTATTTTAAAGAAAACCTTTGTTGATAAAAATTTGGGGGCTGCGAATGCTGACCTGTCTCTGAAAATGTTATTTTCCTAGCTGTCATACTGATCTGCAGGCATCTGGCGTTACGGAACAAGTATTTATTTAGGCATGTTTGTTCCTGGGCAGTGACTCATAGATTACTAAAACATGAGGATCAACATGATAGCACTTTTCAGTAGATCATCAGCAATGGAAGTCTACTCCTTTCATTCATATGTGTGATATAGGCAGGACTACTGTTAACAACCATGGGGCCCCATTCAGCCAACCTGACAGGCCCCTGACCCCCCTACAAATGAACACAGTTTACAATGCTTCAGTTATGAATCACTACCTATCACTCACTGTGTTCATTTAGGAAATGAAGGGGCTGGTAAATGTGAAATATTTACTGGACCCTTCCCCCATTCTTCATCCTGAAGGATCCTATTGTGCTCTTGCAGCTTCTGGTGGTAAGGAGAGGAGGGAAGTCAGCAGCACTGTGGGGGTGGGGGTGAACACAGGGGGGCCTGGGCAGCAGGGGAAATGTATGGTGCACAGGAAGGGTGCGGCAGGGGGATAATTACTGGAACCAATCCCCTGTGGGAGGGAGAGGAGAAGAAGCCAGCTTTCAGCTGCTGCAGAGAGAGCCACACAGGGGGTCGGTTCTAGTAATTGCCTCCCCCCACTGTGCTGATCGCCCTCCCTGTCCACATCCAATTCACCCAACTGCTTGGGCTCCCCTGTTGGCCCGGGCTCCATATTGGAGGACTGATGGTAACCCCTTATCCATGGCCTTGGACATAGGATTAGTTATATCCCTCTGTTTGTAAATTTCAGCTTTAGCTATTGAGCTTTTTCAGCAGAAGGTAAGGAACTGGAAACCATGCGAAACGCAGCTGAGAGCACTTGCTCTCTAGAGAAGAATGCAAAATGTTAATTTATAAAATTTCATATTAATATGCCAATTCTGCATGAAGGAGCAGGGGGCTGTTCCCCCTGAAAGTTCAGAATAAACATGAAGAAGGGATGTCCATTATAGAAAAAACTAAGCCCTTGTACACGCGGTCAGACATTCCGAAGGAAAATGTCCGATCGAACCGTGTTGTCGGATAACCCGACTGTGTGTGGGCTCCATCGGACTGTTTGCGTCCGAATATCCGATGGACAAAGTTTTAGAGCTGGGCTATAAAACTTTCCGACAACATGATCCAATCGGACTTTGTCCGATTGTGTGTAGAGAATTCCGATTGGACAAAGTGCCATGCATGCTCGGATCAAATTCCTAGACCAGAGCTATTGGCTACTAGCCCGAATATAGTCCCGTCGTAACGAAATAACGTCATCACGTTACGTACGATCGGATTTTCCGACAACTTTGTCCTACTGTGTGTATGCAACACAAGTTTCGGACAAAATCCGTTGGAGAAAATGCGACGGATTTTGTTGTCGGAATGTCCGACCGTGTGTACAAGAGCTTAGAATAAATAGGTTCAGAGTTGGGAGCATGTTTTAAAGCCATGGTTCCCAAACTTTAACAGATCTCAGATGGGAGTCGGTAAGAATGCTGTAAAGCCTTTGATTAACAAGCAACGCGTTCATGAGCATTTTGACTTCTGCTAGGTCAATTTTGGGCTTCTTCCATGCTTTGACAATTGACTATTTGACCACAAAAAAAAAAGCTTTTGTTGAGCAACAGTAAGTCCTGTAACTGGGTGCTGCAAAATGGTCTTTTGGAACAGAAGTGCAAAACAGAGTGTGGATGCAGCTAAAAATTCTGGACCAGGAGATCAGTTCCGGGAAGGCCTACCAGATATGGGGGGCATTGCCTTTCTGACCACAGCCTCTAAAGTGTCTATCATCAAAGGATGGGAGAGCTCTCACCATCTGTGCCTGTACCCAATACCATCACAAGATAACCTTTTAAGTGGATTCAAGTATAGTGGTATTGAAGGAGCATTTAGCTCTTGTGGATCAGGCTTTGTTCCAGTTCTCGAGGTGTATTGAGTGCTTAAAGTCTTGCTTCCAGAGTCCTACAAAGGAATGTTTCACACGGGTGTTCATAGAAACCATCGATTTCTAAATCTAATGCCCACCCAGTAGAAAGGCATGCTGCGAATTGTAGTTCCAATACATTCCAGAGACAATGCACTTACCTACTGACGCTAGGCTGCACGAGAAATTGAAGCAACGTGCCTGCATTGTTAGTTCCTTTCCATTAACGACAAGCAGAGAAATGACATAATTAATTGCTATTTAGTGAATCCACTTTAGGAAGCAATGGGGTTAATTAAGCCAAGATCTGAAATTCAGGCAACATAAGTTGTGCGGCTCGTTAATGAGAACTACGGAGAGATTATGAGGGAGGGCTGAACAGACCGCTGAAAGAGCAGTGTGATATAGATTCAGCGCATTAAATTGGCCCCCAGGGGCAGCTAAGAGCTCCGTATGGCAGATGCGTGCCCCTCTGGTACCCCTACAGAGCTGCGTCTCACCAGCCGACAGACCGTGCCTCTTATTTTTAAAGGGGCAGAGATACAGAAAAATTACAGGACCTTAGAAACCGTTTTGACCCATAACATAATTATTTCATGTTCCTATTTTTTTTTTCAGCCATAGTTTATTTTTAATTTTCTCAGCTTGTCAATGTGTTGTGGTGCTGCCCACTCCAGACCTCGCAAACCATTGGTGATCCTTAGAATTACTGTAAACTAAAGTCGGCCATACACGGTTCGAATCTCGGCTGGTTCAGCAGGAATTGGCAGAGATTCAAACTGTTAATGGACAGGCTGAATGTACCATGTTGTTCGATCAATCAACTTGGGTACAACCAGCCTGCTGGGTTCTCTTGTGATTATCACTAGCAGCTGCTATAGCCGCTAGCAATAATCACTGTCTCCCCCCCCACCCCTGCGCTGGAAGAAGACAATGGTTCAGCAGGAGGGATTCCCCTGTCAACACTGTCTGTGTTGATGGGGGAATTGTGCAAGTTTCTTTCCTGCAACGCGTGGTCGCACTGTGTATGGCCTGCCTAACTGTACCTGCCAGTTGTATATACTGTACCAGCTTTTGAGCCAATGCTCATTTTCGATAGCTCTGTCTCCTGAAGATCCCAGTTGTGGCCATGCCTTTCTGGGTTGCACAGTTGCGTCATCGCGGGGGGGGGGGGGGGGGGGTTTGGCTGACAGTGGGTCCCCAAAAATCCCAGGGTCTCTGGTGGGGACTGCTCTATTATTAGCCCCGAGCACCACCGGCTGCCTCCGAGGGGGGGACCGATCTGATCCCGAGCGTGGCTGAGTCACATAGCAGGTCCTGCCTTCTGGAGCCTGCAGCGCCTATGATGGATGTCTCACTGGTCCAATGCTGGGACCGCAGGACGTGGGACAACCATCATAGGCGATGCAGGCTCCATAAGGCGGGAATTACAATGCGGCCGCCGTGCCACATACATCCCCGCTCGGGCAGGCCGCTCTCCTCTCCTCTGGCTGCCTCACACACCACGACTGAGCTACAGGACACCTGAAGTCTGTCTCCTGGTTAGGTAGGTCAGTGTGTGTATGTCAGGTAGGTAGGTCAGTGTATATCAGGAAGGTAGGTCAGCGCATGTCAGGAAGGTAGGTCAGTGCGTGTCAGGTAGGTCAGTGTATGTCAGGTAGGTCAGTGTGTGTAAGGGCACGGATAAGCCAGTCAGCAACCAGCATGTGAGCTTACCCCCTGCCACACAACCCCACTGCCCAGCCAAAAAACCCTGCGCCACCAGCGTTCCCCCCCCCCCCCCCCGTGCAGGCCTTGGACTTCGGGCTGAAGCCCCTGGTCTTTTTGCCACCTAGCAACTCCCCTGGGATTGCATGATACTCAACAACCTTCCTGTGAGCCCAGGTTCTCATGTACACATCTATCCCCAGATAGTGACATCACACAACCTTGCGCATTACCTTTATAAATACTTTTATTGAAGAAATAAAACAGATGTGTACTCACAAACAGCATATGATATCAAGCTCGTCGATATCCACAATGTCCCACATTGTCTGTCAACTGTGCGAGTCCCAGCAGGGGGAAGACATTCCAAATGGCTGATGCGTTTCAAGGGTAGCCTCTTCCTCGGAGCCAAATCATAATAATGCATAGTCCGTATCTACTGTACCCTTGAAACCCGTCAGCAAATCGGAGTGTCTTCTCCATGCTGGGACTCGCACGGTTGACAGATGATGCGGGACATTGTGGATATCGATGAACTTGATATCACATGCTGTTTGTCAGTATACATCAATAAAAGTGTTTTTGCTTTTCCTAGTGTTCCTTTTGGACTTCCGCAGTCCTGAGGGAGCTGCAAAACCTTGTCCTATTTTGAGTTGTTGAAAATCAAAGAACTGTTCATTCTTGGAACATTTTGAGCGCCTGCACATTACAATGTAAGCGTCATTCTATCTGGCAGTGACAGCTGGTCAACGCTGATGTTGGAAAAGACAAAGAGGACCACACACATCAAGTGATATACAAAATAATGGACCCTAACAAACTAAATATAAGGACTATAGCGGTACCCAATTTATGTAAAAACTATCAAAAAGAGTATTTATTCATGATAAAAATTGCACATGTACACATCAAAAAGCATACAAAAAACACACAAAAGCTGCACATAAAACATAACCAAAACCATCTAGTACTCCTTAAATACAGATTTTCGTGGCTCCCCTATAGTAGAGCCCAGTGAGTTACTGTAATTTCAGGAACAGTTTTATTAAGAGCACTCACGGTTAATAGTCAAAAAAGAAACACATTGAATGGTCCTCCTACAAATGGTCATTGTCACCCATATAATGCCACAGGACGGTCCTCCTCGTTTTCCAAGATAGTTGCTAGTTCCTATTTAATTGGTACTAAGTAGCCATAGTCAATCAGTAGTGTGCACCTAGTGGTATACAAAGTGTTGTATTAAGGAGGTGAAGAGGTTCCCATCAAGTCGTTCCTCAGATCAGCAGGGAGTGTGATAGATTGTGGGACTGGTTAGAATTTGAGAGAACTTGACCTTTGTATGTTATTTTTTCCATTGTGATTGCAAGCACAGGCCTTCATTCTTGAATGGGTTGCCAAGGTACCAAAAGGCAAAGTACATTTTTAAAGCCCAACTCCAGGAACTGGACAGAACTCCCTACACTGCAAGGGTTTTATGTTCATTATGTCTGGGGGAGAGATGAAAAAGCTTTAACACCTACCTTATCCCTGCTCCGGCCGGCTCCAGCTCTCCCCTCCTCACCCTTCAGCATTGCAGGCTGTGGGTGGCCTCTTGGAGTCTTTGTGGAAAAGTCAAGAGTACCACCGTGGCTGGAAGAGCCTTAGAGAGGAGGCTTTGTGGGACTGGTTGCACCACTGGAGGGCCTATGGGTGGACTAAGGTATTATTCAGTGGCGCCAATATTTTGAGGGGAAAAACAAACAAATCAACCTGCCCCCTCACTCGCACTAACGCCACCCCCTCCCCGCGTGCAGTAGATGAACGGTGGTGGTCAGTGGAGCCCCCCCCCCCTCCACGTGGGAGACGGACAGTGGCGATCAGTGGCCTTACCTTAGGAGGCCGATGCTGCTCCTCGCTCCAGATTGCAGAGGGAAGGGACTGTGGCTTCTCTTACCGGCCGAACAGGAATTGGGTCCCGAGACCTGAGAGTCAGTCATCCTGATACAAAGTGAGCTGAATTGCGCATGCACAGCTCAGTTTCCATTGCCGCAGAAGCAGTGGCATCACTATGGGGGTGCAGACCGCACTTAGGTGACACCCGCAAGAAAGGTGATACCATCAAGTAGGAAGTGATATCCATCCTCATCCATGACAGCGCACAAATCGGAGCGCTAGTACTGACCACATCATTTACAGGGGCCGGTTTGGGTTCACCTCCCCGCTCTGCACTCTCTTGTCACTGGCCAGGTTTGCCCCAGCATTAGCCTACACCCCTACAGTCTCCGCTCCACCCTGCCGGCCCAGATAGTGACATGTGGCCCTTCCCTCGTGTTGTGTGTCAAAGGGATGCAGCGGTGGGGTGTGACTCCAGGATCCGATGGAAGCGGCATATCATCTGCCAACTCTGCCATCGGGACCGGACACAGCACACCGCCTTCTGGGACCTTGTCCTGTCCTGTGAGTTTCGATCCCCTTTACTACCTGGTGCTAGCCCCATATTCAGGGCAGGTGCAAGGATTTTTGACACCCAAGGCGAAACCTCATTTTGCTGCCCCCCCTTGCTCCACCCCCTTTGCCCTGCCCATGTATACCCCTCCTTTTTAATGAGCAGCAAAAGTAGCCCACCAGCGCCCATCAAATGCAGCCTCATCAGCACTTATCAAATGCAGCCTCACCAGCGCCCATCAAATGCAGCCTCATCAGCACTTATCAAATGCAGCCTCACCAGCGCTTATCAAATGCAGCCTCACCAGCGCCCATCAAATGCTCCCTACCAGCGCCCATTAATGCAGCCTACCAGCGCCCATCAAATGCAGCCTACCAGTACCCATCAATAAATGCTTGCTTTCGTTCATTCATTCGGGAATCGGAACACAGACAAAGTCCTCCGCCATCATTGCACCTCTGACACTATGTGCAAACGGAGCGGCAGCTGCCTGCTGATTGTGAAACTTAGTTGCCTGCTGCAGAGCAAATAAAGTAGGAATACCAGTGCCCGGGTGCCCTAAGGCGGCAGTGCGCCCTAGGTGGCTGCCTAATGTGCCTAGTCATAGCACCGGCTCTGCCCATATTACCCACAGAGGCCTGTCCGGGACTGAAAGACGGAGCAAGATACTGGAGTACTTACCAAGAGTATACCGGAGTACTTACCAATAAGTCACCAGGACTATACTAGAGTGCTTAACATATAGGACTATACTGGAGTACTTACTGATCAGTGATAAGGACTATGCTAGAGTACTTACCCATTCGATACTAGGACTACGCTATATACTAGGACTATACTGGAAATGGGGGGGGTTGACACCATGTTTTACCGCTCCAGGTGACACCACTGATGCCTGGATGCAGAAGAGACATCGCATATTTCTCCTGCACTAAATAACCTGTCTGTTCGCAAATTTTTGTAAAATGCCTTCAGTTTCACTTTAAATGCCGGTTTAGGCTTAGCGGCCTGGGAAAAAGCTTTTGGACTTTCCTGTCCCTCCAATCCCGCAGGCTCTCTCTGCACTGCTAGACTGATCCCTGTCCTCTTGTTCCTTATACTCTGGCAATTGCAGGTCCTCTGACATCATCAAGACTGATGCAGAGCTCATAGATCTGAATTGGGCATGAGGACACCAAGTCCGCTGTCAGAGCCTAGGGGAGTAAGGCCCCTTTCACACTTGAAGCAATGCCTGTGTAATCTTGAGGTCTATGGACCTCAAGTCGCATCAAAGTCGCACAGATATGAACGGTACTCATTGGAAATCATGGGGTACGACTTGTTATGCACTTCCAAGTCGCACAACTCAGATAAGTAAAAATGTTTTTCCCATTCCCTAAACAAGCATTTACCCCTTGCAGTGCGGAGGCAGCTTCATCACAAGAGAAGGTCTTTACTTTCCCCCGGAGTTTGGCTTTAAATCCAGGCAGAACGCACCTGAGAGCAAACGTCATTCGCCTATCCATACATCTCCCTGTAAATGTATTCACTTTCCCTGACAGCTGCAACCCATCCGCTGCTTTTAGTCTCCTGCCGCTCAGGCGGTGTTCAGAACCAGTTCTCCCGCACACTTGTAATACACATAATTAGGGAATTCGATGGAAAATGAGGCAGATCATTGAGCGCTGCTGTTACACGGTGCGAATCATCGGAAAACGGTGCTGCAGGGCGGCGGTTGGGGATATAAAGCATAATATTTGCTTCTGGGTAGCGACACGGCTCAGCATGCTGCAGAACTGCGCAGCAAAGCCACAGCGGGGTGACAGGAGGAAGACGCACGTCGGGCACAGACCCATCGCCACAGCCGGACGCAGGATCTTTAGTCACTCCACAGAAATCTCATGTGATCGGTCATTGTGTGACGCCTAATCAGAGCTACTAAACTATTTTTTTGCCAGGGCTGGATGTAGACTGTCTGATCTGGGGGTGCAGTAAAAAAGGTTGAGGGACATAACATCAACACACATCACAAGAGAGCCATCTGCCCCCCCCCCCCCCCCCTCCACAAATAGTCCTACCTTCAAATCTTCACATTGCATGCTTAAAGTGATTTTAAACTATCGTTTTTTGCTGGACAGCTGAATCGCACAGCAACGCGGTTCGCATTCCTGTGCGATTCCTTTGCAACTCAGTGCGGTGACGTTTTCAGCCTATTCATTTGCATGGGTTGAAATCGCACCAAAAGTAGTGCCTGCATTGCTTTTCAAAAATGCACTGCACCGGATCTCATGGTGCTGTGATACAATGCGATCTAGTGCAGGTAAACACATTGCGTTTGCAATCTGCATTTGGGTGCAGATCGCACACCCAGTGCGTTTTTACCGCGCTGGGGGAAATGCGCACGGAACACAAGTTTCCCGAACCGTGTTCCGGTGTGCACTAGCCCTAAATATTTAGTTTTTTTTAAACTAATGCCGGGTGATCCTGCCATGAAGGTCCTTGTCCAGGCACTTCCTGTTGTAGGGTGACAACACTCTTTCCCTGTCTCCTAATTGTGCTCTTGTGTTGTCACCCTGTTTTGGTGAAATTGGTTTTAACGCACATTACACAGACATGCTTCACTGTTGTCACCATCAGGAAACCCATCCTGAACTATGCAGTCCCCCCAAGGGTGTATGTAGACAGAAGTGTCTGCAAAGTGGCTTCAGGAGATCAGCAGCACTGAGATGCAACAAGGGCAAACAAATAAAACCACAGCAATTGTTTATGATACCACGTCCTTAAGCCAACTAAGGCAGGCCATAGATGGTGCGATTTTCTTTCCAGCAACAACAGGTCGCTGAAAATAAATTTGCACAATTTCTCCATCAACATTGCCGACAGGGGAATTCCTCAAGCTATTGTCTGCTCCCGGCGGTCCGGTGTGGGTAGCCAGCACCCCGCGGGGAGAAGACTGTGATTATCACTAGCGGCTATGGCCGCCATTAGCAACAAACCCAAGTGAATCCGGCAGGCTGGTTGTACCCCCCACCATATTTGTCTTTTTTTTTTTTTAACCACTTCAGCCCCGGAAGGATTTTCCCCCTTAACCGCTTCAGCCCTGGAAGATTTTACCCCCCTTCCTGACCAAAGCCTTTTTTGCGATTTGGCAATGTGTAGATTTAACTGACAATTGCGCAGTCGTGCGACGTTGCACCCAAACAAAAATTGTTGTCTTTTTTTCCCCACAAATAGAGATTTCTTTTGGTGGTATTTAATCACCTCTGCGGTTTTTATTTTTTGCGCTATAAACAAAAAAAGTGCCAATTTAGAAAAAAATCAATATTTCTTACTTTTTGCTATAATAAATATCCAACAAAAATATTTTTAAAAAAAATTTCGTCAGTTTAGGCTGATACGTATTCTTCTACATATTTTTGGTAAAGAAAAAAAATCGCAGCACATATTGATTGGTTTGCACAAAAGTTATAGCGTCTACAAAATAGGGGATAGTTTTATGGCATTTTTATTATAATTATTATTATTTTTTTTAGTAGTAATGGCAGCGATCTGCGACATTATGGCGGACACAATTGGCACATTTTTGGGACCACTGGCATTAATACAGCGATCGATGCTATAAAAATGCATTGATTACTCTAAAAATGTCACTGGCAGTGAAGGGGTTAATTGTGTTCCCTAGTGTGTGTTCTAACTGAAGGGGGGAGGAGACTGTGTAGGGGAGATGACAGATCGCTGTTCATACTCATTGCTATAATAAATATCCCCCCAAAAAATTGAAAAAAATGAATTTCTTCATCAGTTTAGGCCGATATGTATTCTACCTATTTTTGGTAAAGAAAAGGAGGGGTGGCTGCCCCGGAGTACGGTGGTATGTGAGCGCACCATGTGGTGATTGGGGGGGAGGGGTGTTGTGTTGGGAGGGGAAATTTGGGGGTGGCAGGGAGTAAGAATTGTTCTAGGAGAGGAAATTTGGGGAGGTGTGCTAGGAGTTGTGATTTGTATTAAAGTGGCGTTCCACCCAAAAATGGAACTTCTGCTTTAATTGAAGGTGACCCCCTGACATGCCACATTTGGAATGTCATTTTGGTGGGGGGGGGGATACCCTCTTTTTTGGGGACATTCAGCTCCCACTTCCTCCCTGGGCTCCACAACGCTAGAAGGAAGTTTACCTCTCCCTCCCTGCAATCTTCTGGGACACGTCATGGCTCGCGCATGCACAGTGCGTGTCCGGCTGTGCGGCCACAGTAAGGATGCCGGCTCCTCGGAGAGGTGGAGGAGAGGAGCGGGGCTTCGTGCGCCCGCATCGCTGGACCGTGGGACAGGTAAGTGTCTGATTATTAAATGTCAGCCGCTACACTTTTTGTAGCTGCTGACTTTAATTTTTTTTTTTGGCAGAATTCCACTTTAAGAGGGGTATGAGAATTTGTGATAGGAGGGGGTATTTGTGTTAGAAAATGCTAGTAGGGATGATTGGGGGGTAGTTGTGCCAGGACGGAAAATTTGGGAGGAGGGAATTGTGCTACAATTTGAAATTGGGGATTTGACCTGGGGCTCTGGGGAGCAAAGACTTGTACTGGGAAGGGGGCGGATTTGTACTGGGAGGAGTGAGAATTTATGCTTAGGGGGGTTAAGCATGCAGATTAGTGCTCAATTTATATTTTGGGGGGGGGGTGGGTATTTTGGCTGAAGCATAATGCTCACACATCTTGGGGATAGGGGGATGCAATTTGGCATGTTCGCCCCGGGGCTCGGGGGGGGGGGGGGGGAGATTTGTGCTGGGAGGGGGATTTCAGTAGGGGGGTGGATTTGTACTGGGAAGAGGGGAAATTGTGCTTAAGGGGTAAGCATGTAGATTAGTGCTCAATTTTTTTTTGGGGGGGGGGGATTTTTGCTGATGTATAATGCTTATACATCTTGGGAATGGGGGGGGGGGGCAATTTGGCATGTTTGCCCCAGGGCTCTGGGAGATGGGAGGGGCAAAGATTTGTGGTGGGAGGGGTGATTTCAGTATGGGGGTGGACTTGTACTGGAAGGTGGGGGAATTCGTGCTTATGAGGTAAGCATGCAGATTAGTGCTCAAATATTTTTTGCTGACGTATAATGCTTCTTGGGGATGGGGTTAGTTAGATCAGTGCTCATTTTTTTGGGGGGGGGGTGGGGGGAGGGTTTGCTGATGCATAATACTCATATCTTGGGGGATGCAATTTAGCATGTTCACCCTGGGGCTCTGGGGGATAGGGAGGCAAAGATTTGTGCTGGGAGGGGGGATTTCAGTAGGGGGTGGATTTGTACTGGAAGGAGGGGGAATTTCTGCTTAAGGGGTAAACATGCAGATTAGTGCTCAATTTTTTTGGGGGGGGGGGGAATTTTTCACCAATGTATAATACTTTTTATATCTAGGGGATGGGTACAATTTGGCATATTTGCACCGGGGCTCTAGATGACCTTGTCCCGGCCCTGTCTAAGAGCAAAGCCATTGTAGCATTACGGGGGGGGGCATTTTTTTAGGGGTTGCTAAAAACGCGACTTAACCACCTGTTTATAACAGCCCCCCAACTGCACACCTAAACTTGGCTTTACAGTGCGATTCTTATTAATGATGAGGCTGGGTAGGGATTCCCTGGGGGGGGGGATAATGAATAATTCAGACCGGCAGAGATGTTCCATCTCAACGGGAAGCTTTATGGAAGTAATCACCGATCATCAGGAAGTCACCTAATTCTGGACGCATTTTACCATATGTGCGTTGCGTTCTCTCCCCCCCCCGCCGGATCAGACCTCCACATCTCCAATTAGCAACGCTTATGCTTCTCTGATGTCAAAGGGGACGACTCCTGCGGTCGCGGACGGCGTGGCGATGCATTGGAGCGTGAGCAGATGTTTTGCCGCCCACCATTCTCCGGCTACATCTGTCTGTTTATGGCCCGACTCGCAGAGCTCCAGCCGTGCATTGTGCTCCACAATCCTGCCTTCTATGTATTGGCAACGTTTACCGGCATAAACAGGGCTCGATTATCCGGAATTGTCCGCGCTGGGTGTGAGCGATTGTCCTTTGTCGTTCTTGGCTTTGGGATAAGCCTCCCGCTGTGCGTTAGAATAACAGGCTATTTACAGCCGCAGCGGGAGGCCTCTCCACACTCCAGAAGACAAACACGTTCCAGAGAGGCATTCCCCCCCCCGATCCTGGGAGGACGAGGAATCTTCCCGCGCCAACGCCGTCTTGTCCTGATTATTATGGACGCCCACTGGAACACAACCAATCTATAAATGATAGGGTACAGGGATTTTTTTTTTTTTTAACGCTTCATCGTGGCACTTGGATTGATGCCGGATTTTGTTCACCGATAATCTTGTAAATAGCCAACGCAGCTGCTCTAAGCTCACCACACACGTTACAACCTGATTGTACAATTTCCTATAAATCTACCAACAACTATGTAGTGCAGGGGCCTGCCTGATTGTACAATCTCCTTTAAATCTACCCACTAATATGTAGTGCAAGGGCCTGCCTGATGGGACACAGATCGCTTAAATAGTTTAGCTAGGTCTTTATAGTTTTGGTAAATTTAATATTGATTGTATGGTTACGTTGTAAAATGTATGGTGACCCTGATGGGTCTGCTTCCCTTCTCCCTTCATCAAAATGCTAAAGACATTTTTAAATAAAACCTTTCAATTTGAATTACATACAGTGCACCCGGAAAGTATTCACAGTGCTTCAGTTTTTCCACATTTTGTTACAGCCTTATTCCAAAATTGATTACATTTATTATTTTCCTCAAAATCCTACAAACAATACCCCGTAATGACAACGTGAAAGAAGTTTGTTTGAAATCTTTGCAAATTTATAAAAAAAAAAAAAATTCCATGTATATCATAAGTAGTCACAGTCTTTGCCATGACACTCAAAATTGAGCTCAGGTGCCTCCTGTTTCCATTGACCATCCTTGAGATGTTTCTTCAACTCGATTGGGGTCCACCTGTTGTAAATTCAGTTGATTGGACATGATCTGGAAAGGCGCACACCTGTCTATATAAAGTCCCACAGGTAACAGTGCATGTCAGAGCACAAACCAAGCCATGAAGTCCAAGGAAATGTCTGTAGACCTCCGAGACAGGATTGTATGGAAGCACAGATCTGGGGAAGGGTACAGAAACATTTCTGCAGCATTGAAAGTCCCAATGAGCTCAGTGGCCTCCATCATCTGTAAATTGAAGAAGTCTGGAACAAACCAGGACTCTTCCTAGAGCGGCCACCCGGCCAAACTGAGCGATGGGAGGAGAAGGGCCTTAGGGAGGTGACCAAGAACCCAGCATTTCTCTGTGAAGAGAGAAGAACCTTCCAGAAGAACAACCATCTCTGCAGCACTCCACCAATCAGGCCTGTATAGTAGAGTGGCCAGACGGAAGCCACTCCTCAGTAAAAGGCACATGTCAGCCTGTCTGGAGTTTGCCAAAAGGCACCTGAAGGACTCTCAGACTATGAGAAACAAAATTCTCTGGTCTGATAAAACAAATATTGAACTCTTTGGCCTGAATGACAAGCGCAATGTCTGGAGGAAACCAGGCACCGTTCATCACCTGACCAATACCATCCCTACAGTGAAGCATGGTGGTGGCAGCACCGTGCTGTGGGGATCTTTTTCAGCGGCAGGAACTGGGAGTCTAGTCAGGATGGAGGGAAAGATGAATGCAGCAAAGAACAGAGACATCCTTGATAAAAAAAAACTGCTCCAGAGCGCTCTGGACTTCAGACTGGGGAGATGGTTCATCTTCCAACAGGACCACGTCCCTAAGCACACAACCAAGATAACAAAGGAGTGGCTACGGGACATCTCTGTGAATATCCTTAAGTGGCCCAGCCAGAGCTGGGCCACTTAAATTTAATACTCTGGAGAGATCTTAAAATGGCTGTGCACCGACGCTCCCCATCCAACCTGATGGAGCTTGAGAGGTCCTACAAAGAAGAACGGGAGAAACTGGCCAAAAATAGGTGTGCCAAGCTTGTAGCATCATACTCAAAAAGACTTGAGGCTTTAATTGGTGCCGAAGGGGCTTCAACAAAAGTATTGAGCAAAGGCTGTGAATACTTAACGTACATGAGAATTTTTTTGTTTTTTATTTTTAATAAACTTGCAAAGATTTAAACAAACTTCTTTCATGACATCATTATGGATATCATTTGTAAAATTTTGAGGATAATAATTAATTTAATCCTTTTTGGAATAAGGCTGTAACATAACAAAATGTGGAAAAAAGAAGTGGTCTGAATACTTTCCGGATGCATTGCACTATATTTCAGACCCAGTGACATCTTCCCTGGGTCTCCATGCTTCTTTATGCAATGCAGGCAGATCATGGCTGGTGGGAGGGGCCAGCCTCTCAGTACTCCTGCCCCATAGATGGATCGGAATTCGGCCAGTCCCTGATGAACCAGCCAAATTTGGGTCTGTCTATGGCAGGCTTTACAGTGCAATAATGTCAGGCAGTGTTAATTTTGTCGACTAAAATGAAAAACAATTAAGATGACTGAAATACGACTAAAACTAAAATGCCATTTAAGTCAAAAGACTAATGCCCCGTACACACCATCTGAGTTTTCGTCTGAAAAATCTTGGATGGTTTTTCCGATGGAATTCTGCTCAAGCTTGGCTTGCATATACACGGCAGGCATGTACTGGCCATTGGGACTACAGGGAGTTTCCCGGTGGGCCGATGGCTCAGTGGGCCGGTTTCAGTGACAAAGTAATGGCTGAGCGGCTCACCCTCAACTTCACCCAGTGATGTGAGAAAGATGAGAAAAATACAGTGGAGAATAAGTGAAATAATAGAAGAGGTTAGTGAGGACTCCTTATGTTATGCTTCTTATGTATTGTGTATTGTTTTATATACAGTTTTTTTGTGCTTGTTTGCAAAATTAAAGTGGGCTGGTCTGGATGAAGTCCAGGGCCAAATTTTTGTCCCAGTCCAGCCCTGATACACGGTCACACAAAAGTTCTCGGAACTTTCATCCATCAGGAACGTGGTGATGTACAACACTAAGATGAGATGAGAAAATTAAGTTTAAAGTTTCCGAGCATGCGTCAAATTGTTTGAGTATGCTTAGGAATTTTGCGCGTCCGAATTGCTACAGAAAATCTGAATTTCCAATTGGAACTTTTTCTGTCAGAAAAATAGAAAACCTGCTCTCAATCTTTTGCTGGCGGAAATTCCACCAGCAAAAGTCCGATGGAATATGCACACAGAATTTCCAACCAAAAACTCACATCGGACTTTTGCTGATGGAATTTCCGATCGTTTGTACGGGGCACAAGACTAAAACTAAATTTAAATTTGACTTCAAAATGAACAATGGTCTGTAGTGCATGTTCATACCTCAATGCCATAAATAATAACTTTTCACTCCAGCATAATATAATGATTTTGGAAATTGTAGAGAAATATTAACTAATACATTACAATTTAACCACTTGCCGCCCGCCCTATAGGCAATTGACGGCGGAAAAGTGGTTTCATAATCCTGACCGGACGTCATATGACGTGATCAGGATTATGAGCCGCTGCGCGCCCCCGGGGGCGCGCATCGCGGCGATCGTTGTTGCGGGGTGTCAGTCTGACACCCGGCAACTACGATCTCGGTAAAGAGTCTCCGACGGAGACTCTTTACCATGTGATCAGCCGTGTCCAATCACGGCTGATCACAGTGTAAATGGGAAGAGCCGGTGATCGGCTTTCCCTCACTCGCGTCTGTCAGACGCGAGTAGAGGAGAGCCGATCGGCTGCTCCTCTGACAGGGGGGGTCTGTGCTGATCGATTATCAGCACAGCCCCCCCAGGATGCCCACACTGGACCACCAGACCACCAGGGAAAAGGTAATAAAGGTCATAATCCTCCCTAGACCACCAGGGATGCCAGTCAGCACAATGGGTGCCAATCAGTGCCCATAATGGATGCCAATCAGTGCCCACAATGGGCATCACTGATTGGCATGCATTATTGTTTGGCACTGATTGGCATCCATTACTATAGTATAACACCGATGCCGCCTATGAGTGCCCACCTGTGCCGCCTATGAGTGCTCACCTGTGCCGCCTATGAGTGCCCACCTGTGCCGCCTATCCATGCCCACCTGTGCCACCTATCCGTGCCCATCCGTGCCGCCCATCCGTGCCAGCTATCAGTGCCAATTTGTGCCACCTATCAGTGTCCGTCCGTGTCGCCCATCCGTGTCGCCCATCAGTGCCGCCTATCAGTGCCACTTCATTGGTGCCACATTGGTGCCCATCAGTGCCGCCTTATCAGTGCCCATCAGTGAAGGAGAAAACGTACTTATTTACAAAGTTTTGAAACTGAAACAAAAAAAAAACATTTTTTTTTTCAAAAATTTTTATTTGTAGCGCAAAAAATAAAAACCGTAGAGGTGATCAAATACCACCAAAAGAAAGCTCTATTTGTGGGAAAAAAATGATAAAAATTTCATTTGGGTACAGTGTAGCATGACCACGCAATTGTCATTCAAAGTACGACAGCGCTGAAAGCTCAAAATTGGTCTGGGCAGGAAGGTGTTTAAGTGCCCTGTATTGAAGTGGTTAATTACCGTACAACCCATTTGATTTTAGATGACTAAAATGAGTTTTAGTCGACTAAATTGTACTGGAGATTGAGACCACTAAATATAAAACAATTGCAGAAGGCTAAAACGAAAAATGCCATTTTAGTCTTAAGACTAAGACTAAAACTAAATCGAAATTTGCTGCCAAAATGATCGTGGATGTCAGGGATATCATTGTGGAAAGGTATGGGGATTATATATGCATAGCTGGGTGTAGAAGAGATGTCCGATCTCAGTGTGGCAGAGCGCGGGTCGTTATCTGGGCTCAGGGCGAGATGTGTGAACACGATACACAGTACAGGAGGAAACGACTGGGAGATAAGACGTTGATAATCACTGAGGATTATCAGAGTAATCAGTAGCAACGAGATAAGAGATAGACCTGGAGAGAAAAAGGTTGTGGAATTCTGCCCATTCGTTTTGTTTGGGGCTCATTCACAACCCACTGAACCCGTTATTGTGTGCTGGCGCATTGCCGTGCGCTGCAATGAAAAATGGCGAAACTTGTAACAGATTCATGTCCATGTTAGTGGGGTGTATACAAATCTGTTGCAGAATTTTGTGACAGTGCTTACACGTGCCACGTATTTTACACCAACATCAAAGAGGTATTTTTTTTACCTTTATGTTCTTTATCACCGTTACGGCAGCTATTCATTATTAACCTGTTCCCATCCGCGCTATAGCCGAATGACGGCTACAGCGCAGACCTACATTGCCGGGAGGCCATTGATAGACGTCGTCCCCTTTGCGCGCTCCCCCTGCAGGGAGCGCACTGTGATCACTGAGTCAACGAGACTCGGGTGATCACAGATCGGAGTAAGGGGCCAATCCCCCGCATTTTGGTATTAAAAGAAATTTTCCTAATTTATTTATTTTTATAAATTCATTTTTAGATTTATTTTCATTGGATTTTTTACAACATGCAGTCTGCTCCCTAGTAATATTCAGCTGTCCACCCATCATATCTAATACTTTTGTATTACATTTATGAAATTTCCTACTTGTGCAAATTATAAAGCACTTAGGCCCCTTTCACACTGGGGCCTGCAAAACGCCCTGAAACAGTCGCTGCTGTCTCTCCAATGTGAAAGCCCAAGGGCTTTCACACTGGAGCGGTGTGCATCTTTGGAGCGCTGTATTTACCGCTCCTAAAGCGCCCCTTCCCATAGAAAACAATGGGGCAGAGCTGCAATTGCAACTGCAGGCAGTTTTAACCCGTTTTCGCCCCCCCTAGCGGGGGTTAAAACTGCCCCATAGCGAACTGCATAGCGCCGCTAAACTGCTGCGAAATATAGCGCCGCTTTACCTCCAGCGCCCGCAACGCCCCAGTGTGAAAGTAGCCTTATAGTACTGTTCCTCGACACTTCAACTGCAAGTGCTACTTCTCTGCCTCCGCTCCCTGCTCTGGTGTTTGGGAATTTTTCCAATAGTGTGACTCCCTGTAAGCCACCCATGAGCGAATTGGTCTCCCCTTTTGGTGTGCCGGTCGACCGGGGACTCTCAGTGGGGTCAAGTTAAGGGGTCTTGGAAGACCTTAGGATCAGGAGATACCATACAACACAGTATGACTGGTAACTATACATTAAGATGTTTACTATTATGTCTATATTTATATTCATGGATTCCAATATATGAAAATATCTTTCCACAGCGAACAAATCCTCTAAAGAAGACCCTGAGGGGTCGAAACGCGTCAAAATTAGTGCATTATCAACATTTTATGTTGTGTACTATTGTGCTTAGCTTCATTTGTGTTGTTTTTATATCTCCTGTACCACAGCTCATATTTTAATCGTCATTGATGCCATTAATAAAATCTAAAGAATTTTAAATTGTATGAAGTATTTTTCTATCATACCCGCTGCCTAGGAAAACCCCATATGGGGGACATTCCCTTTTTAGGTGGGGGACGCTTGACTTTTGATTGGGGGGGGGGGAGATAGAACTGATACTTTGAGGGCAACCATAATGCTAAGGTGGCCTGCAATGAAATTGAGTTTGCAAATAACAGTTACGGGAACACATTTTGGCACGCGTTAAATCTACGCACATAAAAAAATCTGAGTTTAGGTGAGCATTACATTCACAGTCAACAGTTTTCTCTCTCCCAGCATGCTTAAGAAATGCAGCTATACATAAAACAAGATAAATAATTTGCAGGATTCGCCAGCGGCAGGAAATATGTAAACGGCTGAGCAGAGCGGCGTAGATTGGTCGCGGTGAATCCAACTGCTGCAGAGGAGTCGGCGCTCCATTCCCTGGATCCTAATTGCCAGGAGCTCTCGCCACCCCCTACCCCCCCCCCCCCCTCCAGCTTATCTCCGGCAGCAGTGCCGTTCCTTATCTCCCAGACAAATGGCCTGCGCACACAACTCAAACAGCGCGAGTATTTATCTCTCTGACATGCGTGTCCCTGTTTGTTTTCTGCAGCCTTGAGACATCGGCTCAATCTTCCAACATTATTTAAGGCTTTGCCTGGCAGGCTCCTCGGGCGCTCTTCTGTGGCATTAATCAATTTCAGAGATGCGTTTATCACGCGGCGTAATAAATCCAGGCCTAATCAATGCCTATCTGGTGTTGACAGTGACAGAAATCTTCAGGAAAAGAAATAAACTTCAGGAAAGCAGGAAAGATACATGGCCGGCGAGAGGCTTTGTCTCTTAATCCCGCTGTTCCTGCATCCATGTCAACAACGCCGGCTTCTCCCGCTATCAAAGGGAATACGAAAGGAGTCGATAATACTGGCGCGGTTTTTAAAGTATTTTTTTTATATTCCTGGGAATTAAATCTCCCAGAATTCCAAGTCACGCAGCTTGACGTCAATTACATTTGAAGGTATGGGGGATGACCTTGGCAGATCAATGGCCTGAAAAATGGAAACCCTGCCCCCCCCCCCCCCCCCCGCGGCAGGATCCTTCTAAGCCCTTGTACACACGGTCGGAGATTCCGACGGAATGTTTCCTATCGGACCGTTTTATCGGATATTCTGACTGTGTGTGGTCTGCATCGGACTGTTTCCGTCGGAAAATATCCGACAGACCAAGTTTTCCAACTTGCCGGTAAAATTTTCCGACAAAATGCTCCTATCAGACACATTTCGATCATGTGTAGCCTACTCCGACGGACAAAGTGCCACGCATGCTCAGATCAAATTCCTAGACCAAAGCTATTGGCTACTAGCCTGAACGTAGTCCCGTCGTAACGAAATAACGTCATCACGTTGTGTACAATCGGATTTTCCGACAACTTAGTCCGACCGTGTGTATGCAACATCACTTCCGGACCTCTTCCAGAATTAATCCGTCGGAATTACTCAGACGGATTTGGTTGTCGGAATCTCCGACCGTGTGTACAAGGGCTAAGGGCTCATTCACGCCTATGTGTTTTTCAGTGCGTTTTCAGTACTGCACTATAGTCCATTTAACATGGTTTCATATGGGTCAAATTCCTATGGGGTTTCCACAGATGCATTTCTTGGAAAGGGTAAGGTTGGGTTCACACTTATGCTAATTGGATCCAGGTTTCCCTGCAATCCAATTTGCATGGTAGGAGATTGCGACTGGCTCTCTATGGAGCCGGTTCACATATCTCCGGTGCAAATTTGCACAGGGGGCCTGTGCATCTTTTGGTCCGTTTCAGGTCTGAATTCAGGCTGAAATCGGAACTGAAACAGGTGAACGGAGACGCACCGGACCCCTGCTGGGAGCCGCATGCAGCAATAGTGTGAACCCAGCTTCAAGGACTTTTTTTTTTGCACAGCAGGTTGCGTTTTTGGTACCATAGACTTCAATGGAAAAGCAGCGGAAATGCATCAAAAACACAGTGCTTGCTCTTTTGATGTGTTTCTGCGGCATGACAACAGACACCTCCCAAAAACACACCGGAAAAAATGCATCAACTGCAACCTGAATAGGTTTGAATCAGGCACCTCATTAACACAGAAATGCGTATTTACTGCATGGAACCCAAGCAGAGCTAACTGAAGAGCTTCTGTCAAATATGCACCTACAGTGCCTTGAAAAAGTATTCATACCCCTTGAAATGTTCTACAATTTGTTGCAACCAAAAACGGAAATGTATATGATTGGGATTTTATGTGATAGACCAACACAAAGTGGCACATGATTGTGAAGTGGAAGGAAAATGATAAATGGTTCAACTTTTTTTTTTTTTACAAATATAAATATGTGAAAAGTGCGGGATGCATTTGTATAGCGCCCCCCTGAGTCAATACTTTGTAGAACCCCCTTTCACTGCAATTACAGCTGCAAGTCTTTTTGGGGATGTCTCTACCAGCTTTGCACATCTAGAGAGTGAAATTGTGCCCATTCTTCTGTGCAAAATAGCTCAAGATCTGTCAGATTGAATGGAGAGTGTCTGAACAGCAATTTTCAAGTCTTGCCACAGATTCTCAATTGGATTTAGGTCTGGACTTTGACTGGGACATTCTAACACATGAATAGGTTTTCTTCTAATGCCGCGTACACACGTAGCCGACTATCTGGCGGACTTCCCGAATGAGCTACTTGCCCACACATGGCACTTTTTCAGAGGACTAATACGGCGTACTAAGTCCGCCGGACTTTTGAAATGAACGGACTCGCCCAAACACGCGGAGGAAAGTCCGCTCATTTTGAGCGCGTCTCCAGGTAGCCGGGGCCAGCGAAGGAGGCGTCGCTGGCCCCGTCACCTGGTATGGACTTAAAGGGGAAGCCCTATGCTGAAAAATCGGCGTGGGGGTCCCCCCTAGGTCCACATCAGACCCTTGTCCAAGCACGCTACCCGGCCGGCCAGTAAAGGGGGTGGGGACAAGCGAGCGCCCCCCCCCCTCCTGAGCCATACCAGGCCGCCTGCCCTCAACATGGGGGGTGCCTTGGGGAAGGGGGGCCACGCAGCCCCCCCCACCCCAAAGCACCTTGTCCTCATGTTGATGAGGACAAGGGCCTCTTCCCGACAACCCTGGTTGTTGGTTGTCGGGGTCTGCGGGCGAGGGGCTTATCGGAATCCGGGAGCCCCCTTTAATAAGGGGGCGCCCGGATACCACCCCCCACCCTATGCGAATGAGTATGGGGTACAATGTACCCCTACCCATTCACCTGTGAAAAAAAGTAAAAATAAAACACAACACACAAGGGTTAAAATAGTTTATTGCACAGCTCCGGGGGTCTTCTCGCCGGACTCCTCTGCTATCTTCTGCTAGCTCTTTTGCTAGCGGAGGAGCCCGGCTTTCTTCGTCGCCACCCTCTTCTTCCGACTTCGGGGGTCTTGTCCCTCTCTTCAGGGGTACTTTCTTAGTCCTCTGGACTTTTGGGTAAAAAAAAGTCCGCCGGAGGCTACACACGAGCGGATTGTCCGGCAGACTTGAGTTTGCCGGACTTTTCCACCGGATTGTTTGATCGTGTGTACGCGGCATTAGATTGCCCTGTATTTGTCTCCATCTATCTTCCTATCAACTCTGACCAGCTTCCCTGTCCCTGCTGAAGACATGCATCCCCACATGATGCTGCCACCACCATGTTTCACGGTGGGGATGGTGTGTTCAGGGTAATGTGCAGTGTCAATTTTCAGCCACACATAACATTTTGCTCTTAGGCCAAAAAGTAAAATCACATCGCCGGAGCCCGAAAACCTGGAAATAACTCCGGGAGACATGTTGCCGTTCACAGCGGTGTGCCGGGACCACTGCAACAGCTTCTATCTAAGGTAAGTATTTCGCTATGAGCTAGTATGCTATGCACAATAGCTCATTATGCCATTGTCTGGCAAGTTTTTCTTTTTTTCCTTGGGTTTACAACCACTTTAATGAGACATTAGGGATCGTTTAGATGCCTGATGTCTCACCTGCCCTTCATTGAAGATAATAGAGCACAGTTCGTACTTTGTTAGCTTCTTTCCCATCCACAGCGAACAAAAAAAATGACACCTGAAATTGGAAGTATACATAACGTGTCTGGGTTCTTTGCAGCTAGGGGAGATCAGTGAATGAATGTTCGCTGGTCTCTCCCTCCCCCTCCACCCAATGGTACCTGCCATTTGAGTCCAGGGCCTGCAGGTGGGACAGATGAGCCCGGGAAGTATGATGGGTGGGGGGGGTCACAGTTCCAAAGGGCACAGAAAGCGTTCAGGTGACTGTTTAGCCGCCAGGTCTCCTTTCTAAGAGAGCCAGCTGTTGGCTTGTGGCGTGTACAACAGTTTGCGCAACTCCCCGGTACAAGAAGTACGACTTTTCAAGAATGAAAATCACTTTCACAGTTAGAATTGTGTTCAGTTGGGAAAGATTTTCTGTCCTGCTCATTTCCACTAACAATTATAAAATCAAACAAATGTTCAAAAACCAAAAATTCGATGGGGCCTGCTTAAAACTCTTGAATTGTATTGTAACCTGTCTTCCTTTTTATCGTAAATTACTGCGCAAATTATTATAGTGTTACTAAACCCACAACAGTAAAGTGTAAGCTTCTTATACTCACTGTGGAATCTAAAGGGTTAATCCTCCGCATTGTGTAAAAAGGCTGTTTGATCCTGTCTTCTCTGAGTCTCCCCTTCTTCCACAGACCCCAATCCATCTCCTGATAGCACAGAACCTTGGGATCACTTTGCACATTTTTTTTCTTGGGAGAGTGCATGTGATCTGCACAGGGCCAATCAGCACTGTCCAGACAGAAGGTCAGGGGTTCTGAAGCCTCATAGGACAATCAGGGGAGAATGAAAACTCTTCCTACAAGCTTTAACCAGTGCTCGACTGGACACTGATAGAAGTACTGCTGCTGATGAGAAAAGGTATTTAGCAGTTTATATTTACTAAAATACACATACAACCATCAAATACCTTCCTATTTGATGGTTTTTGGCGGGAATTTTTGGCGCCAATTTTGGCTTTAAATTGCCTCATTTTTGCTATTACCAGTTGAAGAGTTGTTCACTCTCTCCCAGGGGATTTTTGTGATACCACCATATACCTAGTAAGTTACTTACTACTTACTTATCCATTTCTACGAGGTTCTCCTCTATTTGATATTCATTTTAGAGGCTTATGTTAATGTCTGTTTTGTGGCTTGTTTTATAGTTTGGGATGATGCTAGCTGGGATCTGGATCCACCATATTGGATAAATAGTTAGGCTTCAGCCTATGGTCTTTTTTGTGACTTAAGGATCTTTTTTTTTTTTATCTATTCATCATGGCCCATGGCCTACAACACCTCCCATCTAATATCCCCTTTTTAATATGATTTTGATGATCAGCTCACAGGTATACCAACATATATATATATATATATATATATATATATATATATATATATATATATATATATATATATATATATATATATAATATATTTATACATAAAAAATATTTTATTTTATATATAGTATATATATATATTTTTTTTATGTATTTATTTTCACCATCTGATACTAAACCTTTGCCATAGTGTTTAATCTAAAATCTTTGGCTTTTTACATTGAATTTCAGGTGGCCTCTATAGGTTTTGGCGGTATTCAGCTGCGTTGGCCCTGAGTTTTTTCATATGCTTTTCTTTATTGGAAACTTTTTCTGTCCAATCACTGATTGACTAACATGTATTTATGTGATCCTCCTGCAAGGTAACATTATATACGTTTGTTCCCATAAGCATTTCTGCTCTATGTGCATGTGTCTTGATTTTCTGTCTTGGCTTTAACAGTGTTTTTTCGTTTTTATTATATGCCTATGGTAATTTGTATGTTTTTATCTTTAGATAGTGAGATCCTTCTCTTCTTTGCAATTTCTGAACCCCAAATGTGTCCTGAAGAAGTGTACGACGAAACGTGTAGACGCATTAGGGCTCACATCATGTATCGATTCATATCTATATATGTGATTTTTATTATTTCTTTCATGTCTCTGGTCTTTATATGTACTTTTCAATAAATGTTAAATAATTTTTTGTACTCCCAGTGTTTGTTGTGCCTTTAAAGTCCGACCCCAGGTTTGCTTTGAATTCCTTTTTTTTTCTTTTTGTTTCCTTTTGTCTTCCACACTAAATTGCAGTGAACAGATGTGGAACAGGAAGGAATGGGATTTCTACTTGACATGCATTTTCATGCAGCACAATGTAAGAGCTTTGCTGCATCAAAAATGCAAAAGTGTGAATAGGCCTTTAATGTTGATGTAATTAAATAAATAAAAAAAAATTGCAGCTTTCATTAAAATAATACCCGATGATTCTGCCATGAAGGTTCTTGATTGGGTACTTCCTGTCATACGGTGACAACATTCTATCCCTGTCTCTCATAAAGAGATTTTTTTTTTCCATAAAATAACAAACATGTTATACTTACCTGCTCTGTGCAATAGTTTTGCACAGGTCAGCTCTGATCCTCCTCTTCTGGGGTCCCCCATCGGCGCCCCTGATCCCCCCCCACTTCAAGACACTTGCTATGACGTCACTCGTGCTTGCTTGCACCCACGCCTCGCTCCCAGTCACTGGCTCTGATTGACAGCAGTGAGAGCCAATTGCTCCTGCTGCTGGATTTGAGCCAATGAGGAGAGAGCGCCGCAGCTCTCATGCACATCGCTGGATCGAAATCAAACTCTGGTATGTATTTGGGGGGCGCTTATGCAACCACTTAAGCTCTTACCACCTTTGAAAAACGTGCCCTGAGAAATTCCATACAGCCATTGCTAGAGTGCTTGCAGATAGGAAGGGGCTGTAATAAAAGTGTAAGGGAGGGGTAGGCAACCTCAGCCCTCTGGCTGTTTTGAAACGACAAGGCCCACGAGACATCGCAGGACCCTGACAAACACAGGCATGACTCCTAGAGGCAGAGGCATGATGGGATTTGTAGTTTCACCACAGCTGGAGGGCTAAGGTTGCCTACCCCTGTAGGGGGTCAGCAGTTCTAAATTTAAGAGGGATGAAAAAAAATATTGGGAATTTAATATTACATGCAGTGCTTTAAAGAGGAAGTAAACCCTGGTGGGTTTACTTCCTCTTTGTCTCCCTGCAAAGGTAAAGCATAATGGGCTACTATGCATCGCACAGTAGCCCATTACAGGGGGTCCCCTACTTACAAACATCCGACTTACAAACGACTCCTACACACAAACGGAGGGAGACAACAGGAAGTAAGAGGAAATCTACCCCTAGGAAGGGAAATTCTCTCCTGTAAGAGTTAATATGGGAAAAAGGTGTCTCCACTGATGCTTTATCACCAATCCTTGTTTCCCTAACAGCCCAAAATTTTCAAAATCCAATTATCATTGGGACAGAAAGTGAGGTGAAATCTTCTGTACAGGGGCACAGACATGTTATCCAAAAAGCTTAAAAATTGATTTTTTGGCTGGAGCTACACTTAAAAAATGTACCTGTTCCGACTTACAAACAGATTCAACATAAGAACAAACCTACAGTCCCTATCTTGTTTGTAACCCAGGGACCCCCTATATGTGTCACTCACCTGACACAGGAGCCAGCGATGTCACTGCTGTCTCCTGTAGCACAAAGCGTCCATCTTCTTCCGGGTATCGCTGCTCTGGCCACTCACAGTGCCGGAGCAGCGATGACGTCACTCCCGCGCATGCGCACGGGATCCGCCACTAACGGCATATCTCAGTGCGACTGCGCGCCGCTGTCTAAGGCGCATGCGCTGTAGACAGCGGTGACTGTCTTTTTGCAAATATCTCCTAAACCGTGTAGGTTTAGGAGATATTTCATGGACCTACAGGTAAGCCTTAATCTAGGCTTACCTGTAGGTCAAAGTGGTCTGTAAGGGTTTGCAACCACTTTAACAAACTAAATGTTATTCCATTAGAGATTACTCTAAATATATCCTAGCTGTCTTTAAAAGCTATGACAGTTAGTGTCTGGCATGCAAGTTTCAGGACAGTTGAGCCATTTGACCTGTACAATGGATGGATGATGACAGTTGAGCTGTTGGACCTGTACAATGGATGGACCAGGCCATCCCTCACAAAACAAAGGCTATGTGTAAGCAGGACCTTAATGGTTGAACATGGACAATAGTTGGTATAGGTAATAAAGGCAAATCGTAAATCCACAGTACATTGTTTACTCGAGGTAAAAAAAACAAAACAAAACATACTTTTGCACACAAATAGTCTAAATACCTGCATTCAGTCTTTATTTTAGCGTCCTGTAATCCCCTGTAGCAGGGGCTGCAATCTGCACCAGTCAAGGCATTACTGCTTTGCACAGTGCTGCCACCAATACTGTGAGCCTGCTTAAAAAAGAAGAAAGCAAGGGGATGAACTGATCAGTGCACTACTGCTCCTTCACTATGCAATCAGCAAGTTGGGGACTGGCCTTTAAACAGGCTATACTGCCTAAATGCACTGAAGTCTGGGACCAGTCTGGGAAGTCTGGGACCAGGTTGTGCTGTCTGGCAAAGGTTCCTTCCCATGTAATAATGAGCCCCTCTGATGGGCTTGTAGAGAGATCTCACTGCTCTAAGCCTGTAAGAAAACTCCTCGCTGCTGTGGAAACATGAGTGCCAGCCAAAGGGTGCCAAACACACTCTATGAACTCAACAAGAAAGTAGCACGATGCACATCAATTATGTCAGACCATGTCCAAATTTATTACATTTGGACATAGCACACTTCCTGTGTCTAGGACCGTTCCTCTCTAACGGGCGAGAGGCAAGGTCCTAGGTGGGGTAACAGTGAGTTTAATAAAGCTGGATGTGACTGGACATCATCGGCGTGCAACTTTCTGCTTTCCTATTGAGTTCATTGAGTGTTTGGTCAGAACCTGGAGTTCTAGAGGAGGGATTTTAATACAGGCTTTTTTAGCAGTCAGATCTTTTTGCAAGCCAATCAGAGGGTCCATCCTGTGGGAAATGACCCAGTCCACAATTCATTAAATTTTGGGTTAGAGATGAATTTGAAGGATGCCCAAGCTCATATCTAGTTAACACAAGATGCATTTCAGAACTGGCCTGAGAATCACAAGTGATGCTCAAAGCGTGCAGCATTAACTGCTTTTGGCGAGCCAGCCAAAAAACAGTCCACCTTGGTCTGCTGTACCCTCCACACAACCCAACTGTAGTCCTGTACTGATGAAATTCCAGTATCAGTAAACAACTTCTATCATCTGTGGATCAATTTAAACTTCTAAACATGCTGACATAAATCACACAGTGATAGAATACCCCGAGAGACAAAACAGCGATGGGTAATTAAAAACACATTTCACCATTGAATATCAAGAACGCAAGCTTCTTTAGTAACGAAAAATTCCCCGAAGACCACATCAGTAAACAAAATAGCAGTTATTTACACTCTGATGTGTGACAGTTCACACTCTGCCAGGCTTTTAAAGTTGTTTGGCTTCGCTTAGGAGATGGATTGAATGCCCAGGAACACATCTCATACATTAATAAGGTATCCGCCATACACGACTATCATTTATTCCTAATGAAAACCCATCCAGAGCTCTTGTTGTGGGTCACACCATCTTTAATGGGAACGATGGGAAGGATTAGTCAATAGGTAATGGAGCATCACTGTCTTCGGAATGCTGTATTATAAGGAGAGGATTCTTGCAAGGGGTCACCTCTAAGAAGTGGCTGACGGGTCCCTCTGGCTTGGTGCCTCCTGGTTGTTCAATGGCACTGTCTGCTCCCTTCACAACTAGAGAGCTGTCAGCGGCATCATGCCCATGGGGGACCTCTGGGGCGTTAACTGCCACATGCGCTGTCATGTCTTGTACAAGAACAGTTGCAAGGGTCGGGGAAGGATCTGCGTTTGCAGCTGTGGCAGGTTGGCTGGGTGTTATCTCCACAGCCTGTATGAGCGCCGTCTCGTGCAAGTCTTGTGTTTCTGATTCCTCTGAGCTGCTGCTGCTCTCGTCCTCATCAGACGAAGTGTATTCAGATGAGGAACTGCTGGAAGTTTCAGACGTAATGAGGGCTGCGGGCTGCCTGGGAACGCCGCCTGCAGTCTTCAGCAATTTCTCTTCCTCTTGTACCAGACTGGCAGCTTCCTCTAACTCTTCCAGCTCTAAGCCCAGGTCTGCTTTGGAGAGGCTGGCAGTCTGCAGCAAGTCTGCGAGACCTGCCAATTTTTTGGACCTAATCGAGGAATGGGAAGGAAGCAAAAAAATATTAGTGCCAATGGGTAGGCAGATATAAAATACACACATTTAAGCAAGTTATATATTGCTTTAAAAAAAAAAATATTTAAACGCATATTGAAAGAGAACTTTCATCTGTCTTTATATTTGCTTCTTGTACATACCTGCACAGGATCATCCCTACACTGCACAGCGCACAGGGAGCTAATCGACAGGAGAGCTGAGCGCATCAGTGTGCTGAACTCCTTCAGTATCCAATTACAGCCTATGGGGGCCCTTGACCAAGCTTTATTGCTTCAAGTGCAGTACAGAAAAGTGAGGTCCATGGGCCTTCCAGTGAGATCCTGAGGAAGCGGAGGGTCCCAAATCTCTTGAGAAGAGGCACATGACGTTAAATTTGGGGCTCATTCACATGGACATCAGGCCATAGCACCCCTCTCAGAGGAGGTTTAGAGCAGTTTTACACTTTAACGGGTAAGTTTGACATGTGGTGCCTCCTGTCAAATGTGGTGCCTTCTGGTGCCCCCACCCCCTCTACCCACTAACTCACTCACTGCTCAAGAGATTGCCAATCACTTCAAAGACAAGATTGATGCAATTCGCGAGGACACCTCCGCTGTGCGTACATCTTCCCCACCCAACATACCTGGCCTAATGGCACATTCAACACTCTCCTCTTTTGAATTTGCTACTACTGAAGAGGTTGCAAAACCTGTTCCCTCACAACTATTAAGGTCACCCTCTAATTCTATCCTATGCTCCCTCACTCACATCTTCAATCTCTCCCTCTCAAGTGGCACCTTCCCCTCCCCTCTAAAACATGCGCAGATCACCCCCATACTTAAAAACCCCTCACTGGACCCCACCAACCTGAACAACTTAAGACCTATCTCATTGTTCCCATTCACCTCTAAACTTGTAGAACGCTTAGTCTACAACCGCCTTAGCTCCTACCTCAGTGAAAATAACCTTCTTGACCCGTTACAGTCTGGCTTTCGCTCTCAGCACTCCACGGAAACTGCCTTACTAAAACTCACTAACGATCTACTAACTGCTAAAACCAACAGCCAGTACTCCATACTCCTACTACTTGACCTCTCTGCTGCTTTTGATACTGTTGACCACTCGCTCCTCCTCAATAAACTACATTCCCTTGGCCTCCGAGATTCTGCGCTTTCCTGGTTCTCTGCCTATCACAGCGCTCCTTCAGTGTCACCTACAACTCTGTATCCTCCTCTCCATTGCCTCTTTCTGTGGGGGTCCCCCAAGGCTCTGTTCTTGGACCCCTTCTCTTCTCTATTTATACCTCCTCCCTTGGTCACTTGATAAGCGCCCATGGCTTCCAATACCACTTATACACCGATGACACCCAAATCTATCTGTCTACAACTCACCTCACTCCTTCAGTCTCGTCTCAAATTACTAACCTGCTAACTGACATATCAGCATGGATGTCACACCACTTCCTTAACCACTTCCCACCCGGCCAATGCACATATACGGCCGGGTGGGAGCCGTCTACTCCTGATAGGACGTTTAGGAACGTCCTTCAGGAGTAGCGGGATCGCGCGCGCGCGTGCCCGCGCAGCGGCGCGATCCCGATGTGCTCGTGTCACCCGGACACGGCACATCTCAGATCGGCAGGAGGGCTCTGTGATTGGCCCTCCTGATCACATGACGGCCGTGTCCAATCACGGCCGTCATGTGATGTAAACAAACAGCCGGTTGCTAGGCAATCGGCTCTCCTCTCCTCACACGGAAGTCACCGCTGAGGAGAGGAGAGCAGAACGCTGCAGCCGGCTGATGATCAGTGAGTATGAGCTGCTTTTTACAGCTTTTTACTCACTGATCATCAGTGTAGTGTAAACACACAACACACCACACAGTACAAACACAGTCCCCACATATGTCCCCAAAACACACATGTCCCCAAAACATACATGTCCCCAAATAATAAAAACACATGTCCCTAATAATAAAAACATGTCCCCCACATATGTCCCACTAAAATCACATGTCCCAATGATTATCTGCACACATATGTACGTGATCACCTGCACACATATGTACATGATGTACATATGTCCGTGATCACACAAACCAATTATTATACACTTAACGGAATTTTTTTTACCAAAAACATGTAGCAGAATACATTTTGGCTTAAATTTATGACAAAATTTGATTTTATTGGATTTCTTTTCAAATAGAAAAAAGAAAATATTGTTTTTTTTCCAAATTTCCGCTTTTTTTGCGCTTATATCGCAAAAAAAAAAAAAACGGAGTCGTGAATAAATAACACCAAAATAAAGCTCTATTTGTGCGAACAAAATGATAACAATTTAATTTGGGTACAGTGTAGCATGACCGCGCAATTGTCACTGAAAGTGCTAGAGCGATGAAAGCTGAAAATTGGGCTGGGAAGGAAGGGGGTGAAAGTGCCCTGTATTGTAGTGGTTAAACGAAACCTCTCTAAAACTGAGCTATTAATATTCCCCCCTGCACATGCCCCCCTCCATGACTTTTCCATCAAAATCAACAATGCAACCATCAGGCCCTCCCCTCACGCCAGGGTACTCGGTGTAATCCTAGACTCTGACTTGTCATTTCAGCCCCAAGTCCAATCGTTGTCAAAAGTTTGTAGATTTCACCTCCGTAACATCTCTAAAATTCGCCCCTTTTTAACAAATGAAACCACCAAGCTCCTCATTCACTCCCTTGTTATATCCCGCCTTGACTATTGCAACTCCCTTCTCATTGGCCTGACTCTCCATAGGCTCTCCCCTCTTCAGTCAATCATGAATGCTGCTGCCAGACTTATCCACCTTACCAACCGCTCAGTGTCTGCCAACCCTCTCCTCCAATCCCTACACTGGCTCCCAATCGCCCAGCGAATTAAATTTAAAATACTAACCACAACATACAAAGCCATTCACAACTCTGCCCTGAGCTACATCACCAATCTTGTCTCCAAATATCGCCCAAATATCGCCTCCGCTCTTCTCAAGACCTCCTACTCTCAAGCTCTCTCATTTCTTCCTCCCACACTCGTCTCCAGGATTTCTCCAGAGCCTCTCCCATTCTCTGGAACTCGCTACCTCCACTGGTCACATCTAGGAGAGTGAAATTTGAGCCCATTTTTCTTTGCAAACTCAAGCTCTGTCAGATTGGACGGAGAGCAACTGTGAACAGCAACTTTCAAGTCTTGCCACAGATTGTCAATTGGATTTAGGTCTGGACTTTGACTGGGCCATTCTAACACATGACTATGCTTTGATCCAAAACATTCCATTGTAGCTCTGGCTGTATGTTTAGGGTCATTGTCCTGCTGAACCTCAGCCCCAGTCTCAAGTATTTCGCAGACTCCAACAGGTTTTCTTTTAAAATTGCCCTGCCTTTGGCTCCATCCATCTTCCCATCAACTCTGACAAGCTTCCCTGTCCCTGCTGAAGAAAAGCATCCCCACAACATGATGCTTCCACCACGTTTCACAGTGGGGATGGTGTGGTCAGGGTGAGTTCAATTTTGGTCTCATCTGACCAGAGCACCTTCTTCCACATGTTTGCCGTGTCCCCCACATGGCTTCTCGCAAACTGCAAACCTGACTTCTTATGGCTTTCCTTCAACAATGACTTTCTTCTTGCCACTCTTCCATAAAGGCCAAATTTGTGGAGAGCACGACTAATAGTTGTCCTGTGGGCAGATTATCCCACCGGAGCTGTGGATCTCTGCTGCTCTTCCAGAGTCACCATGGGCCTCTTGGCTGTTTCTCTGATGAACGCTCTCCTTGTCCGGCCTGTCAGTTTAGGTGGACGGCCATGTCTTGGTAGGTTTGCAGTTGTACCATACTATTTCCATTTTCGGATGATGGATTGAACAGTGCTCCGTGAGATGTTCAAAGCTTGGGCCATTTTTTTATAACCTAACCCTGCTTTATACTTCTCCACAACTTTATCCCTGACCTGTCTGGTGTGTTCCTTAATGATGCTGTTTGTTCAGTAAAGTTCTCTAACAAACCTCTGAATGCTTCACAGAACAGCTGTCTTTATACCGAGATTAAATTACACACAGGTGAACTTTATTTACTAATTAGGTGACTTCTGAAGGCAATTGGTTCCACTATATTTTAGTTAGGGGACATCAGAGTAAAGGAGGGTGAATACAAATGCACACCACACCTTTCAGATATTTATTTGTGAAACATTTTGAAAACCATAAATCATTTTCCTTCCATGTCATAATTATGTGCCACTTTGTGTTGGACTATCACATAAAATCCCAATAAAACACATTTACGTTTTTGGTTGTACCATGATGTGGAAAATTTCAAGGGGTGTGAATACTTTTTCAAGGCACTGTATATTTCTATAGGTGGGTGGTCAGGTTTGGGGGGGGGGGGGGGGGGTTATGGATCAACCAGCTGTTTTTACCTCCCCCTGACAACCTGTGTGTATTTATTCTTACCTAGGTGCTGCAGGCAAAAGCCAGAGTGTAAGGTTAACATTTTTTACAAGAGGTCTCCAAATTTTTCAGTTTGAGTTTTATAGATCAATGAAAAATAAATGAATAAATAAGTTTTACTTGGATATTTTTTGCAATCAGCATAATAGGATTTAGAACAAAAGAGACAGAACTTCAGTAAAACAAAGCGAAGTCTCCCATTACATTACACTTAGGAGTTTGAGATTACATCAGGGTCCCGATCAAAGTCCCTTCTTACATGAGGGTCCCCATCAAAGTCCCTCTTTACACGAGGGCCCCCATTAGAGCCCCTCTTAACATCATATCATGATTCCCATCAGTGTCCTCCACTTACTTCAGGGTCCATTTTAGGAGGCTACCCTTATATCACAATACCTACCAGTGGTTCAACATTACCTTGCATACAGAATGGCTGTAGTCAGTGTATCTGGGAGACAGAGCAAGCATGAATGGAGGACATTCTGTCCTCCTGCTGAAGCAAGCACATCAGTTGCTGGTGGGCCTAGCAACCAATTGGCTTGCAGAAGGACAGTGCAGTGGGTGGAACTTGCCCTTGGCTGAGGGTCAGAAGCAATCCTGTAGCGGACCAGTAATGACCTGTGGTCCGTAGTCTGGAGACCCATGGTTTAAAGCAGGGGTCTCCAAACTTTCTTAAGAATGGGCCACTTTAGTGTCCTTCATATGTTACAGGGGCCAGACTGTGGCCAGTGGGAAAATGCCCTGATGTAAGTGGCAGTAAACATTGCCCCATCGTTAGTATTAGGGGCTAGGAATAGTGCCCATTCATTGGTATCAGTGGGAGGAATAGTGCCCCATCATTGGTATCAGTGGGGAAAAATAATGCCCCATCATTGGTATCAGTGGGAAATTAGTGCCCCATGAGAGATATACACCACTGCTCAAAGGCAGATCCTGGGAACTCAGAGATAATTGCTCCAGGTGAAGGGATCCGGGTGCGGGCCACAGCATGCAGATAATGTGGATAATGACAGAACTCTGGACGGCCGCACTCCAATGCTAAAACTATGCTTTATTTAAATAACATTTAGGACACAGCAAATGACATCACAGCAAAAGATGCTAACAGCTGATGCGTTTCGCACTAAGGCTAGTGCTTACTCATAGCTGGTTCAGCCCCATCATTGCTGTCAGTGGAATGGTGCCCTATTGTTGGTATTAGTGGGAGGAATAGTGCCCTATCCGTGTCAGTGGTAGGAATAGTGATTGTCATTGGTGTCAGATGGGGGAATAGTGTCCCATCGTTGGTGTCAGCCGCAGGAACTATGCCCCACTGTTGCAGACAGTGGGAGGAATAATGCCCCAATGGCCAGAAAAAAACGGGCAAAGGGCCACAGTTTAGAGACTTCGGGTTTAAAAGATAAGTGGGCTTTGCAATTAGATGCGTGCTCCACATTAGATGTCATTGCAAACAAAATTGGATTTTAACAAATAAAGGTACATCATGGTTTAACGGATATATTTTCACTGCAAAGGTACTAAAAAATTTAGTTTTTAGAGGCGAAGCGATGAACTTTTACACTAAATGGTTCATTTTATGTGCATTAACAATCCGAAAAGGCTTAAAAACTGCTAAATACATATTACTGAGCTCACGGTACAAATAAAGAGATCCAGCTGATAATAAAACGAACTGCCAGATTGAACAACATGCTGGATAAATACAATGAAATATGGGCACCATGGGAGCTCCATAAAGCTCAGGGATGACTTTGCTCCTAGCACGGCAGCCTAACTTCCAGACTGTTTTCTTTTCCTTATAAACACCCCCTGTACCCCCTCCTCCACTGTTCTGTCCCCTTATATATGTTTTCTTTTCAGATGTCTCTACACTGATACAAACTACTATGACTTACAACATTGTGATTGCATCGCAAAGTGTAAAAAATAGAAGTCAGCAAAAGGGACACAAACTTACAGTCAGTAGGATGTGTCCCTTATGCTGATGCCCCCCTCTGTACATGTCCCCACCCACACCACCATTATCTTCCAGTGCAGCTGGGGTTAATACAACTAAGGGACTGTCACAGGCTCTCCTCCAGAAATCCTGACTATGCCCACCCTTTCCGCACACATCCACCATTCTACAGCTTTTATGAATCAAACACCTTCTATGAATGGAGGGGTGAGGAGTTATCAACCATCTGTATGTCCTCCATTCATAGACCATGGCAGATAGAGGCAATAGCACATTCTGCCTGTCTGTAAGTTATGTCCCTTGTACTGATTTTTCTGTTTTTTTTAGTTTGACTGCACTTATGCCCCGTACACACGAGCTGATTTTCCGTCAGAACTGTTTCCGAGCATGCGTAGGAATTTTGCACGTTGGAATTTGTACAGACAATCGGAATTTCTGATTAGAACTTTTTCCGACTGAAAAATAGAGAACCTGCTCTCAATCTTTTACTGGCAGGAATTCCACCAGCAAAAGTCCGATGGAACATACACACGGTCGGAATTTACGACCAAAAGCTCTCATTGGACTTTTGCTGGGGGAATTTCCGATCGTGTGTACGGGGCATTAGACTTTAAAGCTCAACTCTAGGCAAATAAAAAACCAAACTGGGCTTCGCCCGCACTGCATAGGTTAGCAGCTCATTTTGTCTAGGGGGAGACGAGAAAAGGTTTTACTTTCCTGATCCTCCGCCCCCCCGTAGGTAGCGCTCCCCCACAATCCCACTAGTGGACTGTCCATTCTCTGGTCTTAATGACATCAGGACCTAGACAGGTGAAGCATGGGGGTGCAGACCCTGAAAGGACTGGTATAGCTGCAGGGAGGGGTGGAGGATCCGGTACAATTCTCAGTTGAAAGCAGTTAAAGTTTATGCAAACTATAACAATGAACTTCCAATATTCGCTTTTGCCCTGTTGAATATACCATTAAACGTGTTTTTTTTTTTATATCTGTTTGACAAGTGCTCCCCCCCCCCAAAAAAAAAATCTGCGGATCCTGCCAGAAATCTTGTCAACAAACAACTTTGTATGCTCTCTGTGCTGTTATAAATTGCATTGTTCTCAGCTATTACACAGTTCACACCTATGCGTTTGTTAATGCTTTTGCAGAAATGCACTACAGTCCATTTAACATGGCTTCCTATGGGACATGTTCACATCTATGGTTTTTTCAGCCACTGTGATTTTAAAAAGGGGCAGGGAATTTATTTAAAGCACAGGCTGCTATTTTTTTTTCTACTGCCCCTAAACGCTTCTGCCTCCAAATGCCTTTGAAAGTTGATGTGTGCATGGACACATAGGGGGTTATTTACAAAAGGCAAATCCACTTTGCACTGAAAGTGCACTTGGAAGTGCAGTCGCTCTAAATCTAATGCCGCGTACACACGAGCGGATTGTATGGCGTACTTAGTCCGTCATACAATCCGACGGACAATCCGTCGTAGTTTCCACTGAACGGACTTGACCACACACGGATACACAAACAGTCCGTCGAAAGCTTGCGCGATGACGTGTACAGCACG
Organism: Lithobates pipiens; assembly: GCF_037356315.1. Classification (NCBI taxonomy): domain Eukaryota; kingdom Metazoa; phylum Chordata; class Amphibia; order Anura; family Ranidae; genus Lithobates; species Lithobates pipiens. The sequence continues at coordinate 69,671,821 of NW_027507785.1, read as the reverse complement.
TACGACGGGACTAGAAATAGGAAGTCCAAGACACAGCAAAGCACCCTTCCACCGTGTAAATCCTTTCTGGGCATGCGCCATTCTTAGTCCATCGAACTAGCATACTGACGACCGTATTGTCCGCTGAAACCAAAGTATGACGGACAGATTTTTGGAAAATGCGAAATTCTTAGTACTCCGGACTGCACGCTGAAAAAGTCCGCTGAAGCCCACACACGAGCGGATTGTCCGCTGAAATGTGTTTCAACGGACTAAGTACATCAAACAGTTCGACCGTGTGTACGCGGCATAAGGGGTAGATCTGAAATGAGTGGAAGCTCTGCTGATTTTATCATCCAATCATGTGCAAGCTAAAATGCTGTTTTTTATTTTCCTTGCATGTCCCCCTCGGATCTACAGCGACTTTACTTCCAAGTGCACTTGCAGTGCAAAGTGGATTTGCCTTTCGTAAATAACCCCCATAGGCTAACATTGAGGGGCGTTTAGAGGCAGTAGAAAAAAAATAAATAAAAAAAACATAAGACGCCCCAGCTGTAAAAACGACCTGTGTGCATAAGGCCTTAGGCTGGATTCACACCTATGCAGTTTTAGTGCTTTTTGGATTTTGCAGATTTGCACTGCAGTCCATCCAACATGGTTTCCTATGGAACACGTTCTGTAATGCAAAAAGCACTAAAACTGCATAGGTGTGAATCCATCCCTAATCCACCCAACAACAAACTGGCCACACAAAAAAAAAACATAAAAAATGCAAATAAAAAAAAAGCATAAAAAATTGTGTGCAGAAACAGATCAAAAGCAAAGTGCATCTGTGTGAACCAAGCCTTATGAAGAAGATGAGAGGGTGACAACATTGCTCCTCCATACATACAGTGCAGTAAGTGAGCGTTGTCACCCTAGGTCACTTTGGAGAAAATAGAGGAAAACAAGCCAGAAAAAAATTAAATTAAATGCAGCGACCGCATCCAAGGACTGGCAAGCTGCAATATATTTGATTTTTGTTCTTCGGTTTGGATTCGGATGTTATCACTGTGTACGATCTCAGAGACCGCTGGGCAGTGCAATGGAGCAGACATCTGTGTACAATCTGCTACATCACATCTATTGGAAGAACACACCATTCCCAGGAAATTCACTTTCTCTTTGAAGGGTGACTGTTTGCATTTACATTGTTACATCTAGTAAAGTCTTCATTGGGTGGATGTACAAGATGTCCCATTGATGGCCAGCCATAGAGAACAGGCTCATTTGTTATTCTCTTGAAGCCATTCATTCTGTCCTTGAGATTAACCTGTTTAAAGCTATAAAATTGTCAGTCAACAGAGCAGCCACACAGATTTATTACTGGTGTGTGAGAGATAACATTATGATTAGTGAAGTGTTTTGCTGTTTAGTCTAACCATATAGAAGTGAGACTACCTGCCCTCCTCCAACAGCCCCGAGCCACTTTAATCTGTCTATATTCTGCCTCCTTCCATTCCTCCTCTCCCACTCTTCAATAACATTTTAAAAGAAAACCTTTCAGTTTTCATTACACACCCTAATTTGGACCCAGTGATGTCATCACTGTGCTTCTCCATGGGAAGTAGGTGGATTGTGGCTGGTGGAAGGGGCCAGGTACTGTACATAGCTTCCTGAAATCATGCCAGCACCTAAGGCTGTGGATGCGGGTGTACGCTTTGGTCAATACGCCATTTCATTCTAATTATACAGTATGTAAGGACCCCTGGGAAGCTTTACTTCATAAACCTATCCTGGAGTTAGCGAAACGAGAATGTATCTTGGCAACACATTTTTTTGTGGCTACTAAACAAAACCACTGCGAAAGAGTAGAAAACACCTTTCCTCCGTTTTGAGGAGGTGAAACGACAGGTGCATGGTACGCTGACCAACGAGAAGCTTGCGGCGATACTTGCGGGGACCAAGGACAAATTTCTAAAGACTTGGCAGCCTTGGTTGAATCCATTTCCAGCGATGAGTTGGCCTTCCTGCTTTCTGGACCTATAGGAAATTCTGTCTAGCAGTGGCAGCTGGTGCTGAATATTTTTTGGGGGGCGCAAACAAACTGAAAAATTCTGAAAAAAACACCATCAAATCGCAGCCACTGTGCCCATCTAACGCAGCCACTGTGCCCATCTAACGCAGCCACTGTGCCCATCAAATGCAGCCACTGTGCCCATCAAATGCAGCCACTGTGACCATCAAATGCAGCCACTGTGGCCACCTAACGCAGCCACTGTGCCAAATAAAATGCAGCCACTGTGGCCATCATTAGCAGGCACTGTGCCATCAAACACAGCCACTGTGCCCATCAATTGCCACCACTGTGCCATCAAACGCAGTCACTGTGCCCCTTAATTGCTGCCACTGTTCCAAAAAGCAGCCACTATGCCCATCAATTGCCACCACTCTGCCCATCAATTGCCGCCACTGTGCCCATCAATTGCCGCCACTGTGCCCATCAATTGTTGCTACTGCGCCCATCAATTGCTCCCACTGTGCCCAAACGCAGCCACTGTGCCCATCAATTGCCGCCACTGTGCCATATCAAATGCTGCCAGTGTGCCCCCTGCTGGCCCGCCGTCTGCACTTACCTGTCTCGGTGGGACAGCTCCTAGATGTCTTCTCCCATCTTCTCTTCCCGTCCTCTGCTATGATTGGAGGCCTGGCGTCCAATCATAGCAGAATGAATTTGAAACGAATCAAAACAATTTTTTTCGCAGTGCACATCTCTAGACGGGATATTGTTGATGCTGAGTTCACTACAATCCATGAACACTTCTCTGTCCTTTCCTCATCACAATGTATCTTTTTCTCCAGCAAAACATGTCTTCCAGAATGCTTCTCTATGGCCTTCTACATAGGGTAGGGTGGGGGGTATGAATCCATGTCGTGTAGGATATGAGGACCGTGTTAACCTGCTCCCCCAAAGTGACATCCTTGCAGGTGCCTGACCCTAAACGCTGGGCACAGATTCATACCTAGAACAAGGCCTATGACTGAGCCCAATTTTGGGGCAAACAGAGAGGGCAGGAACTTTGTGTCTCCCTGTCCAGGACAATAAAGTTACAACTTTGTTTAAAGCGCAACTCCACCCAAAAGGTGAAGTTCAGCTTTAGGTGCTCCACCCCTGCTCCCCTGACATTTGGAATAATTTTTTTTGGGGGGGGGGGGGTTTTGACAGGTACCCGCTCCCACTTCTGCTCGGATTGCCTAGGCGATCCGATCAGAAGTTCTCCCCTCCCCACAATCTTCTGGGACATCTCACAGGCCCAAGAAGTCGGCACCGAGATCTGAACAGTCCCCGGCAACCCTTAGGGCAAGCACAGCGCTGGATCCTCGGACAGGTTAAGTGTCTGATTACTGAAATATACCATTGGTACTTTCAGAGGAAGATATACAGGCACTGGTGCTGCCTCTCTGTTGGATATATGCGGTTAAAGCTGTGAAATAGATATTCTTCATGCCATGTTAAAGTTTTAAATGGGCTGTAATCATTATCCAATGCGAATGTGACTACTGACTTCAGTACAGCTAATACTTTACTTATGCCTGATTATAAGTGTACCATACAAACTCTCATTTCCCCCTAGAGGTTTAACCACCATTTGTGAAATATATATTCCAAGTTTGAAATCCTGGTTTTGGCCATTTTGGTGTTGTGGCTCCCATCCAGGGAAAGTCCTGTGTAGACAGTGGCGTATACCCGGATCAGTGAGACCTGTTTCTTTACCCTCCAATGTGGGTCCTGAGGAAGCAATCCAGCGAAACGCGTTGACACACAGGGGTTCACACATGTTTTGACGCCATACTGTTGAAACAGCATCTCGCTCTTTGGGTATATGCAAAGTCCATCTTTACCGCCCATTGCGTGGCCGTCAATGGACGACACCTTTTTATACATTTTATATTGCTTATGTTAATGTATTTATCTTTAATCAAATTACATTTTTTAAGACAATAGAGACAATCTGCTTCGAAAGTCCGACCTATAGGGTTTCTTTTTTTCTTTTCCAATTAATTTTACGGATGTGGCACATGAGTGATTTACTTTAAATTATTGTGCACTGTGATGCATTGTATTTACATGCGTTTTGGTAGTGCAGAAAAATGCATGATGCTGTACTATTTTTCACTGCACTGCAATGATGTAAACTATGCCTATAGAATAATCTGGATTTTGAAGTCTATGCAGGTAGAATGCAGTCATTAATGCATCCAACTGCATCTGGTGTGAATGTGCCCTTAATGCTTTGGGTGTTCTGGTGGTTGGGACATAGGATCAGCATCAGTTTTCTTGCAACCAGTCAGCCAAGAAAGTGCCCCAGCATAATGGTCTCGTGAGCTGCAAATATATTTCTTCTTTGAAGTGTATTATTGCAGCCTGTGTCCTGATGGGAAGTGAAGGGAAATCACCCCGGTGGGGACACGGCTCACAAATTAAATCTGGTAAAGGTACCAGTGTACTACAGCAATGCGGGGTAATATAGACGCATCATTTGCAGCTTTCGTACTTTTCACACTGATCTACATAGCTGGCTCACTTGTGAGTCCCGCGTTCTGCTCTGTGCCTTGTCCTGGCCTCCCGGCACGCGGATACTTTATATTCTAAGCGTCGTGTTCTGCCTGAGATGAACACAAGGATCTGTTAGCAGTTATAAGCAGCTGGATAGATCACAAGTGGCCCTTTCCAGGGGGAGACTGAGAATAACAACGTTTAATCCCGGTTTCCTCTCATTCCATTCCTGTGACATTACCGGACTGGAAATAGAAGAAAGACAAGCAACCAGCAGAAGATTAAGCAGCTCCAGCCCTGACCTAAAATGAACATGTGAACAAGGGGTTTGGGCGGCCTTTGGCTCCAGAGACACTACAAGTCCCAGGGTTCTAAAAGAAGAAAAAAAAAAAAAAACACGACATTTGGCAGATAAACACTAAATCTCCAAAAGTATTGGGACACCTGCCTTTACACACATGCAAACTTTAATGGCATCCCAGTCTTATATGGAGCCTCCCCCCCCCCCCTCCAGCGATTACAGCTTCAACTCTTCTGGGAAGGCTGTCCACAAGGTTTAGGAGTGTTTTTGAGAATGTTTGATCATTCTTCCAGAAGAGCATTTGAGGTCAGGCACTGATGTTGGACAAGAAGGTATGGTCTGCAGTCTCTGCTCTAATTCATCCCAAATGTGTTCTATTGGGTTGAGGTCAGGACTTTGTGCAGGCCAGTCAAGTTCCATCACCCCAAACTCGCTCATCCATGTCTTTATGGACCTTGCTTTGTGTACTGGTGTGCAGTCATGTTGGAATAGGAAGGGGTCATCCCCAAACTGTTCCCACAAAGTTGGGAGCATGAAATTGTCCAAAATGTCTTGGTATGCTGATGCCTTAAGAAAATCCTTTACTGGAACTAAAGGGCCAAACCCAACCCCTGAAAAACAACCCCCATACCATAATCCCCACTCCACCAAATGATTTGGAGGCCTTCTTGTCCAAGATCAGTGCCTGACCTCACAAATGCGCTTCTGGAAGAACGGTCAAACTTTCCCATAGACACACTCCTAAACCTTGAGGACAGCCTTACTATAAGCTGTTATAGCTGCAAAGGGAGGGCCAATTCAATATTGAACCCTATGGACTAAGACTGGGATGCCATTAAAGTTCATGTGCGTTTAAAGGTAGGCATCCCAATACTTTTGGCAATATAGTGTATAATAATCAGCCGCAGGAGTCTCACTGGTGCCTAGGCTTAAGTAGTGCCCCCAATGAAGCAAAGTGTGGCACTTAGTGTGGGGTTTCCCGGGGGGCCAAAGTGTCCATACTGAATACTCCATCCTCACTGCAGCTCAGTGCCATTTTCTTATATACAAAGGACAGGGTTACTAAGCTGGTTGCTAGAACTCAGGCGGCTAGACCGCACAGCATCATTGGTTGTTATGGTGCAGCATAATAGCCAATGATGCTGTGCAGCTCTGCTGTCTGCATCCGAGCAACCAATGACCCACCACCAGTGTCAGTTGCTAGGAAGCTGGCAGCTGGGCCACAGCATCTTTGTTTGCTGTGCCAGTGTCCTAGCAACCAAAGAGAGCCATTAAGTATAGGGCAACAATTGGAGGGGGTGGCATTTAACCTAAGGCACCTAAGATGGCAATTTACCTAAATCACCTATTAACCTAGACCAGCCTTTCATAGTCTTTTTCCTGCAGAGGAACTCTTGAAATCATTTTCAGATTTTGGGGAACCCTTGCAAAAAAAACAAAAAAAAAAACACTTCACTGGGGACCAGTGGGAAGAATGCTTCTGTTGCAGTGATGGTTTCAATGCCACCTGTACAGACCATTTTGGGTTCATGTACCTGGCTGTGCCATGTGGCATTGGCCCTAGAACTATGCAGGCACCATCAGATGGGACGTCAATCAGCCACAGCTCAATGAACCCCTAGCAACCTCTAGAGCAGTGATGGCGAACCTTGGCACCCCAGATGTTTTGAAACTACATTTCCCATGATGCTCCACTACACTGAAGAGTGCATGAGCATCATGGGAAACGTAGTTCCAAAACATCTGGGGTGCCAAGGTTCGCCATCACTGCTCTAGAGGAACCCCGGTTGTGAATAGCTGACCTAGGCACACTCCTGCCTCGGCTCTTCATCCTTGCAGGCTCCATGTATATCCAAAGGCATATATCAAATTTGGAGTAAAAGGTGAGGGTGGTCATACACTGCTCAAATTATTGCAGATTCCAGCTGGCTCAACTAAAATTCAAGCAATGTGTGGGCCTGCCGGAACCGCTCTGCTCACCAAAAGTCAATTGTTCAACAGAAATTTATCGAAGGAGCCTGTTGGAAAATATTCAGTCGAACGCTGACTACATGGAAGCAGAAGCAGCTGCTGTTTGGGTATTCTGACAGCCAGCGGTGCCAGCTGTCAGAATGCAATAGCCAGGCAGGAGGGATTTGTTTATCCACAGCATCCGCCTGGAGCACTCTGAATAGTGCCAGCTCTTCAGGAGTGATAGTCTTTGGCTGTGTACTGTGACCCCAACTCTGATGGGAGTTGAATTACCTGCTTCTATGCTCTGATCAAGTCGCTCCTTTGTGAGTACAATGTATCTTTATTTATTAATGAAGAGTGGTCTATCTGCTTTGTATAAATTTCACTCTTCCTACAATAATTATATGTCTGGACTGTCGTCTTCCAGCAGAGCTGCAACTTGGTTGGTCAAAGGTCATTACAATATCCGGCCATCCTCTAAATTAAGTGGCGCTGTGATGTAGGCCCTCGAGATTTGCTACAGACACTATATTGCCAAAAGTATTGGGATGCCTGCCTTTACACGCACATGAACTTTAATGGCATTCCGATCTTAGTCCGTAGGGTTCAATATTGAGTTGGCCCACCCTTTGCAGCTATAAGCCCTTGTACACACGGTCGGACATTCCAACAACCAAATCCGTCGGATTTTGTTCGAAACGGTTGCATACACACAGTCGGACAAAGTTGTCAGAAAATCCGATCGTACTTAACGTGATGACGTTATTTCGTTAGGACGAGACTACGTTCAGGCTAGTAGCCAATAGCTTTGGTCTAGGAATTTGATCTGAGCATGCGTGGCACTTTGTCCGATCGGAATTCTCTACACATGATCGGACAAAGTCCGATCGGATCATGTTGTGGGAAAATTTTATAGCCCAGCTGGAAAACTTGGTCCGTTGGATACTCCGACGGAAACAGTCCGATGGAGCCCACACACTGTCGGATTATCCGACAACACGGTCCTATCGGACATTGTCCATCGGAATGTCCGACCGTGTGTACAAGGGCTTACAGCTTCACCTCTCTTCTGGGAAGGCTGTCAGCAAGGTTTAGGAGTGTGTCTATGGGAATGTTTGACCATTCTTCCAGAAGCGCATTTGTGATGCCAGGCACTGATGTGGGACGAGAAGGCCTGGCTTGCAGTCTAAACTCTAATTCATCACAAAGCTGTTCTATTGGTTTGAGGTCAGCACTCTGTGCAGTATAAAAGCAGTGTTAATGGTAAGCTTTTATGAAACTTTCAGCAAGCTTTTGCAATGCTTTTAGAAAACTTTGAGCAGCTTTCTCTAAGCGTTTAAACCACCCTTTAACTCCCGTTAGGAAATGTTATACACAGATCTTAATCGGAGTGCTGATTGTCACTTTAAACAAGCTGCTAGTGGGTTTCAACAGGTATGAAACAAGCTTTGAGTAGTGCTGAAGCCTGCCAGCAGCTTGTTTAAAGTGGTAATCAGCACTCCTATTAGGATCTGTGTTCAACTGTCATGCTTACCCCTAACGCAGGTGGTCAGGCACTATAGCTGGCTTCTGTGGTCTTCACCTATAGCAGCCCCCTTTCTCATAAGGCAAGCAGGCCTACCAGTACTCTGTTGTCCCCAGGACTTATATACAATGGAATAGTGCCTGGCCTCCACAAACTGAGCAAAGCAAGCGGTTATGTGCAGAGTGGTTTAGTGACAGTTCCTGGACTGTCATTGAGGTAAAAGGCAGGCAAGGTTCAGGACAGTCGGGGTCAATCCATAGTCAAAAGGCAGGCAGAGTTCAGAGAGTAGTTGATATCTGATCTGTAGTCATAAATAGGAGAATCCAAACAGCAGGGCAGGACAGAGACAGACAGACAGAGAGGGAGATTGCACATATTACACATGCTATCAAAAGCATGAGACTGCAGGCTTGGCTGGCTTAAATCAAATTTGGTCTCCACCCAGAGACTAGCCACATTATTCACCTTGCAGGTGGACAGGCAGAGAGAATGAGACCAGCAGCTGTCGTTTACATGCTTCTGCTATCAACATTTACAAACTGGAACCAAATGGAACTCTAAAAGCTTCAACAAAGCTTGCTGAAAGCTCCGCAAATACTTTGTCAAAGCTTGCTGTACACACTGCTCTTATAAAAGCTGAAGCTCGTGTGAAACGGGCCTTATGGTTACAGAGCTTTTATTGACCTAAATGGGCACGTATGAAGGTGTCACCTATCCAACTCTGCAAGTCAGTCTGACAGCAATAGTAGAATTTAGCCTGGCAGTTGGGGGCGGTAAAACCATGACTCAACTGCCTGTTTTCCCCTCTGGCCACCCGTCTGAAAGAGCTCTTAACATGGAGTTTCACTTTAATAACAAGACTAGGTATTTTTCACTAAAGGAACTAAATAGAAGATATTACCTCTGTCCAGAGTTCCTCCTTAGTCCCCCCTGCACGGGTTTGTGTACAGAATTTTTCTGTGCCGCCACCACCACCGTACAGAAACACAACATTCTGCAACAAGCCAGTGCTTATAAATCTCCTAGAAAGGCCCAGTTTCATTTCCGCTGCACGGCTCCCCGCTAACCTTCGAGGCACGCTGCACCGCCATCACAGCAATCAGCCCATAATGTAATACACAAGTCCCCCGAGGAAAGGCTGAGGTGCTCATTCTCTCGGCTGAATGGCTTTTAAGAGCTTCATATTCCCTCTCCCGGGAGGATAATCATTTAACTTGTCACAAAACTTTGCCGTCTATCCTCTAATAGGATTTTATTTCCCGCTACAATCTCCTCGCCGCTTTAGGAGGCGGCAGCGTCTCGCCGCACACGAGGCCAGCTCCTCTGTGTCCGATCTGTAGAGGTCAACGTAGGTCCATGGCCAGAGGAGATCGTCCATCACCCATTATGCCAATAAATCAAAGTGGCCATTAAAGTGTATCTAAAGTTAAGAACTCTTGAAAGCGGTAATAAACCCAAAAGCAAACATTTATTATATTGAAGCTTACCAATTCTTAGATGCGATGACTGCGCTAGTTTTCTTTTTTAACTTGTTCAGATCCGCGCTATAGCCGAATGACGGCTACGGCACGGACCTGCTTTGCCGTGAGTATGCCTATTGACATCCTCCCGTGCCCGAGCGCCCTGCACGTGCCCGTGGTGCGCTCTGTGATCAGCGAGTCTATGAGACTCACTGAATCACAGATTGGAGTAAGGGGTCGATCCCGACCCCTTACCACGTTATCAGCTGTCAGCCAATGACAGCTGATCATGTGATGTAAACAGAGTAATGGTAATCGAGAAAAAAAAGCCAATTACCGTGGGCTGTGAGAGGGACATCGGTCCCGATGGAGGAGATTGCCCCAAGCTCATCTGTGCCCACCTGTGCCACCTACCAGTGCCACCTAGCAGTGCCCACAATCTGGTTCTCATCAACAGTGCTGCCCATCAGTGTCACCTACCAATGCCCATCAGTGCTCATCAGTGCCATCAATCAGTAGTACCCATCAGTGCTCATCAGTGCCATCTTATAAGTGGCCATCAGTGCCGCCTTATCTGTCTCTAACAGTGCTGCCTTAACTGCACCTATCGGTGCCCATCAGTGGAGCCTATCAGTGCCCACCAGTGTAGCCTCATCAGCGCATATCAATGAAGTAGAAAAATTACCTGTTTGCAAAATTTTATAACAAACTATGAAACATGACTTTTTTTTTTTAATTTTACATTTTTTTGTTTGTTTAGCAAAGAATAAAAACCCCAGCTGTGATTAAATACCACCAAAAGAAAGCTCCATTTGTGTTAAAAAAAATAATAAAAATCATTCATTTGGGTACAGTGTACGACCGCACAATTGTCATTCAAAGTGCATCAGCGCAGGCGCACTGAGCATGCCGTAGATAACGCCGCTATGCCGCTCGTGGCGGCTCCCATGCGGGAGTGACGTCATTGCGGCTCCGGCGAATCACAGCGCCAAGACCCAGAAGTCACTCTGTTATACATGGCAGCGGGGGAAGATGAAGGAGGACCGCTTCGGGGGCTTCGTTCTCAGGTAAGTTATTCATAATGAGGTAGTATGCTATGCATACTAGCTCATTATGCCTTTGCCTTGCAGGTTGCATTTAAAAAAAAAAAAAATGTCAGTGCCTTTACTTCCTCTTTAAGGTCTGGGGAGTTTCCTGGCCATGGACCCAAAAGTTTGATGGTTTTGTTCCTCAAGCCACTTATTTATCACTTTTGCCTTATGGCAAGGTGCTCCATCATGCTGGAAAAGGCAATGATTATCACCAAACTGTTCTTGGATGGTTGGGAGAAGTTGCTCTCTGGAGGATGTTTTTGTACCATTCTTTATATATAGCTGTGTCTTAGGCAAAATTGTGAGTGAGCCAACTCCCTTGGCCGAGAAGCAACCCCACACACATCAATGGTCTCAGGAGGCTTTACTGTTGACATGACACGGGACTTTTGGTAGCGCTCACCATTTCTTCTCCGGACAAAGTTTTTTCCAGATGCCCCAAACAATCGGAAAGGGGATTCATCAGAGAAAATGACTTTTCCCCAGTCCTTGGCAGTCCAATCCCTGTGCCTTTTGCAGAATATCAGTCTGTCCCTGATGTTGTTCCTGGAGAGAAGTGGCTTCTTTGCTGCCCTTCTTGACACCAGGCCATCCTCCAAAGTCTTTTCAATGTGTGTGCCGATGTCCTCACACCTGCTTGCTGCCATTCCTGAGCAGGCTTTGCACTGGTGGTGCCACCGATCCCGCAGTTGAATCAACTGTAGGAAACTAAACTTGCTGGACTTTCTTGGGCGCCCTGAAGCCTTCACAAATGCAGTGGAAATGTTTTTTTATAGGATTAAGTTCATTTTCATGGCAAAAAGAGGGACTTTGTAATTCATCTGATCACTCTTCATAATTAATTGCCATCATAAAAACGGAGGCAGCAGACTTTGTGAAAAATAATGTGCGTGTCATTCTCAAAACTTATGGCCACGGCTGTACATTTGGCGGTTACATTCATTTTCTTTTTTTTATTTTAGGCTTTTTCCATATGTTTTACAGCACAGAAGAGGTCCCCAGCATACTTTTAAGCTAGCTAGCAGGAAATAAACCAGATCCATCTCAACACATGAGTAAATATATGTGCAAGACACACCACCATGTCAAGGCCCCTGTGATAAGTGTGGTCCCTAAGGTCTTGTTTACACACGTGGCAGTGATTGACGCCCCACTGAAAAGCAATCTGCGGTGGAACACTTTTCGGAGGGAAGCTGACAGGCACCTGGGAGGCGATATGTCACCACCTAGATGCCCGTTTTAACCCTTTAAATCTATAGCTACAATTTGCCCAAGTCACAACTCACACAGCACTGATTGGCCAAGTGCTGTCACATGATCTTCCATTCCCAAAAGTAGGAAGAATGAAGTTGTGAGAGAAAGGTGAGTATGCTGGTTTGGATGGGTGATGGGGAACTATAAAGTCATGGGCAAAGCACAGATTTGTTTTATTCTTGGTTCATGCCTGGGCATCTGCATTTTTTTATTTATTTTTTATGCATTTTTCAAGCACTGCCATTGAAATCAATGGGGCCAAAAAAAAGAAACTGCCATGCAACAAAATTGTACAGATGTGAACGTGGACTAAAGTTAACCTGGTACACACACCCCAGCCAGTTGAATGGGAAAAAAAAAAAAAAAAAAATTGTCAGCTTAGGTCGGAGCCGCTGCACTTACAATCTCAGGAACAAATTAAGAACTAGCCACTTAAACCAGCCTAGGTGACCAGACTGTCCGGCACCCAGTCCACAACCCTGGATACAAAGTCCATTGCACATTATTATAAGCATAAATATCCCACAATGGTTCCATAACAAAGTAAAGTGGACACAGCAATAATCACATCTCCAAGAGATGAACAGACAGACAGAAACAATAGGTGACTCAATTAACAATAGCAATGCATGCCTAGGAGGCACATAAAGGTGGAAAGACACTTAACACATAACACCTTAAAGAAATCATATCAGGAGACCCCAGTATCAGGTTGGTTTGAGCTGATGATATTAACATCTGCTCAATCTAAAGCAGTCATTGCTGGTTTTGAGCATAGAGGCCCCTAAATATGTATCTGGGTCCCCCAGTTCCCAGAGTCTGGAGAGACATGGACTTGAATCAGAAACAAGACCACTCCAAGGGTCCCCCAGGCACACACCTCCCAAAGAGTAGTGTTCCCTTAAAAGCCAGGGTCCGTAGTCAGTACGCAAGAGTCCACCCTGCAGTCCCCTCCAAAAGCCCTTGTCCTGGTTGGGTCTGTCACAGGAAGAATTACCCCCTTACAGCTAGCTAAAAAAGAAGAATGGTGTCAGTGGGAACTTATCAGAGAGGCAGAAATTTCTCATTGCTCAAGGAAGCCCTAGCAACATCTGGAGGAACCCTGGTTGAGAAACACTGGCATAGGCTAGGTTCACACCTATGTGTGCTGCAATTGATGTGTTTTCCTAGAGGGTTTTGCTGTGAATTTTGCAATTTTGAACAGGTTTTTGATGTATTTTACATTTTTTGAGAAGTTTGTTTTTAGGGGAGGTGTTTTTTGTCATGCAGGTGCAAAACGCTGCAGAAATGCAGCATTTTGTTGCATTTCCATTGAAGTTTATGAAACCAAAAATGCAACCTGCTGGAGAAAAAAAAAACAGCAATGACCCTTTCCAAAAAATGCAATGGTGGAAAATGCAGAGATGTGAGCGTGACCCATAGGAAACCATGTTAAACGGACTGTAGTGCATTTCTGCAAAACTGAAAACGCACTGTAAAATGCATAGGTGTGAACCTAGTCTCAGAGAGAAGAGAGTATGCAAGAAATATAATGTCTGCTGTTAAGGACCTCCTTTTGCACAGGCCAACTGCCTGGCTGTTATTCTGATGCTCGGGTTTTATTACTTTCTGCTTCACTAACCTGGCATAAATCTGCAGATCAGCAACGTAGGAAAAGGGTCTGAAGTCCTTATCTGCATACTTCAATTGGAAGGCACAGGTTCAGCATGACCATCGGGCAGCCAGCATTTTATAGAGCAATCTCTAGGGCAGAGATTTATTAAACTGGTTCACAGTAACCAATCAGCTTTCAGGTTTGAATGTCAAGGCTTAATTGAACAAGCGGACGTTAGATGCCGATTGGTTACTATGCACAGATTCTGTGTGCACCAGTTTTAGTAAATCGCCCCCCTAGGTTTTTCCCATGACAGGTGTCCCTTTGAAGAGGCTTCATTGCTGGTCTGAGCTGCTTATACCGAGCCTACACACTGTGGGACTGATGTCTAATTAAGGCCAATCACTGACGGCCCTCTAATTACAAGCCGCGCTCCCAAATATCGGGTCGTCTCCAAACTGCGTGAGGGCAATAATGAGTGCTTCAGGCAGTGGCAGGAGCTCGTTATCACAAAGGGAGATCCTCCAGCACTCTTCTGATGTTGAATAGCGAAGGATGTAAAGAATAGCGCCTATGCCACTGTACGCGTAGTGTGAGGGCTGCCGCGTGTCCCAGGCACATTATTTTCCTGCCCAAAGGATTTAAGAGGATATCTGTCAATGGCCTGCCTAGGCAAAAATCCTTCATTTCATGTGACAGTCTATCGCCCTGTGTGAAAACCTTCACGATTCCATAAGAAAATTTGACTTCACAGCGGCACGGCTCTCCGATGATTGCTAGCAATTATCATTTGCAGTTTGCAGCTGCCGTCTGGAGATCCGGCTTGGATATAAAAGAGGTGAGGCGAGGACAGCGCGGGGTACAGATGTAACCAATTTAGCATTCTCAATGGTACCTTTTAGCGAGGCCGGAAAAAACACATTTAGGGATTAACCTGCTGCTAAAGGAAACTGAGGGCTACGAGCTACATTACTGCTCTGGAAGACACACGGGGAGCCTGAAGGAGTTGTTCCTAGCAACTAGAATCCAGCGGTTAGTTTTCTAATGTAGCTTTATTTATTTAGTCCTGTGTCAGTTGAAAATCAATTACTTATCTGAGTATGGGGTTCAAGAGGAAATCCTTCTGGTAAGTGTTGGGTAAATAAACCATCCACTACACTTTGGAGACCATCATTCTACCCAACCATGTTTGTGGCTCCTACTTGTAGAAAGAAGGGGGCTCCTACACATTATCTAGACCAGTGGTGGCCAACTTTCTTGATATGGTGGCCTTCAAGTGCGGCCCTCAACATCACCAAAGGGCCGCACATAAAATTCAGTGAGTATTCAGTGTCAAAGCCAGAAGACACACAACAGGATATAGTAAAAGACTAATGGCATGATACAAGAGATGGTCAAAGACTGTGGACATAATATGGAAGATGGTCAGGAACTGCAGAAAGGATACAAGAGATGGTAAGAGACTGTGGATATGATACACAATCCTTCACCCGCAGTTGATCCAAAGGACGATGAAAAACCCCAGCAAAGCATGATACAATTTGCTACAGCAGGGGGAAAAAAATCCTTCCTGATCCCCCGAGAGGCAATCAGATTTTCCCTCGATCAACTTTGCCTATGAATGTCAGTACCCAGTTATATAATGTACATTTAGAAAATAATCCAGGCCTTTTTAAATGCAATCTACTGAGCTGGCCAGAACCACCTCTGGAGGGAGTCTATTCCACATTTTCACAACTCTTATGCCCCGTACACACGAGAGGGATTAAGTCTGACAGACTTCCGACGGAGTTCTAGCAGAGTTCCGCCGGAGTTCTGGCGGACTTTTCGACCGAACGGACTTGACCACACACCATCACACCAAACTCCGACGGAGTCGAACGTGATGACGTACGACTGGATTCGACGTAGGAAGTTCATAGACAGTAGCCAATAGCTGCCCTAGCGTCGGTTTTAGTCCGTCGGAGTAGCACACACACGAGCGAATTTTTCGAAGGGGACCGGGTCCGGCGGAGTTCCGTCGGGAAAATTTGAAGCATGCTTCATTTCTAAAGTCCGTCAGACTTTTGCGAAGCTAAAGTCCGTTGCAGCCCACACACGAGCGGATAGTCCGCCGGACTCAGTCCGTCGGAGTTTGGATGTCGAAAAGTCCGCTCGTGTGTACGGGGCATTACTGTGAAGAAACCTTTCCATATTTGGAGATGAAATCTTTTTTCCTCTAGATGTAAAGAGTGCACCCTTGTCCTCTGTGATGACCTTAAAGTGAATACCTCAACACCAAGTTCACTATATGGACCACTTATGTATTTGTACATGTTGATCATATCCCCCATTAATAGATTCAGTTCCTCTAATCTTTACTCATAGCTGAGCTCCTCCATGCCTCTTGTCAGTTTGGTTGCCCTTCTCTGCACCTTCTCCAGTTCCCCAATATCCCCTTTGAGAACTGGTGCCTGAAACTAAACTGCATATTCCAGATGAGGTCTTACTAATGATTTGTACAGGGGCAAAATATCTCGCTCTCTGGAGTCTATACCTCTCTTAATACAAGAAAGGACTTTGCTTGCTTTGGAAATTGCAGCTTGGCATTGCATGCTATTATTGAGCTTATGATCTACCAAAACCCCCAGACCCTTCTCCACCATTGATTCCCACAGTTGTACTCCCCCTAGTATGTAAGATGCATGCATAGCACCCAAGTGCGTAACTACATCTATCAACATTGAACCTCATTTGCTACTTAGTTACCCAATTAGTGCATTGAGGTCAGCTTGTAAATTGGAGACATCCTGTAAGGATGTTATTCCACTGCATAGCTTCTGCAAAGACCAAAGTTTTACTTTTAATCCCAAACCCAATATAATTTATAAAGCTATTAAAAAGTAAGGGTCCCATCACTGAACCTTGAGGTACACCACTGATAACCTCAGACCATTCAGAGTAAGAATCGTTAACCACTTCTCTCTGAATTCTATCTTTTAGCCAGTTTTCTATCCATTTACAAACTGATCTTTCCAAACCTGTAGACTTTACCTTACACATGTGTATGGTTTGTGTGGGGAACTGTGTCAAACGCTTTTGCAAAATCCAAGTATACCACGTCCACAGCCACCCCTCTGGCCAAGGTTTTACTTGCCTCCTCATAAAAAGAAATCAGATTTGTCTGACAACTTCTGTCTTTCATGAATCCATGCTGTCTGTTACTTAAAATATTTATTTTTAGCAAGAACTCGCCTATAAGGTCTTTTATCTGACTATAGAAGTTAAACTAACAGGTCTATAGCTACTTGGTAAAGACTTTGATCCCTTTTTAAATATGGGCACCACATTGGCCCTACGCCAATCCAGTGGTACTATTCCTGTCGTTAACAAGTCCCTAAATATTAGAAACAATGGCCTTGAAATGACAGAGCTCAATTCTTTTAGGATCCATGGGTGGATGCCATCTGGTCCACCTTTATTCTGTTTAAATATTTCTGGACCATATCACTTTTGAGCCATTGTGGCTTATTTGGGGCTGTGTCACTGCTACTATTATGGACATGAGATCCACCATGCTCCTTTGTATACACAGAGCTGAAGAAAGTATTTAATATATATTTTTAATCTGCTAACTGGCAAAACACCCAAAATCATTGGTACCACATCCCATGGGTAGAAAAATATGTAGAAAGTATTTAAAGTGGTTGTAAACCCTTACAAACCACTATCTATTTCAATATGTTTATTGAGAATTTTTGAATAAACAGTAATAAACAAGAGATTACAACCTACTCCTTGTGAGCCCTCACAGGGGCCACTAATCATGAATACAAACCCAAAAGGGCAAACCATCACAGTATACTTCTAATAAACTCGAGATAAGGAAGGGAAATGAGCAAGGGATGAAATCGAGACTGGTTCAGTACCAAACAACTCGTTCCTTTGTTGTTTCCTGAGGGTAAGCCCTTTTCCTACTACCCCCGTCCATGGGTGGCAGCAGTTTTTATTAGCAATGGGAGAGATTACTAAGAGTGAAGAGAGAAGAAAGGGGGAGGAAAGGAGGGGGGGGAAGCTCGGGCTCGGACGCCCCACCAGGAGAATTTAGACCAAACCCAGGCATGCCGCTTGGAGCGCGAGGAACTCATAGGAGATCCACGGCTCCCAGATTTTTAGAAATTTAGCATGAGAATCATGGACAATACTGGACATACGTTCCTGAAGTAACATAGCAGTCATGCGTGTCTTAACCCCTTGAAAATCTACCCGTTGTGACTTCCAGGCTTGGGCAATGGCCCGCTTGGCCGCTATAAATAGATAGGTAGTGTCATGGTCGTCTCCGGAATCCAGTGGCTCATGGAAGACCTATCCACAGAATCCCTTCGTTGAGCGTTAATAGGTTTCCCTGGGCGCGCGTTGGCGCGAACGGACGCACGCGGGTGCGAGCAGGTACGAACGGGCGCACGCGGGTGCGCGAGGTTGCGAACGTGCGCACGCGGGTGCGCGAGGTTGCTAACGAGCGCACGCGGGTGCGCGGGGTCACGAACGGCTGCACGGTTTCACGTGGGCGCGTGCGGGCACGCCGTGCGACCGTTTTTGGCACCCAGAGGGCTTCTTAAGGAATCCGTTCTAGTGCCCCGGTGCTGTCCAGTCTACAGCGTTCCTGTGACTTACCTCTGCTTACCTGATTGTTCCTGCTTTGTTCTACCCGGCCTGTTCCTGACTATTCCTGCTTGCTGCCAAGCCTTGACCCTCGGACTGTCTGACCACGCTTCTGCCTTCTCCTTTGTACCGTTGCTGCCCGCCTGTTGACGACCCGGCCTGTGTTTGACCCTGCTTGTTCTGCCAGCTGTTCCAGTTTGCCATCTGTGACCGCTGCTGTCTGCTGCCTGCCTGCCAGCCGCTCCAGTCTGCCATCTGTGACCGCTGCTGTCTGCTGCCTGCCTGCCAGCCGCTCCAGTCTGCCATCTGTGACCGCTGCTGTCTGCTGCCTACCTATCAGCCGTTCCAGTGTGATCACCTGTACCCGCTGCCAGCCGCTGACTGCTCACCAGCTGTTCCAGAACCACCTAACAGTACCCGCCTCTGTCTGACGCCAGTTCCAGGGCCAATCCTACTATCACCTGCTTGGCACTTGTGCCCTCTGAACTCTAGAGTCCCTGTCCCCACTCCCAGGGAATCTCGAGCCAGAGGCTTACGAGAGGCCACTCCCTGCACTCCGGGCTCCTTCCACCAGGTACGTGACAGGTAGTCAGCTTCTGTTGAGGGCCGCGCAAGCCAGGAACCGGGCAATGTAGGAGAGCTAGCTTAGCGTCCCTTCGGATCGTTAGATGAAAGAGTGTCTGTAGTAAGCCAAAAACCCTAGACCAGAACCCCACCAACCTTGGGCAAGCCCACCATGTGTGCATAACCTTACAAACCACTTTGGCCTACAGGTAAGCCTAGATTAAGGCTTACCTGTAGGTCCAAGAAATATCTCCTAAACCTATACGGTTTAGAAGGTATTTACCTGAAGACAGCTACCGCTGTCTACGGCGCATGCGCAGTAGACAGGGGCGCGCAGGCACACTGGGTAAGCCGCAGACCGCGGTGATATGCCGCGAGTGTCAGCTCCCGTGCGCATGCGTGGGATTGACGTCATCGCTGCTCCGGCGAATCACAGCGCCGGAGCAGCGAGACCCACGGAGACCCACCAAGAAGATGGACACTCGGAACTACAGGGGACAGTGGTGACTTCGCTGGCTCCTGTGTCAGGTAAATGACACATAATGGACTACTATGCGATGCATAGTAGTCCATTATGCTTTACCTTTGCAGGGAATCAAAGAGGAAGTAAACTCATCAGGGTTTACTTCCTCTTTAATACTTTTGCCTGCTCTTTGTCCCCAATCACCCACTTTAGATTATTTTGTAAAAGGCCTACACCCTCAGACCTGACCTTTTTAATAGTAATATATTTAAAGATTTTTTGGGGGTTTGTCCTATCTTTTACTATCTTATTCTTTTTGAAGAATTCCCATTTCTGCTCTGTGTCCATTGATGCCAATATTCCCTCCAAGTCCAAGTCCTGGAGAGCAGCCCTCATCCTTGGAAAATTTGCTTTCTTAAAGGTTAGTGTTTTTATCTGTATGTGTTTGTTGCTTACAATTAACATTAAATTAAATCATGTTATGGTCACTGCTACCTAGATGTTCTTATATATGAATATTGGTAATAAGCTCTGCGTGGTTTGAGATTACCAGGGCCAGCAGAGTGTCATTCCTAGTTGGGGCCTCAATAACCTGGACCATAAAATTATCTTGCAATAGATTTATACATTTTTGCCCTTTAACTGTCCCAGCAGTGCCATTGCGCCAGTCAATTTCCAGGTAGTTAAAATCCCCCATTATTATCACTGACCCAGGCCTTGCAGCCCTTTCCATCTGTGCAAGGAGCTGAGTCACCCACCACCCCCTCAATAACACTGGGAGATCTATAACAAACTCCAATGATAACCTTTGTAGTACGCACACCCACGTACAATTCCACCAATAATGCTTCAGACTCATCACACTCTCCATCAACTAGGTCCTCTTTCACACTTGCTTTGAGATCACTTTTCTCATAGAGACAGACACCACCACCCCTCTATTTTACCCTGTCTTTCCGAAAGAAAGCATAGCCGGGAATATTAATAGCCCAGTCATGAGAAGAATGAAGCCAAGATTTAGCAATATCAATTAAATCATACTTCTCCTCATGCACCAGAGCTTCCAACTCACCTATTTTATACAGGAACCATCCAGAACAAAAAACTGACAAATACCAGGAGCTTCTTGGTCTACTCTTAATAAACCAGTTGCCCCGAGTCCAGCCTCCCAGACATAGGAGAGGAAACTGAAAACGACTGAGAGTCAATGAAAAAGGAGGAGACTTCATTGGATGAGTATTCCCTCGGCAACCTTTAAGCCCCAGAAGGAGAAGGTAGAAAAATAGCGTTCCTGACAGGTAAGAAAGGGATTAATGCTTCACAGAAGTGGACGTCTTAAGTTAGTTTTTGTGATGAGTAACCTCAACAAACTGAAAATCACAGTCATCATGGAATAAACCTCTGAGAAGCTTCATCCAAGCTTACAGGAATCCAAGCTTCATCCAAGCTTACAGGAATCCAAGCTTCATCCAAGGTTACAGGAAATAGGCCCGTCCAAAGGATTCGAACTGAAAGAGTCCAGAAAATTGACCCTCTGATGCCTATACAAGATAAAAGAGCAAGTGGGAAGCTTTTCCCTGTTTCACAAACCTGGTGTGTTGAGGCAGAAGCAAACCCCAGCCCCTCGTGGCCCTGGTAATATCATGGTCAAGAGTAGGTCCAAAGAAATGATGTCCCTCGAGGTCAACCAAATCAAACACAGTCCCTAACACACAGCCAACGTGCCCAATGCATTTATACAGGCAAAAGACATGTGAGACACCCGTTTTAACGCTTCCTATAAGCCATTACAACTTAAACACAAAGGTTCCAGTAAAGATATCCAACAGGAAAGGAAGCCTTCCTCAAATACTTTCCTGTGGGTACTGAACATAGTAGCCATTAACCACAACGCATTTTGAGATGATGAATCCTCCACCACCAACTGTCTGATATGAAAGGATTTACAACCTCCATCATATGGACAATGCTGCAGCTCACAATTAGATAAATACATTTTAGATACACGCATTGTTATGATGTACTGATGATCTGCTTTATAATGGGAGGTCTGCATTAAGCCAAAGACCAGGGGTGGACTGACAACTCATGGGGCCCCCGGGCAATAGGAGATTATGGGGCCCCCAGGCAATCTGAGTTTATGAGGCCACACAGTACACACACACAGTATACAATCACACAGTATACACAGACATGTTTCTATTGGCTGAGAAGGTACTGGAGAGGTAGGGCAGCTATAATCTCAGGATTTTTAGACCAAAAGGATGTCGGTAAGAGACATTTCAGAAACAGATGTAAAAAAAACACAGATTTTTACATACTGTCCCTGGTTTTACTGGGGCTGGCAACCCTGATAGGGCCCCCTAGTGGCTCAGGGCCCTCGGGCAGTGCCCGAGTGGCCCAATGGTCAGTCCATCCCTGCTAAAGACACCTTCCATGGGGTTACTTTGAACAATAAAAAATGGCCACATATGACTGTTACTCTCTTCAATCTTCATTTCATAAAACTTGTCCCAGTCAGTAACTGCTATTAATTTCCAGAAATCCCCCAGAAGTCCAAATTTAGCAAACTATTTATGTCTGCTGTCCAAGTACTGTACCATGTCACCCTATACTAAACACTATATCAGGTACGGAATTTCCCTTTGATAGCAAAATTAGAAATCAATGTTTTAAAAAAAAAAAAAAAAAATACCCTACCTAAATTACAAGTATTATCAAGTAGAACGTCGTAGATTTGTCTCTCAAAGTGGATCTTTCAGTATCAAGGCTGTATAAATTCATTCCGGACAAGTCACACACAAAAACATGATTGTTCGAAAAATCTGTACTTGTCATTAAAAAGAGCAGTCCTAGAGCTTTATCAGTCTGCTGCAGGCAGGAGGAAGCATTGTTACAGTCTCCTCTCTCCCATCATCAGACTGCAGCTACCAGGCCAGGAAGGCACTCAAACGTCAGACCAATTTATAATTTCAGCTGGTGTATTTAAAAGGTGTTGCCAGGCAGAATTGGAAGCATTAAAGTGGTTGTAAACCTTACATATATCCGGTGAAGTAACTGGCTACAGGTGATGCACAGAGATGAAACAAATTTTCCTTCATAAGTTGTGCCCGTTTATCTGCGGTCTTCTCTTCTCTACATCCATTCAAATTACTAAATTTACAGCTTGTCTCAGAGTTCCGAAAAAGTGGATGGAGAGCTGAAGTTACACTCTACAGAGCTCAGTGAGAATTCTGAGAGCTGATTGGAGGGAAGGGACACACCCCCCTTTACACAGCATACAGTAACAGGGCTGACACTGTCAAGGTGTTGGAGGTCCCTCCCCTGTCACCATTTTTCTCTTGGTGTCAGAAAAACTTGTCAGAAGTAATTGATGCTCATAGCAGAGGAATGAAGCAGCAGACAGAAATTACACTTAGTGCTCTTAATTGAGACAAGTACACACTATAGAGAAATATGCTTAGTTCATATTCCATGTCTGAGGTTTACAGACACTTTTAGTGAGCTGTTGATACTCCTCAGTAAAGCAACTGTGCTAAAATCAGAAAGGATCAGTTTATCTTAATCCGTTGCCACCAGCCATACGCATACAGTATATGTGGCAGTATGCATTATCACCATGCGGCCGCATATATGTGTTCGGTGCCCCCAGCGCTGTGACCGAGCCAGTCAAAGTTTACTGGAGCTGATAGGTCAGGCTCCAATGATGTGATCACAGTGACAGCCAATTAAAGTGATCATACTATTTTGATCCCACATACTAGCATAAAGAACTCCTTATAAGGGCTGGCAGGAGCAGTTGGTAAGGGGTTAATCTGAAATCAGTGTCATCGCCTGCAGGATAAGATCACACAGCTCCATAGATGGCAGTAGAAGTATAATTCCCAAAGCCTGTGCTTTGTAAGGTTGTGTCCCTTTGCTTCCTGCACCACCAATCATTTTCAAGCTTCCAAGGCAGTGTAATTGATTGGTGGCTCTGAAACATTTTTGCCACTTGCTATCCCGGATATAAATATCCCTAATTTTTATAACAGATAGCAAGTGGGATGTTTAAGCATTGCCAGCAGGTGAGTTCTAGCATAGCCAGAAGATGCATTTAAAGATGGTCAGTAGGTGTGTCTCAGGATTGCCAGCAGGTGGGTTCCTGGATCATCAGCAGGTTTGTCATAGCATCGACAGGAAGGTTGGTTCCAGGCAGACCGGTGAGTTGGGGAGTTCCCAGGATTATTAGCTGGTTGGTTCCAAGATCACCAGCTGGTGTGTCTCACAATCACCAGCCGGTGTGTCTCACAATCACCAGCCGGTGTGTCCCACAATCACCAGCCGGTGTGTCCCACAATCACCAGCCGGCATGTCTCACAATCACCAGCCGGCGTGTCCCACAATCACCAGCCGGCGTGTCCCACAATCACCAGCCGGCGTGTCCCACAATCACCAGCCGGCGTGTCCCACAATCACCAGCCGGCGTGTCCCACAATCACCAGCCGGCGTGTCTCACAATCACCAGCCGGCGTGTCTCACAATCACCAGCCGGCGTGTCCCACAATCACCAGCCGGCGTGTCGCACAATCACCAGCCGGCGTGTCCCAGGATCACCAGCCGGCGTGTCCCAGGATCACCAGCCGGCGTGTCCCAGCATCACCAGCCGGCGTGTCCCAGCATCACCAGCAGGCGTGTCCCAGGATCATCAGCAGGCGTGTCCCAGGATCACCAGCCGGCATGTAAAAAGATCACCAGCAGGTGCGTCTCAGGGATTCCCAGCAGGTGCGTCTCAGGGATCATCAGCAGGTGTGTCTCAGGGATCCCCAGCAGGTGCGTCTCAGGGATCATCAGCAGGTGTGTCTCGGGGATCACCAGCAGGTGTGTCTCAGGGATCACCAGCCGGTGTGTCCAAGAATCATGTCTCCCTAAAACTCACAGACTTTGGAAACCTAGGTCCTGGATACTAGGTCCTGGATACTAGGTCCTGGATACTAGGTCCTGGATACAGGTTTGGGGCCTTTGTGCCCAAACCAGCAATGACTGCTTTCGCCTGAGATCCAGGGCAGGTGTTAATTTAATCAGCTCAAAACAACACGATGCTGGGTTCTACTGCTATGCCAGATTACAGTCCAATGGAGGGCTGTGAACTGCACAGTAATGCCTGAACAAAAATAATGAACCTACTCAGCATCCCACCTGTACTTCTTATATTCCTGTAAAATTCTATTTCAATTTGAACTGGGGATTTATATTTATTATAAAGGACTACAGGTAACTACACATAACCAAGTTTGGAAAAATGCCATGCATGCTTTTTGGTGATATAATGGATACAATATTTTTACATCCACCTGAAGTTTCTCTTTAAATGAACCCTCAAGTGCTCAGTTTTCACAAAATCCTACAAGGAACGTTCCCTCTCTCAGCCCTGGCATCGATGATCAGAAAGCTCTGCACTTGAAGCGAGTAATGTATATTCATCTAAGCAACCACCCACTGAGATCAGATGTAAGCCCGGATTCCGCAGGACCTCAGAAAAGTGCTCACATACATTAAACATTCAGCGTGTCAGACGAACAAAGTTGTAACAGAAGTCCCATCGCAGGTCAGCTCCCGCTGCCAGTTTCATCTTCCTTACACCAGCTCTTGTCTGTGTGCCAAGTGAAATAAGTCTGCCTTTTCCCACCGTGCATGCTAAAAATCCAGAGGTTAGTCTGCCATTCCAAAAACGCATCCGGCTGACGACTGTAAAAACCAGCTCGTTTTTCTATCAAGTTTTGATGGTTGCTGATGGTTAAAATATTAGCCTTGCATCATTAAATCAAAGTGCTTTACACAAGACCTTAGCAAATTGTTATATGGGGGCTTCTAGGTGCAGTTTTCAGTGTGAAGACCACTCATTGTCATTTTGACCTATTTTCACCCTTAATCTGATGCCTGGATGAGAATTGGGCTGTTTAAAAAGTTTGGCTTAAAAAAAGACCTACCCCCTACACCTTTTTTTAAAAATACCCCTTAGGCTTGATTAACACGTGTGCAGTGCGAATTTCAGCTCCTTTTCTACCGCCATTTTCCAAAGTAGCTGTTCAGCTGTGATTTAGATACCATTGTGATGCGAATTTTAGGAGCGTCCTTAACAACCAATGACTCATTAGCTGTCAGCGGGTTGCCCCATTGACAGCTGAAAGTAAACAAAAGAATTGCCGGTGTCCTGTCAGATAGTGTCCCCCATCGGATAGTGTCCGCTGTGTACTGCGCATGCGCAGTACACAGGACAAGCAGATTCCGAAAATAGCCGAAGATGAACGGAGCCTGCGCCGTGAGTCCAGGTTCTAGCCCCACCATTCAAGTGGACATAAGACTAAAAAGAGCTGAGCGAAGCCCTCTAATATGTGCAGCCCTATGTCCACTTGGATGGTGGGGCTTGCACCTCGACTCATGGCACAGGCGCCGTTCATCTTCTGAGATTTTCCGAATCTCCTTCTGCTCCATACTGCGCAAGTGATGCGCCTGTGCAGTACGGGGTGAACACTTTTTGGTGGCTGGACTGTATATGTCCCAACACCAGCAATAAAATTTGAAAAACAAAAACAGCGTGGGGGTCCTCCCCCATTCCATACTATGGTAAAGATGAGTGGGGGGGGGGGGTTGGATTAGCAAGCAGCCCCCCTCCTGAACCATACCAGGCCACATGCCTTCAACATGGAGGGGTGCTTTGGGGTAGGGGGGCTCCACCAACCCCCCCCCAAAGCACCTTGTCCCCACGTTGATAGGGACAAGGGCCTCTTCCCCACAACCCTGGGAGGTGGTTGTGGAGGTCTGCGAGAGGGGGGCTTATCGGAATCTGGAAGCCCCCTTTAACAAGGCGGCCCCCAGATCCCACTTGCCTTTTTGTGCATGGGTATGGGGTACATTGCACCCATATTCATTGACCAAAAAAAGTGTCAAATATAAAAACTGTTTTTGGCAAGTCCTTAATAAAAACAAAAAAAACAATGTCCTCCAAAGTAAATCCAGTGCCAATCACAAACGTCACCACGGCCAACCCCAAAAAAAAGAAAAAAAAAAAAGAAAAGAGCACTATACCCGATGCTGGCTCCTGCCGCCTGACAGCTACAGCTCCTCCCGCCGCTAAATAAATGAAGGGGCGGAGCCCCCCAGTGATGTCACCAGGTGGCCCCCCACCCTCGTGACGTCACTGACCAGGACATGCTGGGTCTGGACTTCAATCTTACTTTCAGTGTGGCACAGTTGCACAGGATTCTTTCCTGCACTGCGTGCTTCACACAAAAGTCCCACAATGCAATACGCATTAGGCGACAGAAGTATCTCTGTGCGGTTTGCACAATAAAGTTTTGAATGCAGAGGAAAAAGCAGTTCATGCAAGCACAGGAAGAATATGCAAACTCAATACAGATAGTGGTCTGGGATTTAAACTAAGCATCCCAGTGCTGCAAGGCAGAAGTGCTAACCACAGTTTTGCCCATTTCCTACTGCAAACAGGAGGAAACAGATTTTTGGCCCGCCCCTGAGGGCTGCAGTGTAGTGCAGGAACCCAAAATGGTGATGGGTGACACATAGGTATTGGTGTTTTCCATTTACAAATTAGAAGCTTACTATAGTGCAGAAAAGAGAAACCCGTAATTATTATTTTGTGGGTAGTCAAAAATCGCATGAAAAAAAATAAAAAAAATAAAAAATTTTTTATATATATATATATATATATATATATATATATATATATATATATATATATATATATATATATATATATATATT
This sequence comes from Lithobates pipiens, assembly GCF_037356315.1. Lineage (NCBI taxonomy): Eukaryota > Metazoa > Chordata > Amphibia > Anura > Ranidae > Lithobates > Lithobates pipiens. The sequence continues at coordinate 69,644,698 of NW_027507785.1, read as the reverse complement.
TTTTTTTATTATTATTAAAACATATTCTCAGTTTTTAGCATGGTTGCAATGGTTCCTGGTTACTATGTTACCAATACTCATGTTTTGTTTTCTAAATAAGAATGGTCGAATGAGAGAAAACCCACCCATTTCCCCAACCCACTAACAATGTAGATGGAGGAATCTCCTCTGCCGCCAGTACCTGCATCTGATAGGATGTAGTCACTGGCTTCGAATTTTCCACCCAGCTCATGTATGGCCGACTCTAATTTATTCCGCCCGAATCGTGTATGGCCGGCATATCAATGGTCCAAAGATTGATTACACTGGTTGCCTGTAGTTCCATTTAACCCATTTTAAAGGCTGACCGGGATGACCGAATAGATGGGCGTAGAAAACCCGCACAGTGTGAATGACACCCGTCAAAGCTTGCAATAGGCAGATCACGAACTTCAAAAGGAACTGAACAGACTGCGGCCCCGTAATTGTATTATCTTAATGCAAGCGGAGGAGGCAGCGGCCCGTTTGATAAGCTCACTTAGCAGGGGGATGGAACAACTTGATGACATCCTGGCGTGACCTCGGGGGTTAAAGATGTAATTTTCCATCTGGCGAAACTTGGCTCGGGCCCGCAGCCTGCCACCACCTGCTGTTCAGCGCCGGAGGTTGTGAAAAATCAGCTGACAATGAAAGCGCTGCGGAAGGTGTTGTTCCGGCTCAAATCTCCCCTCCGACAAATCCTCTAATCTGTTCGCGTTACAATCACATTCCGCATTCGGCGGACGTGCTGTGGGTATAGCGATGCCTGCTCTACAGGATGTGAAAGGCAAATATACATATTTATAACAGCGGCACACTGAAAAAAGGAAAAAAGTGTCAAAGCAGAGAGATGGCTATCACTTTGTATGCCAATTCAGATCTCTAACGCATAGCCCACAATACCAATATTTTAGTTCTGCGTGGAGTCTGCCAGGGTGACTCTGCTTCGGGGATTTTGATTTAAAATGGATAGTCCACCCAAAAATCAATAGATTAATTCTTCATAGATCAGTTTCAGAAAGCTGAACTCCAAACTTAAAAATAAAATAGAAATAAAAGAGATTCAAAACATGATCTTTCCACCATTGCCGGGTTATACAAATACGTCATTTTTTTATCAGCAATCCACCTGTATGTCCTGTACCCCATTTGAGACATATTGCTTAAGATCGCCATAGATGGGGAGATTTGCTTTCCTCCAACCACGGTGTGACAGACCCAAACAGGACAGGGGCTTTTGGAGGGAACTGCAGAGTGGCCTCTGGCCTACCGACTATTGGCCCTGGATTTTTAGGGGGATATATTCTTGGTTGGTATGTGCCTGGGGGACCCTTGGAGTGGTCTTGCTTCAGATTCAGGACCATGTCTCTCCAAAACGCACAGACTTTGGGAACCTAGGACCTGGATACAGATTTGGGGCCTTTGTGCCCAAACCTGCAATGACTGCTTTCGACTGTGAGACCCAGGGCAGATGTTAATTTAATCAGCCCAAAACATGATGCTGGGGTCTACTGCTACGATCTGTTTAGGAGGGTATATTTCTCCCATGGTATAATTTCCCCATTGTGTGCCTCCTAGGTGTGAAATTCCATTGTTACTTGAGTCACCTATTGTTTCTGTCTGTCTGCTAATCCTTTAGAGATTTGGACAGCCCTATTTCTTCCTACTGGGAAACTGGTACCGAAGGGTCTGGGTGAGCAATGAGTCACTTAGGCTCCTCTAGGTGACTTGTTAGCTTACTGTGTAATTAGGTTACTGTTTATGTTGGTTGCTTCTCATCTATGTTGAAGTGTTTGTTAAGTCAATATTTTTCATTCTATAGTTCCTTCTGTTATTTAACAGCAAGCTCCACAGTAGATGTTATTTAAAAAAAAAACATGTTGTATAAATACCTTATTTCTGAGCGCCGTTCGGCGCTCAGATGACTGCCCCTTGGTCTCCCCTCCCGATGTGATAGCTGCAGGGGTGGTGCTGGGAAACCCCCGCTGACATCAGCCAAGGAGAGGAGAGGAGGAGAACGGTGGGCAGTCACGTGAGCACCAAACGGCGCTCTGAAATAAGCTATTATACAGCAAATATTTATAAATAACAACCACTACAGAGCTTACTGTTATATAACAGATGGAACTAGAATAGGAAAACACTTATTTTTAGACCAGGAGAGGAGAATCGATTGGGGAGCTGACAGGCAGTGGGGGGGAGGAGGACACAGACACAGGAGAGCAGGCTGTGGATGACAGAAGGCACGTAAAATGACCTCTGTGTCAGGGCTCAGCAGCCATAATATACCATGATCAGTTTGCACAGGGGAGGGCAGAAACTGTCAGGATCAACCAGCTATTTCAGCTGATACAGGGGGCCAAATTACATATCCCAAGCACTGTGCTGTATAAAATGCTTTAAAGGAGCAGGATCCATTTTTTTTTTTTTTTAGGTTAGCAAACACTTTAATCATCTTACTTGCATAACATGATCAAGCTCTTATCTGATTTTGTGTGGTATATATATTCTGTGCGAGCTTTCAAAAAAGCGAGTTCCTGTTTGCACCTTAGCTTGTGTCCTCTAGTTCTTGGGTGCAAAATGCAACTATAATAACTAGTTCCAGAATATAGGAAGCTGTACACAGATGGAAGCACCCAAGAGGGATGCCAAGGAGGTCTGTCACACACAGGTCGCAGGAAAGAAAAATTGTTAGACCGTCTTGATGGGGGAATCCCACCAACTGAGCTATTGTGTTCTCCCAGGGGGACAACCATCCCGGCCAGGAGTATACAGAGATAAAGCGGCTGGCAATAATTGCATGAAAAAATCAGACAGGCTGGTTGTACCCAGGTTGATCAATTGATCAACTTGGGTACAATCAGCCTGCCTTTACCTGGTTCTAATCTCAGCCGGTCCCTACTGAACCAGCCAAGATTCAAACCGTCTATGGCTGGTTTTAGATAACGCACCATTGAGACCTGCCCTTTCAACCTTGTTCCCGCTAGTAAGCCCCTTGATATGAGCCCCTCAATTTTGGAGAAATGGAAATGGGAATGGGATCTGGAAAGGACATTGACGCAGCAAAAGCAAGACTGTGTTCATATCTTTGCTCACAAATCTTTCTAGCAGATGTCAGAAAGCGAGTTACAAATTGGTGACTTGCTGGTATAGGGTTACCTTCCCTCCTATATTAGAGCTTTCCTGCTGCTTCGTCGCTCTGCTGGACCTGGCATAAAGAGACGAGGTTGGGGCTTTGGGAGGACCATTACATTGTGATTGATGACATCCTGGGGCATGGACTTTAGTATGCGAGCATTTGGGCCCAAAGAGATCTATTGGTCTTTCGAGACTGGATTAAAATTTTTGGAAATTGTTGCCTTGGTGGCTTGTAGGTGTCATCTCTTGTGCTAGGACTGGGTGATCTCTTTGGCCTTTGTCGCTCCTTCTTGTTCCTATGGAAATAAAGGTTTTCAGTACCAAGGTTTGAGGAGCTATATGCATTGTTTTTAAAGATCTGGTTCAACCATATGGATCTCATTCACATGTGCTCCTGAAGAAGATGTATGATTATTCGAAACGCATTGAGCTGACATGTAGAATGTTTTCTTTTTTTTTTACCAACTCCTGTGTGGAATATATGTGAACCTTCTGTTGAAGTATATGGATGTGGTCTTATGTGTTTTTAATATTTGTAAAATAAAAACTTTAACTGTTTTATAGATGTGGTGCCAAGATTACTCTGTATGCCCTTGAAAGTCCTTAGCTACGAAATGGTGTAGCCTGTATATTCTGGACCTGCCCCTTATACGCCCATTTTAGTGAGAAATCCAACATCTAATTTTTAAGCCAACGGATATCTCCTTAAAGTTGAAATAAAGTCCACTTTTTAACTTGTACCTACAGGTAAGCCTATAATAAAAGGTTACCTGTAGGTACAGTGAATATCTGCTGAACTTGCACTTCTTAGGAGACATTCACACGTGATGCACCTGGTGACATCACCGGCGCATGCACTCTGATGGGGCGGCATACCCGTGCCGTACCTTTTGGAGCCCTGTGCTGGAGCTCCTACTTGCATGCACAGGAGTGACATCATCACAGCTCCGCACATTCATACATACCTCATTCGAGGTGTATGGGGGAATCCTCCCTGCTGAGCTATTGTATTCCGACAGCGGGGACACTTCCACACCGCCAGAATACACTGATCAGCATTGCAGGTTATAGCCTGCAGCGTGATTTGAAAAGCCAACAGGGCGGACAAAAGTTGATCAGCTCCTAGGCAGCAGGTTTTTAGCAAGCTTCAAGAAATTCTGAAGCCTTGCTAGCAGCTGGTTTAAAGTGGCAATCAGCACTCATATTAGGATCTGTGTTCAATGTTTACAAACTGGAGCGGAGTGGCACTTTAAAAGCTTCAACAAAGCTTTCTGAAAGATCTGCATTTGAATGTCAAAATTTGCTGTTCGTAGCTCTTATACAAGCTGAAGCCTGTGTGAAAGAGGCCTCAGATATTTGGATGAAAATTCTAGAAACAATATTCTTTAACGAAAATTCTGGCCAGCTGAGAACTCCACTGTGAGAAAGAAATATCACCCCTGAAGGCTCCATTATAAAAAGATCATAAATGAGCACCTTCATTAGCTTTTTGATATTGTCTATGTGCCCCCTCACTGGACATTTCCCCTCACTTCCTGCCACCGCAACAATGTTTGTTCAAAAAGTGAGGATCCTATAGAGAACCTCTCAAAATGTCAAAGTGATTGTAAAGTCTTGTTTAAAAAAAAAAAAACACAAAAAAAACAAACAAACAAACATACATGTTATACTTACCTACAAACTATGAGGATCTTGCGAGCTACCCATTTTAAAAGTAACAAAATACATAAAAAACAAAATATACTAGACGAGTAATAATGATCGACAGCTGCTAGCACTGATCACGTCCCATAAAGCTGTGTGAAAGTCGTTGGTTTTGCACAGAGTAGCCCAGCTCCTCCTCTTCTTGGGTCCCTGTTTGCTGCTCCTGGCCCCTCCCTCTTATCGAGTGACCTCACAGTAATGAGCTTCCTATGGGGGCACTGGAGTAGAGTCACAGCTGTGTGTGTGTCCATTCAGACACGGAGCCCCGGCCCAGCTCCCTCTCTCCTGATTGGCTGACTGACTGATTGACAGTCACGGGAGCCAATGGCGCCCCTGCTGTGTCTCAGCCAATCAGGAGGAGTGTCCCTGATGGCTTAGACATTCGTGAACATTGCTGGAGAGAGATGGGGATCGGGTAAGTCATTTGGGGGGTGCTGGGCAGGCTGCTACACAGAGAAGGTTTTTTTTTTTATCTTAATGCATAGAATGCATTAAGATAAAAAACCTTCTACTTTTAAAAACTCCTTTAAACCTAAACTCCAGACATGTATAAAACACATACTGTAAATCAATGCAGCTGTATAATACATCAGTATTGAGTAGCCAATTCTTCTGGGGCTGAAGTGGTTAAGGGTGCCCTGAAAAGAGTAGCTTGTACCTTGAATCCCTCCGGAAAAATAGCAGTGTAATTCCTGCCATGTGATTGTGCCTAGGCACCCCTATGCCTTGACCCCGATAGAGGTTTTCAGCAGGGGTGGACTGACAACCCATGGGGCCCCGGGCAATAGGAGATTATGGGGCCCCCAGGCAATCCGAGATTATGGGGCCAAACAGTATACACACACACAGTATACAATCACACAGTATACACAAACAGTATACACAGACATGTTTCTATTGGCTGAGAAGGTACTGGAGAGGTGGGGCAGCTATAATCTTGGGATTTTTAGACCAAAGGGATGTCAGTAAGGGACATTTCAGAGACCGATGCAAAAATTGCAGATTTGCAGATTTTTACATACTGTCCCTGGTTTTACTGAGGCTGGCACCCTAATGGGGCCCCCTAGTGGCTCGGGGCCCTCGGGCAGTGCCCGAGTGGCCCAATGGTTAGTCTGCCCTTGGTTTTCAGAGACCACCTAAACACGTCAGATTATTATAATAGATGCACTCGGACACAGAAGTAGGTAACATAGCAGCTCCCCCCCACTACATTGATAAGGATTGCAATAGGCGCAAAGAAGTCCCCCAACTTCCATTTTATGTACTGCCATGGCCCCTTTCCTGGCGAGTACACAGCCTGGACCAACTGCATCCACCAGGTCTACCATTATATTATATATATATATATATATATATATATTTTTTTTTTCCCAGGTCTACCATGACAGTTGTATAGCTGGGCCCCCTGGACATCCACCAGGCCCTAGGTTCTTGTCTGGAGGGTATTATGGATGATCGGGCTCAACCTACACTCTGTAGAATTCAACATAAATGAAAACAAAAAAAAGTTAGGTTCTCTTTAAATTGCTTGCACGGTTCAAATTAAACACAAAAAGATCCAAGAAAATAAAAAATGAGCGGTCTAAGCCAGGCCGTTTAGACGTCTATGAATAAGGGAGAGATTTTTAGCAATAAAAATAAAAGGAAAAAAAAAGAAGAAAAATCTCAATTTGGAAACAGCTGCTCCCCTCACACCGCATAAAATATAACGGAGTGCGTCTGTCTGTGTACAATCGGCCTGAACAAAGCTTCTCCCCGGAGAGTGCAAGAGTGAAAAGATGCAGTTTTGCACATGCTTGCACAAAGCCTGCCAAGCAATGGGTCTAATCAACGCTGAAAACATTAGCTGACAATACAGAGACACACTGCGATCACTCGAGAGTGGCAGGGAATCTCTTCACCAATAAAGAAAGACATTTCCACCCGGTGGAAGAGACTTAACCCATTGGATGTCGGGGGCTTAGGATGGTCACTTCAAATACCACAGCCAATTGTCTTCCTAATCGTCCACTTCAAGATGTTCCTCATTAACTGCTTTAACCTTCAAATGAGGCCACCCAGCGTGTAAATGCAAAGCGAGAAGTCGTTATCATCTATTTGCCCTTCAGTCACCCTTGATGGAGCTGCCAGTGTTGGAATGGAAGGGTAATTTCTAGTAATACAGGGTAGTGCCACCTAGTGGCTAAACAACTGTGAAAGCTGACAGAACCTATTCTTACAGGCAATGGTGGGTTCTCAGCACAATACACATCCTAAGAACTTATTATAATGTTAACTAGAAAGCCCCTTTTTTTCCTTCCTGCTCCACAGTTTCATGATGAACTTGTACAGGCCAGATAACACAATGTACCTTAATTGGAGAGCTTTCACTTATTCACTAAATAAGGAGCTAGCAGGCACAGTGGCGTCGGCGGGGGCACGTGTAATAGCAGGTCCCGCCTTCTGGAGCCTGCATCGCTGATGGATGTCCTGCTGGTCCAATGCCGGGACTGCTGGGACCCCACTCGGTGCTCGGGTGGGCAGCTCTCCTCTCCTCATCATGGCTCTGGCTGCCTAGATTCTACTCTACACTGTGTGATGGGTGCGCTGCTGAGCTGCAGGAGGACACCTAAAGTCTGGTCAGGTAGGTGAGTGTAGGTCAGGTAGGTCAGTGTGTGTCAGGTAGGTCAGTGTGTCTCAGCCAGGTCACTGTAGGTCAGTGTGTGTCAGGTAGGTCAGTGTTGGTCAGTGTGCATCAGGTAGGTCAGTGTATGTCAAGTAGGTCAGTGTGCGTCAGGTAGGTCAGTATAGGTCAGTGTGTGTTAGTGTAGGTCAGTGTGTGTCAGGTAGGTCAGCGTGTGTCAGGTAGGTCAGCGTGTGTCAGGTAGGTCAGCGTGTGTCAGGTATGTCAGCGTGTGTCAGGTAGGTCAGTGTAGGTCAGGTAGGTCAATGTAGGTCAGGTAGGTACAGGTGCAGGTACAGGTAGGACAGCTCAGACCTCATAACTAGCGTTAGAAAGCAGCAAGAAATATGGAACAAATTACTTCATTGCTGTAATGATAGATCTTCCTTAAAAGACATGCATGGGAAAAGTTTTTTTTTTAAACCTTCTTACCTAGGTGGATGCTGCATCTGTCCCCCCGGTGCCTCCAAGACTGAGAACCGAGCAATCTAACACCGCAGATTGCTTGGTTCTCACAGCTCTCTGCTGTGCCGCTGAGAGGCCGAGCCGAGTGCCGGTCCAGGCATGTGTAAGGATCCCGACTCCATGGTCATGATCTTGCCCAAGCCTGGACCAGCTCTGTGACATCAGCAGACAGTGGACTTCAGCCCGCTGTCTGCTGAAAATGGGCCACAGGAGTGCAGAACGAACTGCACACCTGTGATCCAAAGAAGTACAGCCGTTTGGCTTTGGCTGTACTTCTCCTTTAAACCCCCAGAGGAATTCTTTTACAAAAGTTTTATTAACAAATAAAACATAACAAGAATATCCAAATGGTTGCTGGTTACAATAAATCTCCATAACAGAGAGGAAAAAAGAAAAAACAAATAAAAAAAAAAAAAAAATTCCCAACAGCTGAATATTACATGTTTAGCATGGTGTACAGCAACATGAGTACTAAGAAACGATGCAAAACAAACGCACCCAGAATGAACAATCACATAAAAGTAAATCAAAAGGACGTTAATGAAAATATAGTGCAATCTGTCGGGTTTGACTATTACCAACCATCATAACCAGCAAGACAAATGTGGGTCCTTCCCAAACTAAGTCAAAGGAAGGAAAGCACATATAGACCAGAGAAAAGAAGAAGTAGGTTAGAAGCAAAAGACAGAAGAAGAGTAAAGACGACGGATAGAAAAGACCAAGAAAAAAAGAGGAGAGAGAGTCCGTTCCACGAAGGGAGGGGGGGGGGGCGCACAGAACCCTTAGATTGACATCAAGCGACCATCAAACCTGGAGGTCGGGTTACAAGATATCCAGGGACTCCAGGTTCTAAGAAATTTGTTGTGTGTATCAGAGGTTAAAGACGTTAGTTTCTCATTAACCATGATGTCATTCATGCGATTCTTAACTGCTTCAAAACTGAGTACAGGAGTTTTCCAAGAGCGGGCAATGGTCAATTTTACCCCCAGAGGAATTCAATAAAGCAATTACAACACTTTTCTGGCAGTACTGACTCTTTAAATAAATGAAAGCATTGTGACAGTTTCGGTAAAAGATCCAATACAATTTGAAAAGAATCATCTCCAGGTCATATAAACTCCAAAATTGGCGTACAGACGAGCCTGAGTTATTGGGAGGTGTTGTGCATTTAACGTGATCAATGTGTTTTGTATTTACTTCATCGGTTGCTATGAAGCAGACCGCTAGCAACCAATGACGCAGGGCCACACTGGCAGTGGGTGGAGCCTGATGGTGAACTCTAGGAGACGAGTTCCCTATCAGGTCTACCCAATTTGTGAATGATAGCAGTGGGCAGATTCCATCGCCAATTCATATTCATACCAATAGCAGCTTTTGAATCCACCCACCTTTCGATGTAAGACAGCCCATAGATGATTCAATTTTCACACACGATCGGAAATTCCGCCAACAAAACTCCGATGCAAGCTTTTTGTCAGAAAATGCGACTGTGTGTATGCTCTTTTGCTGGCGAAATTCCAGCCAGCAAAAGATTGAGATCTCTATTTTTCGGTCGGGAAAAAGTCCTATTGCAAAAACGCGATCGTCTGTACAAATTCCAAAATTCCTACGCATGCTCGGAAACAATGTGACGCATGCTCGGAAGCACTGAACTTCATTTTCTCGGCTCATCGTACTGTTGTACATCACTGTGTTCTTGATGGTCGAAACCATCCAAGTTTTTTCTGACGAAAAATCCGCTCGTGTGTAAGGGGCATTAGGGTGGAAGGAAAGAAAAATCGCTTAATTTCCCCATTAACACAGTCAGTGTTGACCAGGGAATGCAGAACACAATATAGCTGCCAGCAGTAATTGCATGTAAAAAAATCCAACAGGCTGGTTGGAACCAAGTTGATCAATGGATCGATTTGAGTACAATCAGCCTGCTCATGAATGGATCGAATCGTGGCTGGTTCATATATGACCGGCTTTAATAACAAGGCAGGCAGACCTGATGGTGAACTAGTCAGAGTTCCCCATCGGAGCTCTACCCACCCAACAACTCATCTCTATAGCCATGCGCCCATCTGTGCCAAAGGTGAAGCAAGGAAGGAAAAATCCTGGACGGCCGCACACCGCTGAAGGCATCTTTATTGAAAGTTTAAAATCCAGGTAATAACAGCTAACACGTTTCGCACCACAAACAGATGCTTAGTCATAGCATGTGAAACGCATTGGTGTGCTTCCCTGTCTTCTATGCTTAAGATATGACTGTTTTTGGATTTTAATCTTTCAATAAAGGTGCCTTCAGTGGTGTGCGGCCATCCAGGATTTTTCCTTCCTTCCTAACTTGAGCAGAGCCAGCACCTGCAGGATCGTATAGGGTGAGTGTCTTCAACAGGTCTGGAGCTTTTGAGCTGCAATTTTTCTTCCTAAAAGGTGCAGTGAAAGGGAGTTGCCCTCTCCTTGCTAGCTATGCTAGGGGAGGGGGGTCCTGTTTAACTTCGTAGCTAGTAAGGAGACTGCTGCGTGATAACCAACATTTGTCTCAGCTACAAACCCATGCCCAAGATAAGCGATAGCAAGAGGGATGCAGGGGATGGGGGTTAGCCTTCTATCCCTCTGCATTCCTCTTGCCGCTGTGGGAGCAGGAGGGCGTCTTCTGTAACTATGTAGGTAGGTTTACAAAGCATGTAATTCTTTAACCACCTGACTTCCGCGCTATGATCGAATGACGGCCACAGCTCAGATGTGATTTCCCGGGAGGCCGTCATATGATGGCCTCCCCTGTGCACGCTCCCTGCGCGCGCCCTACAGGGAGCAAGCGGAGCGCACTGTAATCACCAAGTCACTGAGACACATGTGATCCCCGATCCGAGTAAGGGGCCGGTCCCGGCCCCTTACCATGTGATCAGCTGTCAGCCAATGACAGCTGATCACATGATGTAAACAAAAGCTTGGTGATCGTTTTTTTTTTCTCCTCACACTGACAGTGGAGGAAAAAAAGCAGATCACCGGCTTATCTTAAATAGGACATCGGTCCCAAAAAGAAAGAGTCATTTATATTATCAATGCCCACAAGTGCCACCTATCAATGCCCACCGCACTAGTGGTGCTAATCAGAAGTGCTGCCTATCAGTGTAACCAATCAGTGCCTATCACTGCCACCCATCAGTGCCCATCAGTGCCGCCTCATCAGCGTACATCAATGACGGACAAAAATTACCCGTTATAAAATTTTAAAACAAAATAAAAACATTTTTTTTTTTTTAATTGGTCTTTTTACATTTAAAAAAATAAATAAATAAAAATCACACAGGTGATCAAATACCACCAAAAGAAAGCTCTATTTGGGGGGGGGAAAAAAAAGATAAAAATGTAATTTGGGTACAGTGTTGAATGACCGCGCAATTGTCATTCAAAGTGCGACAGCGCTGAAAGCTGAAAATTGGTCTGGATAGGAGGGGGGTTTAAGTGCCCAGTAAGCAAGTAGTTAAAAAAAAAATAAAGTAGAACATTTACAGCTACTGGCAGGATCATCAGGTAAAAAAATTAGGGGAAGACTAAAGAAAAAAATAAAAGTAAAAATCTGAACTTTTTTTTATTCCTCCCCCTTGCCCTACTGGGTAACTTAGGTAATCGGCATCTTTCTAAAGCTAAAATACAGCCTTATAAATCAACCTTAGATTAAAACTATTCTGCATTCTTCAAGTACTCCCTTGAAACTGCTTTGGAATGGAAATTGTATCCCATTGTAGAACTCCTATGGGTAGAATTCCTCTTTACACTCCCCCAACGCTCATTTCTGCTCAGCGATGTGACTGGCTGAACCTCAGTAGCGCTCCCGCTGTCGCAGCGTTCCCGATTCCCCCGCTCCCTCTGCCCCTTGTTATCTGCCAGGCAGAGCCCACTATCGATGTCCTGGAGAGAGACATCGAAGTTATATTTTCTGTTACTGGCAGCTTGTTCAGCTGGAAACATTTTTATTTTTCATCTCTCCTGCGTCCCCCCCTCACACAATGAGCCCGGCTCGCTCTTGTCACAGTAACAGCCAAGAAAGTTTGAGCAATCTGCCATGCGTCTCTCCAGGGGACGTCAGCTATGTGCCATGAACTCCCCGGGTCTATCCGGCACTTCGCGCGGTGTGCTGTGCAGATGGCTTGTGCCAAGATGCCAGACAGTCAGTATTAGAGCGTTAACCCATGCCAACCCTTCACAGTGGGATAGGATGGGGGAAGACAAGGTTACAATAAAGATCTATCTGGATTGCGATATCACAGGTTTGGGGGTCTCTGAACGTCTGGAAAGATTAGGTCATCCGCTTACTGTGGCTAGCTTTTGAAAAAGGCTATACAGTATCTGTAGAGATGTAAACATCTATTGAAAGGGGATAGTAAACGAATAATCTTGCTAGAATGCAATGCCGGCCATAGACGGAGCGTTTTCCTATATATTTTTTTTTTCTATCCTACAATAGCTGCTAGCAATAACCGCATGAAGAATCTGGCAGGCTGGTTGTAACCAAGTGTACCAAATTGATCAACTTGGGTGCATTCAGCCTGCTAATGAATAGTTCAAATCTTTGCCGGTCCCCGTTGAACCAGCTATGGCTGGCTTAAGGCCAGCCATACATACTGTATATACACACCCATACAATAGGCTACCCATACAAAAAATAAATCAATATAATCAGAGCCGGTGCTACCACTAGGCAAACTAGACAGCTGCCTATGGCGCCTGGCCACTGATGTTCCTACTTTCTTCTCTCTGCAGCAAGCTACTAAGTTTCAGAATCAGCAGGCAGCCGCCGCTCCGTTCGCACATAGTGAAAGAGGCGCAGTGGCGTCAGAGGACTGTGCCTGTTTTCCAAATCCCGAATTAATGAAAGCAAGCAATCACTGATGGGTGCAGGTGAGGCTGCACCTGATGGGTGCGGGTGGGGCTGCACCTGATGGGCGCGGGTGGGGCTGCACCTGATGGGCGCGGGTGGGGCTGCACCTGATGGGCGCGGGTGGGGCTGCACCTGATGGGCGCGGGTGGGGCTGCACCTGATGGGCGCGGGTGGGGCTGCACCTGATGGGCGCGGGTGGGGCTGCACCTGATGGGCGCGGGTGGGGCTGCACCTGATGGGCGCTGGTGGGGCTGCACCTGATGGGCGCTGGTGGAGCTGCACCTGATGGGCGCTGGTGGGGCTGCATTGATGGGCGCTGGTGGGGCTGCATTTGCTGCTCATTAAACAGGAGGGGTATACATGGGCAGGGCAAAAGGGGTGGGGTCAGGGGTGGAGCCGGGGGGGACGGCAAAATGAGGTGTCGCCTAGGGTATAAAAAATCTTTGCACCAGCCCTAAATAAATATAACAATCAACTTTTGTCGAATGGGAATGTTGGAAAACTTTCCTTTTATTCAGCAGCTGCAGCCAATCAGCTGCAGCGCTGATGAGTGTATCCTGACAATAGAGGAGTGCCTTGCTTGTGTGGATGGGGGAAAGCATTTTTTTTTCTTCTTCTTCTTCTTCTTCTATTAACCCCATGGCTAATTGAAGAAATTATCTATGGCCAGCCTCAGGGGGAATTTGAGCCATGTTTGACAAATATATGGTTAGCCATAGATCTCTGCTGCCAGGCGCTTTTATTGGACACCTGCAAGTACCCAAACATTGACTGTATCCAATAGGATGCAGTCGCTGTTCTGCAGATAATTTCACATTTGTTTTTTAAATCAACTTTTGTTGAAGCAGATGGTGCAGACCGGTCACCCATGGCTCAATTTCCTGTAGATTCAGCAGGAATCTACTGAAATTCTAGCTGTGTACGGTCAGCTTAAACCAAATCTAAATCCAACAACAAAAATGTAATATACTGCTGCTTTTAAGTCCTTAAAAGGGGTGGCTGCCATAGTTTTCTATTTTCAGGCTTTTATACCCCTTATTTTCATCTGGTGATCCTGCCAAGAACAAAGTGACTGTCGCAAGGTGTCAACGCCCATCTGCTCCATTGTACCTTTGGAGGTACAATGGCGATTCCGCTCGACACCAGTGCTATTCATAAAGTGCTTCGCATTTTCAAAATGATTACAAAGCATTCTCTGAATGGAAGAGGTGGAGAGGCGGGGTGCGGATGTCAAGCTCTCCACCTCATCCAGAGAACTCTTTGTATTTATTAGGGAAAAAAAAATGCAAAGCATTTTTATAATGGTGTCCATGTCTAGCAGCCAAGCAGTCTGTGTTTAGTATTTAGCAGGGTGGCCACCTGGCATGGGACTCGGAAGCAAGGGGAGATCCCTGCAGTAGCGGTGTCTACATAAGTAATGTCCAGCTTCCATGGGCATCAGCCTGGTATGGTATATCTATAGTTACATTGGTCCAAGCTGGTCCAATATAGCTATGTATAAAATATCCACACCTGGAATTCTTCAGCTTTTAATTTGTAACTAAAATAATTAATAAAAAAATACCGTATTTATCGGCATATATGACGCACAGGCGTATAACATGCACCTTCATTTTAGGAAGGAAACTTCAGGAATTTTTTTTTTAATTTTAAATAAATAAAGAACTTTGAAGCAAAATAAGGGTCAGTGCTCATTAATGCAGCCTCACCATTGCCATCAATGCAGCCTGATCAATGCCATCTGCAGCCTCACAATTGCCCATCAATGCAGCTTGAGCAATGCCCATCTACAGCCTGATCAATGCCATCTGCAACCTGATCAATGCCATGTGCAACCTCACAATTGCCCATGAATGCAGCTTGATCAATGCCCATCTATAGCCTGATCAATGTCCATATGCAGCCTCACCATTGCCATGAATGCAGCTTGATCAATGCTTAACAAAAAAAAAAAAATATTGTATTTATCGGCATGTAACACGCACAGGCATATAACACACACCTTCATTTTAGGAGGGAAGTTTCAGGAAAAAAAACTAAAATTTTAAATAAAGAACTTTGAAGCAAAATAAGGGTCAGTGCCCATTAATGCAGCCTCACCATTGCCATCAATGCAGCCTGATCAATGCCATCTGCAGCCTCACAACTGCCCATCAATGCAACCTCACCTCAGATTACTGATGCCTCGAAGGGGACAGGAAGGGGTGGCAGGGCGAACGCTATCAGATTACATACAGCAAGAATCTCCTGTTTACTCGGCGGGCCTCTTTAATACAAAGTCCCGCCTCCTGGACCGGCTTCTATGATAGGCAGAACAGTGGTCCAATGCCAGCCCAGACGGGACTAACTATTACAGAGGCCGCCAAGTAAACAGGAGATTCTCGCTGTATGTATCTGACGGCGCTCGTCCTGCCCCTCTCCCCTCCTAGGCAGCCCAAACTGCAGTATAACACGCACACGCTATTTGTACCCGATTTTCAGGGTGAAAAAATGTGTGTTATACGCCAATAAATACAGTATATAAAAATCTAAAAAACACTTGAATAGGTTTTTTTAAAGACTGCTCAAGACTGCTCAAGTCCTGCACAGCGGTGCTCAGACTGGGAGAGGAAAAAGGGGTCTGTAACAGAGTACACATGGTTGTCACCATTTCTCTGTTGCTGCTCCTTTACTATCCAATACGAGGTTGGGGTGGTCCTTGACCAAACTAGAATACTTTGTCTGGAGCAGCGAAACGTGAGGGTCAGAGCTTAAAGCCGCCCATAGATGGTTTGAATATTGGTCAGTTCAGCAGGGAACAACCAAGATTCAAAACATCTATGGGCAGGCTGATTGTACCTGAGTCGATCCATCAATCGAGTTGGGTACAACCAGTTTGTCGGATTTTTACATGCGATTATTGCCAGCTGCTATAGCCACAAGCAATAATCATTGTGTTTTCATGACAGAGATGGCTCCCTGTGCCTGTGTGCATCATCTATGGCGTGCCGAAGTGTGCTGTGTCATAGGGGAAAGAGAAAACTGGCTGATATGAATATAAGATCACAGTTTTTTTTAATCTAGCAAAGCTGGCCATAGATGGATCTCTCTTAGGCTGGTTCAGCAGGGACCAGCTGAATTTTAATTCATCCACAACCGTTCCCACTTGACAGAAGGCGACCTAAAATCAACTTTCCAAACGAGTTTGTTGGACAACTTTCATTTGATCAGCAGCTGCAGTCAATTGGCTGCAACACTGAGCAGTGTATTCTAACAGCAGAGGAGACCCCACTGTTACAATACATTGGCACAGCAGGAAGATTCCTCCATCCACCTCACTTGCATAGTTGGGGGAATCAGCTTGTTTTTTTTTTTGCTGTGGCTGTTCAGAAAAAAAAAAATCCATGACCAGCCTTAAGCCTCATACACACGATTGGATTGTTGGCCAACAGAGAGCCAGACATTTATCCGAAGGGCATGTGCCAGGAACTTGTCTTGCATACTAACGGCACACAATTGTTGGCCAACAAACACGAACGTAGTGAAGTACTACATGGAATTTCAACTCTTGAGCGCCACCCTATGGGCACCTTCTGCTAATGTGGCGTTTGGTGAGCATTTATTCCGAGCATACGTGTTTGTACTTTGGACTTTTGTGTGACGGACTTGTGTACAGACGATACGAAAATCTGACAACAGACCATTGTCCGCTGAAAATTTACTAGCCTGCCATCCAACATTTGTTGGCGGAAAGTTGGACAACAATTGTCTGATGGATTGTACTAATGGTCAGATTTTAGGCAAACAGTCTTCACACAATTTCCAGACGAAAATCTGATTGTGTGTACAAGGCTTTAGGCAGGCCATAAATGATACAATTTTCTTGTATAATATTCCTATATTTACCAAAACCATATAATATGAGGTCAAAGCTAAACACTTTCAATTTGTTTTCAATCAGGCAGGCTCTTGCACTACATACTTAAAGGTAAATCTAAAGGAAACGGGTGGGGGAGGGAAAGCCATTCCCAAGAGATCGTGGTTTTTGCTACCAGCTATAACAGTCACTAGCAATAATTGCATGTAAAATCCAGCAGGCTAGTTGTACCCAAGTTGATTGATCAATCAACTTGGGTACATTCAGCCTGCCCATACATGGTTCAAAACTCAGCTGGTTCAGATTCGAACCATCTATGGCTGGCTTAACACCATACACCCTCTCCACCCCCCGATCATCGCTGTACTTACTGTACCTCCATGGGTGATGAGCTGTCAGTGCCCATGCAGCAGTCCAGGGACTTCACATTCCTGCTCTTCTAATTCTCTTCTCTGTGCAGTGCTCAGGGACAGACCAGACTGATTCTGATTGGTCAGTGCCTGCACAGACAATCGCTCCGGTCCATCCCAGAAGCACAGCACAGAAAAGTGGGAGATGTCAAATTCGTGGACTGCTGGACTGGTTGCATGGGCACTGACAGCTCAGCATTGCCAGAAATACAGTGGAGATTTGGGTGTGCGAAAGATTTCCCCCCTTAATGACCAGGCCTTTTTTTGCGATACAGCACTGTGTCGCTTTAACTGACAATTGCGCGGTCGTGCGACGTTGTACCCCAAAAAAATTTACGTCCTTTTTTTCCCACAAATAGAGCTTTAATTTTGTGGTATTTGATCACCTCTGCGTTTTTATTTTTTGCACTATAAACAAAAAAAGTGTGACAATTTAAAAAAAAAAAAAAAAAAAAAAGTACTTTTTGCTAGAATAAATATCCCCCAAAAACGTATATATAAAAAAAACATTTTTTTTTACTCCTACCACTTTTAGGCTGATATGTATTCTTCTACATATTTTTGGTAAAAAAATAAAATAAATAAATAAAAACAACAAAACAAAAAAATAAATAAATAAATTGCAATAAGCATATATTGATTGGTTTGTGCAAAAGTTATAGCATCTACAAAAATCACTGACATGTTTGGGGGGGGAAAAAAAACAAACATTCTTTTTTACTTTTTGCTATAATAAATATCCACCCCAAAAAAAAAAAAAAAAAAAAAATAAGGAAAAAATTAATTTTTTTCATCAGTTTAGCCCAATATGCATTCTCCTACATATTTTTGGTAAAAAGAAAAAAAAAATCGAAATGAGCGGATATCGATTGGTTTGCGCAAAAGTTATAGCATCTACAAAATAGGGGATATATTTATGGCAATTTTTATTATTAATTTCTTTTTTTTACTAGTACCCCAATTCCCCGAAAATAAATAAGACCTAGCGTGATTGTCGTTGATAGCTGAAATATAAGCCCTCCCCCCCAAATAAGCCCTACCCCATTTCCCCAAAAATAAGCCCTTCTCTGAAAATAAGACCCACAAGGACTTTAACTAGGGCTTATTTAGGGGGTAGGGCTTATATCGCAGCCATCACCGACAGCCTCGCTAGGTCTTATTTTCAGGGAAACAGGGTAATGGCGGGTGATCAGCAATTTTTACAGGATTGCGACATTGCGGTGGACAGATCAGACACTTTTTTGGGACCAGTGACATTTATATATCTATCAGTGCTATAAAAATGCACTGATTACTGTATAAATGACACTGGCAGGGAAAGGGGCTAACACTAGCGGTAATCAACGGGTTAAATTTGTTCCCTGGGAGGTGTTTCTAACTGTGGGGGGATGGGACTAACTGGAGAAGGAGAACGATTGCTGTTCCTGATCACTAGGAACAGCAGATCTCTCTCTACTCCCCTGTCAGAACGGGGATCTGTTTGTTTACATTGACAGATCCCCGTTCTGGCTCCCTGTGGAGCGATCGCGGGTGGCTGACGGACATCGCAGCCCCCAGCCACGCCCATCATGCTACCCCGCGTGCGCCTGATATATTTGTAAAAAGTCAGTTAATGTAAACCTCTCCCTTTCCCATTCATCAAACACCATGGCTAAAGCTATTACACTAAATGGTACGATGATCATTCCGCCAACACAACTTACTTGACTTTTTGAATCCAGATACAGTAGTCTGTAGTATACAGATCATTGAGAATGTACGCAGGGTCGTTTTCTTGAAAGATTGAGTGGATATCCAACAAGCACTTGAGTACCGCAGCCTTGCCTAGAAGTTTGGAAATAACAGAAGAAGTTATATAAGTCACCCAACCAAACGTAAGACGTTTTAAGAGTTTTAATTGATCTTGTGTGTTAAATCGATCCTGCTAAACACAGCATAGCCAAAAAACACCAAGGACAAAATCAGTGCCATCCCCATTTATGGGAATATCTACAGAGAAGTACAAAGAAGGAGAATGCTGATCTTTACCATCACATCCCAAAAAGCACAGAACTCGGGGTTGCCTTAAACCAGCACTGTGCTAAAATAACAATGCAAAGCAAATAGCGGAGCCCCAGCAAAGACTGGCAGCATGGGCAGCAGGCACTAACACTGTTTTTTGTAGGGGATAAGTTATGTTCACATTTTTATTTTAGCAATAGAACAGCTTTAACTACTTCAGCCCCGGAAGATTTTACCCCCTTCCTGACCAGTGCACTTTTTGCAATTCGCTTTTACTGACAATTGCGCGCTCGTGCGACGTTGCACCCAAACACAATCAACGTCCTTTTTTTTCCCACAAATAGAGATTTATTTTGGTGGTATTTGATCACCTCTGCGGTTTTTATTTTTTGCACTATAAACAAAAAAATGCAACAATTTAAAAAAAAAAAAAAAAGCTATATTTTTTACTTTTTGCTATAATAAATATCCCCCAAAATATATATAAAAAAAACATTTTTTTTCTCAGTTTAGGCTGATATGTATTCTTCTACATATTTTTGGTAAAAAAAACAAAACGCAATAAGCATATATTGATTGGTTTGCGCAAAAGTTATAGATTCTACAAAAAATAGGGGATAGGTTTATGGCATTTTTATTATTAATTTTTTTTTTTTTTTTTTTTACTAGTAATGGCAGCGATCTGCAATTTTTATTGTGACTGCGACATTATGGCGAACACATCGGACAATTTTGACACATTTTTGGGACCACTGGCATTTATATGGCAATCAGTGCTATAAAAATGCACGGATTACTGTAAAAATGTCACTGGCAGGGAAGGGGTTAACATTAGGGGGTGATCAAGGGGTTAATTGTGTTCCCTGCTATGTGTTCTAAATGAAGGGGGGGTGGGACTTGCTAGGGTTAGAGATAGTTTGGTGTTCATACTTTGTCTGAACACACAATCAGTTTCTTCTCCCCTCAGAGAACCGGGATCTGTGTGTTTAGACACAGATCCCAGTTCTCACCGCGTCAGGAGCGATCACGGGAGCCTGGCACTCGCATCGGGTCCGGGGTGGCGAGCAGTGGGCGAGCGTGTGCCCCTAGTGGCCACAGGGCGAAGCGACGTAAGGTAACGTTGTTTCACCCAGCCGTGTCATTCTGCCGCAGTACAACTGCGGCGGCTGGTCGACAAGTGGTTAAAGAGTAACTCCACTTTTGTTGAGAAAAAAACATTCCCCTGGGTGATCTATGTACATTGCAGGGTTTTTAACAAACTTTGTTTCAGATTCCTACCTTTTGCTATTCTGAAGATATAGTTGTTTGTCTGTGTCCATGTGTACAGTGAACCTGTAAGCCCTTGTACACACGGTCGGACATTCTGACAACCAAATCCGTTGGATTTTGTCCGAAACTGTTGCATACACACGGTTGGACAAAGTTGTCAGAAAATCCGATTGTACATAACGTGATGACGTTATTTCGTTAGGACGGGACTACGTTCAGGCTAGTAGCCAATAGCTTTGGTCTAGGAATTTGATCTGAGCATGCGTGGTACTTTGTCCATCAGAGTAGGCTACACATGATCGGAGTATATCCGATCGGATCATGTTGTCTGAAAATTTTACGGACAAGTTGGAAAACTTGGTCCATCGGATACTCCGACGGAAACAGTCCGATGGAGACCACACACAGTCGGATTATTCAACAAAACGGTCCGATAGGACACATTCCGTCTGAATCTCGGACTGTGTGTACAAGGGCTAAGGGATTGTTTTTAGAATTATCAATCAGCTGCTGCAACTGCAGGGCTCTAATGAGGAAACTGGCATGGTCGGCATCCCTTTAAATGTGATTTCCCATTGGGAGCATCTCACCAGTGCAGGGGGTGACAAAGATCGGACTTGTATCTCAGTGCAGACGTGGGAAAATAACACAAGCAGGAAAGTACATTTTCAGGGGGTGTTCTGTATATCATCTGTGTACAGGTAGCCATATTGTGTTGCATTTTACAGAAAATGACAGAGCTCCAGACTGAAAAGGAAAGGTCATTTTTAATAACATTCACTTACAATATGATTTGTGTCCGAATTGTATACGCTAGAATTTTTATTTGCCCATTTTTTTCCCCCCCATTAAAGTGGAGTTACCTGGCACAAAAACTTTTATTAAATAAATTCCTCTACAGCCACAGAGGATATAAAGCCACTTTGTGTGTACCAAACCCCTTTGCAAACCCAGATATTAACATAATAAATAATAAAAGTAGAAGCGACATCATCACTGTGATGTCCATAGCCTGTGCAGAGAGCAGAGCTGTGGGAGGGACCCAGGAGGCTCCACCCACTACAGGCTGCTGCAGAAAACTACATGAGGGGGGCGGAGACAAGACCAGTGACCCTGCACAAATAGAGAGAGCAGCAGTGACCGGTCTTTATTACAGGAAGCCAAAGCTTTTATACCGAATTCCTGAACAGATATGGAAGAAATACACAAAGCACACCAAGACTCTTGTATTTAGACAATACTTGCCTTTCCCAGAGTTCAGCAGTAAAAGATCAGCAGACACCTTAAAAGTTTCCCAGCCTGAGAATGGAAAGCATAACCAAGACAAAACTAAATTCCCAGCCCTTTCCAGTCGGCTGGACAGCATCTGCACCCAATCAGATGCAGCCGCTGTTTGGGTATTCAGAAAACAGCGGGTGCCAGCTGTCAGAATGCAATTAGACTATCTGTGCTGTATAGCATCAGACTGTATAGATTTAACTTGCCCATACACTATACAATTGGAACATTTGTTTATATGAGAGAGTGGAGCACTGGTGAGCTGTTGCATACATTATGTTACTTATAGACACTTAGACCTCAGTTGTATCAAGCCCAACTCCAGGAAACAAAAAAAAATTATCCCTTGCTTTGGGGCTATGCCCACACTGCAAAGGTTATTGCTCCTTTAGGTTTAGTGGACATAAAAAAGAAAATCTCCTTGCCACCTGCAGGGGGAGCTGAGGATTGGGTAAGGAAAAATGCAAAACTCCCCTAATTGAAAAGAGCAGTTAACCCTTGCAGCTCAGGCACAGCCCCACTGCAAGGGATCATTTTTATGTTTCCTAGAGCTGGGCTTTAAAGTGATTGTAAACCTCAGGCATGAAATAGGAAGAAAGCAAATCCCTCTATAGTGTGTACTTGTCTCGGTCCAGAGCACTAAGTGTCATTTCTGTCTGCTGCCTCTTTTGACAAGTTTTCCTGACACCAAGTGAAAAAATATGAAGGGAAGCTCCAGCACACAGCCTGCAATTGACAGCCTAACTCTGTTCCTGTGTAAAAAGGGGGGGGGGTGTCACTTCCCTCCAATCAGCTCTCAGCGCACTCCTCACTGAGTTCTGCAGGGCATTACTTCATTTCCCCACCCCATTTTCTGACAGCTCAGACAAGCTTTATACATTTTGAACAGAGAAGACTGTAGATAGACAGGTACAACTTATGTACAAGGATTTGTTTCACTGGGTATATGTGAAGGTTTACAACCACTTTAACCACTTGTCAACCGTGCTATAGCCGAATGACGGCTACAGAGCACAGTCCTCTAGTTCTGGATGTTTTCACCATGTCAGAGAGTGGTAAATAGTTGCCACATCCCTATTATATTGACAAAAGAAGGAAATACCCTCTATGTAGGATTTTAAAGGCAACAATAACACTGATAAAGGATAAAAGAGCGTTTATTGATACATATAAAATTAGATCAATCACACATGTGATGATCAGTTAAAACCAAGACAAAAGACGAAAACAAAAAAATATGTGAAATCATTGCAAGCATACAAAATGTATAAATGTTACTCTCAAATGTCGAAACAATTCTTCGGTACCCAACGTGTTTCAGGTTCAAGGCTCTTCGTCAGGGGTAATGGATAGGAGAATATATGATCAAATATTTGTCAGAAGATAAAGCAGAAAAATAGTGCACTGTTCGCTGAACTATGCAAGCAGGAATCACACAGATCACTGAAGAAGATGGCATCACTGGAAAACCTTGGCACTGTCCCAGAGGCCAAGGGACAAAGTATCTTATGGGGACCCCCCCCCCCCCACATACTCTAAATCAGGGATATGCAATTAGCGGACCTCCAGCTGTTGCAAAACGACAAGTCCCATCATGCCTCTGCCTCTGAGTGTCATGCTTGCCTTGCTATGCTTCATGGGAATTGTAGTTCTGCAACAGCTGGAGGTCCGCTAATTGCATATCCCTGCTCTAAATGGTCAAGAGTCAGGATAGTATGTAGGATATAGCGGGGTGAGCGTATAGATATATGGCAGGTATGATGAATGTCAAAAAATACCCTTCTTGGTGCTTTAAATGTGCGATCATCAGAAATATCTGACCAATGACACTCTTCCTGTTGTCTCCTGTTTGATATGCTTATCTGTTAGGACGCAATCTTCCCTGGCAGTGCCCGTCATCGAGTTCTGGGATGCCATTATATGACGGCGTCCCCTGATCACGCCCGCTGCCCACCTCCCACCCAGCTCCTCTGGATACTGCTGGTCACAGACTGAGGTAAAGAGCCAATCAGCGTCTCTTTACCACATGATCAGCTGTGTCCAATCACAGCTGATCACGGAGGTAAACAGATGCAGATTATCGGCATTCCTCTCCTCATGCTGGCAGCGTGAAGCGTGAAGAGAGGAGAAGAGAGCCGATAACCGGCATTTCTAAAAGGGACATCTACACTTGTAACCAGGGCACTAATTATCAGTGTCCTGATTATCAGTGCAGTCCCCCAACAGTGCTTCCAAAGTGTGCCCACCAGTGCTTCCAATCTGTGCCCACCAGTGCTTCCAAAGTGTGCCCACCAGTGCTTCCAAAGTGTGCCCACCAGTGCTGCCAATCAGTGCCTCCTCATCAGTGTCCCCTATCACTGCCGCCTACCAGTGCTGCCTATCAATGCCCCCTATCAGTGCCCATCAGCCCCTCCTTATCAGTACCCACAAGTGCTGCCTCATCAGTACCCATCAGTGCACATTAGTGAAAGAGAAAAAAAAAATACCTGTTTGCAAAATGTTATAACAAACTCTGAAAAGTTTTTTCCCCCAAAATTTTTGGTCTTTTTTCATTTATTTAGCAAAAAATAAAAACTCCAGTGGCGATTAAATACCACCAAAAGAAAGCTCCATTTGTGTGAAAAAAATTATAAAAATGTGGTTTAGGTACAGTGTTGTGTGACCGTGCAATTGCCATTCAAAGTGCGACAGCGTGCAAAGCTACAAATTGGCCTGGGCAGGAAGGGGGTAAATGTGCCCAGTAGGCATGTGGTTAAAAGAACATCAATCACAGCCGAGACGGTGAAAGAATTTGCTTATTATTTAGCTGGTCTTACTTTTCTTTTTATGTGACTGGTTCCCTTTAATGCTGTCCTTCAGTATATCGGGCAAGGTAGAAGTAGTCTGGCCTGTGGCAAAACACACGAGTGAGTTTGGGGAATGGATTCTGAAAACATGGGTTAAAAGTGGAGTTTCCCTTTAAATGGCTCCAGTGCTCCCCATGGCTGTGAATTCCTGGCTCAGTTACTGGCGGGAGATAAAAATAACAGATATTATCTAAACTCAAATGTCTTCTTGGCGTTCCTCCGCGTTCTAATATTTTCGCACCCTTCTCTTGGCAGACAACACTCTGGGCTAAAATGCTCTCCAGATTGTAATAAATAAAAGACACATTTTTCAGTCTAACGTGAAGCCCACAGCCTCCCCGCAGCGGCACCAACAGATCGACGCTCGCAAATTCACAGAGCTTGTTGTGGTTGATTGTCGCTCCCCCACCCAGGAACTTACTCCAAGCCCGAGCCATCTGCACAACAGGCCGAGAGGCCAGACGCTATTGGAGGGGAAAACATTAACATGGAAACCACACCGTCGAAGGCTGGCAGACGCTGGCGGACGGTCTACTTACTAGCGGATTATTCCAAGCAGAGATGTTTTCCGTTCCAAGTACGTCTACTGGAAAGACTTTCTAACAAACATTCTGTTTCATAATCAATACACCCCCCCAGACTACTGTTGATGAAATGCGTCAGACGGTTTGAGGACCATTTCTGCGATTTTTCCCAAACCACTCGCCGACCGGCCACAGTACATATATCGCAGCAGGTCAGCTCTATGGTCCCAAACGCGTACCTGTATGTCTCACTCTGTGCAATAGACAGTGGGTGTGCGTGTGCTGACTGGCCAGAGGGGGAGCCATTCAGCGGGTCCGGCAGACGCGATGTCCGCCGGCCACCCACGATCATTCCACAGAGAGCCCGAACGGTTATCTGCCTATGTAAACAAGGCAGATCCCCATTATGACAGGGAAGAACACAGTGATCTTGTGTTCCTGCTAAGCAGGAACACGGGTCTCTGTGTTCCTCCAGTGAGTCCACCCCCCACACAGTTATCAAGCACCCTCCAGGGCAGGGATATGCAATTAGTGGACCTCCAGCTGTTGAGGAACTACAAGTCCCATGAGGCATAGCAAGACTGACAGTCACAAGCATGGCACCCAGAGGCACGATTAAATTAATTAAAAAAATTTAATTTCTTCATCAATTTAGGCCAATATGTATTCTGCTACATAATTTTGGTAAAAAAAAAAAAAAATCCCAAGGGTATATTGATTGGTTTGCATAAAAGTTATAGCGTCTAAAACTATGGGATATTTTTATGGCATTTTTATTTATTTAAGCTGGAGGTCCACTAATTGCATATCCCTGTCCTAGAGACACACTTAACCCTTTGCTCGCCCCCTGGTGTTAACCCCTTGCCTGCCAGTGTCAGTACAATGACGGTGCAAATTTTTAACGTAATAGTGTCAGTTAGGTGTCCGATTTGTCACAGTCCCACAAAAAAAATAATAAAAAAAAAATAAATCGCTGATGGCCGCCATTACTAGTAAAATAAATAAATATAAATGCCATAAAAATATCCCATAGTTTGTAGACACTATAACTTTTGTGCAAACCAATCAATATACGCTTTTTGGAAAAAAAATTTACCAAAAATATGTAGCAGAATACATATTGGCCTAAATTGATGAAGAAATTCGATTTTTTAAATGTATTTAATGGATGTGTTTTATAGCAGAAAGAAAAAAAAATATATATATATATATATATATATATTTTTTTTTCAAAATGGTGTTTTTTTTTGTTTACAGTGCAAAAAATAAAAACTGCAGAGGTTATCAAATACCACCAAAAGAAAGATCTATTTGTGGAAGAAAAAAAGGACATCGATTTTATTTGGGTACAGCATCGCACGGCCACGCAATTGTCAGTTAATGCAACGCAGTGCCGAATCGCAAAAAATAGCCTGGTCATTAAGGGGGTAAAACCTTCTGGGGCTGAAGTGATTAAACGTCTTTAATATCCTAGTAGAGCCATTTAGGATTCTATGAGAACTTTGTGGGACAGTGCGGAGCATATTAACTTTTACATTTGTAAACTTGATCAAATCGCCTTGTTGTATTAGCCCGGCCCAGGGGTTGTAAAGGTAATTTTTTTATTTTATACATAGTTTCCTTTAAGCTAGTGCATTGTTGGTTCACTTACCTTTTCCTTTGATTTCCCTTCTAAATGTTTTTTTGCTTTGTCTGAATATCTCACTTCCTGTTTCTCCTCAGTAAACTTCTCACCATCATCCGAGCTGGTGGTTAGTCAGCCAGAACAGCTTACTGAGGAGGAATAGGAAGTGAGAAATTCAGACAAAGAAAACAAAGAAAAAAAAACATTTAGAAGGGAAATCGAAGGAAAAGATAAGTGAACCAACAATGCACTAGCTTAAAGGAACCTATGTAGAAAATAAAAAATTTACCTTTACAACCCCTTTAAGGGCTCTAAAATCCGGGCGGTGGAGGCATGCATTCGGGTCATGTGATTGCTGTGATTGGCTGTCACAGTGGTCACATGATTGGAAAGCTCCCGTTTGCTAGTGTGGGAGCTTTCCAGTACCCGCCGGCTACTGTGCTGGGAGTGTGCTCTCAGCACAGTAAGTGGTTTACACAGGGCTGCAAATATGTGTGCAGCTGGCGTCAAGGGGTTAATAGACCCCTATTGTAATAAATGTGCACTTAGGGCTTGTTTGCACTTGTAGTTAGGGGCTGGTAATACCCAGCGGCTGAGCCGTGTTTTTTACCACCCCTCAACTGCTCCCCCTTTAGCTGCAGAGGCTTGGGGTGTACAGGCAGGAATTATAACCCCCCCCAATACATTTGGCAGGTGTACTGCCCACCGCACGAAAGCCATTCAATTGGATGGTGCCACACCGCAACCATGCCACGCACAATGAGCATGGCTGCAGTGCAGTTCTCCAGCATTTAAAACAGGCAGCGAGGAGTTGACACAATGCCTCTTCTCTGACTTTCAATTGCATTCTGAAGAGCAAAGCAAACACAGATCACTTTAGAGAGGAAAGAAAGTCTAAACGAGCCCTTAAAGCAGTATTAAACCCAAAAGCATATTTTTTTTTTTTTTTTTTTGCAGCTTACCAATTCTTTAGATGTGATGGCTGTATTAGTAACCTTTTTTAGGCTTTCATTCTTCTATTTTCACCTGGTAATCCAGCCAGCAAGTCTGTTGTTGTTTTTCACAGAACAAGCTGTCCAGCTAAATGTATCAGTTTACATGGATGAGAAAAGCTTAAAACTGGCAGGGGTGCTTACCATGATCAGCTTTTATTTACGTAAAACTTTTATCCCAAAAGGAAAAAAAAATGTTTGCTGTAACAGTTTAGAAAGTGTGAGCTGAAAGGAGTTTGGCTTCAATTTGTTAGTGTGTTTAAAGCTGCTAGTCCATCTAATACTCCTCCCAGACAGTGCTGCTGTATGCTGTGCCTCCGTTTCTCATTCCTCAAGACTTATGTCTCATTAATACAGGAGGTGTGTTACTGGCCAGATCATCAGTGAAAACAGAGGGGGGGAAGCCAAAGAAAAGAAAACAAATGCAGCCACACATCTAATGATTGTAAGCTCAATAGACAGTGCCCTCCTGTGCCTTCTGTATTGAATTGTATTGTAATTGTACTGTCCCCCCTCTACATTGTAAAGCACTGTGCAAACTGTTGGCGCTATATAAATCCTTTAGAATAATAACAATATAATACATTTTTAGTTTTGGGTATAATACCGCTTTTAGACCCCTTTCACACCAGGGCGTTTTGCAGGCGCTATATCGTTAGAAATAGCGCCTGCAAAACGCCCTAAAGAAGCTGCACCATTGTGTGTAGTGTGAAAGCCCCGAGGGCTTTCACACTGGAGCGGTGCGCTGGCAGGCCGTCAGAAAAAAGTCCTGCCAGCAGCTTCTTTGGAGCGGTGAAGGAGCGGTGTGTTTACCGCTCCTCCACCGCTGCTGCCCATTGAAATCAATGGGGCAGCGCTGTAATGCCGCCGGCAAAACGCCGCTATTGCGGCGTATTGCCGGCAGTTTTAAACCTTTCGCGGCCGCTAGAGGGGGGTAAAAGCTCCCCGCTAGCGGCCGAAATGCGCCGAAAATCCGGCGGTAAAACGCCGCAAAAAATAGCGGCGTTTTACCGCCGACGCAAGGTGCGGTGTGGTGTGAAAGGGGTCTTAATGTTCAACTGGTCAAGCAAACTTGTAAAAATGAAGAAGAAATCATACCCAATCTGATCAATGAAATGAGATCCTGGACAGCCTTGGTCACCAAGCGGAAGTTCCTATAGAGCGGATAGCATAGCACTCGTCTCCCAAAAGACACCAAGACTTCCTGGACCGACTTGTAGTTCTGTATGATAGAAAATAAAATGCTAAAGTGTTACTCTACCTTGGACTGCATTTTCAGGAATACATTTAAATTAGAGTGTAAGTAAGGTGAACCAACACCCTACAAAATTTGCAAAACATTTGTAAATCTTTCTGCTAAATTCAAGCAGTTTTGTTGAAGAATTTGTGCAAGTTCATCATCATGAAGATTGAGCAAAATTCCCCCTATGCAATGCCCTAGTCAATGATTAGTATATACCAGAGCGCCTCCTGTTGTAAATAGCGAAGGTCCTTCCATTACAGACGCAGGTATCTCGGAGGGCCTGTCTTTAAAAAAAAAAACACAGCCCCTGCCCCCGCCCCCCCCCCCCCCCCCCATTCACCTTCACCCTGCCACCTGCAGGACAGGCTGAATATCACAATAATGCGCCCCCTACTGTCCGTTTTAGTCTCTTTCTCTAGCAGAGCTGCATAGCCTGCAACAGCCACTAGGGGGTACATTAATGTTTATTCCTACTTTTTCAGCCAGATTGGAATAACGCCTACTTTATACAGTGTTACCTTGGATTATGAGCATAATTGGTTCCAGAAGAATAAATGTAATCCAAAGCACTCCTATATCAAAGAGAGTTTCCCCATAGGAGTAAAAACAAAAACAAATAATTTGTTCCACAGTGACTTCTATTGTATGCAGTACCGCATGTGGCCAGAGGTGGGGGGGGGGGCAGCAGAGGCACTCAAACACTCAGAGACTGCTCGGACACACTCGGGAACATAGTGTTTCCGAGTGCCTCCGAGCGGCTCCGAGTGTCACCGGGGCCCCCGCACCTCTGGCCAAATGCGTTACAGCACACCCAAAAGGCTTGAATCCTGCTCGTTTTGCGAGACAATGCTCGCAAACCAAGTCATAAAAAAAATAATAACTCATATTGCAAAACGCTTGTTAACTGCATTACTCGCAATCCGAGGTATTAGTATATTGGGTGCGTTCAAATTTTTTTATGCTCTTTTCCAAAAACTCCACCACTGAAAAAAAAAAAATAAAAAAAAACACACAAATACTCAGCTCTCCTTTACATGCAATGTTAATGAGCAGGCTGGAGATTTAAAGTGGCCCCCCACTCACAACTGTATCCTATAGCGTTCTTCTAACCCTACCCCCATTCCACTGTTGGATTTTATTGGGGGGGGGGGTATAGCATGTACCTGTGTGGGACAATACCTGATTGTATTTCCTTATTTGCCACCTAGACGAGAATGACGTTGCAATAGGTCAGTAGCTGCTGACTTTCATTTTTATAATGATGGGTGAAGTTTCTTTTTAGGGTCAGCTCGCACCATAGAAACGCAGTCCAAATGCGTTGCAGATGCTTTTCTGCATGTGCGTTTTTGACATGTTTTTGATGGGTTCCAGTGCGTATTTGATGCCATCCAGTGCCTTTTCCCCCTCTTTTTTTCTTAACCTTAAGGCACGTGTGTGTTCCAGTGAATTTTTGCTGCGTTCCAGTGCGGTTTTTGATGCTTTTTACAACGTTCCAGTACAGTCCAGTGCAGGAAAAATGCAGCATTTTCTACTTTTGCACTGGTGTGAACTATGCCATTGAAAACCATAAAACCTACATTCCATGTGTTTTTGATGCAGGAAAAAAAAAAAACGCACTGGACTGCATGTGGTGTGAACTGGCCCTTAATGTTTACCACAATTCAAGGATAGGTTCCGCTTTTGGAGCATGTTACACATTACACCCATATTTCATTTTTTAGTATTATATCTACCAATATCACCGCCCCCCCTAAGGCGACAGCAACGGGGGGGTTCTTCTCCCCGCACCCACTGTCCCTTTCAAAAACAACACGGCTGTGCAGGGCTCTGCCCACACGGTGGTGCCATTGTTTCACAGGAATCTGTGAATGACCGAAGTACAAGTCCCATTCTCCACCGCAGCAGACACAAGGAACTGCCAGGACGCCCATGAGCAACCTTGTAGTTCACTGAAACTTCCTCCAGCTTTGTAACTGTTTGCCTGAGCGAAGGTAGAGGTTGCAGAAACCAGACATTGAAAGTGTATGAAATAAACCAAATCACATAAGGAGAAATGAAAGAAATATATAAATAAAAAGTGAAAAAAAATAAAAAATCACATGAAAATTATGCAATACCCCAAAGGGGCGTTATATATTTCTTTCTTTTCTCCTTATGGGATTTGGTCTATTTCATACACTTTAAAAAAAAAAAAAAAAAAGAGTCCAGTGATGTCGGCAGCCGAAGCCGATCAATCGCTCGGCTCTTGGCAGATGCCGAAATTCTCGGTGAGGGAATCAGGAAGTGAAGCGTTACGGCTTCACTTCCCGGTTTTCTACTGCGCATGTGTGAGTCGTGCTGCGCTTAATAAATGGTCCCCACTATCTCCTGGGACCTGTTCATTTCCCAGGAGACAGCGGGGGGGGTGGAAATGCGGGAAGGGGCGTGACTCCACCCCCCCCCCCCCCCATGAAAGGTGCCAATTGTGGCACCGGAGGAGGGGGAATCAGATGAGAGGAAGTTCCACTTTTAGGTGGAACTCCGCTTTAAGGATTCTCTTTTATCACAGCCTGATGCATGACCGCCCTTTGAAGGATTGCCTGTTGGGCTGTCTGTCATCTAACATACCATCTCAGCTCCCAGAGAAGATGTTCCCCATGTGGGGATACTCATGACCCTCAGTACCGTATCATTTGCACATGGATGCCCATTAAGTATCATATAGGGCAGTGATGGCGAACCTTGGCACCCCTGATGTTTTGGAACTACATTTCCCATGATGCGCAAGCACTCTGCAGTGCAGTTGAGCATCATGGGAAATGTAGTTCCAAAACATCTGGAGTGCCAAGGTTCACCATCACTGATATAGGGTGTTTTACCTTCCATTTCTTTTTATATTTTTCACACTTGTGACTATATTAGACCAACTAGAAATGCATAATATATCATTACAGACATATCTTGCACGTGTACACGCTTTCTCCTGATGAATGACATCAAGTCACGAAACGCGTTGAGCTAACTGATGTCATGTTCAAATCGTATACTGCATCCTACCATGTCATTGTGGATTTTGTTCATGCATTATGTATTTGACCATTTTCCAATCATGTGCTATCAAATTTTGGGCTTTTCTATATGTACCATGTACCACCCATTTTTTTGATTATTTCTGAATTATGTATTGCTGTATGAAATAAAGATTTTTATTCAATATTTTACTCCATGCAGCTGTATAATTATATGTGTAGTATATTCATTTTCTATCGAATATAAATTATGAGACAAATGTCCTACTCCTTCACAAATATTATAGATCTGTTAATTATAACGCCATACAACACTTGACCTCCTTGTACTTCATTTAAAGTCGCTGTTCCTTGCGGTCCTTTGTATACCAGCATAGTGATGTTTTTCTCAAAATTGCAAAGGTGGATATACACTTTAAAACTTGATTTAAAACTGCCTGTCCTAATGAAGGGATTCAGATCTAGAAGCTTCTGCATTGTATGTAAATGAGAAGAAAACGGAGTCTCTCCCTGG
Organism: Lithobates pipiens; assembly: GCF_037356315.1. Taxonomy (NCBI): domain Eukaryota; kingdom Metazoa; phylum Chordata; class Amphibia; order Anura; family Ranidae; genus Lithobates; species Lithobates pipiens. The sequence continues at coordinate 69,612,276 of NW_027507785.1, read as the reverse complement.
GGACAGATTTACTTTGAAATTCTTCTGTAGTAGCAGCTTGTCTGTCTCCAAAGAAACATCTAAGAAGGTGGGAAATATATATATATTTTCATTATTTTTACATATGCTGTGTGAATGGAGACACATAAGAAACAGAGTGAGGTTTTTCCAAATTTAACCGCAAACGTGCAAAAAAATGAGTTACAGTATGGGGATGTTAAACACATATCCTAACAAGAACACTCTCACTTTAACCACTTGCCGACCGGCGCACGCCGATGTACGTCGGCAGAATGGCATGGACAGGCAAATGGGTGTACAGGTACGTCGCTTTAAATTTGGCGCTGTGCCATCATGCGCGCGCGCACCGGTCGGAACCTCCGTGAGTCCGATCGCGGGTCCCGCGGACTCGATTGCCGCGGGGATACCCGCAATCGTCTCACGGGGCGGAAGAATGGGGAGACCACCCCCTCCTCCTCAAAAAAACTCCACACCTTTGGTCTCCATGACTGTACTCTTCGCCGGTTCTCTTCCTACTTATCCAACCGCACCTTTACCTTCTTACAACTCTACTTCCTCCTCTCCTCTTCCTTTCTCTGTTGGGGTCCCCCAAGGTTCTGTTCTTGGACCGCTCCCATTTTCAATCTACACCTCCTCCCTGGGTCAACCGATCGCCTCCCATGGCTTCCAATACCACCTTTACGCTGACGACACCCAAATCTATTTCTCTACCCCTCGGCTCACTCCCTCTGTCTCCTCACGTATCACTAATTTACTATCAGATATATTAGTTTGGATGTCGCACCACTTCCTCAAACTCAATCTATCCAAAACCGAACTTGTAATTTTTCCTCCCCCATACGCCCCTTCCTCTGATCTGTCAATTGATGGCACAACCATAAGCCCATCCCCTGGACTCTGACCTCTCCTTCAAGCAACACATCCAAATCCTGCCGCCTCAACCTCCGCAACATCTCCAAAATACGCCCCTTTCTAACCAATGACACCACAAAGCTCTTAATTCACTCGCTGGTCATCTCACACCTCGACTACTGCAACTCCCTTCTCATTGGCCTACCTCTACATAGTCTAATCACTTCTTCAGTCCATCATGAATGCTTCCAGACTCATCCACCTTACCAATCGCTCTGAGTCTGCTACTCCTCTCTGTCAATCCCTCCACTGGCTTCCGCTCGGCTATAGAATTAAAGTAAAAATACTAACAACTACGTACAAAGCCATCCACAATTTCGCCCCCGGCTACATCACTAGCTTAGTCTCTAAATAACAACCTACTAGTTCTCTTCGTTCCTCACAAGACCTCCTGCTCTCTAGCTCCCTCATCACCTCCTCCCATACTCGCCTCCAGGACTTTTCCAAAGCCTCCCCAATCCTATGGAATGCCCTACCCTAATCTGTCCGCCTATCTCCTACTTTATTAGCTTTTAGGCGATCCCTGAAAACCTTCCTCTTCAGAGAAGCCTACCCCACCCGCACCTAACAACTGTATTTTCATTTTCTCCATCAGATCATCCCCCACAGTTATTACCTTTTTGTTTCAACTTGACCCCCCTTCTAGATTGTAAGCTCTAACGAGCAGGGCCCTCTAGTCCCTCATGTATTGATTTGTATTGTAAGTGTACTGTCTGCCCTCATGTTGTAAAAGCTCTGCGCAAACTGTTGGCCCTATATAAATCCTGTATAATAATAATAATAATAATAATAATGCTAAAGTAAGCAGGGGGGGACGTCAATTTTGTTTGGGAGCCACGTCGCACGACCGCGCAATTGTCAGTTAAACCGACACAGTGCCAAATCGCAAAAAGTGCTCTGGTCAGGAAGGGGGTAAATTCTTCTGGGGCTGAAGTGGTTAAAGGTGCAGGTTAATGAATCACCGACCCCAAACAAACATACATGGTGCTCCATGCAGGTTTAGTAACTCACTAGCAGGTGGAACCAGGATTAGCATTATAATCCCTTAAAGTTGTAAACCTCAGAAATCAAAAATGAACAAAGCATATCCCTCTATAGTATGTACTTGTCTCAATCCAGAGCACGAAGTGTAATTTCTGTCTGCTGCCTTGTTCCTTTGTCACATTTCACAAGTTTTCCTGACACCAATAAAAAAAAAAAAGGTGACAGGAGAGGGAGCTCCAGCACATGGTCTGTGATTGACAGCCACAGCTTTGATCCTGTCTGCTGTGTAAAGGGTGGTGTGTCCCTTGTCTCCAATCAGTTCTCAGAGCTCTCCTCAGTGAGCTCTGTAGAGTGTAACTTTAGTTCTCCACCAGTGATGGCCCATCCACTAGGGGGCCCTGGGCACCACCCCCTCTATCCACGGCCGCTACCCCCTATATGAATATGCCGCAGCCAGCCCCTATTCGTGTGTCCGTCCCCTTTCAGGGTGCCGGGCGCATGAATTACAGCGGCGGGGGTGCTTTTTTGAAGCACCCATTTAGAGCCAGAGGCTCTAATAGGCTTCAAAATAGGGTGGGCTCGGGTCAGAGCATTGTCCCAGGAGTCCACCCAGGTGTTACAACAGCAAATGAATATTCGCTATTGAAACACTGATCCTCAATCCAGCCAATCAGAAGCAGGTCTGAGACCCGTTTTCCGACTGGCTAAAAGAAATAGAGTTCCAATTGGCCGCCGAGGAGGAAGAAAACATAAGCTGCTGCATTGCCCGTGGAGAGCAGGGGAAGCTGCCGCCGAAGCCTAGGAGAAGCGAGGCCCCCATAAAGATGGGACAAGTGCTGTCCGCCCCCTTTTTTTCTGAAAGCTCAGACAAGCTTTATAAATGCTGAACTTTAAATGGCTGTAGAGAAGAGAAGACTGCAGATAAACAGGTACAACTTATGTAGGAGGATTTGTTTCATCTCTGGGTATCACCTAAGGCTAGTCACTTCACTGGGTATATGTAAAGGTTTACAACCACTTCAACCTTAGAAAAAATGGCTCCCCCGTTGCGGTCCTCAAAGGTTCACGTTAAGAGGCCTTTTTCTACCCCCAACAAAGAGAACAGCTGGCTCTTTAATGCCATATGACACAAGGATGTAGATAACCTGCGCTGGTAACTCGGAGCTTCAAGATAAACGACATCAACAAAACCACCGTGTGTAATAACCCGTGCATAGGCAATCTGGCAACATAAAATCATTAAAGACGCTCGCGGATCTATTTATTTTCCTCTTCGCGAAACACATCCCAGCAAAGCAACATGTGGTATTTATAGAAGACATGTGCACGGAGCTGCCCTTTAAAAAATGATTAATGAGCCGGTTTCCCAGAAATTCGGTGATGACATGGGGGTGGGGGTGTGATGTATGGTCACCACCGATTGCGGAGAAAGCTGGCAGTACAGGAGACCTTAAAGCAGGCAATTAGACATTTTCAGGGACGTATCCCTTCTGCGAACAAGGCCGCATTTACCGCAGATTAAAAATTAAATCCACATCGGCAGTGCGGAGGCTCGGAGCTTGTTACATGAATATTTCAATTGTGTTATACTAAACACAACGCGGCTCGGGAGGGGATGTCCACGTAACTCTTCATTAGCCAAAAAACATTACGCCAGGAGCTGATGGCCAAATAAGGGCTTTCTTCTATTTTAGAGGACACTGTAGCCTATTTTCAGTGGGTACAAAGTTTGAGTTAGGACTAGTTTACACTTCAAAACAAGGCTTCGGACACGCTTTGTTAAAGCGCCAGTCAAAGCTCCTGTCACTAATAAAATGGTAAGCTTACAGTCCTGTTTACACCTTGCTTTTGCTTGGTGCTTTGATGAGGCTTTGGTGGAGCTTCGATGATCCTTTGGTGGGGCTTTGGTGAGGCTTCTGTGGGGCTTCAAGCAAGCTTTTCCATAGACTTCTATGGGGGCTTTGAAGACACTTTTAGGGCTCATTTACACTTGCTTTGAATTCAAAAATACTTCAGAGAGCTTTACAAAAGCCTGTCTGAATGCTAGTCAAAGCTCCTGTCACTAAATAAAATGATTAGCTTACAGTCCTGTTTACACCTTGCTTTTGCTTTGGTTTGGCTTTGCTTCAAAAATTATAACCCATGTAGCTTCAGTGGTGCTTCAGAGCATCTTCAAAGCCTCCATAGAAGTCTATGGCAAAGCTTGCTTGAAGCCCCACGAAGCCCCACCAAAGCCTCATCGAAGCCCAAACCAAGCCTCATCGAAGCCCAAACCAAGCCTCATCGAAGCCCAAACCAAGCCTCATCGAAGCCCAAACCAAGCCTCATCGAAGCCCAAACCAAGCCTCATCGAAGCCCAAACCAAGCCTCATCGAAGCCCAAACCAAGCCTCATCGAAGCCCAAACCAAGCCTCATCGAAGCCCAAACCAAGCCTCATCGAAGCCCAAACCAAGCCTCATCGAAGCCCAAACCAAGCCTCATCGAAGTCCAAACCAAGCCTCATCGAAGTCCAAACCAAGCCTCATCGAAGTCTCATCAAAGCCCCACCAAAGCCTCATCGAAGCCCAAACCAAGCCTCATCGAAGCCCAAACCAAGCCTCATCGAAGCCCAAACCAAGCCTCATCGAAGTCTCATCAAAGCCCCACCAAAGCCTCATCAAAGCCCCACCAAAGCCTCATCAAAGCCCCAAAGCCTCATCAAAGCCCCAAAGCCTCATCAAAGCCCCAAAGCCTCATCAAAGCCCCATCGAAGCACCAAGCAAAAGCAGGTGTAAACAGGACTGTAAGCTAACTATTTTATTTAGTGGCTGGAGCTTTGACTAGCGTTCAGATAGCTTTAACAAAACCTGTCTGAAGCCTTGTTTTGAAGCAAGTGTAAACTAGCCGTTAATGTGTGTTGAAGCCAAAGCAAGTGTAAATGAGCCCTTAGAGACATTCTGCTCTTAAGTAGAATCTTAGTTATAGGTGGACAATGGGTCATCCTTCTGGATACTGCATGGGCAATCTCTCTCCACTATAATTCCCGGCTCTGCTCCTGTCCACCTGGGAGTCTTGAGCCTTCTCACCCATATTTGTGTGTTCCAGCTAATCCTGATATGTTCTCCATAATATAAAAAATAAAATGTACAAAATAGTGGGAACGTCATACAATAGGCACAGCACGTGTTCAGATCCGGGATGATGAGAATCCCTTAAAATGGGTACGGATGATGTGCAGACCCTGGCACTCAGCACTAGGATGATGAGAATTCCTTATTATTGGCAATAGTAGGTATGCTGATCTAGGATCTCAGAACAGGGGTGGTGGAAGCACCTCATAATGGGCAGAGCAGGTATACAGACCCAGGATTTAAAGCAGTGTTCCGCCCCCCTCACAAAAAAAATTATAAACACTGTAACTGCTGACTTTTAATATTAGGACCCAGCCGATTTTCAGATTGGCTGTCGGTGCATAATGGGCAGATCTGGTTTGCAGACCCAGGAACTCAGTGCAGGGATAATGGAAGCCCCTCATAATGGGTACAGCAGGTATTGGGTGAATATAGCACAGTGACAGCAGGCACCTGGCATGCTGTCACCGTGCAGGGAGCAATACAGTGAGCTATAACAGCTTCTTCTCCTCTCTCCCCTGTGATCAGGTAGTGATCTTTGGCAGGAGGCAAAAGTGCAGGCAGCAGAGCAGCACAGAGCTGTCTACCGTCTGCGCCCTCTGCTGGGTGTGACCAGATACTCATAGAAAACCTGCTACTTGCCCCCTCCCCTCTGCTCTGCTAAGAGAGGAGTGGAGTGGAGAGGAGAGGAGAGGAGAGGAGAGGGGGCAGCTTCTACCAGTTCATTCTCCTTCTGGTTAGCATTTACAACTCTTATCAGAGGCATTTAGCCCAATGTCTATAAACCACCTTGTAATGCTGCCAGGTCAAGAGTCCTCAATACCAAACACATATGTTATAAAAACGAAAAAAGTGCAGCACTATACATATTCACAATACACGTAAAATTAAAAAATAAATATTTACAGTGCATACCACAAATAAAAGCACAACTTGTGATATGAGGGTAACAATTCGTGACCAATTATAAAGTGCATATAAACAAACGATACCCTAAACAAGCAATCTCTCTAAATGCCCCCCTATGGTTAAACCCTACATTTATTCACATTTATGAATTACCACAACCTCAACGCCTGGACTAAATTTAGTATGAAAACAAAAAATTACCCAGGTAGTCGCCAACCAATCCCTGGCCCCTCTCTCCAAATAGATTTCTGATTTTAATGTCCCACAGTCCTATTTTTTTCCCCGTTATCTCCAGTTCTCCCATGCCTTCAGCAGCCAATTCCCCGCTCTACCCCTTCAGGTGGTCCAGTCTGCACTGGAGGACCTCCTTAGGTCAGACTGTGCAAAGAAGCCACCTCTCAAATTATATTCTCATCTGGTAATGACCTCCCTGTCTGCTCTGGGAAAAAGATAAGTGGTTACAAGACATCCCAGACCTCCATAATGATGACTGGGACGACATATGGGATCTCCCTTTTAGTTTTCATCTCCCAGAGGGATCATTTGATCCCATTTAAGATGGTCTATGGTGCATATTTTACCCCGTACGGACTGCACAAAATGAATTCCAGTTCTCCCCCTGGGTGCTGGCGCTGTGGGGAGATTCCTGGAAACTTTGCCCATATTTTGTGGATCTGCCCGGCTATTGTTGGGTACTGGGAAGAGGTATTGACGCTCACTAACCAGGTCACCACCATACCATTACAACTGTCTATGTCAATCTGTATTCTGGTCTTAATAGAACAATTCCTACAGCTGTGGGACATACTTTAGTGGCTTTGCGTCTCTTCTATGCCCATAAGGTGTAAACCTACCTTCCCTCCTCTCTCACTTTGGAAGCAACTGGATAACAAACGTTTACTCCTTTACAAAGACACATATGCTAATAGAGGTTGTCCTCAAAAAGGTCTGGTCCAAGTGGCTAGTGGAGCCCTCAACAGCTTCTGAAGTACCCTCAAGTTAAATTTGCATTTAAGATGCTCTTTACCTAGTGCAAGTCATACGCTCCCGACGAATGTGTTACCTTGTTTAAACTTATATGTTCAAGGCCTGTGTTGAACTTTCACCTCAAGCGCCAGTTTGTTACGAATACTGTGGTGACCCATTCACAATGTTTAAACCAGTATGTATAACTTACATATAACTTAAACTATGCGTCCTTTGTGAGGGCCACCTCATTTACCCTTCACAACCACTGTATGTTGTTTCTGTATTATGTGCCCATACACATGGCAATTTGTGTCCAGTTTTGAGTGGAACAATTCTGGGATCAAGTGTGTTCAATGAAAGTCCTAACAATCACAAATTAATACACACGAGTTGAACTTCCAAAAGGGTTACTCCCAGTGAATAAATCCATGTATTTTAGGAGCATGAAATAGCGTACACAACACCAAGCCAAACCACGTAGCAAATTGTAGTGACCATCTAAGATTAAATGATCATAGGAACGTGTGAGGTTCACAGCTCCAACCCTGGATGTACTCCACTTATTTCAATGGAAGGCTATGCTCATAAGGAACCACAGACAGAACAGGAGGCAGACCTCATAAAGTAGTAAAGTTTAAAAACTTCCACTTAATGAAACTAAAAAGTGTGCACTCACAATTAGGACAATTGTTACCACTTAAGGCTCGGTTCACACTGTTGCGACGGCAAAGTCGTATAGACTGACCTGCTACTTTGCCCCTGAGTCTTTCTTCTGATTTTGAATTTTTTGCATTTTCATGCAGCTGCTGTGCACCAACCACCAAGTGATTATAATGCTAGTGAGAGAGGAGGGAAGGTAGGTTTACGCCAACAGAGAGCTATGGCCTTATGGCCATAGAAGAGAAGCAAAGCCACTAAAGTACGTCGCGCAGCTGTAGGAATTGTTCTATTAAGCCAAAAATACAGATACTCTTTGGGTAATGCTCACAACTAGCAGCCTATAACCCAGGGTTCATAAACATCCAGCCGTGCTCTGTACTTTACAGTTAACATACGCAGTTTCAATAAACTTCTTGCCCCTGCAGCCTGTGAACAATGGCAATTTGATGAGACACCTTACTGAAGGTAAATCCCTTTTCCAGTAGCAAAATTGGCCACCACTGGAGTAAATTGGTACCTGCTCTGCAATGAGCTGAAAGTACAACCTATCCCTGGGGAGCAGACTGTTCACAGCAGGATGTTCTCAGAGTCAGGAGGCTGCAGGCACTATCGCTGGATGAAGAACTTTTTTGCAGCAAAAGTAATACATCATATTGGCATTTTTTATGCTGCTGGGACAAGTAGAAATGAAGAAAACAAAGTTAAAAACAAAGAATATCTACAATTTACAAACTGTTCCTTCAGCTGTCAATGTTTGTGCATGCTGCAGAACAAACGAAAAAGGTCTTGGTACTTTACTAGCAGAGATCCGAAGACAGTCTGCACCCTCCTGACACCTCTTTACATTCTGCAGTGCTGCTGATGCTGCTGCTTCAGGCCACCACTGGTGGGAACTCTTGTGAGACAGGCTTGCTCATCCAGCACAATGCAAAGCACATCTCCCTTCTATCAACAGCTCCCTCTAGTGGAGGTCCACAGCGGTTTCATTTGTGCATGTTGGCAGCTGCCAAATGCTACAAGTCACAGTAGGACAGACTCACTGATCTCATTAAGTAAGGTAAAGAACCCCAATTAGATTGTTTATTTTTTACAATGGACAGCAATAATGACAGCTAAAGGATCTGAAATGAAAGCAGTATTAACCACTTTAATACTGGGCACTTTTACCCCCTTCCTGCCCAGGCCAATTTTCAGCTTTCAGCCTTGTCACACTTTGAATGACAATTGTGTGGTCATGCAACACTGTACCCAAACTAAATTTTTTGCATTTTGCTCACACAACTAGAGCTTTCTTTTGTTTGTATTTTATCACCACTGTTTTTTTTTTTTTTTTCATTTATCAAAAAATAAAAAAAAGACTGAAAACTGAAAAAAATGCATTTTTCTTCATTTCCATTATAAAACATTTGCAAATAAATCATTGTTATTCATAAATTCAGGCTAAAATGTATACTGCCACATTCCTTTGGTGAAAAAATCCCAAATGAGTGTTTATTATTTAGTCTGCAGGAAAGTTACAGCGTCCACAAACTATGGTACAGTATACATATGAAAATTGATCAATCCTGATATACTGAAAGCCTATCTCATTTCATGAGGCCCAAAATTGAGAGGATAGTAAAAAATATCCGCCAAATGACTCCTTTTTGGTAAGTAGACAGTCCAAGGTATTTGGTAAGAGGCATGGCGGGTTTTTTGAAGTTGTAATTTTGTAAAATGAATGCCGTGTACACACGGTCAGACTTTCTGGCAGAAAAACTGACTTTGGTGTGATCGTGTGTAGGCAAGACTGTTTCAGCAGAACTCTGACGGAAAAACCGGTCGTGTGTACGCGGCATTAGAAATTCACAATCTTGTTTTCTTTTTACATACTGTCACCAGTGCAGTACAGCCGCATCTGTCCCCCGCTGGCTCTAAGGCTGAGAACCGAGCGATCAAACACCGCCAATCACTCGGTTCTCAGCTCCATGAGCAGAGAGAGCTGGTGACAGTGCAGCCCACCCCCACAAGCGCTTACTGGAGTCCTGGTCTGTGGAGGGGGTGGGAATTTCCAGCTCAGCCTCTCAGTGGCTCACTGAGAGGCTGTGAGGTGGCGAACCAGTCATGTGGGCGGATCCTGACAATATGGTCGTGATCTTTTCCGAGCCTGGACCAGCTCTGTGATTTCAGCCCACTTTATGCTGATAACGGGTTACAGGAATGCAGAACGAACTGCACTCCTGTGATACACAGAAGAACAGCCACAGGAGCTTTGGTTGTACTTCTCCTTTAAGTCAGAGGAATGCACACTTTTATAGCTCATATCAATGCGTTACAATGTGATACATTATTGTTAAAGAGCATTATGTCAGCTTCAACGCAGCCCATTCATTACTTACTAATTACATGTATTTATATAGCATAGTGAATTTACACGTCACTTTACATACTGTGTTTTATCTGCCCTCAAGAAGCTTCCAACCTAGGGTCCCTACATCACATGCATCCATACACAAATACTAGGGCCAATTTAGACAGGCGTTAACCTACCAGTATGTCTTTTGAGTGTGGGAGAAAACCGGAGTACACAGAGGAAAGCCTGACAAGCACAGAGAGAACATGCGAACATGCAAGCTCCATGCAGATAGACGGGATTCAAACCGAGGACCCCAGTGCTGCAAAGCATAAGCGCTAACCACCGATATGTTAATGCCCTGGGGTGGCAATTAAAATGAATAGCACTGAAACGCAGTATGTGCGCAATAAAAAGTGCGTTAAGGCAATAGTGTGAATGAGCCCTAAAAGATATGTACCATGAAACCTAACAAATGTGCAGTTAAAGGCACTCAAATCACACAGCCCTGTGGCTGTAAAGTTTCACTCCGGCATTCAACTTGCAGACCTGCTAACTAAACCCTTATAGCTGCCGTATTCTCATCTACCAACTTTGATTCTGAGCCTATGTGTTCACTGGCTGAAGCCCAGCCCCCCCCCCCCCCCAGCAGCACTGTCACCTCCAAACCGCAGAGTGTAGAATGTTACAGAGACTGCTCATCATCTGTAGATTCTTGAAAGTGTACAGAGGAGCATCTGGTACAAAGGCTCTTATCACTTAAAGCACCTTCCGAAACATTTATTGGTTCAGAGCATTATATACAGCCTACGCGTTTCAGATTAAAAAAAAAACTTCCTCGGGGCTTGAGCAGTCAGAGTGCCCGCAGTGCTGTCAGGGGATGGTAGATTTTATCAAGCCTTAGGACACAGGTCCCTTTGTACACTCTGTTGTGTTTTTATATACAGTTAGGTCCATATTTATTTGGACACAGGTACAATTTTCATACTTTTGGCTCTGTATGCCACCAGAATAAAATTAAAACAAAACAATCCGATTTAATTTGAAGTGCAGACTTTCAGCTTTAATTCAAGGGGATGAACATAATATCAAAGTACAAATTTTAGGAACGGTGACCATTTTTATACAAAGAACCCCCATTTTCAGGGGCTCAAATATAATTGGACAAATGAATATAACCATAAATAAAATGTTTATTTTTAATATTTTGTTGAGAATCCTTTACTGGCAATGACTGCCTGAAGTCTGGAACCCATGGACATTACCAAAGACTGGGTTTCCTCCTTTCTGATGATTTGCCAGGCTCTAACTGCAGCTGTCTTCATTTGTTCTTTGTGGGTCTTTCTGCTTTTAGTTTTGCCTTCAGCATGTGAAATGCATGCTCAATTGGGTTGAGATCGGGTGATTGACTTGGCCATTGCAGAATATTCCACTTATTTTCCTTCAAAAGCTCCTGGGGTGCTTTTGCATTGTGTTTTGGATCATTGCCCTTCTTTACTATGAAGCGCCGTCCAATCAACTTTGCTGCATTTGGCTGAATCTGGGCTGACAGCATATCGCTAAACACTGCAAAATTTGTGCGGCTGCTTCTGTCTTCCGTCACATCATCAATAAACACCAATGACCCAATGCCACTGGAAGCCATGCATGCCCATGCCATCACACTGCAAGTTCCACCATGTTTTACAGATGACGGTGTGTGCATTGGATCATGAACTGTTCCAAGCCTTCTCCACACTTCTGGTTATTCTGGTACAGATTCATCTTCATTTCATCCATCCAAAGATTGCTTTTCCAGAACTGGTCTGGCTTTTTTAGATTTGTTTTTTTAGCAAAGACTAATCTGGCTTTTCTATTCTTCAAGCTTATGAATAGTTTGCACCTTGAGGTGAACCCTCTGTATTTGCTCTTGTGAAGTCTTCTCTTGGTTGTCAACTTCGACAATGATACGCCGACCTCCTGGAGAGTGTCCTTCACTTATCTGGATGTTGTGAATGGGTTTTTCTTTACCATAGAGAGGGATCCTGCGATCATCCACCACTGTTGTCTTCCGTGGACTTCCAGGCCTTTTTATGTTGCTGAGCTCACCAGTGCGTTCTTCTTTCCTCAGAATGTATCAAACTGTTGATTTGGTCACTCCTAATGTTGCTGCTGTCTCTCTGATGGATTTGTTTAGTTTTTGAAGCCTTACAATGGCCTATTTCACTTGTATGGACAGATTCTTTGAACACATGATGTAAGTTCACTGCAATAGATTCCAAATGCAAATACCACACTTAGAATCAACTCCAGACCTTTTACCTGCTTAATTGATGAAAAAATAACAAAGGAGTAACCGACACCTGGCCATGAAACAGCTTTTGATTCAATTGTCCAATTACTTTTGAAAAAGGGGGTTGGCTATTCCTAAGAGCTGTAATTCGTAAACCCTTCCTCCGATTTGGATGTACATACCCTCAAATTAAACCTGAGAGTGTACACTTTCAGCCCATACCCATTATATAACTATAGCTTGATAATGTTTGGCCAATACCTGAAAAGAACTAAAATTGTGCCTGTGTCCTAATATATATGGACCTAACTGTATGACTGATCAAGCACTGCAGAAGGGGTAGGCTTTTTTTCCCCCTATTTCCCAAATACATCCCATTGGATGTATTTAATGCTCTAAAAGTGTAAGTCCAGGCAAAACCTAATGCTAAACCTAATCTAACCACATAATGCAAAAATTGCTGTACTTGCCTATTCTGCAGCTGATCCAGTCTGGTACCCACATCAGCTGTCAGGGGCAGCTTCAGTGTGGAGGTGGGTGCAGGAGAGGCAGCCGACAACTGAAGCCCCATAGCAATTCTATGGATGACGTCACTTCCCAGGCATTTCACAGCTGTTGACGGTCCTCTCCTGCAGACAGCTTCCGCTGCTGGAAACCGGACCAGATCCGCTGCAGAATAGGCAATACAGTGATTTTTGTTTTACGGAGTTAGATAGATTAGGTTTAGAATGTGACAAAGAAGCTTTAGCTTTAGTTAGGTTTTGCCTGAACTTCCACTTTAACCATTAAAGGATTTGCAAATCTTGTCTTTTTTTTTTTTCTTTTAAAATAACAGACATGTTATACTTACCTTGCCTGTGTAGTGGTTTTGTACAGAGCAGCCCAGATCCTCCTCTTCTCCTGTCCCTGGCTGGAGCTCCTGGCCTCTCCCTCCTGTTGGGTGCCCCCACAGCAAGCAACTTGCTATGGGGGCACCCGAGCCAAGCCACAGCTCTGCATATCCATTCAGACACAGATTCGTTCCTAGGCCCCGCCCACTCTCCCTTTATTGGCTGTGTTTGATTGACAGCAGGGGGAGCCAATGATGCTTCTGCTGTGTCTCAGCCAATCAGGAGGGAGAGTACTGGACAACAGAGACACTTGTGGACATCACTGGATTGAGATGGGGTTTAGCTGAGTATTAGGGGGCTGCTGCACACATAGAATGCATTAAGATAATAAAAACTTCTGCCTTTACAACCCCTCTCCTCTATTCACTTTCAGAATCTACCATCTGGCGAGCATTTCCTTGCGTCAAGGAGAGGTAGCAGCCTAGGACCAGATCCGGATCCACCCATGCTTCTTTGAAGATAAAATCATTTTATGGTAGATCCATCTGAACCAGTTTTTACTTCTATTGGTTCAACGCTATCACATACACACACATCAGGAGTCTGCTGATCATCAGGTAAGCCCAGCAAAATATAGTGGGCCTTTTGATGTTAGCATAGTCAAGGCTTTTGCTGTATAGTGTTGGCCGCTAACTGATTTTTAATGGTTCCCTGAAGCAGTGGTAAAAGATTCAATGCTTGCCCAACACCATGGGTTCATGACCCGGTTCAATCTTTAGCAGTTTCATCACCCTTGCGTTGCCATATCTTATCATTGCGATAACCCGTCTGTGATTCCCGGAGCAATTCAATTAAAAGCCTCTGCTGCTTTTCAATGGGAACACAAGTCCCTTGCAAGGGCTGGAAGTAATTACGCCTTTCTTCATTTTTTTTTTTCTGCTTTTCTTATGTAAACCGCAAAAAACAATAAAAACTGAGGTTGACCTTATATAAAACATAATGCAAACACTGAAATTGCTGTATGAAAAAAAAAAAAAAGTCTTCCCGCCTAAGGAGAAATACTAACAACATTGCAAAGATTTTAACCGAGTCCAGCAACTTTCTGCAGAACCATAGCAGTCATATTAATTCTCTTAAAGGGAAAGTCCACCCAAAATTGGTGGTGCCAGTACAGGGACTTGGACCATATTCTCGAGAATGTGGACAAGCAGCTGAGCTTGAATACTCCATGTAATGCTATGGATAGTGTAAGAAAGCGGGCTTGGCCATACTGCTCAGTATAAAGCCGCGTACACACGGGCGGACTGTCTGGCCAACTAAGTCCGTCAGACAATCCGACGGACAGTCCTTCCTACTTTTGAATGAACGGACTTGACCACACACGATGAACAGACAGTCCGTTAAAAGCTTGCGCGATGACGTGTACAGCACGTACGACGGGACTAGAAATACGACGTCCAATACTCAGCAATGCAACCTTCCGCCGTGTAAATCCTTTCTGAGCATGCGCCATACTTAGTCCGTCCAACTAGCCTACTCACGAGCGGACTGTCCGCTGAAATGTGTTTCAGCGGACTAAGTTGGACAGACAGTCCGCCCGTGTGTACGCGGCTTAAAGGTTTTAGTTGTGGCCAGACAGAGCCCAGTTCTTAGCAGATTTGTGTTCTAAGATCCCCGAAAGTTATATGAAGCTTGCTGGTTTTTACACCTAGCAATGTAAACTGAAAATCAGATGGCCCTAATGTTATCATAAAAGGATATACATTCGCCAAAAAATACAAATGTGAAAGCCATAAAAAAATGTACTTTAACCTTTTCAGTACTGGGAACTTTCACCCCCTTCCCGCCGAGGCCAATTTTCAGCTTTCAGCGCTGTCATACTTTGAATGACAATTGCGGTCACGCAACGCTATACCCATATGACATTTGTATCATTTTTTTTTTTAAACAGATATAGATTTATTTTGGTATTTAACCACCACTGCGTTATTTTATTTTTTTTGCTAAACAAATAAAGAGACTGAAAATTTTGTATAAAAAAATAACGTTTCTTAGTTTCTGTTATAAAATTTGGCAAATAAGTAATTTTTTTCCTCTAGTGATGTGCGAAGATTAGGCTGCACTGATGGGAACTGATGAGGCTGCACCGATGGGCATTTATGGGAATGGATGGGGCGGGATTAAGGGACGGGTCATCTGGAGACCCGCCCCTTATGACGTCACCGCCCGGAACATGATGGGTGGTAACGTCATAAGGGGCGGGCCTCTGGTGACCCTGCCTCATGCCAATATAAGTAATGGCACAAGGCACACCCAGCATTAGAGTGGGAGTCAACATTGGAAGAAGAACAGAGCGAGAAGACAGCGGAGAAGACCCAACAGAGGCAGAAGACAGCGGACAGAGGGAGAAGAACCGGAGAGAGCTAGAAGACATCAGCAGAGAAGATCCGGAGAGGGGGAGAAGCAATCGTAAGTGACACCGGAGCTGCTTTAATAAAATTACTTTTAAAAACTGTGTACGGTTTTATTTTTGACACTTGTACAATGTACCCCATACTCATTCACATAGGGTGGGGGCCGAGATTTGGGTGCCCCCCTTGTTAAAGGGGGCTTCCAGATTCTGATAAGCACACCGCTCACAGACCCCGACAATCAATGGCCAGTGTCCAATCCTCCTACAGGTGACACTAAAACCTGACAGTATATGACTTCCTGTGACCCTCAATGGACGAAAAAGAAATACTTTAAACAGCTGAACAGTTTCTTCTAACTCTTGGTAAGAGCTCTATGCTGAGGTCCTGGTTCTGCACACCATTAGTAGAGACTCCAAGTTCCATGCCTACTTTTTATAAACTAGTCTTCCTTATGAACAATGTGTATGTACAATATACACTATATTACCAAAAGTATTGGGACGCCTGCCTTTACACGCACATTAACTTTAATGGCATCCCAGTCTTATTCCATAGGGTTCACTATTGAGTTGGCCCACCCTTTGCAGCTATAACAGCTTCAACTCTTCTAGGAAGGCTGTCCACAAGATTTAGGAGTGTTTACAGGAATGTTTGACCATTCTTCCAGAAGCGTATTTGTGAGGTCAGGCACTGATGTGGAAGAGGAGGCCTGGCTCGCAGTCTCAGCTCCAATTCATCTCAAAGGTGCCGTAGACAGCGGCGCGCAGGCACACTGAGCACGGCACCATCAACGACGAAGATGCCACGTGTGTTGGCTCCCGTGCGCATGCGCG
Organism: Lithobates pipiens; assembly: GCF_037356315.1. NCBI lineage: Eukaryota > Metazoa > Chordata > Amphibia > Anura > Ranidae > Lithobates > Lithobates pipiens. The sequence goes on along the minus strand of NW_027507785.1, from coordinate 69,596,050 downwards.
GGAGTGAACTCATCACGGCTTCGCCGAATGACAGCGGTGGAGCAGCGAGATCCCACCGAGAAGATGGATGCGCCGGACTACAAGGGACAGCGGTGACTTCGCTGGCTCCTGTGTCAGGTAAGTGACACATAATGGACTACAATTCGATACTATGTGATGCATAGTAGTCCATTATGCTTTGCCTTTGCAGGGAATGAAAGAGGAAGTAAACTCATCAGGTTTTACTTCCTCTTTAAGGCATCAGCATACCAAGACATTTCAAACAATTTCATGCTCCCAAGTTTGTGGGAAGAGTTTGGGGATGGCCCCTTCCCGTTCCAACATGACTGAGCACCAGTGCACAAAGCAAAGTCCATAAAGACATGGATGAGCAAGTTTGGGGTGGGAACTTGACTGGCCTGCACCTGCACACTGCCCTGTCCTAAACCAGATAGAACACTGATGGGATGCATTAGAGTGGAGACTGCGAGCCAGGCATTCTCATCCACATCAGTACCTAACCTCACAAATGCGCTTCTGGAAAAATGGTCAAACATTCACATAGACACTCCTAAACTTTGTGGACAGCCTTCCCAGAAGAGATGATGAAGCTGTTATAGCTGCAAAGGGTGGGCCAACTCTATATTGAACCCTATGGACTAAGACTGGGATGCCATTAAAGTTCATCTGCGTGTAAAAGCAGGCATCCCAATACTTTTTCTTAATATAGTATATGTGTAAAGCGCTGCTAAAAATTAATGCCACTATAGAAGTACCCCTAATAAATATAATAAATAATGTAACCGGAGGAGTTGGCACACACAAAAAGGTTGAAGGAACATCCAAAACGTCCAGGAGCAATGTTAGCCCTTGTACACACAGTCGGAGATTCCGATGGAATGTGTCCTATCGGACCGTTTTGTCAGATATTCCGACTGTGTGTGGTCTGCATCGGACTGTTTCCGTCGGAATATCCGACGGACCAACTTTTCCAACAACATGCTCCGATCGGACATACTCCGATCATGTGTAGCCTACTCCGACGGACAAAGTGCCATGCATGCTCAGATCAAATTCCTAGACCAAAGCTATTGGCTACTAGCCTGAACGTAGTCCCGTCGTAACAAAATAACGTCATCACGTTATGTACAATCGGATTTTCCGACAACTTAGTCCGACCGTGTGTATGCAACATCACTTCCGGACCTCTTCCAGAATTAATCCGTCGGAATTACTGACGGATTTGGTTGTCGGAATCTCCGACCGTGTGTACAAGGGCTTAGAAATTGAGAGACAGTTGGATCTTCTACTTTGGGTATCTAAGGCATATTCAGCCAACTGGGCTCTACCTATAATTAAAATATTACTTTTGGGTGAACTAGCCTTTTAAAAAGGTAAACACTGGTTTGAATCTTGGCCGGTTCAGCAGGGACCTGACTAAATTTGATCCATCTATGGAGAGGATTGTATTCAATTCATCGTTTGACTTGAGTACAATCAGCATGTTGAATTTTTGCGTGTGATTATTGCCAGCAGCTATAGCCGATAGCAATAATCACTGCATTCTCCCAGAAGAGAAGGCTCCCCGTGCCCCCGGAGAATATAAAAGCTCCGCAGGAGGGATTCCCCCATGATGGGGGTGAATTTTGCGATTTTTCTTCCTGCAAACTATGCTTGCCCTTTAATGGCAGTAAAGGACATACCAAACGACTCTATTTGTAAGCAGAATTCCAAAATGCTTGACTACTCCTTTGTTATTATGGACTGAGCTGAAGAACACGCTCTGCTCCTTGCTTTTCCAGATGTTCCGATTCATCCTAGACATTAAATAGGCTGCTTATCTATCATCAGCTGCAATTCTCCCTTTTGTTTTTCAGGTAATAAACTTCAAAAAGCTACATGCGATAGTCACATAGGTCCTCGGCGAAGCTGCGCGTCGGGATTCCTCTTTTACGTTTTCAAAGAGCGATCTGGTCTCACGCACGCTGTGCAGACATCGCTCCGGGCTCTGATATGATCAAACTTTGATAATCCACCAAAGAATTGGCAGCCCGCCAGTAACAGTGGGAAGGCGGCTGAGCTGGGAGGCTGGCATCAATGGGAAGGGCATGAGGAGAATGTGATTTGTGGAATTTAAAGGGAAAAGCTGAGCAGGACAAAAATGCCCTGAAACCCTATATACTGTGAGGTTATATACACAAGACAATCTTTTGCTGGTTGACAGACAGGAGACATTCCTACTATCCCCTTCTAAAAGATGAATTCCACATTTAAATGTATATCTAAACCCAAGAAAAAATTTTTTCTATTATATTATATTAAAGTGGTGTTGCCACCAAAAAAAAAAAAAAAAAAGCTTAAAATTTATAAAAAATAAAATAAAATAATAATAATTAGAAAAAATAATAATATTTTTTCTCACCTCTAAATGCCTGTTGCTAGGGGATCCCTCGTAGTCTGCCTTCACTTCCCCTCGCGCCGCACAGTCATCTGGGACCTGTCACGTGTCCCAGATGACTGTGCGGTGTATCTCAGAGCGGGGAACGAGGGGGGCTTCGTTCCCCCGCATCACTGGACCCTGGGACAGGTAAGTGTACGATTATTAAAAGGCAGCAGCTGCAGTATTTGTAGTTTTTTTTTTTTTTTTTTTTAGGGGGGCACCCCACTAATAAATTATAATATATATATATATATATATATATATATATATATATATATATATATATATATATATATACACACACACACACACATACGTAGATACATACATACACACACATACAGTCTATACCTATATTTCAACTTACCCAGTCCTTCGATGTAGTGGCTACATTCATTTTCTTTTTTGTTCACGTGGTGATCCTGCCAGTAAAACACTTTCCGGACCTAGGGCGACTACGCTAAGGGCCGGTTCACACTGCAGGCGATGCGAGGCGACACCGACTTGCCTCGCCGCGACCTGCCGCGACCTGCCGCGACCTCAGCGGCAACTTGCAGATGACTTCTGTATAGAAGTCAATGCAAGTCGCCCCGAGGTCGCCCAGAAGTAGTACAGGAACCTTTTTTCTGAGTCGGAGCGACTCGAGTCGCTCCTCTCAGAACGGTTCCATTGTACAGAACGGGGGCGACTTGTCACACTGCGGCGAGGCGAGTCGTGTCGCCTCGCATCACCCGCAGTGTGAACCCGGCCTTTACTGTAACAGATCTATGGAATAGCAGCATTGTCCCCTAGAACAGGAAGTTTGCAGAGCATGTCCGCTTCTCCTCAAGTGTAACTACTGCAGAATATACAGCATCATGTCACATAACTAAGCTCCATGTCATGCTGAATGAACAAAATTATTAATGTATCTTTAAAAGAAGACTATCTTTAGATAGATTTTTTACTCCAAAAGCATTTTATTAAAATAAATTAGATTTATTTTTTTTTAATTTTTTTATCAATTTAAAAAATCTGATTTAAAAAAAAAAAAACGTAGTGTGTTCATGTGGTGGTTTCTCAGTGATCATTACCTTCCCCAATTCATACACCATGGACAAATAAAGTGCTCATAATTCTGCAAGTGATGATGCAACATTATCAACAAAGGGAAGTACACTAGATTGATTACCAAAAGTATTGGGACACCTGCCTTTACACGCACATCTACTTTAATTGTATCCCGGTGTTAGTCCCTAGGATTCAATCTTGAGTTGGCCCACCCTTTGCAGCTATAACCCTTCTTGGAAGGCAGGGATGGTGGGTCAGCATCCCCGAGCTTTGGCGTTCGGAACATAGTCCATGTGGGTCTTGAATATGAGCGCAACTGCACCGACTTGATAGGCGTTTTAGTCCACTGGCTCGGCCTATCCTTATAAACCCACTTAGACATGGCTGCTGCAAGCCTGATGAAGGACCGCGCCTCCCGCCTTCTCTCCCGGATCTGACGCCACCAGCTGTCATCTGTGCATCCACGCCATTAGGGAGCCCTGAGCACCACCAGTGTGGCCCAGACAGACACCATACACAGTGAACTGGACGCAGCTTGCAGCAGTGGGAGCCGGTTACATGCTTGTGAGTTTTTTACTTTTTGCATTTCCTTTATATACTGCACTCAGATGGCACTGCTCATTTTCTTTTCATTGATCCTTACAGAGTTGCTTTTAGCTCCCCCAGCTGGCATCCACTGTACAGTGCAGTATCTTATGGACTTATATTGGACTTTCTACTGACCGTTCAATAGTCAATACAGGGAGTCCCCGAGTTACGATAATCCGACTTGCGAACGACTGGTGGCACCGGTGGGCACATAGAAAACATTGGAAACGAAACGAAAACGCACAGAAAACATCGGAAACGCCATTCTGCACATGAGTGTCTGGATTACGAACAAATCCAACTTCAGAACAGACAGTCCCTAACCAGTTGGTAACTGCCTGTATTGTAGTAATCCATATCTTGACCATTGGTTCCCTGTTACCCTATCTCTTTATGAGCCCTCTTTTCTGCCCTTTTTTAGTGTTCTGAATGGAGCCAGCGCTAGAGGAAGCACGGCTGCAGAGGGAGCAGAGCCACATAAGGCAATGCTTCCTGTATAGCACCCAATGATACCAATTGCTCTCCACCTGGGACAGCAATAGCCGGCAATACCTGTAGCAAGGAAGATTCCTGAATGGAAGATTATTTACTAAAGGACAGTTTATATTCTAAAACTACAGTGTGTGTGTGTGTGTGTGTGTGTGTGTGTGTGTGTGTGTGTGTGTGTGTGTGTGTGTGTGTGTGTGTGTGTGTATATATATATATATATATATACACATACATACATATCTCTTCTGCGGTGGCTACTGGGCTGATCGGTTCCCTGCACTAAGCCATACATTTCTGTTATTCCCTGCAGGTTTGGTGCGCTTTCAGAAAGTACACACCCTGCAGGATATAATTGAAGTCTCTGGGAAAGTGCAGCTAACCCTGCACTGCATCCGTGCTGCGGGTAAACTGCAGAGCATCAGTGTGAAAGCAGCCTTAGGCCCCTTTTACACAATCGGTCCGATTGGGTCCACCTGTCTTTTTTTCAGGTGGACCCAATCGGACCCTCCATTCACCTCTATAGAGGTAAACGGACTTGTGTCTGTTTACACCCGCCTACCTCCAATCCGAGTAAAAGTGTTGCATTGTTTAACATTCAGGTAAGACTTTCAGGCAACTTCTGAGGGTTAACATTGAAGTCTATGGCCCTCAAGTTGCATGAAACTTGGACCAAAGTAGTGCCTGTACTACTGTACCTTTAAGTTGCTGCAACTTTAAGTCACGCATATATATGAATGGTTATCATTGGAAAACATGGGGAACGACTTGTCATACAACTCTGATGTCCAAAGTTGCATGACAAGTCGCACAAGTGTGAATTGAGCTTTAGACTATATCAGGGGCAATGAGGCACCCACAATGAAGAAAACAATGACAGGGACAGGCAATCACCTAGTGGTGCCTACACCTGGGGATTAGTGTGCTGGGCCCATCTTTTTACAGGGCTTCTGCCAAAGAACAAAAACGCACGCCTGCTGTTACTTAGAGTTTGGTAGGTTCACTTTAAGAGATGCTTTAAGCCCACAGCATATCAACATAAAAAAATAAAAATGAGAGAGTACCTCCAGCCTGGCCGTGATCCCTGGAGAGTCTCTATAAAGTGTCTGGCAGGAGCCAGAAGTTGCAGCACTGGTGGTCACACTTCTACCCTATCGCTGGAGCGCTGTAGTATTATTGCTGGCCGCTGTTCAAGCAGCTGGAGTGCTCACACAGCCCAAGCCAACTTTGTGTCTTCATCCCTCACGCAGCCGCAGTTAACCCTGTCATGGGCAGCCTGGCAGCTTTAACACTCATGGGCAGTTTTTCCTGATTATTCCTCGCCTCATTTGGCACGGCTAATATGTTATAATAATAGACTTGCTCAAAGGGCCTGTCCACTTAAAACTAATATTTTAGTTATATACGGCTGCTAGTGGGTTGATTTGCCTACATGTTTACTACATCCCTTATATCTAGCTATGGGATCTAGTTAGATTCACCTAGCTATGTCAGTGACCTTGCCAAGTTACTCATAGCTAACTGGATACTGCAGACTACATAGGATCAATGGTCTTTGTCCAGCCTCATTAGTCTCTAATGATGGGCAAGACTCTTAAGGCAGCCCAAGACCATGTGATTTTTAGCCGATGCTGAACAAAATAATTTTTACTCATAATGATGTAGTGATGGTGATTTACAGGAAGTATTCTCTGATTTCTGTTATGCTGCATTTTTACTTATTTCTTTTGCTTGAAGCTGATCTCCTGCTAGATCTAAAACTCTAAAACGAATAAATGAATACAGCTCTACAGTTATTAATACATAATTAAAAGGAATTTCAAATTTACTCTATGGTCCCAAGCTGGTCTCTGTCGAATACTTGATGTTGTTACTGATACCTCCCTTAGATCTTTCTCAGCCCTTCAGACCCAACACGGCTTACCTCCCTCTGAATTCTACCGTTACCTCCAAATAGCCCACTTTGTTAAATCAATAATTGGATCCGCCACATCTCTCACCAATATGTCTTTTTTCGAGAAAACTTGCTCCTCAGACCCTCATGCCCCGGGTACTATCTCAGCTATCTATGCCCACCTAAACAACTCCTCTACTACCCTTCCCTCCTATGCTGCGCAGTGGTCCAAGGACCTACACCTGACCCTTGATACGGAAAGCTGGTCCCATGTGTGGGCTATGACTAAATTGTCGACTCAAAACATAGTAGCCCTAGAAGCTAACTATAAAGTACTCATGAGGTGGTATCTAGTCCCAGCTAGGATCTCCAAATTCCTACCGAATTACTCTCCAGTATGTTTCCGAGGCTGTGGGGAAGGGGGTACACATGTTCATATTTGGTGGACATGCCCGATAGTAAAGCGCTTCTGGCTGGCAATTTTCCAAATTGCTTCAACACTGTTACATGATACCTTAGCCCCCGACCCGGCCATAGCGCTCCTAAATCATATCCCGGAAGACTATAACAAATCGCAATGCCGTCTCCTCCTCCAATTGACTACGGCCGCAAAACAGACTATTGCTAAAGCTTGGAAGACCCCGAATCTTCATATTACCGAAACTAAGCATAGAGTGACTCATGCCATGATCCATAGCAAGATCGAAGCGACGTTGCTGGACCGTGTCCCTCGCCACTCGCGAATTTGGGCCCCATGTTTGGATAACTTTCTCCCCCAAGATTTTGACCAAACCCTTCTTGTACCATGAAATGAGTTCACACTCTGACTGTTTGATCTGATGGCTGCCTGGGGCCCCGGGCGCTCCTACCGACGCCGACCACTCCTCCCCCCCCCACCTCCACTTCCATTCGGTCCCCCCTTTACTTGCTATCTTTTTCTCCCCACTCTGTCCCCCCCTTCCCTTTTTTCTATTCTCTTTTTCTTTTTCCTTTTCTTCTCCTTTTTCTTAGCCCATGGCTTCATACAATATATTTGAGTTCTTTTTGTGCCATGAACAAGGTCTGTGTGCTGACGAATTTACTGTTCTTATGTTTTCTTATATCTCGACATAGTAGTTTTGTTGGTTATGTTGTAATTTGGTGGGGGGTTCTTCCCCCTATACCAGTTCCTACTCAATGATATTCATTATTCTCCTTGTTCTAACTTGAAGAGAGTTAGCGTAATACTCTTTGCTATGTATGCTCTGTGTCTAATAAGTTATGCTTTCTTTGTTTATGTTCTTGACTTATATCCCTGTTAAACTAATGTCATGCGCTGTATCTTCAGTCTTGAATGTGTCTGGCTGCAACCTTTATTCTTATGTTTCTATTCAATAAAAAATTTGAACAGAAAAGGAATTTCAACTTACCTGTGAATTCCTCATCTTAGCCCTTGTACACACGGTCGGAGATTCCGACGGAATGTGTCCGATCGGACCGATTTGTCGGATATTCCGACTGTGTGTGGTCTACATCGGACTGTTTCCGTCGGAGTATCCGACGGACCAAGTTTTCCAACTTGTTGGTAAAATTTTCCGACAAAATGCTCCGATCGGACATACTCCGATCAGGTGTAGAGAATTCCGATCGGACAAAGTGCCACGCATGCTCAGATCAAATTCCTACACCAAAGCTATTGGCTACTAGCGTGAACGTAGTCCTGTCGTAACGAAATAACGTCATCATGTCGGATTCTCCAACAACTTTGTACGACCGTGTGTATGCAACAGTTTCAGACAAAATCCTTCAGACAAAATCCGACGGACAAAATCCGAAGGATTTGGTTGTCGGAATCTCTGACCGTGTGTACAAGGGCCTAGAGTATGATACAGGACTTTTATATATAGACCAGGGATATGCAATTAGCGGACCTCCAGCTGTTGCAGAACTACAAATCCCATGATGCCTTGCAAGACTCTGACAGCCACAAGCATGACACCCAGAGGCAGACGAATGATGGGACTTGTAGTTTTGCAACAGCTAGAGGTCTGCTAATTGCATAACCCCGATATAGACCATGGGTTATATGCTGCTACCTCAGGTGATTGAACACTGGCAAAAACTTTTGCTAGGGTCACCTTAGATCAGTGATGGCGAACTACATTTCCCATGATGCTTATGCACTCTGCAGCATAGTTGAGCATCATGGGAAATGTAGTTCCAAAACATCTGGGGTGCCAAGGTTCGCCATCACTGGTCTAGATCATACCCATGTAACCCTGCCTAATTATTCTGCGAGGCTCTGGTTTTTAAGCAATAAGGAATGATCAAGACACGGAGGGGAGGGATCTGTGTAACGTATTGTACTCCAAGGTGAGGAATTTACAGGTAAGTTTAAACTCATATCACAATTGTACAGTACAGGAGACAGGGCTGGTATTCATAGACCAAGGGACATTGCCCAAATCAACTAAGAGGCAGGCAGCAACATGACTATTGGCTGGTAAAATTTTTCCAAAAAGACCAACAAGAAAACTCACAGATTTAAAGAGAAATTTCCCTTAATAAAAAAAAAAATAATTCAAAGTCAGCAGCTACAAATACTGCAGCTGCTGAATTTTAATAATCGGACACTTACCTGTCCCAGGGTCCAGTGATGCGGGGGAACGAAGCCCCACTCGTCACCCCTCCTCTCGGCAGCGCTGGCATTGCAACTGTGGGCACCCGGCCGTGATTGGCCACGCAGTCATCTGGGACCTGTCACGTGTACCAGATGACTGACAGGAGGGAGGGGGCGGAGCTGAGCCCTTCCTACACCAAGGGGAAGTGACGTCAGGTGCCTGGGCACTGAAGGAGGCAGACTACGAGGGACCCCCTAGCAACAGGCATTTAGAGGAGAGTTAAAAAAAAATAATTTCCAATGTTTTATTTTTGATTTAATTTTTTAGGAATTTTAAGCTTTTTTTTTGTTTGGTGTGTGGAACACCACTTTAAAGAACCAGAATAATACACTTAAGCCCCATACACACTATCAGTTTTTCTGCTAAGTTTTTCCTTCAGATTTACCAAAACCATGTAGTAGAAGGGCCTGCCTGATTGCATACACATTGAAACTCCTAATGTTTGACCTCATATTATATGGTTTTGGTAAATCTGAAGGAAAAACTCAGCAGAAAAACTGATAGTGTGTATGGGGCTTAAGATAACAGCTTGAAGCACCTTGCAGCCTAAGCTCATATCAGCTGAAGCCTGAACACCAACCTGGTAGAACTTGGAAAATCTGCAAATCTGGGACACAAATGGTTGATGCTGAAAATTTACATAATGTTGATGGGTAGTTTTGAGTCCTGTCGTTACCACGTTCCAAGTCCCGTAAAGGAAAGACTTTCCCAGTTCCAAGGTAAGAGATCCAGCATACCAGGGAAAGCTTTGCTCGACTTGGCAGAAGCATTGGGTGATCCAAATATTTGGTCTGCTTGTTTCACATATTGAAGATGTTGGATGGCAGGGGTTTAGAGTGGAATAAGGCCACCCCCCTGAAAAATTCCCGCCAAGGCAAACGTCTTGTTTGCCTCAATAGATACGCCCCTGGTAACAGACATTTGCATTGACATGCTGTGTTTAGAAGGGCAAAAGTAACCGGCTGATTGTTCACACTCAGCCACTACATGACACCTCTGCAAGGAATCATTGGAGTACATTGGTCACATTAATGGCACCACATTTCTTCACCCCTGATTTAGGCATGGACAGTGCATCTTGCACCATACAACCACAAATGATTAAGAATGGAATTTCAAATCTTTTAATGGACAGGTGTGCATCAAACTGAATGCTTTTGGATATGCCCAGAGTTTAGATACCAGCAAACAGACAAATAAAAAAAAAAAATCTTCCTCTCATCAGAAAATTATCATCTGTAACCAAATCAACACAGCCCATGGAGCGCTACTCATTTATTCCTAAATAACACCAATATTGTAATATTTAAAGTGGTTGTAAACCCTTACAAACCACTTTGACCTACAGGTAAGCCTAGATTAAGGCTTACCTGTAGGTCCAAGAAATATCTCCTAAACCATATAGGTTTAGGAGATATTTGCCCGAAAACGGGCACCGCTGTCTACGGCGCATGCGCCGTAGACAGCGGCGGGCAGGCGCACTGAGCGCGGCATTCTCAGCGACGGAGCTGCCGCGCGTGTCGGCTCCCGTGCGGATGCGCGGGAGTGACGTCATCGCGGCTTCGCCAAATGACAGCGGCGGAGCTGCGAGACCCCACCAACAAGATGGATGCGCCGGACTACAGGGGACAGCGGCGACTTCGCTAGCTCCTGTGTCAGGTAAGTGACACATAATGGGCTACTAGGCGATGCATAGTAGTCCATTATGCTTTGCCTTTGCAGGGAATGAAAGAGGAAGTAAACTTATCAGGGTTTACTTCCTCTTTAATTTGCAGAAACCATAACCTTGTAAGTACATACCTCAAACCAACACAGGAATCCACTCAGTTTTCTGATATTCCATACAGACTCAACCTGCAATAGATGAAAACAGATTAAACACATTCAAAAGGGCAGTTTGATGCTGAAAAGTATAGATAACACTAGTAATTAGGACATAAGCCCTCCATACCATTAAAAAATACATTTACCTTTACCCCTCCCCCCAATGCTTAGAAGAACCTCTACTGAATGCCATTGCAGATGAGGAAGGAGTTTCAGGGGAGGAAAGATGTATATCAGGGAGAGCTCAGGTGTTAAACACAAAGCCTGCAGGCGGAATCGCCAAGCCATTTCATGTAGCCTTCAAACCTCTCCTGCAGCTGCAGCACCCCCTGGTCACCTCTCCCACCCTGTCTCAAAGTTGAGAGCAAGAGCAGGACAAAACTCCTCAGCCAGATGCTGCACTTCTCTGTGCAGCCACAGAGAGGCTTGTCTCTGACCTCCCCCCTCAGCAGTTGGCAGCAGAGAGGACAGAACTCCTTCTACAGATCCTGCACCTTTGTGCAGCCACAGCACCTCCTCGTCTCTTCCTCCCTTCATCTCAGCATTCAGAAAACTCCAGCAGATGACTCCAGCCGTCTTTTGGTCCTCCACCAGACCCTGCACATTCTGCTTGCCAACTCCGCCCCTGGGTTCTTCCCCGTAGCAGCAGATGGTAAGGGGGGTGCACTGACGTAAAGGAGGGTGGGGGCTCTTGACATCTGATGTAAGGGAGGAGATGGGGTGCTCTAGACACCTTGTCTTACAGGTTGGCAGAAAAATGTCAACAGACATAACAATGAATGCCGTGCCCTAGGACCACTCCCTCTAATGCATTTCACCGTATCGGGCTTAATCCCGATTGGTAAAAAACAAGTTAGAGGGGCAGGCCTAAGGTGGGGGGAAAAAGCTAGCAAGAAAAGTACATTTTTTCTTTGCAGAGCAGATTGAAGATGTCCATCCTCCTAGAACACTTGCAAAAAACTGACGCATAGTGAGGAGTAAGGAAGGGTTAACCTGGGCTGGGTCAAATTTTTTTTTTTTGGCCAGTGTCCCGTCCTCCTGTAGCCAGAAGAATAACCTGACAGTCTAATGCCTCATACACACGATCGGACTTTCCGACAACAAAACCGTGGAATTTTGTTCGAAGGGTGTTGGCTCAAACTTGTCTTGCATACACACGGTCACACAAATGTTGGCCAACAATTACAAACGTAGTGACGTACTACGTGGTTTTTCAGCTCTTTAGCGCCACCCTTTGGGCTCTGTTAATTTCGTGTTAGTAGAAGTTTGGCGAGTGTTGATATGTGCTTTTCAGTTCATTTCTGAAAGGCCGTTCGTCAACTAGACATGCAAAGAAAAGGGAATCTCACGGCTCCAGGAACACACATGCAGGTAGTTAACTATTCTCTCGGCCCAGAGGCCACAGGTGCAGGCAATTGACGATAGCAACAAACGAAAGTAGACTCTGGACTGCCGCACTCTTGAGAAAAAAAAACGCATTTATTTAAAAAAATCACATCCAAAAAACCCAACGAACACAGCAGACAAAAAGGCTGACGTTTCGCACTAGCAGTAGTGCTTACTCATAGCATGAGCTATGAGTAAGCACTACTGCTAGTGCGAAAAGTCAGCCTTTTTGTCTGCTGTGTTCGTTGGGTTTTTTTGATGTGTTTTTAAAAAAAAGAAAGGCGTTTTTTTCTCAAGAGTGCGGCAGTCCAGTGTCTACTTTCGTTTGATGCCGTCAACCAGACATGTTGCAGAAACTGAGGAGATAACGTATTATTTATTATTGGCCTTGGAGTAATTACTTTGACATTATTTTGTTGGTTGAATAATGATTTGATTTGGTATATTTTCTATATTTTTGGATGCATAGAATGCACTTTTAGGTTAAGTTCTATTGGCAGATAGCATGTCTAATTGTACTTGTTTTCTTTTTTTAATGCACAATAGAACAATTGTGTAGAATAATACTTGGCTATGTGTTTTACTTCAAAATGAAAGTTTGGGAGTAGACAGTTACATTTTTAAAAATACAATGTAAAATTGACAAGGGACACCAACATAGTTGTATCTTTTTCCTCAGTTTAGGCCAATACGTATTCTTCTACATATTTTTGGTAAAAAAAAAAAATATATATATATATATATATATATATATATATATATATATATATATATATATAGCAATTAGCGATTGATTGGTTTGCGCAAAAGTTACAGCGTTTACAAAATAGGGGATAGTTTTATAGCATTTTTATTAATATTTTTTTTTACTATTAATGGCGGCGATCAGCGATTTTTATTGTGACTGCGACATTATGGCGGACACATCGGACATTTTTTACACCATTGTCATTTATACAGCAATCAGTGCTATTTAAATGCACTGATTCCTGTGTAAATGACACTGCTAGTGAAGCAGTTAACCACTAGGGGGCAGTGTAGGTGTTATGTATGACGTTATGGTTTTTTATTGTAAGGGGCGTGGCCTGGCATGTGACGTCACTGATTGTCTTTCCCTATATCAGGGAACAGACGATCGGTGACAGCCACACTAGGAAGCACGGGAGAGGTTTGTTTACACAGACTTTTCCTCGTTCTTAAGCTCGATTGGGTCCGCTGGTCCCACTGCCACGGTCACGGAGCTCAGGACCAGGTCGGGAGCGCACCGGCCCCCGACCCAGGGCTTGGCACTTAAACAGCAACGTACAGGTATGTGCTCGTGCCCAGCCATGCCATTCTGCCAGCGTACATCGGCGTGAGGCGGTCCTTAAGTCGTTAATTGCACATATATTCTTATGGAAAAAATTTTGTTAAAGTAAATGGTCTGGTGACAGGGTCTCTTTAAATGTTTTTATAGATTAGAGTTCATGTCTTCATACAGTGCCTTGAAAACATACTCATACCCCTTGAAATTTTCCACATTCTGTCATGTTACAACCAAAAAACGTAAATGTATTTTATTGGGATTTTATATGATAGACCAACACAAAGTAAAACATAATTGTGAAGTGGAAGGAAAATGATAAATGGTTTTCAATATTTTTTTTAAAAATAAATATGTGTAAAGTATGGCGTGCATTTCTATTCAGCCCCCTTTACTCTGATACCCCTAACTAAAATCTAGTGGAACCAATCGCTTTCAGAAGTCAATTATTTACTAAATAGAGTCCATCTGTCTGTAATTTAATCTCAGTATAAATACAGCTGTTCTGTGAAGCCCCCAGAGGTTTGTTAGAGAACCTTAGTTAACTAACAGCTTCATGAAGGCCAAGAAACACGCTAGACAGGTCAGGGATAAAGTTGTGGAGAAGTTTAAAGCAGGGTTAGGTTATAAAAAAATATCCCAAGCTTTGAACATCTCACAGAGCACTGTTCAATCCATCATCTGAAAATGGAAAGAGTATGGCACAACTGAAAACCTACCAAGACATGGCCGTCCACTTAATCGGACAGGCCGGGCAAGGAGAACATTAATCAGAGAAGCAGCCAAGAGCCCCATAGGAACTCTGGAGGAGCTGCAGAGATCCACAGCTCAGGTGGGAGAATCTGTCCACAGGACAACTATTAGTCATGTACACACAAGTGGAATTTCCGACAGAAAAAGTCAGACGGGAGCTTTTCATCGTATATTCCGATCATGTGTATGCCCCATCTGACTTTTTAGATTGAAAATTCAGACGGACCTAGAAATAGAACATGTTCTAAATTTTTCCAACGGCACCAATTCCTATCGAGAAAAACACTCCTCTGTATGCTGTTCCGACGTACCAAAAACAACGCATTCTCTGAAGCAAGTACGAGACAGAAGCTATTGGCTACTGGCTATTGAACTTCCTTTTTCTAGTCCCATCGTACGTGTGTACGTCACCACGTTCTTGACGGTCAGACTTTGGTGTAACCATTTGTATGAAAGACAGCTTGAGCAGAATTCCGTTGGAGAAACCTTCAGAGTTTATGCCGACTGAAAAAAACTGCTTGTGTGTACACGGCATTAGTCGTGCACTCCACAAATATGGACTTTATGGAAGAGTGGCAAGACGAAAGTCATTGTTAAACGAAAGCCATATAAAATTCCCATTTGCGGGAAGCTATGTGGGGTGGACAGCAAACATGTAGAAGAAGGTGCTCTGGTCAGATGAGACCAAAATTTAACTTTTTGGCCTAAAAGCAAAACGCTATGTGTGGCGGAAAACGAACACAGAACATCACCCTGAACACACCATCCCCACTGAGAAACATATTGGTGGCAGCATCATGATGTGGGAATACTTTTCTTCAGCAGGGACAGGAAAGCTGGTCAGAGATGATGGGAAGATGGATGGAGCCAAATACAGGGCAATCTTAGAAGAAAACCTGTAAGCCCCTGTACACACAGTCGGAGATTCTGCCAACCAAATCCGTCGGATTTTGCCCGTCGGATTTAATCCGACGGATTGTGTCCGAAACTGTTGCATACACACGGTCGGGCCAAGTTGGCGAAAAATCCGATCTTTCAGAAAGTGATGACGTAATTTCGTTACGATGGGACTACATTCAGGATAGTAGCCAATAGCTTTGATGTAGGAATTTGATCTGAGCATGCGTGGCACTTGGTCCGATGAAAATGCTCTACACATGATCGGATTAGGTCCGACCGGCCCAGTTGGTCGGGAAATATTTCCAACATGTTGGAAAATTGGGTCGTACGGAGATTCGGACGGAATCAGTCCGATGCATACCACACACAGTCAGATTATCTGACGACACGGTCCGATAGGACTCATTCCGACGGATTCTCCGACCGTGTGTACAAGGCTTTAGAGTTGGAAAAGACTTGATAATGGGGCAGAGGTTCACCTTCTAGCAGAACAATGACTCTAAACCTACAAGCCAGAACTACAATGGAATGGTTTAGATCAAAGCATATTCATGTGTTAGAATGGCCCAGGCACAGTCCAGACCTAAATCCAACTGAAAATCTGTGGCAAGACTTGATATTTGCTGTTCACAGACGCTCTCCATCCAATCTGACAGAGCTTGAGCTATTTTGCAAAGAAGAATGGGCAAAAATGTCCCTCTCTAGATGTGCAAAGCTGGTAGAGACATCCCCAAAAAGACTTGCAGCTGTAATTGCAGTGAAAGGTGATTCTACAAAGTATTGTAAAAAAAAAAAAAAATTGGAAAACCATTTAACATTTTCTTTCCACTTCACAATTATTTGCCACTTTGTGTTGGTCTATCATATAAAATCCCAATAAAATGCATTTACGTTTTTGTAACATGACAAAATGTGGACATTTTCAAGGCTCTGTATCATATTTTTTAACTCCTCCACATTTGTTTTTTTCGATTTTGCGCATGACTATTGGGATAAGCCTTTTCTTACTGGTTTTGGTCACAAGATAAGGTCTTCAAATGGTTTTGTTATTCTGCTTGAGCACCACAAATCCCATCCTGAAACTTCTGTCCTGTGAAACTCTTAGCCCTTGTACACATGGTCGGAAATTCCGACGGAAAAGGTCCGATCGGACCGTGTTGTTGGATAATCCAACCGTGTGTGGGCCACATCGGACTTTTTTCGTCGGAATTTCCGACCAACAAAGTTTGAGAGCTGGATATAAAATTTTCTGACAACATGATCCATCCGGATTTTGTCCGATCGTTTGTAGAGAATTCCGATTGGACTAAGTGCCATGCATGCTCAGATCATATTACGAGATCAAAGCTATTGGCTACTAGCCGCAACGTAGTCCCGTTGCAACGAACGAACATCGCCAGGTTCCGAACAATTGGATTTTCCCGACGACTTTCCGCGTGTATGCGTCACCAGTGTCGGACAAAATCCGTTGGAAAAAATCCGTCGGATTTTATTGTCGGAATCTCCGACCGTGTGTACAAGGGCCTACAGTTCACAAAGCTGTTCTGAGCCAGCAAGACTGGCGGTCGGCTGCTCACTATCGGGTTAATCTACTGCGAAGCGCTTCTAACAGCGGAGTAGAAGCTGATCCTTTCAGAGAGAGAAACTCATTTTTCACCTGTCAGATTATTGCTCATTCCCCGTCTGCACGCCTCGCCTGTCAGAGAGGCCGGCTGCTCCCCATAATACAGGACTATTACGGCGGAATCCTCCAGACAGAACGCAGAGAGGGGGAAAAAAAATCCACTTACATTTCTCTCTCCTTCAGTGACACGGGTTTCATAGCAGTATGCCAGAAGCACATCGATCAGACCTAGGTACGCCAGCTGCTCCGCTCTCTTATCCAGCAGATACGACTTGTTGGTGAATTTTCTCAGCTGCTCCTTCTCCTTCTCTGTAAACGTGACTGCGCAGGGTAGAAAAAGGGAACATTTTCATTTTGGCCATTGAAAATTTGGCTCAGTAAGTTTTGACAATTACTCAGGCGGCCATTTATAGCCCAAACATAAAACGACAAGATGGAAAACACGAAGCGATCCCAAAAGAAAAACAAAATTGCACTTTATGAGGTTAGAAGAGGCTTTGAGCTGAAATATGCAGTTCTCACCCCCTACTGTGCTCATACACTGTATACAGAAAATCCCAGAAAGTATTCACAGCACTTTGCTTTTTCCACATTTTACAGGCTTATTCTAAAATGAATTAAAGTGGAGGTTCACACAAAAATTGAACCTCCGCTTTTTGGAACCCTCCCCCCCTCCGGTGTCACATTTGACACTTTTCAGGGGGGAGGAGGGTGCAGATACCTGCCTAAGACAGGTATTTACACCCACTTCCGGGCATAGACTCCCACGGGAGTCTATGCCTCTTGATGTCCCGCAAGCGCTGTCTGCTGGGACACACACGGGGCCCAGAGACAGCGCGGACCATTCTCATGGCGCTGCGCAACTCGCACATGTGCAGTAGGGAACTGGGAAGTGAAGCCGCAATGCTTCACTTCCCGATTCCCTCACCGATAATGGTGCCGGCAGCAGCCGAGAGACTGTTCGGCTTCGCCTGCCGACATCGCTGGACTCCAGGAAAGGTAGGTGTCCATTAAAAGTCAGCAGCTGCAGTATTTGTATCTGCTGGCTTTTAAATTTTTTTTTTTTTTTTTTTTTTAGGTGGACTCCATCTTTAAATTCATTATTTTCCTCAAAATTCTACAAACAGTACCCCATAATGACAATGTGAAAGAAGTTTGTTTGAAATCTTTGTAAATTTATTAAAAATAAAAAATAAATCCCATGTACATAAGTATTCACAGCCTTTGCTCAATACTTTGTTGAAGCTCCTTTGGCACCAATTACAGCCTCAAGTTTTTGTGTATCATTCTACAAGCTTGGCACAAATATTTTTGGCCAGTTTCTCCCATTCTGCAGGACCTCTCAAACCCCATCAGGTTGGATGAGGAGCTTCGGTGCACAGCCATGGTCAGATCTCTCCAGAGATGTTCAATTGGGTTCAAGTCTGGGCTCTGGCTGGGCCACTCAAGGACATTCACAGAGTTGTTCCGTAGCCACTCCTTTGTTATCTTGGTTGTTTGCTTAGGGTCGTTGTCCTGTTGGATGAACCTTCACCCCAGTCTGAGGTCCAGATCGCTCTACAGCAGGTTTTCATCAAGGATTTCTATGTACATTGCTGCATTCATCTTTCCCTCGATCCTGACTAGTCGCCCAGTTCCTGCCGCTGGAAAACATCCACAGGTTGATGCTGCCACCACCATGCTTCACTGTAGGGATGGTATTGGCCAGGTGATAAACGGTGCCTGGTTTCTTCCAAACATGACACTTGCCATTCAGGCCATAGAGTTCAATCTTTGTTTCATCAGACCAGAGAATGTTGTTTCTCATGGTCTGAGTCCTTTAGGTGCCTTTTGGCAAACTCTACGCGGGCTGTCATGTGCCTTTTACCGAGGAGTGGCTTCCAGCCCTTCACCCCCGACCGCTCAGTCTGGCCGGGTAGCCTGCTCTAGGAAGAGTCCTGGTGGTTTCAAAATTCTTCCATTTACAGATGGAGACCACTGTGCTCAATGGGACCTTCAATGCTGCAGAAATTTTTCCGTACCCCTCCACAGATCTGTGCCTCATTACAATCCTGTCTTGGAGGTTTACAGAAATTTCCTTGGACTTCATGGCTTGGTTTGTGCTCTGACATGCACTGTTAACTGTGGGACCTTATATAGACAGGTGTGTGCCTTTAGAAATCATGTCCAATCAACTGAACCTACCACTGGTGGACTCCAATCAAGTTGTAGAATCATCTCAAGGATGATCAGTGGAAACAGGATGTACCTGAGCTCAATTTTGACCGTCATGGCAAAGGCTGTGAATACTTATGTATATGTGATTTTTTTTTATTTTTAATAAATTTGCAAAGATTTCAAACAAACTTTTTTCATGTTGTCATTATGGGGTATTGTTTGTAGAATTTTGAGGAATATAATGAATTTAATCCATTTTGGAATAATGCTGTAACGTAACAAAATGTGGAAAAAGTGAACCGCTGTGAATACTTTCCAGATGCACTGTACACCCTCCTTTTCTAGTCACATATACTTTCCCCACCTTCATAGCAGTGAATTGTGCAGATCGATCATCCTGCCACTAAGAGTCCCATATATACAGTTCCATCCATCCACCGCAGGAGACATGCATACAGTTCTCTCCACCCCCTCTAATAACTATAATCCTGGCTCTACTGGCCTTTGTTGGTGGCACAGTGTTTATTGTTATGCCCAGAGCTTATTTTCAGCTGAAACATGGCAAAATTCTATTCCAGCATTGGTCCCGTGCTCAGCGCTATCTACTGTTTCTTATTAAAACACAGAAGACTAGCTCCTGGTGCTCATATGCCGACACCTCCACCCAAAAGATCTCGCTGCGCTGCTGGTCAATGAGGAGAGGTGGAGGCGCAAGTAAGTGTGGATAAAAACAAGCCTTCATGCATTTTGAAGAGGTAAGCAAGGCAGTGGAGGGTGTGGAGGTGGTGGTGGGGATGCAAAAGCGTGGGTTGTGGGGTTGCAAAGGTCAGAGCTGAGAAGGGGTGCAAAATTAAGGAACTGTAGAAGAGAAGTGCAGAGTTGGGCCAAGTCCAGAGGTGAGCTGTAAAATAGGGGAAAGGGTGTGCCGTGGACAGGGGGCGCCAAGGTGTGCAGCGCACAGGGGTAGCCAAGGTGCGCCACAGACAGGGGACATCGAAGTGCGCCGAGGACAAGGGGGAAGTGATGCACTGCAGACAGAAGGTGCCAAGGTGCGCTGAAGACAAGGCGGAAGTGGTGCGCCGTGGACAGGGGGCACCAAGGTGTTCTGAAGTGCACTGTGTCCAAGGGGGAAGTGGCGCGACATAGACAGGTGGTGCCCTGTGTACGAGGGGTGCAGAGGTGAGATGTGGATGGTTGTGGATGTGGGTGCAGAGGTGAGCTGTGATAAGGGAGTGCAGGGGTGAGCTATGGGTGGGGGTGCAGAGGTGAGTTGTGGATGAGGAGTGCAGAGGTCAATTGTGGACAGGGGGTGCAGAGATGGATTGTAGATGGTGGGGTGCACCTACTTCTCATAGGAGCAACTGGTGTGCAACCTTAGGAAGAGGAATACGCTTCTGCAACATCTGACAGTTGATGCACCAATAACGGTATAGGGGAAGAAAGTACCACTTCCAAAACAGGGGTCACTTGTCTGAGAAGGGGATCTTTGGGGATCTTTGAAATTAAAGTGATCCTGTACTTTGTCAGTGCAAAGTAACAGGTTAAAAATTTGATAAGAAAAATGGTGTCTAGTAATTCATGCTCTTTCCCCAATTTGGGGTGATTCTATGACTGAAAACCAACAGATAAATACTTATGGGACAGACCCCAAACAAAATAACAGTCACTAAGAAGAATCACAGAGCTTTGTATGAAATATTCAATGCTTTATTCTAGATTATCAAAAAATATACTAATAATAAAAAAATAAAAAAAAATAATAATCTATAAATCATCACCTTTAAAAACCTCTACAACACCCCTCTTTCACGCCTTATGCAATATGCTCACACAATGTTGCACACACTGTGCATGCATGTCATTTGAGCACCACTGTGAACCAAGATCAAATTTGTTGCAATATTGGCAATGCTGCTAATGCAGGGGTTGACAAATTTGCTTTGAATTTAAGAGCCAGTAAAAAAGTTAGGAGCCAGTTTTTTTTTCAGCTCCCGGGGTAAGGCCACTAATTTTCACCCCCTATCCCTAACTCACAATGGAGCACCCAGTCAATAACTCCATTGAAACGCTGTTACATCAGGGGTATGGGCTGACCAGAAAGAGTAAGGCTGGCAACAGATGGAACTGGCTGGCACTGGCAGGTGGCACTGGTTGCCACTGGAAGGCACGTGGAACTGCCAGATGGCACCGACAGGTGACACTAGTTGGCATTGGCAGGTGACACTGGTTTGGAACTGGCAGGTGACACTGGTTTGGAACTGGCAGGT
Organism: Lithobates pipiens; assembly: GCF_037356315.1. NCBI lineage: Eukaryota > Metazoa > Chordata > Amphibia > Anura > Ranidae > Lithobates > Lithobates pipiens. The sequence goes on along the minus strand of NW_027507785.1, from coordinate 69,574,739 downwards.
GACACTGGTTTGAAACTGGCAAGTGACACTATTGGCACTGGTAGGTGGCCCTGGTTGGTGATGGCAGGTGGCCCTGGTTGGCGATGGCAGGTGGCCCTGGTTGGCGATGGCAGGTGGCCCTGGTTGGCGATGGCAGGTGGCCCTGGTTGGCGATGGCAGGTGGCCCTGGTTGGCGATGGCGGGTGGCCCTGGTTGGCGATGGCACTAGTTGTCACTGGCAGATGGCACTGATTGGCGGTGGCACTGGTTGGTGTTGGCAGGTGGCACTGATTGGCAGTGGCAGGTGGCACTGGTTGCCGCTGGCAGGTGGCACTGATTGGTGGTGGCACTGGCAGGTGCCACTGGCACTGATTGGCGGTGGCAGGTGGCACTGATTGGTGGTGGCACTGGTTGGTGACAGGTGGTATTGATTGGCGGTGGCACTGGTTGGCGCTGGCAGGTGGCACTGGTTGCTCTGGCAGGTGGCACTGGTTGGCGCTGGCACTAGTTGGCGCTGGCAGGTGGCACTGGTTGGTGGCAGGTGGTATTGATTGGAGGTGGCACTGGTTGGCACCGATTGGTGGCAGGTGGCACTGATTGGCACTGGCAGGTTTCACACGGAGCACTCTGTTACTGAAATGTAACAGAGGAGCTGGCGGGACCCTGCAGGGGTGTGAAACTGACAAGTAACAGAGAGGTGGATATGTCAGATTTCAGCCTGATGTCGGGGTGGGCGGGACCCGGCCGGGGTGGACGGAACCCGGCCGGGGTGGGCGGAACCCGGCCGGGGTGGGCGGAACCCGGCCGGGGTGGGCGGAACTCAGCAGCTATCAAACACCAGCCAACGATTGGGCTGCTTAAGAAAAGGGGCGGGCCACATACACGTAGCGGCCCGCCCAGATCCCATTGGCTGGTGTTTGATGGCTTGCTGGGTCCCGCCCCCACCCCGGCCAGGTCCTGCCCACCCCGACATCAGGCTGACAGATCCTCCTCTCTCCATTGCATGTCAGTTTCACACACAGCGCGGTGCTGCAGAGTGTGAAGGAGGGAGGAGGACGGCAGTCAGTGTTAATGCTGCTGCATGTCTGGGGCATCGATAGTGAGTCGGCTGGTGGCAGCTTAAGCCCCATGTCGCGATTTCTGGTTTGCATTGGCAACCTGGCGCCTGGAGTTTGTCGAGTCCTGTGCTAATGTAAAAGTGAACAGGTGGCTGTAGAGCCGTCTGGATCAATTATACTGAACAGCCAATTGCCAGCTGAAAAAAAAAAATTACACCAAGCTTCTTTTAAACCACTTCAAGCCCAGGGATGGTTTAAAGCAGCATAAGAACACAACGTGGTTAAAATTGCCAATATTGGGCATATATAAAAACCTATATATATATATATATATATATATATATATATATATATATATATATATATATATATATATATATATATATATATATATCTGCTTTGTTTCAGGACAACGTAGCAGATGCTAATGAAACCAGCAATAGCCAAGCACTTAGCGTCTTCAGTAACGGCAGCCGCCATACTTTCTCGCTATGGTGCTATTTTGCAGTTACTCGCCAAAAGACCTCGGTGATACATCTGAATGATGAAGACATGACATCACTGGCTTCCATTAACTGGTTTTACTAAACCTTATTTATATGACTTTCTTTTACAGGAATTTATTTATACAACGTCCTAGGAGGAATCCCTGGATAGAACTTAGCGAAGTTTATATTTTACACAATAATTCACTCTTGGTATTATAAGTCACATTTGATTTTCATGACCTGCCGACCCATGATTATATAAAGTCATGGCTTTCCTAAGGACCTGTAACGTCATTAAAAAACAATGATGTGATATAAAGGTCAGCACTCCTCCAGAGTACACAGCTCCATCCATACTCTCCCCTTGTTGAAATTTACCATTCCTGACATAAGAGTTGAACTTCAGGCTAACAGCTAAATACTTGGCTGAATTCCATATATTATCTGCTAAAAGATTTAAATTTTTCTCCAGCCAGTCTGTTGTTAGGACAAGTTTGTCATCTCCCTTTTTTATACTATATTTCAGCAACATAGCCGGGTCCCCTCCTTTACCTTAACCTGTGATTGGACAGTGAAGGAAGAGCAACAAACCGATTAGGTCAACATACTGCTCTCTCCTTCTATCAGCATGTCCCTTATTTTTATTGTTATTATACAGGTTTTATATAGCGCCAACAGTTTGCGCAGCGCTTTACAACATGAGGGCAGACATTACAGTTACATTACAATTTGGTACAAGAGTAATCAGAGGGCCCTGCTCGTTAGAGCTTACAATCTAAAAAGGAAGGGTCAATTGATACAAAAGGTTGATAGCTGTGGGGGGGGGGGATTAGGTGATGGAGGAAGTAAAACAGTGTTAGTTAGAAGCAGGATAGGCTTCTTTGAAGAGAAGGGTTTTCAGGGATCCCCTAAAGATGGATAGATTAGGGGACAGTCAGACAGATTGGGGTAGGGAGTTCCAAAGAATGGGAGAAGCTCTGGAAAAATCCTGGAGGTGAGCATGGGAGGAGGTGACAAGGGAGCTAGAGAGCAGAAGGTCTTGGGATGACCGAAGAGAGCAGCTTGGAAGGCATTTTGGGACTAGGTTAGTCATGGAGCTGGGGGCAGAGTTATGGATGGCTTTGTAAATTATTGTTAGTACTTTGAACGTTATTTGTTGGGTGAGTGGAAGCCAGTGGAGGGATTGGCAGAGAGGGGTGGAGGACATGAATGGTTGGTAAGATGGATGAGTCTTGCAGCGGCATTCATTATGGACTGAAGAGGGGATAGTCTATGTAAAAGGTATTCCAATTAGGAAGGGAGTTGCAGTAGTCGAGGCGAAAGATAACCAGGGAGTGAATCAGAAGCTTGGTGGTGTCATTAGTTAAAAAGGGGCGTATTCTGGAAATGTATCAGCACTTGAGAAAGCAGAGGATTGCCTTAGAGTAGGATTCTGCAAACTACAGTCCATGGGCCACATCAAGTCTATGCAAGATTTTTTCCAGCAAGTGGTAAAGCTAGGGGGGGGGGGGGGGATTTCTGATGTGATGGAAGAAGAAATCAGTATACATACCTTTTTTGAACCTGCTCCGGTCCAGTCTCCAGTGGTGAAAGATATGCTGAGGACACAGCTGACAACGGCTGGGAAATTAATGGGAAGTGACGTCACCCATAGACTTACTATGGGGCTTCCATTGTCGGCTGCCTCCTCTGCACCCGCCTACACAACAAAGCCGCCGCTGACAGCACAGCATGGGAGGGGACCTGAGCGGCTTCAGAAAAAATATATTTCTCCTTTACAGGGGTATATAGGTTAGTGTTAGATTGTGGATGTCTATAGATGTAGTGATTTTAGGGTTAGGTTGGACTTCTACTTGTCATGGTTATGCAATAGAGTTCGTCTGCTTACCTGTCTCCATGTGTTCATTTCTAGAGACCAGCCGACCCTCACCTGACTGCTTTTATAAATCCATCCTCTGGCATGGCTCCACCCTAGCTCCTATCAGAGAACTCTATATTAACCTGTGCACTGCTAGCCAATCCTGCTGATCAACCTTTGCGTGTTAGCTTCCTGTTACCTGCCGTGTGCTCTGCTGTTATTCTGTTACCGACTTTGGCGTGTCCTTGACCATCCCTGTTTGCCTGTGATCCTGACCTTTTGGCGTGTTCCCGACTATTCCTGTCTGCTTGTGGCCCCGACCTTGGCTTTGTCCCTCACCATCCCTATCCTCCTGTTGCCTACTGTGGGTGTGAGCTGGGGGACCCTGGGGGTCGCGACCTGGAGCCAGTTGCAGCCAAGTCCATCCTCACCACTCGAGGCTCTGGTGAACACCTGCTGGCTCTTAGACTCCGCGCCCCAGGGAATCTATCCCCGGTGGGATCCATCTTGGTGTTCTGGCGGCCCTGCCTTCCTATCACCTTGACCTCCGTCAGCAGCAGTCAGCCATAGGGTCCACAACCTTGCTGTGCACTCCTAATCCCTACGGTGTGCATCTGTCACCTGGCATCAAGGTGACCTGACACTACTTTAACCAAAAATTAGGATTTACTGTGTCATCCAGAAATGTTAATTGTGCCCAAGCAATACCCTGAAAACTCAAATTTTTTTGTAGAATTTCTTCTTCAGTGCATTTCCTGTGCCCAGATCTTCATGTGTCTTAAACCCCATAGCCGTATATCTTCAGTAAGGGATCATCTATAGCACTGCTGCCTTGGACAGATGGCATGAGATTTGGGGGAAGATTTGGTGATGTCACTGCTTGTGCCACTCGTTGTCCTCCTTGCTGGAGAGAAAGCTGTACCTGAGGACCTGCAATGCAAGAATCTCCTTGCTTCAGCTCCCTTCATTCTGTGGATCTGTGCTTTCTCCACCTCTCCTGTTGCTTCTTAAATTTTCCACCACCGGTCAACAGCAGACCAGTTCTGATAAGTCTTGTCGCTACCCAGATTGCGACACACAGAGAAAAAGGGGAACCAGGAATATTAAACCAATAATAGGAAAAAGATCAGCTGCAGATAGACCACAGGAAATACTAGGGACTAGTCCTTTCCCTTTCTTGGGCACATCTTTCACAGCTCAGGTCCTCAATAAAGGGTACGTACGCCATTTCACAAAAAATGAAAAGTTGAACTAACTCCAAATATCCTGGTCACCCCTCCAGACCTCTCTGCAAATAGCATTCACAATGACGTGTGCTGCCAGTGTAACAGTCCATATTCCCCAATACACAGCACCCCCATCAGAATGTTTGCAATGTCATGTGTGTGATCATGTGACCAAGCTGACTAATGAGACTTGCCGCTCTCCTTCCCGAAAAAAGCCTCAGATGTGCTTCTCATTGGTCAGCATGGTCATGTACCCGTGCTGACCAATGAGCGCTTGCCATTGCAAGCATTATGATGGACGCTCACTCTGAGGCTGTGTATTGCACAATACGGTGCTATACTGGCAGCACTGGAAATGAAGGACGCTACATGTAGCGGGGCTAGGAGCAGTGATCAGAATATTTGGCGTTAGTTACTTACCCTTTAAATATGTTATGGGAAACCCATCTGCTTAAATGCATTTCTGCTCCTCCTTTGCACTGCTGCACCAACACGTTCCCCTGACTATCTTACCTCCTTTGTCCTCGCTTTCTGGGGAAACGTTTGCCGTTCTATGCTGTATCTCCTCCCACCAGGTTTTGTACTTCAGCAACTGTTTAATAGCATCGTCTTCAAAGAGGTCGGCTCTGCAAGAAACAACAACGTCCTTTCAACCGTGTACAGTCAGCAAAATGCTTAACAAGAAAAAAAAAAAATCAGAAGCAGCCTTGAATGAACTCTGATGTAAAGAAAAACCAGAACACCGTTTTAAAACACCAAATTAAAAAGGAAAGTTTTTGTTTTTCACTTTAGGCACAGATATTTTCTGGCAATTTAAAGTGGTTGTAAATCCTTACAAACCACTTTGACCTACAGGTAAGCCTAGATTAAGGCTTACCTGTAGGTCCAAGAAATATCTCCTAAACCTATACGATTTAGGAGATATTTACCTGAAGACAGCCACCGCGGTCTACGGCGCATGCGCCATAGACAGCGGCACGCAGGCACACTGGGTAAGCCGCAGATCGTGGCGATATGTCGCGAGTGTCGACTCCCATGCGCATGCGTGGGAGTGACGTCATCGCTGCTCCGGCGAATCACAGCGCTGGAGTAGCGAGACCCACCAAGAAGATGGACGCTCGGAACTACAGGGGACAGCGGTGACATCGCTGCCTCCTGTGTCAGGTAAGTGACACATAATGGGGTAGTATGCGATGCATAGTAGTCCATTATGCTTTACCTTTGCAGGGAATGAAAGAGGAAGTAAACCCATCAGAGTTTACTTCCTCTTTAACCAGTTGCGATCCATCCAGCCATTTTAGCTAAAAGGCAGATTTTTTAACTTATAGCTTTGTAAGCATTTATGATACAGAAGCGACACTTTTTTTGGGGGGGGGCAAAGAAGACTTTAGGTGGTATTTTCTTTAAAGCGTTAATCATTTTCTAATATAACCGTTTGCCACCGTCCTTTGCAATTGCCTCTGACACTGTGATTGGCTTGCAATAACGTAAATAGGGAGCCCTGCCTACTAGCTGTCAATGGTGGGCACTTGAAGGTGAGCTGTCCTTGACAGCTCGTTGCTGTTCCTGGGACACTGAATGAGTCTAGTGACACACATTTGCAGCAGCTCGGTATTAAAAGTGGTTGTAAACCTCAGACATGAAATACGAACAAAACAAATCCTTCTATAGTGTGTACTTGTGTCAATCCGAAGCACTACAGTGCCTTGAAAAAGTATTCATACCCCCCTTGAAATTTTCCACATTTTGTCATGTTACAACCAAAACGTAAATGTATTTTATTGGGATTTTATGTGATAGACCAACACAAAGTGGCACATAATTGTGAAGTGGAAGGAAAATGATAAATGACTTTCAATTTTTTTTACAAATAAATATGTGAAAAATGTGGGGTACATTTGTATTCAGCCTCCCTGAGTCAATAATTTGTAGAACCGACTTATACTGCAATTACATCTGCAAGTCTTTTTGGGGATGTCTCTACCAGCTTTGCACAACTAGAAATTTTTGCCTATTCTTCTTTGCAAAATAGCTCATGCTCTGTAAGATTGGATGGAGAGCGGCTGTAAAGAGCAATTTTTAAGTCTTGCCACAGATTCTCAATTGGATTTAGGTCTGGACTTTGACTGGCCCATTCTAAAGCCCCATACACACGGTCGGACTTGTACAAACTTTTCCGTGGACTTTTGTACAAAGTGTGTTGTCCACAAGTTTGTATTGCATACACACGGTCGGACTTTTTGACAACAAACACGAACGTGGTGACGTCACAACGTACTGACGCCGCTTCAAAAGAGGACGTTCAATGACTCCAGCGCCACCTTTGGTCAACTTCTGTATTGTAGTCTGATCGTTTGCAATGGTTCTGAGCATGCGTGTTTGTACCTTGTACAAAAGTCCGATGCTTTTGCGTACACACGGTAGGACTTTGCTCCATCGGACTTTTGTTGCCAGAAAGTTTGTCCGTTCGCAGAGCCAACAAAAGTCCGATGAAAACAGAAAAAGTTTGTCCGATGGAGCGTACACACAGTCGGATGTTGCTCCAAAACAGCTAATTTGCATGTTTGTTGTCAAAAAGTCCGACCGTGTGTACGGGCCTTTACACATGAATATGTTTTGATCTAAACCATTCCATTGTAGATCATGTTTAGGGTCGTTGTCCTGCTGGAAGGTGAACCTCCACCCCAGTCTCAAGTCTTTTGCAGACCAAGAGGTTTTCTTCTAATGCCGCGTACACACGGTCGAACTGTTTGACGTACTTAGTCCGTTGAAACACATTTCAGCGGACAATCCGCTCGTGTGTGGGCTTCAGCGGACTTTTTCAGCGTGCAGTCCGGAGTACTAAGAATTTCGGATTTTACAAAAATCTGTCCGTCGTACTTTGGTTTCAGCGGACAATACGGTCGTCAGTATGCTAGTTTCGACGGACTAAGAATGGCGCATGCCCAGAAAGGATTTACACGGTGGAAGGGTGCTTTGCTGTGTCTTGGACTTCCCATTTCTAGTCCCGTCGTACGTGCTGTACACGTCATCGCGCAAGCTTTCGACGGACTGTTTGTGCATCCGTGTGTGGTCAAGTCCATTCAGTGGAAAGTACGACGGACTGTCCGTCGGATTGTATGACGGACTAAGTACGTCAAACAGTTCGACCGTGTGTACGCGGCATAAGATTGCTCTGTATTGGGCTCCATCCATCTTCCCATCAACTCTGACCAGTTTCCCTGTCCCTGCTGAAGAAAAGCATCCCCACAACATGATGCTGCCACCACCATGTTTCACAGTGGGGATGCTGTGTAGTGTTCGTTTTATGCCACACATAACGTTTTGATTTTAGGCCAAAAAGTTAAATTTTGGTCTCATCTGACCAGAGCACCTTCTTCCACATGTTTGCTGTGTCCCCCACATGGCTTCTCGCAAACTGCAAACTGGACTTCTTATGGCTTTCATTCAACAATGTCTTTCTTCTTGTCACTCTTCAATAAAGGTCAGATTTGTGGAGAGCACGACTAATAGTTGTCCTGTGGACAGATTCTCCCACCCGAGCTGTGGATCTCTGCAGCTCCTCCAGAGTTACCATGGGCCTCTTGGCTGTTTCTCTGATGAAAGCTCTCCTTGCCCGGCCTGTCAGTTTAGGTGGACGGCCATTTCTTGGTAGGTTTGCAGTTGTGTCATACTCTTTCCATTTTCGGATAATGGATTGAACAGTGCTCCATAAAATGTTCAAAGCTTGGAATATTTTTTTTTATAACCAAACCCTGCTTTGAATTTCTCCACAACTTTTTCCCTGACCTGTCTGGTGTGTGTGTGTGTTCATTGGCCTTCATGATGCTGTTTATTCACCAAGTTCCTCTAACAAACCCCAGAGGGCTTCACAGAACAGCTGTATTTATACTGAGATTAAATTACACACAGGTGGACTATTTACTAATTACGTGTCTTCTGAAGGCAATTGGTTAATCTAGATTTTAATTAGGGGTATCAGAGTATAAGGGGGCTCAATACAAATGCATGCCACCCTTTTCACATTTTTATTTGCATACAATTTTGAAAAACATTTATCATTTTCCTTCCACTTCACAATTAATGTGCCAATTTGTGTTGGTCTATCACACAAAATCCCAATAAAAGACATTTATTTTTTTGGCTGTAATGTGACAAAATGTAGAAAATTTCAAGGGTTATGAATAGTTTTTCAAGGTACTGTA